>NC_136069.1:534691508-535347133 GCF_964261635.1 Lissotriton helveticus | reverse complement strand
CTGGCCACATTGACCGGAGAGAAATGAAATGAAATGAAATGAAATGAAAATGAATTTATAGAGCGCATGGCTGCCCTAGAGCGTCCCAGCGCTAAAATGAAACACAAAACCACAGCCTTGTCACCGGGAAAATTAGGTGTCAAGAGGGAAGAGGTGGGTTTTCAAGGCCTTGCGGAATTTCCCAAGGCTGGGCTCCTTGCGGAGCTCAACAGGAAGGGCATTCCACAACTGCCCAGCGTTTATGGAGAACCGACGGCCGCCGGACCTTGCTTTCTTCGCTCTGGGAATTGCCACCAGATTATCGTGATCAGAGCGAAGGGAGCGTGGAGGCTTGTAAGGGCGGATCAGGTCCTTCAAGATGGGTGGGCCCGAGCCCTGAAGTGATCTGAACACTATGCACAGGGATTTGAACTTCACTCTTGCCCGAATCGGCAACCAGTGAAGGGCCTTAAGGGCGGGTTTGGCCGAAGCTCTTTTTGGAGTTCCGGTAAGTAACCTAGCGGCCGCATTCTGCGCTCTCTGAAGCGTGTTGAGGGTCGATTCTGGTGCAGCAAGAAATAAGGGGTTCCTATAATCGAGCCTGGAAAGGATCAGGCCCTGCACCAGGAGCTTCCTTGAGTTGGGTGGAAGAAGCGGAAGAATTTTCCGCACTGACCGGAGCAAGCCATAACAAGTCCCTGCAACTCTCTTGGCCTGTGTTCCCATTGACAAATCCGGTTCCAGCCAAACCCCCAGGCTTTTTATAACATCCTTTGGGTCAGGGGGGGCACCCAGGCAGGGGGGCCACATAGGTTTTGGGAGTGAGGTGTACATGTTGCCAAGGAGCATCAGCTCCGTCTTGGTGCCATTGAGTTTGAGACGAGAGTCTGACATCCAAGACATGATGCCAGAAAGACAGGAGGCAAACTTTTCCCCATGGCTTTCTAGGAGCGACAGCGAGACGATCAGTTGGGTGTCGTCTGCATAGGTCACTATTTTCACCCCGAAAGGTGAAACCACCTCCTCCAGTGGGGCCATGTAAACGTTGAAAAGTGTCGGGCTCAGTGATGAGCCCTGCGGAACTCCACACTGAAGGGGGATAGGCAAAGATCTAATATTGCCTTCACAGACCTGGTATTCCCGCCCACTCAAGAAGGATGTAAACCATTTGAGTGCTACGTCCCTCACTCCTATCTTGGCCAGACGGTGGATCAGGATCCCATGATCCACCGTGTCAAATGCAGCACATAGATCCAGGAGGACCACAGCAGCGGATCCCCCTGAATCCAAGATGCATCTGGCTTCCTCCACCATGGCAATCAGGGCTGAGTCAGTTTCCTGACCCGGCCGGAAACCCGTTTGCGTCCGACGCAAAAGGTCATTTGACTCCAGGTAGAGTGATAGTTGCCGGTTAGCATGTTTCTCAGCGATCTTACTGAGACCTGGCAGAAGTGAGATTGGACGATAGTTTGACAAATCTGCGGGGTCAAGGCACGGCTTCTTTAATAGTGCCTTAACCATTGCCTTCTTCCAACTAGGTGGTACTACACCCTGATTGAGAGATGAATTAAGCAGGTCCGTTGCGGGACCGGCGATGGTGTTGGTGAACCGCTTGAGAACGTGAATTGGCATGGGGTCGGTAGGGGAGCCACTCTTGAGGGCCGCTAATTCGGCGCAGAAAATTTCCCTCGAGATAGGTGTAAAGCTGTTGAACACGGTCCTATCAGGCGTAGCGTCAGGTGCAGCTGTGTCCCAATTGAGGGTACTCTGGGGCAGACTAGCCAGGATGTTACTGATCTTGGTGTCAAAGTAGTGGGCTAGTTGGTTGCATTTATCTTTGCACCCACCTGGTGGCGCCGATGGGGTAGGGACTTTAAGCAGCTCCTTGACGATCTTGTACGTCTCTCTAGAGGAGTTGGAGGAAGTTTTGATTCTTTCCTCAAGGAAGGTGGCTTTGGTCAGATTGCGGGCCGCTTTATAGGCTCTCATGGCTTCCCGGTAGTCTGATTTGGAATTTACCGCCCAGTTCTTCCGCCATTCCCGCTCCAGCTTTTTGCATTTTTTCCTCAAAGTCTTTAATTCAGGAGTATACCATGAGGACTTGGGGCCGCCGTTTGTCTTCTTCACCATTTTCATGGGGAGAACGGCATCAAGCGCGCCACATAGCCAGTCATGGAAGATGGCATCGGCCTCTAGGGGATCACTCTTAGGAGGGGGGGTCGAAAGTTCAAGTACCGAGGCAAGGTCATTCGTTGACAGTTGGGACCATAGCCTTGAGGAGGTAAATGAGGACGTGGGAGGTGAGGGACTAGGGTCTGTGGCAAAGTAAAGCTCAAAAGGGACCAGAAAATGATCCGACCAGGGGAGGGGGAGGGGGGGTAAAGGCCGAAGTTGAGGGATGTTGGAAAACACTGGATCCAACAGATGGCCCTTAACATGGGTAGGATCGGAGTTAAGCAATATAAGATTGCCTGCCTTCAGTTCCAATCTAAGATCTGAGGCTACTTTGTCCTCCTGCATATCAAAGTGCAGATTCGGGTCTCAGAGCAGCATGAAATTGGAAGAGGAGGCTGCCAGCACCAACACAGTCTCCAGGAGGGAGCTGGTAAATTGTTTTATTGCCCCAGGCGGACGGTAGACAAGCATACCCGAGAGTGAGCTTTTTGGGCAGAGTTGTATCCTAAAGTGCAGGCTTTCAGAATCCAGTATGAAGCCCTTGTCTACCCTACAAGTAAATTTCTCCCTGTAGATAATCGCCAGACCGCCCCCTTTCCCTTGCGGTCAATGGAGGCAATGGATGAGATAGCCATCCGGGAGGTCATTGACAATGTCGAACTCAGAAGTAGCCGACAGCCATGTTTCAGTAAGAAACATAATGTCAAAATTGTTGTCTAGGATTGCGTGGTGGATCTGTAGCGAGTGTTTAGGCAGAGATCTACAATTGACTAATGCCAGAGAAAGCGGGTCCCTTGCGACTGCTCCCCGTGAGATGGTATGGCCCCTATGGTGGCAGAGTTCACACGGTGAAAATAGTTCATCTGACATGACTTCGTGAAGACAGTGTCGTGGGTCAACTCGTTGCATACGAATGAGCTCCTCCTTAGCATATTTCTTCATTAAGTGGCCTGAGTCAAGCAGCGTGTCTGGCCCTAGGTCCGTACTGGCCCGGACGGGCCCAGACGGGCTTGCCTCTGGCGCGCCTCCGGCGCGCCATCGGCGTGCCCGCTGCGCGGGCGGGAGAGTACTGCCATTTTATGAAGCTCGAGGGGCTGTAATCGCCCTAGCACTAGAGCGCTGGTGTCAGAATACCCCCAAGATGGCGCTTCCGAAGTCGCGCTGGGGAGGCAAGCAAAACGCCGACCGGAGCCCTAGATCGGCTCTCAGTCTGAAGAACTACACACAAATGTAAATCACAAAGTGCACGAACTGCCCAGAGTAATTAGAAGAATTTTAAAAGAATTTAAAAGATTTTGCATTCGTTCCGACGATATGGGTGCAAAAATCAGAGGCAGAGTGATAAATGTGGTAGGTGTACAGCCTAACTCCCGGAGAGGCAGGGGAGCGGCGATGTGTATCAAAAGGACTTCCCTGGTCGGACACTGGGCCTGTGAGGTGGATCAATTGACACTTTATTAGAACGGTGCGACTCCTTACTCCCCCGTGACGTTCTGGGGACCCATCTTCTCTGGATTGAGTCACGCAAAGGGCAGACGCAACACTCTCTATCCCACAGGGCCATTTAGCGTTTGCCATGATGAGGGACCGGCCGGGTGGGGGTGTCCTCCAAGCAAAGCACGATAGATATGTTTACCTGCCCTGGGGCCTCCGCTGTGGTGTCTGGGGGGGCGTCTAGTGATGTGCCTGATAATGCTGCCCTCATGGCCGCCATCATCCAGTCGTGGGATGCCTTAGATGCCAAAATTGGAGCAGTGGGGTTGGACGTCATGCTGTTATGCCAGGATTTACACAATGCAGTGGCACGGATAATGGAGACGGAAACAAGGTTCTCTGGAGTGGAGGATGTGGTGGAGACCCTGAAGAAGTGAGTGGCCTCCCTGGAGACGGTCCAGCGTGGGCTGTCATCCCGGGTGGAAGACGCGGAAGGGAGGGCCCGCCGCAACAATCTAAGCTTTGTTGGATTCCCAGAGGGATGCGAGGAGGGGGGCATGGAGCGGTTGTTCACCCAGTGGCTCGAGAGTTGGCTCCCTCCGGGGTCCTTGTCTGCATGCTTTGTGGTGGAGCGCGCCCAAAGAGCGCTGACCCAGAAGCCCCCTCCTGGCGCTCGACCAAGACCTGTCATTGCAAAGTTACTGAACTATCACGATAGAGCCATTATCCTCAAACAGGCTAGGGCCAAGGAACCATTGCTGTTTAATAATGCCCGTATCCTGATATTCCCAGACTATACTAAGCTGGTTCAGCAACGATGGCAATCCTTTATGGCAGCAAAGCCCCGTCTTTGAGAGCTCAAGCTCCCATATGCCCTGCTATATCCTGTCAGATTGCGGGTGGTTTATCGCTCCCGCACCCATTTTTTCGATACACCAGAGTAGGTCTTTCAATGGACAGATGAGACTGTGCGTCTGCGTCCACACACCCCGCCCCTCATGGATTCAGATTCTTCATCAAGTGAGATGCTGTGCAAACAACCCGCGCAGAAGGGTAAAGGGAATAGGCGCTCCAGGTCCAGGCGAAGATCGTTGTCAGGTGACGCCTCGTCCCGGGCGGCATCGGCTCAGCGTCTACCTACCACTCTGAACTAACTCATGGGGAATGTTATGATTTACTGATTTCTTGTCCTGTTTGCCTTGACCGGGGCAGCACGATTGAGGGCCGTTACCCCTGTTGCGCATCTGCGGGTGGGGAAAGGGCCAGCTGACAATGGGTTGTAAGTTGGGGATCCATTGGCGGGTGGAGGGGGGGACCCCCTGTTGGGGTGTGCCACGTACACTCGCCGCGACAGGTACTTCATTGTTTTTGAGATATTGGGGGTTTGGTTTTGGTTGGGTTGGGGGTTTGGGGGTGTTGTTGTTTGATCGCACTAGCCTACATGGACTCAAGGTCATCTTGTCCAGTCCACAAAGTCTTGCCTGGTACACGCCCATGTTTTGCACTGTCTCATGACGGGCCCCCTTAGTGATAGGCAGGTTCCCTTGGGGACCCTTCACATAATGTATTGGAATGTTCGGGGGGCGCTGGACAAAATCAAGCGTGGCGCAATACTTAAACAGGCAAAGCGCGTACACGCCGACATTCTCCTGCTCCAGGAAACGCATCTCATGGGGAATAAGGTACTCTGTTTTCAATGTTTTGGATACGTGCACGTTTATCACTCCGGCTTTGTAGAGGGATCCCGGGGGGTTGCAATCCTGATCCATAGAAGGGTGAAAGTATGGAGGGATACACATGGCAGGTATTTGTTCCTTCAGGGTACGATAGGGACGGAACCCATAGTCATGGGTAGTGTTTATGCCCCCCGCCCCTTCCCTGGGGCATGGTTGACAGGCTCATGACACTGCTGACAGACATACCGGATGGGCCCATGGTTGTGGGGGGAGACTGGAACAATGTCTTAGACCTGGTTGGGGATCGTTGGCGGCCCGTCAGCCACAGGTGGGCCTACGAAGCTGCATACACTAGTGTCGGGTCAGGATTGGATAGACCCCTGCCGTCCCCTGCATGGGACGACACAGGGCTACACATATTTGTCGGATGTTCATGGCTCCTTTTTGCACCTTGATTACATATTCTTCCCCCGTGCCCTGGGACACAGGGTAATTGCCACCAATATTCTCCCACGTGGACTGTCGGACCACTCACCAAGTACCCTTACATTAAATATGGGTCGAACACAGCAGCCATTTTGGTGGCATCTTTCGGTGTGGAACCTTCAGAGGGAGGACTATCGAGAGCATATGAGAGACGCCATTGATCAATTTTTTGTCACTTAATGTGGGGACGGTGAAGGGGGCTGATTGCCTGTGGGAGGCGATGAAACCCACGCTTCGAGGGGTAGATATATCATATTGCGCAGCGGCCCACAGATTACGTAGGGAGACTCTTGTTCAGGTGGAGGCTAAGCTTTTGGCATTGGAGTCTCGCAGCAGGGAGGGCGACGACCGCGGTGCTCACCGCCAACTTCTTTTGATGCAATAGGAATATGCGCATATTCTGCTGGATGAAGCCCGATAGGCATGGCTGGCGACCCGCACCAGAATTTATCAATGGGGGGACAAAACCAGCAAATTGTTACATAGGTTGTGCCAGCGGTCGTTGTACTCCCAGGTCCTACCAGGTGTTTTGGGTCCGGATGGGTTCGCTCTCACTGACCCCTCTATCATTGCTGACAGCTTTGCCACGTATGATGCGGACCTCTATGCCCCTAGGGAGTGCCTCCCCAAGGTGATGGTGGGTCGGTTCCTCGACGATCTACTGCCTAAGGCCCTCTCTGATGAGGTGCATGAGGAGCTGGATCTCCCGCTCACCGAGGAGGAGCTGGGTGCGGCGCTGGGTGAGATGCAGCCTGGAAAGGCCCCGGGCCAAATGGCTTCCCATGCGAGTTTTTTAAACGTTATTTTCTACAATTGGGACCTTATTTCCATAGAGTGGTTGAGGAGGCCAGGGAGCGGGGTTGCATGCCACAGGTCTGGAGCCATGCGGAGATTGTAGTGTTCCACAAGCCGGGAAGACCCCCGTAACAACATGCATCTTATCGCCCTATATCCCTCCTTAATGTGGAGGCCAAGGTGTTAGCCAAGGCAATGGCCAATCGCCTCCCTTCCCATAGTACATCGTTAGTACATCCCGATCAGGCCGGGTCATTGCCCCATCGGGCGACCGGACACAATATAAGGCGCGCACATGTTGCAATGGCAACTGTCCAGGGGCTGGGAGAGCGGGCCGCGTTATTGCTTGCAGACATGGACAGGGCCTTTGACTCCTTAAGCTGGGTATATTTATTCGCACTTCTCAGTAGATTAAACTTTGGGCCACGATTCCTGTCCTACCTGACCCTTCTCTATACTGACCTGACAGCATCAGTACGAGTGGCGGGCGCCGTCTCCCCCTCGTACTCGATTGGTCGGGGCACTAGACAGGGTTGCCCGCTGTCCCCTTATTTGTTTGCGCTGGCTATGGAGCCTCTGGCGTCCTGGGTGCGCATCGATGCCCAGGTTACGGGACTGGAATGGACAATGGGCCTCTCGGATCGCATTGCCTTATATGCAGATGATGTACTCTTTTTACTTACAAATATCGATAGGACGGGACCGCGCCTACTATGCATAATGCAAATATTCTGGGAGACGTCGGGTCTGTTTATGAACCCTCGTAAATCTACACTGTGGGTCTTGGGGGGAGGGGCGGGCACCGGCCCCTGGGCCTCCTCTGTCCAGGTAGCCACTAGGGGGTTGAAGTATCTGGGAGTGTTTTTATCTGACTCTCCGGTCGTCTCTTGGGAACAAAATCTGGCCCCTGTATGGGAACGGGTGCGGGAAGGTCTTAAAACTTGGTCCCACATACCGCTTTCAATATATGGTCATTCGTCCATCTTTAAAATGGTGTCCCTTCCCCGCCTCCTGTATCAGCTACAAAACCATCCCTACCCAACACAGCCTTGAGTCAATTTCTATGGGCTGGCGGTATGGCAAGTGTAGCTCTACGGACTTGCTTCCAGTCCACGTATTGCGGTGGACTGGCAACCTCTGATATCCTATCCTATTACCTAGGCCTCTCATCTCCTAGTCCTAAATGAGTGGTGGTATGGCGATAGGGCTGATCCAGCCTATGCAGTCGCGAGGTGCTGTATGGGGATAACACTCTGCACACTATATTGTACTCCGCGCCACTGCGTAACTCCCTACCACTGGCTACGAAGCTGATATTTAAAATATGGCGACAGGCATTGAGACGGACATGGTGGTGGAATAGATTGACTTGGGAGACTCCCCTCTGGTTGAATGGGCAACTTCCGCAGGTGGCGATGATATCCGGTATTCAGAGCTAGGATTGCATTGGCATCTCTACTCTTGGGGTCGTCATGCTGGAACAAGTTTTAAAGTCCTTTCAGGAGCTGCAGAAGGGCTTCCACATGCCCAAAACTCAATTTTTCTGATATTTGCAGCTGCGACATGCCATCACTCCTTACATTGAGGGGCTGGGGTCCCTGGCTGAGTTTAGTCCCATAGAGGCCAAGGTATTCATGGGAGACCTCCACGACAAGATTTCCAAAATGTATCAATCCCTGGTCATCCATAGTTTCCCCACACTACAGCGACTTTAAGAGGCTTGGGAGGGAGACATAGGCCCACTGGAGGAGGAGGATTGGGAGGAGGCCCTGGCTTCCCCGCGGGGGTCATCTATCGCCGTACGTCTTCACCACATCCAATTTAAATATCTCCATCGAGTCTATTTCGCCATGGTCAGGCTCTGGAGGGCGGGACTGGTGGCCTCCCCGATGTGTCTTAGATGCCAACATGAGGAGGGTACCTTGCTCCACACAATCTGGCAATTTACTGCCTTGGCACGATTTTGGCGTGGAGTCTTGTCGTGCCTATCTGAAGTTCTCGGCTGGGACCTCCCAAATTCCCTAAATGTGTCCTACTTCATGTCATGGAGGATGTAGGGGGTAACATATACAAACACCACTTGATGTTATTGGGGTTCACTTTGGCCAAGAGAGATATTGCCAAAGCTTGGAAGGCTCCGAGGGCACCGTCAGTGTCTGTGTGGAAAAATAGCATGGATTTCTGTATGGGGCTGGTAATTCTCATATTTACGGCCAGGGGATGCCACTTAAACATTACAAAATCTGGAGGCGATGGGCAGAATATCGCGGCCTGGATTTGGAACCGGTTTCAGTGGCCGTGCACGCGGACTTGGTGACCCTCACCCTGTGATTGCCATACATTGGTACTGTGGTGGGGTAGGCGTGAGTGCAATGGGGGTGGGTTCTGGGTTTGTTTCTTTGATCTTGTTCTTTTTGTTTGCTATACAAATTTCAACTGTATTGCTCTCTATTTGTCCTTTATTCTAGGTGAAATTGTCACAGTCAATTCACTGTCCATTCTGTATGCATGAGTTGCTGGGTTACAGTGCTCTGCAATATATTGGTAATTTGACAAATAAAATTTGTTTAAAAAAAAAAAATAGTATTACAATTGTAAGTGTAATGTCTTCACCATAAAAATAACGGGTTTGATTATGATGTCGGTTGGAGTTGGGTCCGACCGACACCGTTGCGGTCCCGACACCGCAATGACAATGCGACCTCCCACGGTGCGGTCGCATACTCCCATTTCTCCATGGGGGCTTGTGCTGCGGCGGCAAACCAACCGTAGCACAAACTCCCATAAAGAAATGGGAGTTTGTGTTAACCCCTGCACCACGAGGCAGGCACCTCAAGGTGCAGGGATTAATAAGGGGGGACCTACGGTGCCCCCTTAGCCCCCAACCGGAGGCCACGAGGAGAAGGGGGCCCTGCTAGGGACCCCCAAACTCGTTTTACGACAGGCTTTCCATGTCGGAAAGCCAGGCATGGAAAGCCTGTCAGAAACCGAGTATCGTCATCCCAACAGCGGAACCACTGTCCACTGGGATTACAAGCCGCTCACCGACTGTAATAATAATAAATAGTATTACAATTGTAAGTGTAATGTCTTCACCATAACAATAACGGGTTTGGTTATGATATCGGTTGGAGTTGGGTCCGACCGACACCGTTGCGGTCCAGACACCGCAATGACAATGCGACCTCCCATGGTGCGGTCGCATACTCCCATTTCTCCATGGGAGCTTGTGCTGCAGCGGCAAACCAACCGTAGCACAAACTCCCATAAAGAAATGGGAGTTTGTGTTAACCCCTGCACCACGAGGCAGGCACCTCAAGGTGCCTGCCACACGGTGCAGGGATTAATAAGGGGGGGACCTACGGTGCCCCCTTAGCCCCCAACCGGAGGCCACGAGGAGAAGGGGGCCCTGCTAGGGACCCCCAAACTCGTTTTACGACAGTGTTGAAAGTTAGGCTGAAACCGTCAACATTATCGGCGCCCTCTTGCTCTTCTCGAACCCTTTTGTGCGCGTAAACAGCCGCCATTTTGAACACCATGGCTTCCCTGCCCTTTTCTGATAACCAGCGTGTCTCTCTCCCTCTCCTAGCCTCGCAGGCATCCCCCGCATGCTGACAACCCCCTCGCCCTCACATGTCTCGGGTCATAAACCCCTCTTCAGCGCAGCTCTGCCTCGGAATCCCATCCTGTTCCCAGCACGACACCTCCCTTCATTCCTTTCATGGTCCCAGGTCCTTTTGATACAAACCCCTTTTTCCTGTGTGCCCGTTTGTCTTCCTCGTTCCCAGGCCACCACCTGGCTCTGCGGATACTGTTTATTACCCCCAGTACAGTAGGAAGCTTCCTCCCATTAAAGGACCCTCGGGTCGATCAAAGCCCCCACCCTACGAGATCCGATCGAACCCCACACATTCCGTGAATCGGCGGAATATCCAACTGCGCGATAATCACCACCTGTTGTGACCGGGGTGGGGACTTCAACTGTAACTATGTGTGGGAACGGACCTGAAGGGGAGATTCCGAGGATGTCTTTTCGTACATCAAAGTATTAACGAGAATGTGTTTCATGCAATAAAGTGATTAACTTGTGTATAAGAGGCCAGGCCTCAGAGATGCGGGTAGAGCACCTCAGAACGATACCTGCTGTCCAACTGATGTGTTTCTCCTCCGGAGAAAATAAAACCTTGTTTCCTGCCTTCCAGTCTCCAGCGCCTGCCTCTTCATTTGTTAAATATCTTGTGGGTTCAAGAGGCGACACCGCCGGGCAATACTTAAGAACCTTATATTCTGGTTGGTAGCATCATCCCTTTTACAATTGGCGTCCCAAGCGTGGGGCCCATCAGCGACTCGTGGATCCAGTGGGAGAGGTCCTGACGACAGAGTGAACGACTGCAACGATCGGGAGCGCGCCTGTCCGATAGACCCTCGTCTGACAGCCGATCATCTGAACTTCACTGGTTCCGAACAGACCTCTCTCGAGTGATCTACGGTCCTGACTGGGAACCATCAGGAGTGCCGAGAGGATAACGGAGAAGAGAGGACGATCGGGCGCTGGATTCGGAAGACAAGAAACTGTCCATGCGGTCCGGGTAAGGTCGTGTAAACACGACAAGTTGCGAAATAATTGCTTGATTGTTTAGGAAATACTAGTATTGCTCTTTTTATTTATTTGGAGATTCGCTGTCTGCAAACGGAGAAACAACAGGCTCTCTCTTTGCAAACAGTGGAGGATAGGTAAGGCAGCCGTCGTGCCTATTTTTTTCTCCCCCACTGAATAATTACTTGAAACTGAACTGTTGTTCGCAAAACTATTGTTTTCTGGAGATTCTCTGTCTGCAAACAGGGAAGAGACCTCCCTTTTTGCAGATAGTGAAAGGGGTAGGTAACGCAGATCTTTGCGGACCTACTCATTCTCCCCATTGAATATTTATTGGTCTTTTGTTATTTGATTCATGAGGTATTCACTGCCTGCAAACAACGTAGAATAGAAATATTCTGTCCAGTCTTTGCACACAGTGATAAGATAGGCAGTGCTGACTTTTTGTCCCTCGTTACGAGCCGTCATGTCTGTCTTCTCCCCACTGATTAGTAGCCTGTTTAGCCCGGACCGCTTATTAGAGATGGACCATCCAGCCCCACTGGAAGGCACCCCTAATAAGGACATGTTCATGAAGCATGGATTGATCGCTATAGCCTATAGCAAACTATGGCATAAATATACGAAAAAGGATCGAGAAAGCCAGTGGCCACTGATAGGATCCTTCGATGATGATAAAATAAAAGCGCTAGAAACAGCCCTTGGTAAAAACAAGACAACACCCACTATGCTTGATAGTTTCGGCATGTGGCGCAAAGAAACTGAACAACGTAAAAAGAAAACTGAGAGTAGGTTGGGAAAAGAGCTGCGAAAAGCAGCCCACCTAGCCGCCCAGAAACTAGAAAAAGAGATAAAGGAAAGAGAGAAAGCTAAACAGAAACTAGAAATGGAAACATCAAGCCAGTGTCCGGTTAGAACTTCCTCCACGCTCTACCCTGATTTACCCTCGAAACAACGAGCCAACGAGGATCTGCTGTTAGGTCCTCCTATCATCTACATGCCCCCTCCATATGCCCCTTCCCAACCCCTAGCGCAGCACGCACCACCCCCAGGTGCAAACGAAAGTACCGCCACAGCTTCGGCCCCCATGGCCTCTGTGCCAGCCGAACCCTTTGTATTAAATACTGCATCAACGACAACGTTAGGCGACCCTGAGACTCGAGGGGCTGGCCCTGCAAGAACAAACAGACTAAGCAAAGATGAGCGAGCAGGGATCGACAGGATAGCAAGAGCACTGATAGGAAGGAAGGAAGGTGAGGAGCACATCACGGATGTGTTTAACTCATATACTGGGAGTCACAGACGACATTTTACCGTACGACTGTGTTACCATGTCTTGAATGCATACGAGGACCGATATCGAGACAAAGGTCCCGAGAACCTAACGACTCTGTACCGGAAGGTCGATATCGGGGAAGAGGGCGAGTGTGATGTGTCGGACCTCCTTACGCGTACGCTTGAGGTTTTCCGCCACCTCACTGAACGAGAATCGGGGACTAAACCCGCGACACCCGTAGCAACCGAACCTCAAACTGAACAACCTAACACCATGATGCCAATACGAGAGGCTGCCCCTTACTGGGTACCGCCCCGAGGTTCAGGGACTAACGATGATGCAAACCACCAGGATGCAAAAGGAAGGGTAGTGTGCAACTGGGTCTACCAGCCCTGGGACCGGCAAGAGATTCTGACATTCCGGAAATCTCTGCCCGACCTACGTAAAAACCCCACTGCCTTTTATACTGAATTGGGTACAGCCCTGGGTTCAACGATTATGACCCTGGCTGACATCGACTTGTTCTTCGGGTTATGTCTACCAGCTGATGTGTGGAAGCAAATCCGGAAAGTCGACCACCTTGAGCTGTTTGGACATACCTGGTCACAACTCGATGATCTGGATAAACAACGGGGACCAGGACAAAAGCCTTTGAAATCCATTCTAGACCTTCCAGATAAAATCGTAGAGAAATTAAAAACCCTGATTCCAGAAAAGAAAGTGGACTGGTCGATAGTAACAGCCTGTCGCCAGAAACCCCAGGAGGATGTATCGGAATACTTCTCCAGGTTTGAAACGGTGTTCTCCGATTACAGCGGCCAGGACATGACCACTGCAACCGGACACCATCTGTTTGTCCAGAATTATGTTAAGGGCCTGTCATCGGAGATCTCCCAGAAACTACAGGCCAGCGAGAGTAGTTGGGCAGCCTCCAAACCTACAGCTATTCTCCAAATGGCCCAATATTATGAACATCAGAAAAATGAAAACGATAGGGCAACAGAGAAAAAGAAAAAGGACCTGAAAGAGAGGGTGATGATTGCCAAACTGCAAGGGGTGACTATAGGACGAGACCAATATCGGGGAAACTACCAGACGAACGTCCCTAAGACTACATTTCCCCAGGACCGCACTCTGACTTCCTACAGTGGACGCACAGACCTTAGAGAGAACCAGTGTGCTTTCTGCAAAGGAAC
This sequence comes from Lissotriton helveticus, assembly GCF_964261635.1. Classification (NCBI taxonomy): domain Eukaryota; kingdom Metazoa; phylum Chordata; class Amphibia; order Caudata; family Salamandridae; genus Lissotriton; species Lissotriton helveticus. The sequence goes on along the minus strand of NC_136069.1, from coordinate 535,333,519 downwards.
TGGCCATTGGAAATCCCAGTGCCCAGTTCTTCTGGAAATAATCAAAAACAGAGACCCCGGGGACATAGCAAATGGACTGAGAAATAAGGGACAACAGCGAGGGCCCCCAAATGACACGACTAACGACAGATCAGGCAGACCAAATACGTTTGATCGACCCAGGCAGAACCAATATCAGCAATCCGACTATGAGGACGCCCACGACTTCGCATAGGACAGCCAAGGGCAAGGGAGGGATCCAGTCGAGCTCTATGTTGACCAGCAGGGCCCTTACGTCACTGCTAAGGTCCTGGGTACCAAGTCTCCATTTCTGGTAGACACTGGCGCAACACGTAGTGCGTTATCTAAACGACTGATTCCAAGGGCACCCTTGTCTGGCTCACTCATAACATCGACAGGTTTCGATGGAACGCCCTCCACTAACCCTTTGTCTGCCCCGATTCTCTTTGACGTAGAAAACAACACCACTGACACCACGTTTTTGCTCTCCTCCAATAGCCCTGACGCCATTATGGGACTTGACTTACTAAAACACTTCCGAGCGACGATCAGATGGTCTCAAGATGGAGTTCGAGTGTTTCTTTACGACAACCCCGTTCTGCTTAGACATTGCTCTCCCCAACACATGTTTTCCATCACCGACACTGACGCATCCCTGCTTGACACTCTGCCTCCGTATCTGTGGGCCAAAACGGATTCGGACGTAGGGCGTATGTTGATTGACCCAGTGCACATTACTGTCCGACCAGACGCAACACTCCCAAAACTTCCACAATATCGGATATCGCCCGAGGGCGAGAAGGCATTGGTAAAGATTATCCAGTCACTGATAGACGCAGGAGTGGTAGAGGAAGTGGTTAGCAACATTTGCAACAGCCCTATCTTGCCCATCATCAAGAAACAGGGAGAGGGAGATGAGAAAGCATACCGTTTTATCATCGACCTCCGAGAGATCAACAAAGTGGTGGTACCCCAGTACCCTGTGGTCTCAGACATCACCACCATCCTGACTTTGATTCCTTCTACTGCCACCACCTTCACCGTCATCGACCTAAAAAATGCATTCTTTTCCATCCCCATCCACCCAGACAGCCGATATCTCTTCGGCTTTACCCTAAAAGCCCGCTCATATAGGTTTTGCCGAGCACCCCAGGGCTACACAGAAAGCCCTAGCATCTACAGCCAGGCCCTCAAACGACAACTGGATCAAGTCCAGTTACCCGATGGAGTGGTGTTGGTACAATATGTCGATGACATCCTTTTGGCAGCCGACACTACCCCATTAGCGGTTACCGCCACCATTCAACTCCTACACTTCCTTGCGGAAAATGGTCACAAGGTCTCCAAGAAGAAGTTGCAATTCTGCCAACCCCAAGTCACTTACCTAGGCCACCTTTTGTCCAAAGAAGGAAGGAAACTCACTCCCGACCGGATCCGAACCATTCTTGAAACTCCTGTCCCTAAGACCCAGAAACAGGTTCGCTCCCTACTAGGCCTCACCTCCTTCTGCCGACAGTGGTTACCAAACTTTAGCCTCATTGTGAAACCGCTGCTTTCTCTGCTAAGTAAAGACATCCCCTTCCCACTCCCTTGGACCCCTGAGTGTCAGACCTCCTTCACTGAACTACGAGATGCCCTTTGTTCGGCCCCTGTCCTGGGTACCCCAGATTACAAAAAGCCCTTCTCCCTTTACACTCACGAAAGGGAGGGGTGCGCTTTGTCCGTCCTGACCCAGGCCACTGGCCCGAGACAACGACCGTGCGCTTACTTCTCTGCCACTCTTGACCCTGTAGCCAGGGCCTTACCTGCCTGCCTTCGAGCCGTGGCTGCTGCTGCAATCTCTATCCGACAGAGTGAGGGGATCGTACTCTCGAATTCCCTCATGGTATTGGTACCCCACGCAGTTGACACCCTCCTGAACCAAACCAAGACGCAACACCTGACGAGCGCACGACTGACCGGATACGAACTGACTTTGCTTGCACCCCATATCACCCTGAAAAGATGCACCACACTGAACCCGGCAACTCTGTTACCCTTACCAGAGAACGATCCCAATGTACACCCTATACATGACTGCGTGACTCTCACAGACGAACAGACTAGAAGTAGGGTTGACCTCAGAGACACGGCTTTCCCTGACCCCGACGGGGAGCTGTGGGTGGACGGTTCTTGCATCAAACTCCCCGATGGCACCACTTCCGCTGCCTATGCAGTCACCACGGCTCGAGCTGTAATCGAGACAGCCCGCATCACGCAACGATCTGCCCAGGCAGCGGAACTAATTGCCCTAACACGAGCTTGCATCCTAGCAGCAGGAACCACAGCGAACATCTACACCGACAGCCAGTATGCCTTCGGGGTGGTTCACCATTTCGGGCTCCTTTGGAGGGAAAGGGGATTCTTGACCTCACACGGCACACCCATTTTACACGGGGATCTAGTCTCCGCCTTGATCGAAGCTGTCCTTCTCCCCAAAAAGCTTGCGGTCATCAAATGCCAGGCACACAAAAGGGTGACGGACATTATTGGACAGGGAAACGCGCTAGCCGACATCACTGCCCGAACGACAGCTGAAAATAGGACGACAACACGTATGTACGTGACCAGGTCACAAGCAGAAAACTGGACTGACGCTAAGGACACTATTAGAGACATTCAAACGGCTAGCACACAACACGAACTGACTGAATGGACACGGGTGGGAGTGAAAGATGATGAAGGCTGCTGGCGGACAAAAGCCACAAACAAATGGTTGCTACCTGACTCATACCTGATTCCCATACCGACCATGGCACACTCCCCTGCCCACATAGGGTCAGCCCCCATGATCGAACTTGTCTCCAGAGTTTGGCACAATGATAAAATCCCAGATTCCGCCAAACGCCTGGTCCAACAATGCTTAATATGCCTGCAACACAACCCCGGGAAAGGAACTGTAGTACCCCGGGGGGGATTTGGGGTCCCAAACCACCCATTTGAAGTCCTGCAGATGGACTACATCCAGCTAGACAGGTGCCAAGGCCTAAAATATGTACTTGTTGTGGTGTGCGCATTTAGCAAGTGGGTGGAAGCATATCCAACCCGTGACAACACCGCTATGGCCACTGCAAAGGTACTGTTAAAGGAATTTTTCCCCCGTTACGGCCTCTGTCGTATTTTATGGAGTGATAATGGCCCCCACTTCATAGCCGAAGTTATCCAGCTCATCTTAAAGGGATTGGGCATAAAACAGAAATTTCATGCAGTCTTCCACCCCCAATCTGCCGGACTTGTTGAGCGACACAATGCCACACTAAAGCTTAAACTGGCCAAGATAGTGGCTACCACGGGTCTGAAATGGCCAGACGCCCTCCCACTGGCATTACTATCGATGCGCTCTACCCCCACCCGACATCACTTAACTCCTTATGAAGTTGTCTTCGGTCGACCCATGAGTGTCTGGTCTGCCCCAAAACCAACCTCCATTCATGACGTCCCGGACGTCCTAATGTCTGATTATCTGTATAAATTGACTGAAACTCTGTCTGTCATTCATCAGCAGGTGCAGCAGGCCATCCCCGATGCTTCCAGGGGTCCGGGCCACACCATCCAGCCTGGGGATTTCGTGCTGATCCGAAATTTTCAGCGATCGAAGAGTTTGGAACCCCGGTGGACGGGCCCCTGGCAAGTGTTAATCACCACCCGGACGGCTCTTCGTGTGGAGGGGAAGCGGCACTGGCTGCATGCACACCACTGCAAGAAGGTCTCCTCGACCCTAGCCACGACAGAAAACATCGACAACCAAGAAGAGCTCCTGAACAAGGACCGACCGTCACTGGCCTGCTATCCGGATACTGAAGCGCTTGAACTTTCAAAATTCTCTGATCCCACTGTGCCATCCAGAGAAGGGTATTTCCTGCGTCGAAAGGAGGGAGCTTCGGCTAAGTAGGCCGCGGACCGAGTTGAAATCTCAGAACGGTGACCTAGACACAACCAAGGGTCACCGGGAGAGAACTAAACGAAGTCTGTGGTTCTGCCCGCTACCGAGCACCTTGAAGATGATGGAAGCGCCAGATAAGAAGATGATGGAAGCAACAGGAAATACCCACTACAGAAACCCAAGAACAGACAAACTTCACAGCTCACAGACAATTGTACTCTTCATCACAATCCTCTTCTGCTTTCTCCTCATGACCACGCTCTGGATCATGGAAGAACATGCACCTGCTCACGAAACATTCCTAACCACTGCTCAGCCTACCACCATGAAGGAACATTATCTGATTTCGCTCTCTCCTCAACTAAGAGAAAGGCGAAAGGAGTTTTGGAATAACTCTTTCATGCAGCTACTTCACCAACACAATCTTGCCACCAATGCCACCAACTGCTGGATCTGTGGGTTGCTACCCCATGCCACTGGACATTCAATACCATTCATCCCTTCACCTTTCTCTGTTCACGGCTCCTGCCTTGCTTGGCTGATCCTCCTGCAAGAAAGCTATAAGGACAATGCCACCTCCAGCAGAACCGCAGCGCATTTTTCTCACGGGGTCGGGCGGAACAAAACAAAGACACACTTCTGCCCGCTGACCCCCAGCGACTCAATCCACGTGGACATCCCTGAAAAGGAACGAATCGAAATGCAGGTGTTTAACAATCCAACCAGACCCACCTTCTCCTATCTGCGGAAACGAACGGCTGCCACTCTGACTGTGGCCCTGTCGGTCATCAACGTCACAGGCCACATGTGTGTAGAAGGACTTGGGACACAGCTGGTGGGCCACAGCGCTTGCCGCTTTACCAGAACTTTGGATTCCACGGATCCACCATCCTTTGTGTCATCCCCAAACATGTACTTCGTCTGCGGCACAAAGGCCTACACCTGGCTCCCCAAAGGCTGGGGGGGCACTTGTTTCATCTCCTTCGTCCTTCCCCCGACTTATGTGGCCCCAGCGAATCACCATAGACAAAAACGAGCCAAAGACATTGAGCAAGCCGACTCAACAGGAGCGCAGTTCCTCGATGCTATGAAAGGACTCGTCCCCCTCTGGGACCCGATGGCAAACAGCCGTGCCATCCGACATCTGACTCAGGCAGTTGAAACAACCATGAACATCACAGCTGGTATCTTTGCTAACAACACTGCCGAGCTCCAAGCGGTCCGTCTGGTGGCTCTTCAGAACCGCCTTGTTCTAGATGTGGTTCTGGCGGACCGTGGAGGAGCATGCCGCATTATTGGGTCCAGCTGTTGTACATACATACCGGACAACTCACCCTCAGTGTACAAAGCCATCGAACATCTTCACAGACTCTCTTCAGAAGTCCACCAAGAACAAGAAGAATGGTCGCTTGGTGGTTGGTTCTGGGACACCGTTAAGAACTTGGGCTGGAGACTGCTCACCATTATCCTGATTCCTGTAGTTGTAATATGTGGTCTATGCTTAGGAATTCAATGTCTGCCACCTCTGTGTTCTTTATGTGCAAGTTGTATTTTCCCCAAAACTATGGACTTTGGAAGCGAACGCGTGAGGGCATTGTATGATACCGAGGTTAGGAATTTGATGAAAATTGACATTGAGTAAGCAAGTTGGCTAGATATGTTGAAAAGGGAGGACTGTTGAAAGTTAGGCTGAAACCGTCAACATTATCGGCGCCCTCTTGCTCTTCTCGAACCCTTTCGTGCGCGTAAACAGCCGCCATTTTGAACACCATGGCTTCCCTGCCCTTTTCTGATAACCAGCGCGTCTCTCTCCCTCTCCTAGCCTCGCAGGCATCCCCCGCATGCTGACAACCCCCTCGCCCTCACATGTCTCGGGTCATAAACCCCTCTTCAGCGCAGCTCTGCCTCGGAATCCCATCCTGTTCCCAGCACGACACCTCCCTTCATTCCTTTCATGGTCCCAGGTCCTTTTGATACAAACCCCTTTTTCCTGTGTGCCCGTTTGTCTTCCTCGTTCCCAGGCCACCACCTGGCTCTGCGGATACTGTTTATTACCCCCAGTACAGTAGGAAGCTTCCTCCCATTAAAGGACCCTCGGGTCGATCAAAGCCCCCACCCTACGAGATCCGATCGAACCCCACACATTCCGTGAATCGGCGGAATATCCAACTGCGCGATAATCACCACCTGTTGTGACCGGGGTGGGGACTTCAACTGTAACTATGTGTGGGAACGGACCTGAAGGGGAGATTCCGAGGATGTCTTTTCGTACATCAAAGTATTAACGAGAATGTGTTTCATGCAATAAAGTGATTAACTTGTGTATAAGAGGCCAGGCCTCAGAGATGCGGGTAGAGCACCTCAGAACGATACCTGCTGTCCAACTGATGTGTTTCTCCTCCGGAGAAAATAAAACCTTGTTTCCTGCCTTCCAGTCTCCAGCGCCTGCCTCTTCATTTGTTAAATATCTTGTGGGTTCAAGAGGCGACACCGCCGGGCAATACTTAAGAACCTTATATTCTGGTTGGTAGCGTCATCCCTTTTACAATAGGCTTTCCATGTCGGAAAGCCAGGCATGGAAAGCCTGTCAGAAACTGAGTATCGTCAACCCAGCAGCGGAACCACTGTCCACTGGGATTACAAGCCCGTCACCGACTGGCTGACAGGCTCCTTGAGTCTATCAGAATCCAGCCCCAATGACCGGCCGGTTTCAGTTCCGTGGGGGGAGCTCCAATGCCCCCCTGGTCCCGCTGGCTCCCCGCGTCCTGCGGGAGCCGGCATTGCTTTTCCACACAGGGAGCTGCTGACGTGCAGCTCCCCGTGTGGAAAAGCAATATGCTTTGGATTTTGGAAGAGAGAGTAGGTTTCCCTGCTCTTGCTTCCAAAATCCAAAGCAGTGTTTGCTATGACAGGGCGGGAGCCACACGGCACCCCCCCTGCCATAGCAAACAGCAGTGTCCTGGGGTGGGCACCCCGGGATACTGCAGGAGCTGGCCCTGTGGGGTGGCAGTCACCAGGGCAATTGAGAGCTCCAAGAGGGGTGCCGCGTGGCCCCCCTTCCCTTCAGGAAAATAGCCCCGGGGAGGTGGTGATCCCTGGGGCTCAGGGTTCATAACGGACCCCCTTTTGACATTTTTAGTGCCCTGGGGAGGTGGCGGTCCCCGGGCCCCCCACACAGGTTTATTCATTTATAAATATTGAAGCCCCGGGGGGTTGCAGTCTCCAGGGCTGCGGGGGGCTGGGGGCCCCTGTGAATATTTAAAAAAAGCCCTGGGGGTGGCGGTCCCCCGGGCTTCGGGGGACCTTGGAGGCCCCCCACAAATTAAACAAGTCCCGGGGGTGGCAGTCCCCGGTGCTGCGGGATGGCCGCCTGCCCTCCCACATATTACAAAGATAGCCCCGGGGAGGTGGTGGTCCCCAAGGCTGCGTGGGCCCCCGCGTGCCCCCCCTAATATTTTATGGCAATGCCCCTGGGACCTGGCCCACCCGGGGCCTCAATTAAATGAAGCGTGGGATTCGCAACCCCATCGCAAATTTCAAAGAATTCTTTTTTTTAATGCTTTCTTTGGCCCTGGAAGTCCTTGTGGGACCCCCTGAGCAGGCCTAGGGGGTCAGGGTATTTCTACCCTGCCCTCTTTTCTTTTTTTCACCTTTGTTTTACAGTTTTCTTGTGACTCCGTTCTACCGAGTTACAAGATGGCTGCCAACACTTCCTGGTTTGGAGTGTTGGCAGCCAATCACAGTGAAGCTCGTGCTTGGGAGGGGTCGCGACTCCACTACGTCCCTAGATGTCAAAACTTTTTCTTTTTCAAATTTCTCAGGAACTACTGAACGGATTTACACGATACAAAAAGGGCTCTTTCTGAACCAAGGGCTACTTTTTTGCCACGTTTGGTGTAATTCCGTTCAGCAGTTTGGTCTGTCTAAAGTTTCCTATGGAAAATTACATGGGGAAAACACGTTTTGGGACCTCCCTCCTTTCTCAGCCCCCACTTGTCGAATCACCCCGAATCTTTCAAGACAGGAGTTGACCGGAGCGGGCCACTAGTTTTGAAAACTTCGCGAAAATTCGTCAACCGGCACCAAAGATATTGAGAAAACAATGAACTCTTTCCCTATGTAAACTAGGTCCTAACTATAACTATCTACTGGCGACTGTATATATATATAATTAATGGAAACAGTGCAAGAACACGTCCCACTATATTTGAGATATATAGATGACCTGTTCTTAATCTGGCGGGGTTCAAAACAAGAAGCAGAATCATTTGTGACTGAGTTAAATAAGAACAACTTAAATTTACAATTCACGTCACATATTGACAATGAGAGGGTGGTTTTTTTAGACACTGAGGTTTACATCATGGACAATAAACTATCTACAAGAATGCACAGGAAGCCCACTGCGGGCAATACTGTGCTACATGTCTCTAGCCAGCACCCCTTTCATCTGATTAGTGGCATTCCCTTTGGGGAAATGCTACGAATTAGACGTATATGTAACTCAGAAGTTGAATGCAGGAAAATTCAAGAGGAAAGCAAGGCTCGCTTTTTGGCTCGTGGGTATTCTTTGAAAATGATACAACGAGCGATCAATAGATCCTTAGCGATAACAAGAGAAGAGGCACTGAAATGTAGGGTGAAACCAACCAACCCACAGATCAGTGGGACGATTGTCAAACCTAGAGTTATAACGACTTACAGTAAGCAGCACAAGGAGATACGACGTATCTTCTATAAGAATTGGAACTTAATCACAGGGGATCCTGTTATTGGCAAACATGTTCCAATTAAACCTGACATCACGTTCAGAAAATCTAGGTCTATGTCTGATAGATTGGTCCACAATTTTTGGAGAAGCCCGTTTCAGGAACATGGGGTGCGCTTGGAGGGGGTTTCAAGAAATGCATAATTTGCAAAGCATGCAAAAATGGCTGTAATAAGACCCAATACAAGATACCTTTCAAGGATGAACCGGTTAAGATCAAAAAGCGCATGTCATGTAAGACTGATTTTGCGGTTTACGTGTTGCAATGCCCATGTGACCTACAATATGTGGGTAGCACACGCTTGCAAGTACACAAGCGTGTGCTGCAACATATCAGGGCAATCTCCGGCAAAGACCAAACTTACCCGGTGGCTCGCCATTTTGAGAAAGTGCACAACAGTGATCCTGCAGGCTTGCAGTATTTCACAATAGATTGTGTACTCCCGATGAAAAGAGGGGGCGATAGAGATGCCGCACTGCGAGTCTTAGAAACAAGATATATTATCGAACTCGACAGTAAGGCCCCACGAGGCCTTAATGCGAGCGAGGAGTTATATACTTGTTTGTGAAAAACCAGTATAGCAACATCTATGGGTTTTTCAATCATTATCACGGTTCTATGTGATCTATTATTTCTGGGATAATGTTTTGCTTTCTAATATGTTTTTTCTGTAACTATTATTATGTTTTGACTCTGAGGTTAGGAGTGACTTTCCTTTACAACTAGGATAAACGTGTTGTAGCGTCATAAAAGGAATAGACATGCTGCTTTCTGTCCACTTATTGAAGAAATGAAATGATCCATAAGAAAATGAAGAAAATATAAAAGGGAAAAAAAAGAATGAAGATAGTAACAATTTAATTAACAAACTACACGGTTATGCACTTTTTTTCTTAAGGGTTTCTGAGATAGCTTATAAGGGTTATGGACAATTTGGTGAGCAAAACATTGATTCTATAGACACACAATAAATGCTTGCTTCCTTGGGTTTTTTTTGAGACGAGGTAAACAGTAACCCGAAATTAGTTTCTGAAGTAAGTAGATATGATTTTGCAGGTTCACCTAGGAACATAAGAGGCCTTGTTTATAGTGAATCTCCTTCAAATTAATATTAAGTTGTGGATTCATGATTGGGGAATTAGTTGGATTAATTTTGGAAGTTGGACACTATGTCTTTTATTCTGTAAATAGTGTAGATACTTTGTATATATTATGAAATGAATATTATAAAGATTTGTATCATATATATTTTTTCATGTATAGTGTCTATACCTAACGATATCTATCCAATCCAGTGCCTCTAATATGTACAATTTGGACACTTGTCCTGTAATTGATGTTCCTGAATGCATAATATGGCTGTTGATAAGATACCTGCAGAAAATAGTCTTGTGTGTCTTTAAAGGGGTGGAGCACTAATTATAGGATGCCTCCCATTTTTCTGCTTGTCAATGCTATATAACCCTTTCACTATGTGTAAGCGACGTATCATGTGATCAAGCCTGGGAGTGTGGCTGGACAACAAACTCTCCTTCTCCACCCAGGCCACAAAACTGTCCGCCACTTGTTTTGGCCTACTTAGAATCTTGAGGAAGGTTCTACCGCTACTTCCCCTAGAGGCCAAAAAGGTGGCGATACAGGGTCTCATCCAGTCTCGCCTGGACTCGATCAATGCCCTATACGTGGGGGCACCTGAGATGACCCTCCGAAAACTGCAGGTTGTTCAAAACTGTGCAGCACGCACCCTGCTGAAAATTCCACGCACCCAGTCAGCCAGACCTGCTCTAAAAGGTCTTCACTGGTTGCCAGTGAGGCAGAGAGTGGCCTTCAAGGCACTATGCTTGGCACACCGCGCCTTCTGGAAAACGGGTCCAGCCATTAACACCGACCTTATCACCCCCTACCACCCCAACAGGAACCTTCGGTCGACGGAGGCGTTCCTCGCCGTTATCCCCAGAGTGAAGCGAGCCAGGTCTGGAGGTAGGCTGTTCTCTTTGAACACCGCCAGGCTCTGGAATGCTCTCCCCATCTCACTCCGGTCTAACCCTGACCTCCTCTCATTCCGGAAAAACTTAAAGACACTGCTGTTTGCCAAATCCTATGTACCCTAGCCTCCCGTCTCCTCCCTGCTTCAACTCAGCGCTTGGACGCCTACGGGCAGCAATCGCGCTCAACAAATACTTTTACTTTACAAGCCTCTGGCTAGAGGCAAAACGCGCCATGCGGCTTGCTTGGGTGTAACTTTAAAATAAAATTGCGCTGTTGCACGAAGAACTGGGTCTCACTTGTTCGTCTTTGAAAACCAGCTCGACATTAGGACTGGGATGCTGTGGCGTCGGACGGAGTGAAAGTGATATATATATATATATATGCAAATATCTTGCGCTGTTGAGGCACAAGGAAAGTCGCACACAGGATTTCTTTGTTGGAGGAAGGTATTTATTGACTTGACGCGTTTCGACAGCACCATCTTTGTCAAAAAGTCATACCATATATATATGTGTGTGTGTATATATATATATATATATATATATTTTTTTTTTTCACTGAAAAAACCATAGGTTTTAGGGGTGTTATAGTTAGCTGGACATTACACTCGTACAAAACCATTGAAATTCTTCCGTTATAGTTAGTTGTACTAACTATGACTCACGCGCCGGCAATCCACTGCTGATGATGTCACATATTACATCATTCATGACATGGTCAGTGACATCACTGATGACATCACTGATTACCAGAGTGAAGGAGTGTTGGAGAGAGAACACTGCAGTGCATTGTGAACATGCAGGACACAGGAGACATGCCCAGCCAGGACACCCCCCAGCAGCAGCAGCAGGAACAGGAGGAGGAGAAAACAAAAGTTTTCTGAAGCAGAGCTTGAAGTCCTCGTCCAGGAAATGGTAACAAGCCATGAACTGCTGTTTGGGAAGAAATCACTGAGGGTGCCTGAAACACGAAGGAGGCGCATATGTGCAGACATCAAGGAAAAGGTGACTGCAGTTGGGGTGACACATAGGAGTGTGGAGGACCTCCGCAAACGATGGTATGATATGCGCCAGCGCTCCAAAGAAAAGGTGGCTACCAGGTTGGAGCAAGCAAGGAAGACTGGTGCAGGGACCTCCACTGCCACAGATTCAACACCGTTGAAGGAACTTGTGGAGGCAACACTACTTCCAGAGAGCATCATAGGAGTGGCTGACATGGACAGCTCAGACCCCCCAGGACCACGACAAGGTAAGAGGCATGCTTTCACACCCCTGACCCCTCCCCAACTACCCCCACACACCCAGCAGCGACCCTGGGGCATAAAGAAAGTAGTAATCCAGTGCAGGTACACAAACACACACTGCAATGCATTATGGGAGATGTAGTTACATGCACATTACATTAGTAGATTTACACCCAGCCATTCCCCAAATGCATATGTGCATCAGGAAAGTGAAACACAAGAAATGTGTAATTAGCAAAAGTGAAATTTATTTATTTACAAGTGCTAGTCAGAAAAGAAAATAAATGTATGCCTTTACGTCCACTGCATCTACTTCAAATCAGGCAACAGACAGTGGGAGACAGGGCAATTCCCCTACCAGAACAGCAGCTGCGCAGGAGGTAGAAAGTGAGGACGGGGCTAGTCCAGTAAACCCCCCCCCCAAAGCGTCGCAGGAGGATTGCTGTGAGACCACTACCCCCTTTGGAGGACGAGGTCCAGGACACTGATGGGGATGGGCAAAGCAATGACACACAGCCTGAAACACAACAGCACCGCCGTGCAGAGCCAATGCAAGAAGTCCTAAACAGGCGCAGGTCCCGTGCTGCAACAAGTGCTGTAGATCCTGGGGATGGGTCGGTGTTTGCCGGGCTTGAGCTGAATATGTTGCAGGTACAGCGCCTGCAAGCAAAAAACCTCAAGTCATACCAAAGGGAAGTCAGGGCAGGCTTCAGGAGCATTACATGTGCCATGGAGGCCCTCTGTGGTGAACTCAGGGCTGACCGTGCAGCCAGGCGTAACCGCCTGGCCTCCTCCAACAACATACTAGCTAGACGCTGCATCAGCAGGCAGCGTGAGTTTGCGCACAATAACCAGGACATGGGAAGGGCCGTGCTCCAAATCTCTACGGCTGTAGATGAACTGCATGCAATCCGCACCACAGGGCCAGTAGTCCTGACTCCAAATGATGATGATGCCCTATCAGTAAGGAGCAGCGCCACCCCCCCCCACCAACCATGGATAGGTGCCGTAGTGGATGCAACAGCAGCGCGACTGAAAGAAGTGAAGGAGGCAATGTGCATCCCCAAACAGGAGCTTCCTCCCGCCCTCCCCGCCGCTAGTAAGGACACATCAATGGGACCACAGGATAGGTGCAGCTAACCACTGTGCAGGGACAATTGACCATGAATGGATACATGCACTGTGCATTAACATGTGCTGGACATTATGAAGGACATTGTTTCTCACTCAGCCTGTGTGTCTTTTACAATCCTGATGTTAAGGAATAAAAACACAGTCTGACAATTGTAAATTAGCATTGTGTCATTTTCTCTTACCTAAAAATAGTTGTGCGTAATCTCATCCCACCTCTGACGGCCAGCAGTTGCACCAGCTACACCGGCAGGCATGCGTCCTTGAGCTGGGCCCTCCACATCAGATGTGTCAGATTCACTGCCCTCCACCGGTGTGCCTTTCCTGGTAGCAATGTTGTGCAGGATGGCACATGCGACGACTATTTTACAGCAGGTTTCTGGGCTGTATTGCAATGCCCCTCCACTTTTGTGTATGCACCTGAATCTGCTTTTGAGAATACCAAAGGTCCTCTCTACGGTGCCTCTTGTTGCAATGTGTGCCCTGTTGTATCGCCGCTCGGCTGCATTTGCTGGATTGAGGTAAGGCGTCAGAATAAAGTCACGTACTGCATATGCACTGTCACCTGAGGGGAGGAAGGTATATAGTTAGACACTGTCCAGCACATGCAATCCTTGACAAGTGTGTATACTGTGCAAATGCATTTACCTAGTAAATAGCCATCGCCAAAGTCCCCATTAAGGAGCCTACTGTGGCGGAAGATGTATGAGTCGTGCGTGCTGCCAGGGTATTTTGCAACAATGTCCGTTATGATGTGTTTAGCATCACACACCACCTGTATGTTCAGGGAATGGTAAGATTTACGATTCCTAAACACATACTCATTGTGGGATGGGGGGATATTGCAACGTGCGTCCCATCTATGCACCCAATGACATGGGGAAATTGGGCAATTTGATAAAATTCCTGTTTGGTCTGATGCAGTTCCAGTGGGGTGCTTGGAAGGTAAATGTGGTGTGGCATCCTCTGTACCATGGCGTCAAGGAACGCATGGAAAAAGCGCGAAAGGGCACTTTGTGAAACCCCTCCTGCTGTGGCTATCACCCCCTGAAAACTACCTGAGGCCAACAGGTGTAGTGAACACAGGACCTGGATGTGAGTGGGGATGGCTTGTGTCCTGGGTGTGGGGTGTTCAAGGAAGGGTCTGAGTTCTGCAATTAAATAATGAATACTGTCTTCATCCAGTCTGTAATGGGTAAAGATATCCTCATCAGTGCGCTGGTAGATGGTGACGCGCAAACGGAATATCCTCTCCTGGCGTCTCCTCCACTGTGCAGCAGCTCTCAGTCGCATCCTCCTGGCTATCAGGTAAAGCCCCCCCATTGCGGAAAGAAGTCTGTTGCATTCTGTTGCTGCTTAAATAGGTTGCACCAGGTTATCACCTGCTCCTACTTGGTGGTAATTGCAATTCTTTAAATTGCGAATTTCCGAAAATCGCAATTTGCGATTTTTTCATACATACCATTGCGATTTCTTGTTTTGCGATTTTCCGTTTGCGATTTTCGCAAAGTAAGAAATCGCAAAAGTAGGTATTTGCAGGAAATTCACAGATTTTACATTATCGCAAATTAAGGAATTGCATTTTATGCGATTCCTTATTTTGCACTATATTTTCCTACATACATACCTTTTTGCTTATTCGCATTCGCAAATGCGAATTTCAATGATACATATGGCCCTTTGTTTTTTTAATTACATTATATATTTTAAATATTAATTTAAAAAAAATGTTTTTAAAAATATTGAAATTCTAAGATTTTTTTATTGTCATTTTTTACAATTTTTTTTTCAGAGTCGCGCACCCAAAGCGTACCTTTCTTGAACACAGCGCCGAACCTAGCCTTCATTTTAGGATTGTTGTGTAGGATCCGTGTAGGGTTTGCGTTGGGTGCGTGTTTTTCTTCGCGATTGCTATGCCACCAATATGCGACTTCTGGTGCATACGCGATACATACGTATTACGTTATGCGACCCTCATGCGCTTCCGCGTGATGTCGTATACGTTCTGGACACGGTAGGTGCGCGACTCGCGTGAAATTTTGAATGTCTAAAAACATATATATATATGTATTTAATATAAATATTAAGGCCATACATTATCTGAACTAAACATAAAAATAATATTCTTTTAGTTTTAATAGAGTTATATTACTTTTAAATGCAATTTCGCAAAGTCGCACTGGGTGCGAGCTGCGTGTGTTTGCACCCTACACGGATCCCATGTGAGATTTGATTGGTTCATAACACTTCGTATTCTAACTATTGAAGGACCCCACCCATTTCAATCATTCTTTTATTATTTTATTTTTTTGAGTATCGAATCGTTATCTTTATTCGGTCAAGAAGATATCAGACCATAAAAGCACAATACAACGAATATAAAAAATAAGGCAATACCTTAGAAACAGGGTTCCAAACACATGCAGATCATCCCATAATTATAAAACGACAGACCTTTCATATGCCGATTTAACAGTCAATTAAAAAAGAAATGTATAACTTATATCTTTAAAAATATTTAAGGTGTACTATCATAGAGCAGCAGGAAGGTAAGAGCCTCAGTAATACTGGGTCCACCATACCAGCCTGTCATGCTCACCTGAAGCAATCACCAATACGTAAAAATTTCATGTAGAAGTTCATAAAACAGACTTCCTAGCCAGGCGTGAATTACACTCCACAGAAAGGATACCATTCTTAGGCCGATATCAATTGCCGAAAGGGACTGCAAAAATAGATAAGCTGGACGACATTGATGAAAATCTTGATGCTTTACGTAACTTAATATATAATGCCTTTTCCATTGTTATAACATTTGCAGAAGAGAACAATGTGCATTGTTTTTTTTGGGGGGGGGGGGGTTTATTTTAGTTTTTAAAAACCTTTATTAAGAACCAAAGCGTCTTACACAGCTAGCAGCCTACAACCCGAGGGGCCGGCAGCAAGTTATAGGCAGCAGGGCTGCATCTCTTGGTGGTGTCTTACAAGGCCAATGAGCCGACAACCCGGAGGTCCGGCGGCGATAAAAAGGCCAAGAAATGGAACAGAGAGCAATGATTGAACGAGGCCCACCGCCCTATCGATAGACCATTATCCCACCCCAGCTCACCTAGCATTCGTACAGATGCGCTCTCTCTTCTCATAGATTGCCAAAACAATCCACCCTCGATGCAAACCACAAAAGAAAGTCTTGCGTCCAATAACACTAGCTCAAACCCCAACCGCCCCCCACCCCTATCCCTCAACCTGCATGCCTTCTCGTCCTATCATCCAGACACTATACTAACACACTGTCCCTTTAACCCATCGTAGGATTAAGCCCAGGTCCCCCCTATAGTCTGTAGGTTCCTAACGTTAACCCAGAAATCACTCAGGGCATCTTCTACCGTAGAATCCCTACCTACTAGCTAATTGGACAAGGCACCCAGACCCCGCCCTCCCTGCGTCCCCTTTCCTATTTTCCCCAGTACCGTGCTCTATTGCGTGACACTCTAGGGCCATCTAGTTACTCCGCTAATCTTGCCCAGTATCCTCCTCCAGGGGTTTTTGAATATCATTCGTCTCAATCAGTGGCAGCTCCTCACCATCCCTATTGTTCAAATATGTCTGGTACAGACCCCAAAAATTCTTTGGCCGACTCGTGGGTGGGAGCAACTCACTATAAGTTTCTGATTGCGTGCAGCAATATAGCCTGTCTCCCATTACATTAACATCTAGGTTAAGGGAGGCAGGAGTAACAGGACCGGCCCTCAGAATCCTGAGCTCTTTCCTACAACAAAGAGAGCAGCGTGATATGCTTTGTGATCTCCTCTCCCCTGCCAAGTCCTTGCAATGTGGGGTGCCACAGGGGTCGGCATTGAGTCCGACCCTGTTCAATATCTACGTGGCCCCCCTTGCTAGACTAGTAAGATCTCAGGGGATGGAGGTAGTATCGTACGCTGATGACACGCAGATTATGGTGTCCCTGACCCACTCTGTGACTGTCACCGCTTCCAACTTTAGGTCCTGTATGCAACTTGTTGCAGAGTGGATGATTTTCAATTCTCTAAGGTTGAACGGTGACAAAACAGAGGTCCTGGTCTTTGGTAAAGACCAGGACATATGGTCAGGTGAATGGTGGCCTCCATCTTTAGGCAACTGCCCCACTCCCGTACAATCTGCCAGGAACCTTGGGGTCATTTTTGACACTCGGCTATCTATGGAAGCCCAGGTCAACAAAACTGTGGCTACCTGCTGGGGTGTTATTAGGACTCTGAAGAGAATCCTTCACTATCTCCCCCCGCAGGCACGCAAGCAGGTTGTAATCGCCCTTGTTGGCTCAAGGCTTGATTACTGTAACTCCCTGTATGCCGGAGCCAACAAGGGCCTTCTACAGCGCTTGCAGGTCGTACAGAATGCGGCGGCACGATTTGTCTTGGCCTTGCCCTGGCTGTCCTCAGCGACCATGGCAAGGAAGAGTCTTCATTGGCTCCCCATCATCTCGAGAGTATCTTTTAAACTCCTCTGTCTTACATATCGTGCCCTTATGGCCGGCCCAACTGATGCGCTTGGATCTCGGCTCACTCGATATGTTCCAAGTAGATGCCTACGCTCTTCAGAGCTCAATCAACTGGCAGTTCCTCGCTCCATGAAGGTTAGATGGGGGAGTAAGGCCTTTTCCATCTTGGCACCCCAACTATGGAACTCACTTCCCCTAGAGATTAAATCACAACCCTCATTGGATCTTTTTAGGAAGGCTCTGAAAACCTGGTGCTTTGTTAATGCATATCAGTAAGCTCTATCCATCTTCTGCCCTCAGCTAGTTTGGTGTTAGGCGCCTTGACGCCCATGGGGCTAAGTCGCGCATGTGTAAATCCCACTTCATTCATTCATTCATGTCCCTGGCCCATCTAACTTTAGTTGGTAGCGGGCCCCTCATCCAACAACAGGCAACAACACGTCTGGCAATCAGTAGACCTAAATCTGCCAGCCGGCGCAATGCCACCGGTAGTGTCTTGGAGTAGCCCAGCAGGGCAAGCGCAGGATTAGCAGACAGTTCTGTGTCTAGTATCACACTCATTTCTGAGAATACCTCCTTCCAAAATGTGTTAATGCCTGGACAGCTCCACGCCATATGTATGAAGTCTGCCACCTGCACGTGACATCGCTCACACTCTGCCGACTGTCGAAGGCCATACCTATGTAGTCTCTCTGGTGTGTAGTATACTCGTTGGAGGAATTTGAAGTGGATCTGCCTGTGCCTTCCGTTGAGAGACAATTTCCTTGTGTTGGTACAACAATATTTCCACATGTCATCATCTATCTGAATTTGCAGGTCATGCTGCCACGCTATTCTAGCTGTCGAGAGTTGGTGCACCTTGTGTCGGGCCCCTATCCTCACTAGATTCGTCACCAGCTTTTGGGGAGAGGATGTTTTTATCACATATGTAAGCTCCGGGATCTCAGGCGGCTCTGCCATGTCCAGGCCTAAAAGGTCTGAAAAGGGCACTGCGAACCCTATAGAACTGGAAGCGTAGCAGTAGTGTGACCTCCCCACTCGCAGAGGCAATCTGATCCCAGGTTTTCCCCACCCCGTCTATAAATAGGTCTTCCATCTTTGTGATTCCCAATATGTTCAGCGCTCGCGTAACTCCCCTCTCCCCTAACGGTGTCAACCATATTGCCCACTCTATCGGCATAAGAGGAGAGTATAACAGTTCACAGTCCTGTGCCTTCAGCAGCGCATGCCAAGCATGGTTTGTAGCCTTAATAGAGTCCAGTATGCCAATCCTGCGATCCATCGGTTGGAATACTGTGGCCGGTAAAGGGGTTGGGTCTGCGAACAGACGTTCTAGAATCACGTGGGGGATACCCAGGTTCCCATGAATCCACGTATGCAGATGTGCGGCCTGCGCCACCCTGTAATATTGTTCCATGTCCGGTGAGCCCAGCCCGCCCATCTCGTAAGGGAGCATCAATACTTTCAATTGGACTCTGGGTTGTTTGCCACCCCAGGCGAGTTTGATAAGAATTTGTGTCAAGGTCTTGAAAAAGGCTTTAGACAGGACCACTGGGATGTTGTTAAAACCATTTCAATCATTCTTCTTAGACCTTCTTTGGAGCAACAACTCTACTAGGAAGAACCTAATTTTTTGCTGTTTGGAGACCTGATTTTCATTTTTGTTAAAGAACAATGGCTAATGGCCAACAAGAATCATCTGATTCTGAACAATCCAACAATGAAGAATTTCTACCTGAGCCTGCACGTCCTGAGAGATACAGTTCCATTGTATGGACATTTTTTACATTTCCTGCAGGACTAAAAAAAGTGAACGCTACCAACGTCACTTGTAAAATATGCAAAGTTGTACTCTCACGTGGAGATCCAAATAAAAAGTATTCTTGCAGGACCGCAAGCATGCTTAAACATTTAAAAAGTTTACATCCCGTCAATCTATCATGCAAGGAGTGCCGAAGACTCAGATAAAATCCACCACCAGCACCAGCAGTAGCAAGCACTTCGGGGACATCTCCATCAAGTCAACATCTGGACATAGGTCCACAATTGGCCAATGCAAAAATACACTGCATTAATAGTAATAGGCTGCTGTGCTATGGAGCGCAGTCTGTGGACTTGGTTTGCCGGGCTTTAGAAAATCATCAGTGCTAGTTTTTTTTGTTGTACCCCAAGAAGTTCATTGTTTTGTTGCTCCAGTTCTCTTTTTTGTTTAAAAAAAAAAATACAAAAAAATCGTTCAGAAAAAAACAAAAACAATATTTTAAAAAAAAGTAAACAAACAGTTCTTTTCAGAACTAACTTCTCTGGTTAAAAAAAGAGCTATATTAGTATGATAGTTTGTGAAAGTTTGGTTGAATGTATGCGTACTGGATAACTGACTGAAAGAATGCACTTGTGGTGTATGGTGAATGGATAAGTGCAGAACTATGAGAAAGTGCTGCAGCATGACACTGTAAGCTCTTTAGATGCAGCGTGCTGTGGTACTTCCGAAGCACAGCCATGCAACATATGTACATAAATATGTTGCAAGTCTGTGCTTCCCTCTGCACTGCTGCTCAAACTGCAGCTATGCGGTGACACAGATACCCTTGCACCATGGTGGAAGGATGTCAGGGTTGTGTGGAGTTTGTTTTTGTGCAAAAAGACACACCTTTCTGCACAAAAACAATCAGTGAAGGAATTTTCTCCTTCAATGCATGCTGTGCATTTTAGCATATATTCAAAGAGAAAAAATGAGGAGAAATAAAATAATTCTCCTTGTTGTGCCTTGCTACAGCAATTGGAGGATGCTACAGCATTCACACACATGTCCAGATATATAATTTCTGATAAATCTAGAGATGTGTCTTGTTATATAAGTGTTCTGTGCAAACTAGCACAGTAACACTTATAGAACGCCTTTTCAACGCAAAGCGGTATGTATGATGAGGTCGTATTTACATGGAAAAGAAAAGGTACACAGACTGCCTTTTCCTTTCTTTGTAAATATAATAGAGTGTCTTGCGCTATAACTATGTTACAAAAAGTGACATATTGTTGGTACACAATGCTTCTAAAATTGCCCCATAAGTGCTTAGGTATTGGCAGACTGTTAGAGGAACAACATATTGCTAGTTAATTGTTTGAAAATTGCATGAGAGTGATAGGAGGTAAGCACAGATTTATGTCTGTAAAGATGCTCAAAGAAGAATGATTGAAATGATTGCGGTTCTTCAATGGGTACAATAGGAAATATTATGAACCAATCAAATCTTTTTTTTCAGGTCACACAATATCCTATGACAGTGAGATTCCAAAACTATATTGGTATAAACTGGGTGTTTTCAAGACTGTATTAATACTTTGTAGCTTCTTGCAGATCTGTTTGCATAATATATAAAGACATTAATGTGTACTAGGATTAATATTTAGGCCAATCCTTAACTATACCAGTAATAAGTACAGTAATTTCAGTACTGCAAACAGAAAAGAAGATAAATGTATAAGTTCTTACGTTTTGGCCAACTGATAGGACATGTTTCTAGATTAGTGAAGGGAAGGGATGGGGCCTGATGTAACATGTGCAAACACACTCAGTGACGTGTTTTAAGTTAAGGAGTTTTGTCTCTTTTAATCCTGAAAGTACCTCGGCCCTACTAGCCCACCATGTCTCTCTATTAAATAGCATATATGTGCGTTGCAGAGAGGTGCTCTGAAGCCGCGTCCTATTTAATACCTCTCTGCAATGCAACTCTCTGGCACTTTCTGCACATATCTGGTGGGTTAGTTGGCCCCCAGTGGCACTCAGTATTCATGTTAACTTTATCCTGTAACTTAAAACACCCACAGAGCATCTTTCCACACATATCAACTCCGTCCTTCTCCCCTTTTTTCACCTGTGTGCAAGCACAGACCATTGTGTATTTCAATACTTGCTATATGTAGCTGAAAGGGTCACTATGTCATTGCAAGAGCAGTAACAGGGTATTTACTGGAGTGTATGGATACTGACTGGGTAATTGTAGGCCTGAAACACAAGTGAAAAGGTGGCTAGACCACTACATGCATAGTGCATAGGAGTTTAAAGCAGTCCATGTCCTAAGGCCTAGCTCACTGCATGAGTACATAGATACTGACTGAATGATTAGAGTACTACAAGGACATACACTGGGTGATTTTATAACTGGTTGAGTTTTACTTTAGTGAATGGATTAGTACATGGTACTGAAAGAGTCACTATGGGATTGCAAGAGCAGTTACAGGATGTTTGCTGAACTGCATGGATACTGACTGGGGAATTGTAGGCCTGAAACACAAGTGAAAATATGGTTAGACCACTACATGCATAGTGCATAGGAGTTTAAAACAGTCCAGGCCCTATGGCCTAGCTCGCATAATAAGAGTACATAGATACTTACTGAATGATTAGAGTACTACAAGGAGATACACTGGGTGCATTTATAATTGGTAGAGTTTTGCTTTAGTGAATGGATTAGTACTTGGTACTGAAAGAGTCATTATGGGATTGCAAGGGCAGTCACAGGGTGTTTGCTAGAGTGTATGGACACTGACTGGGGAATTGTAGGCCTGAACCACAAGTGAAAAGGTGGTTAGACCACTACATGCATAGTGCATAGGAGTTTAAAGCAGTCCATGTCCTAAGGCCTGGCTCGCTGCATGAGTACATAGATACTGACTGAATGATTAGAGTACTTCAAGAAGATACACTGGGTGAATTTATAATTGGTTAAGTTTTACTTTAGTGGATGGATTAGTACATAGTACTAAAAGAGTCACTATGGGATTGCAAGAGCAGTCACAAGGTGTTTGCTGGAGTGTATGAACAGCGACTGGGGAATTGTAGGCCTGAAACACAAGTGAAAAGGTGGTTAGACCATTACATGCATGATGCATAGGAGTTTAAAACAGTCCCTGTCCTAAGCCCTAGCTCGCTGCATGAGTCCATGGATACTGATTGAATGATCATTACAGTAGTATAAGGAGAGACACTGAGTGAATTTATAATTGGTTAAGTTTTCCTTTAATGTTTTCCTTTAATGTTTTCCTTTAAGTTTTCCTTTTAACACCAGATTTTCTTATACAGAATCTCTGTGCTGTACTGCTCTTAAGAAAACCCAACAAATTGCAAACTTTCCCTCTCATTCTTCACACATATACATGTAAATATCAAATCACACTGCTTCCCACATTAATTCAAAAGCTAACACACATTTCTATTGGTTACACATTTCAACCCTTTCCAATTGACATAAGTTTGAACCCTATCCCCAATCTGCTTACTGCCTGTTACCATGGTAACAGTTCATGGAACACAGAACTGAGCACAATGCTCACAAGTTCAGCACACAATGTTGCTAATCCAAACAGCAAGTGTGTTTGACTTTTCAAAATATCACCTTATCCTATGTAATGTTCCTTTCAAACAGTTTTTCTTAACCAATAAGAAGCATGCTTTTAAAAAACAGAAACAAGCAGTCTACTTTTCAGACTAAAATGTTGTCAAACAGCCAATCATTTATTTTATTTTTTCAAAACTGCATCTTATCCACCATTTTAGAAAAATCTCACTTCTCAAACTGCCATTTCACATACAGACACCTTCTGAGTGCATCCAGACCTCCCTTCAAGATGCTTAGAGTGTGGATCGTGGGACACAGCTATATTTTCTGGAGGCAAAGGTATGCAGAAAACAAAGGCATTGACAAAGACCTAGCTTTACCAAATGTAGACATTTCTGCTTCTGCTTTTCTCCGAGATTATAGTATGGGGTCCATTTACCACAACAATCTGCGTTTCAATATGGATGGCATCTATAAGAGAGATTGTGTACATTTTACAGATGAGGGTAACAGAGTCTTCCTCATCAACTTTAGACTCTGCATAAGTACTTACTTGTAGGTAACAAAATCTCTCAATAAACACAAGGGCTCTTTTTAGAGCTACTCAAGATCTAAACACATAAGCTTGATATATATCGTAAAAATATAACTTTCTTTTTGCTTGGAGTCGCGCACCCAACTCATAGAAATCGTGCACCAAGGCGTTGGAGTTGCGCACCCTACACGTTAGGAGTCGTGCATCCAATGCGTGCACACCAGAGGGCCGCGCTGAGCGCCACGCTGGGAGTGCGACTTCTAATTTTACCATAAAAAAAGAAATAACACCTATCACTAATATCTATTATCCCCGGGGACCCCATCCCCCGGGGCCTATATGGAACATTGGGGACCGTGGGGGGGAGCCCCAATGCCTCCACTGTCCCAGCCGGCTCCCCGTGTCCTTCGGGAGCCGGCATTGCTTTTCCACATGGGGAGCTGGTAACACGCAGCTCCCCGTGTGGAAAAGCAATATGATTTGGATTTTGAAAGAAGAGCAGTTTTCCCTGCTCTCCCTTTCAAAATCCAAACCAAGTTTGCTATGACAGGGCGAGACCCTTATCTCCCGCCCTGCCATAGCAAACAGCAGTGTCCTGGGGTGGGCACCCAAGGACAGTGGTGGAGCCGGCCCTGGGGGGGGTGACGGTCCCTAGGGCTCACAACGGCTCCAGGAGGGGGGCCACGTGGCCCCCCCTCCTAAAATACACAAAGCCCCGGGGTGGTGGTCCCCGGGGCTGGGGATGCCGTTGAGATCCCCCGATCCATGTATTTTGCTGGGGGGCCTTTGAGCCGCCCCACCATTTATTTTGTAGCCCCAGGGGGGTGGCAGTCCATAGTGTAGAGTTTATTTTCTTAAAAATCCAACTAGACTATATTATTATGCTCCCTTTTTAAAAGAAAGATAAGTCTTTCTGATAAAAAAGTTACATGTTTGGGTTGAATTATGTTATGAGGGGTATTTTCTTGTCTAATTTTAACTCAGAACATTTGAATGGACCAGGATATCTACGTTGTCTTTGAGAGGATTGAGTAATTGGAGAAATGTAATACGAGGGATTGCCACCACTAACATTATGGTTTTGAAAGATAGGGTTTGAAAACATTGTAACTTGTTTTATTGACTTTTAATTGTTTTTTAAACGGAACTTGTCTGTGCTCCAAAACAAATCATATCATATTTTTAATATATTAGAGATGTTTCATAATAATTAATTTTGTGTTGAAGGTTACAAACAGGAGTTAGCAGTGATGAGCATCAACAAATAACAGTTTTAGATCACGTGGAGAATGTTTGACCGACAATTTCAAATCAGTGTAAAAGAACATCTTGTAGGAACGCTTGCTTTAGTATGTAGTGGATCCGATTGGTACCTTGTCATTTTGATGCGTTAAGATAATAAGTGTAATATGCATTGCTTTATTTGGTGTAATGATAGTTACATTTAATATCTATGGGGATATGCACTCAGGAGGTGCAATGTTTATTTTATTTTATTTCATGTTATTTAGTTTCCCTTAACATTGGGTCAATTGGCCAATGGATTGGGTTTTGTGCTATAGAAGATCATTTGCAAGTTATCCTATAAGGTGACTGAATCAATTTTATAGAAGGGGTGTACATTTTGAGACATAAAGGATGCAATAATTTTATTCACCTCTATTGGTATTAGAGTTGGGGAATTTCATGCTATATAAGAAGGACATATGGTTAACTGGGTCCTTTCGACAATGACTGCATTGGGTGTTTGTAAACGAGAATGTTATCTTAGTATATCTAACCATGGGAATTTTTTTGTATCGATATGGAAAAACCTTGAAATACTTGTGATTAATCTTAGTAAAAGGAATTTATTCAGAAATTATGTTTTAAGCACAGAATCATTTTTGATTTAGTATCACAGAAATTTATATTCATTGAGTTGGAATTTTGAACCAGTACTTGATCAGAAGTAGCAATATCTATTGGTTGAAAAAATGTATTATTTAAATCCATTGATGAAAACATTTTTTGAGTAAGGGTATTGCACAAATACAGGCTGGGTGCTGTGAATGCAATAATCACGTAATAATTCTTTTGGTAAATGGACATTTTTCTTCCATATTTAGGTTGTTAATCTGTGTCTCTTATATTTTAACAATATTTTTTTATGTTAGTCATATTTTTCTATTAAAAACTGCCTAGAAAATAAAGATGTTTGAGGTAAAGTATCTAAATACACAAAGATGCAAATAAACTATGTTTTTTCATTGCTTATAATTTCTACTTTGAATGTTACAAAGATTATGTGTTTTGTGGGGACATTCAGTCGGTAAAATGTATGAATCATCTATTATACCTGTATTGTTTTTCTATACTAATGCTAACCATGTTAAACAAATCTGTGCATCAGTGAATGGTAGATACTCATAGCATGTATGCAGGTTGGCGGCATCACTTAGACTACTGTTTTACTACTGATATGTCTAATTTTGATTATCACAAATCAACCAAAAACACACTGAACTGTTACCGTTATAGTTATTTCTAGTACCTAGACCTTGGACCCTAGGGTAACTATAACTCGCCCCACACCATGCACCGTGTTGTCATCAATGATGTCATTTCAGATGTTGCAATGAAGTAATCAATGATGTCATTTAACATGTGTGAGTTAATTTTCAGTGCATGGCAAGGGCGCAAATTATTTTTACTTTAGGGCATGAGTTATAATTACTTGAGATAGCTATAACTGTTCTATTTCAGTGGGTATGTTAATTTAAAATGATATGTTTTGACTGACATTTTCACCTAACTGCAAAATCCCTTTAACCTTTGTTTTTTTTCAGTGAATTTCTAAGGTTTTTTTATTATATAAAGTAAAATAATATTACAATTCCTAACTATACCGTCACTTTAACCTTAGAATTTTTCAGTGAATTTCTATGGCCTTTTTTAAGAAGAAAAATAATATGTCCATCGATGCACGCAGCTTGGGGTGGGGTACACTGTGGGCACCCAGCTGACTATGTGATGTAACAATAAAAAGGGTGTCATTTTAAGTAAGGCAGACCTAATGTCTTTGGCAAAGGGTCAGAACAACACTATATAACAAGATGGTCTGTAGGCTTTGCTAAAGAGGTCAGAGCATGGACATTTATAAAGCAGACCAACTGTCCTTGTCAAAAAGTCATCAACAACTATAATCAAATGTATATGTTATAAATTCACACATTGCAATGTTCAATTAAAGTGATTGTCATAAACGATTTTCAATTAAACCTTCATAAAAAATAGTCTTGAGTTTTTTTTTACAATTTTTCAAGCCACAAAATGTAGCCATAGAAACAACCGCAAAGGGTCTGTGTACAACAGCTAAGAAGCATACAGCTCCAGCTTGGAGTGCCTTAAAAATATGGTTCTCCTGAGATCATGGATTCAACGACCTAGGAGACTTACTGTGTTTTTATTTAATGTTGATGGGAGGCTGCTGTGCTCCCTGGAGCCCCACATAAAAATAACAACAAATTGGTGGTGCCCTTGCCCTTTCTAGGGGCACCACCAGAACTAAAACATATATTTTTTTAAAGCTGTAGCAGGTCAGTCTGGGTCCTTGTCCAGCTGGAGCAGTGAAAGGGAAACAACGAGCTACTCTGCTACTTTCACATTAACTGTTTTTTTAATACTTTGTTTTATTTCAAGAGGGGGCATTCAGCCCCCTTCCGTGAGCCATTTCATGGCACCAGGAACCCTATCCCCACGGGCAAATCTCATTCTTTTTAATGAGCGAGGGTTTGAATCTCCCCTCCACAAGCTCCAGAAAGGGGTCTGAGGACCCCAAACCCTCCAGAACTGGTGTTTTTTTTATTTATTTAAAGGGGCATACAGCCCCTTTCCCTGAGCTACTTAAGGGTCAATGATTTTTTCAGTGGGAGGGCATACACCTCCCCTCACTGAGCCTTCTATAGGCCCTGGGGAACCCTTCCCTGGGGCCGATTTAGATTTTGTGGGGAGGGAAGGATGGGGCCCTCTTCCCATAGTCTTCCCATGGCCCCGGGGACCCCCTGTCCCCGGCCGTGATGACAGCAGTGTCCTTGAAACCCCATCCCCAGGACACTGCAGTTCACTGCCTGCAAGAGCACAGGCAGGAAAAACTTCAATTCTCATCCTGCACTCTTGCAGGTAGAGAACACAGATTTGCAGAGGTAAGCTGCTACCACCAGGCAGGAGCAAACAGATGTAGCCGACTCCCGCTGCACCCAGGATGGGTGGAGGCAGGGGAGCCGGCTGGGGCCCGAGGTTCCCACGGGCCCATGGGCCGTAATTGCTGTTGGCATCCTGGGTGGACACTGGGATACCTGCGCAATTATTTTAAGTATTGCGACCCGGGGGATGGGGTGCCAGGGGCCTCATTATGGTTCAAGAAGAGGGGCCCAGTGCCCCACTCACCATAAAATGTAATGCAGCCCAGGAAATTGGGTACCTGGGGACTGATAATGGCTGGGAATGTGGACCGCAAGCCCTCTCCCATAAGTTATTAATTATAATAAACCCCTTCAGCCATGACCAACCTGCGGGGGAGTAAAACCAACCATCTTTTTTCTGTTTGAACAGAACTGCAGTCCCAGTCCCATAAAAAAAAAACACAGTTTGTGGCCTTGGGGAAGATCCATCTGGGAACCCTCATCAGGCCTAGGGATTCCTATCCTGCCTCCTTATATGTTTTAAAAAAAGGTATTTTCAGGACAGAAGTTCCCGAGTTCTAAAATGTCTGCAGCTACATCTTTGTTATTGTGGTGGCAGCCAATCAGATCTTATCTTTATATCTGTCGAATCCACTCTCAACAGCGTTATATATACATAAATTGTCGACATTAATTTCTCAAAAACCTCTGGACGAATTTACACTAAATCACAAACAGCACTCTTTCTGGACCACTATTTAGCTTTCTGCCAAATTTTGTGTAATTCCATTAAGCATGGGGAAAATGTATTTTGGAACCCATCCTTTTTCTCAGCCTTCGCTTGCTGGATCACCCTGAATTTTTCCAGCAATAAGCTCATGCGATGGGACTTTTCGGGAAAGTTTTGTGAAGATTCATCAAAAGGCGGCAAGGTTATTACAAAACAATAAATGCATTTCCTATGAAAATTTGGATCTAACAGTAACTTAACAGTGCTGAACACACACGTAAATATATATCCTACTGCTGGTTGCCAGTAGGTAGTTACAGTTAGGATCAAAGTTTCCATAGGATTTTTTATTTTTTGTCTTGCCAATACCTTTAGCGCTGCTTGATGAAGTTTCAAGAAATTTTCAAACAACTTCCCCTTTTTGGTTCAACTGCTGTGTTGAACGTTTCGGGGTGATCAGTCAAGCGGGGGCTGAGACAAAAAGGGGAGGTCCCAAAATGCATTTTCCCCATGTTATGTCTATGGGGATTTTTCATATTTTGAACACAACTAAAGCCCGAACCGCTGTACTGAATTACACCAAATTTGCCAGAAAGCTAGATGTTAGTCCAGGAAGCGTGCTTTTTGTGATTTGGTGTGAATCTGTTCAGTAGTTTCAGAGATACTTAAGTTTTAAATATATCGTTATCTGGTAGCCCAAAACCTACTTAAATTTGATTGGCTGCAAACTCTTCAACCAGGAAGTGTTGGCAGCCATCTTGGGACTCGGTCGAACTGAGTCCCACAAAAAATCTAAAAGAAAAAAGGGGGGGACAGGGTAGAAACACCCTGAACCCCTAGGCCTCTTAGCCAAAAAATGCATTTTTAAGAACATTTCAGCGGGATTCGCATATCTGCCTGAATTTTTTTTTTAAACGAAGATCGGGCTCCTGCGCTTCGTTCATTATCCGCCTCGGTCGGGTCAGATCCCAGGGGCATTTTTTATAATAGAGGGGGGTGCACACCCCTCCCTCCTGGGGATCACTATTGCCCTGGGGTCCACCAACTCCCGGGGTTCATACTTTCATAAAAGGAGGGCCTCTTGGACCCCCCAGCCCCAGGGATCACCACCTCCCCGGGGCTTTAGCCAAAAGTAATGCGAGAGGCTGCACAGCCCCACCGCAGACCTAGGGACCACCACCTCCCCAAGGCAAATTAATACAATAAAGGAGGCCGCACAGCCACCCTCCTGGAGGCAATAATGGCCCTGGGGACCGCCACCACCCAGGGTTGGTCCCTGCAATGTCCTGGGGTGCCCACCACCAGACCTTTGCTGTTTTCTATGGCTTCTCCCACAAAGTCATAGCAAACACTGCTCCGCTTCATGCAAGAAAGAGCATGTAAAATGCTCTCATTTATATGAGGAGGAGAAGAATTGTTTTTATTCAGAGGGAGCTGCATGCCATGAGCCCCCCTCCCATGTTTAAACTGCTTTTAAAAGGAGGGCATGCCCATGGGGATGGGGTCCCTGGGGGCCTAAAACAGCCAAGGGAGTGTGGCCTTTTGGCCCCCTTCACCATTCTTAAAATACCTAGCCCCTGTGGAAGGGCTCATCGGGGCTAAAACCGGCCCAGGGAAAAGTGCCCTTCTTTTGTAATCTAAAACAAAAAGAAAAAAATTCTACTGCCAAGATGCCGGGGGCCGGGCCCCTTTCTGCGCTACTGTGCAATTGCACCTCCTGGCACACTGCTGGTTGTGGGATGATGTCCCCTTGGCTGCTGAAGTTCCTTGGGGGCCAACAAAACCTCCTGTTACCTCCAGTACATCTCACAAAGCGAGATTGCTTAGAAGTTG
Organism: Lissotriton helveticus; assembly: GCF_964261635.1. Taxonomy (NCBI): domain Eukaryota; kingdom Metazoa; phylum Chordata; class Amphibia; order Caudata; family Salamandridae; genus Lissotriton; species Lissotriton helveticus. The sequence continues at coordinate 535,303,367 of NC_136069.1, read as the reverse complement.
TCGGGGCCTTGCCCCCTTTCACCATTACTCTGCAAATGCACACTACTGGTTAGGGAGTGAATTCCACTTTACTCCTGAGGGTCTCAGGACTAAAGTGGACTTCTTCCCCCAACCACTACTACGCCATGCCAGGTGGCGCGTTTGCAGAATGGTGGAGAAAGGGGGCTTGGCCTCCAACAACCTCTTAGCAATCCAGCAGTGTGTGAGACTACCTGGAGGTAATAGGAGGGGTAGTCAGCCCCCAAGGACCCCCAGGAGTAAAGTGGACTTCATCCCTCAACCAGTAGTGCACCATGATGCATGTTTGCAGAGTGGTGGAGAAAAGGGGCCTGGCAGTCGCACTGTGTGGGATGTACTAGAGGTAACAAGAGGAGTTGTGGGCCCTCAAGGACGCTTCTGTGGACCAAATACCCCTCCTTTTACCCCAGGATTGCAGGATTCCTGAGAAGTCTTCGTGGCCTGCCTCCTTTCTCTACTACTCTGCAAACACACCTCATAGCGCACTACTAGTTGGGGGATGAAGTCCCTTTGGCTGCCGAGGGTCCTCGGGGGCGAACAACCCCTCCTGTTACCTCCAGTAAGTCCCACACAGCAGGATTGCTAAGAGGTCTTTGGAGGCCACACCCCCTTTATTCACTACTCTGCAAACGGGTCTCCTGGCACACTACTAAGTGGGGAATGAAGTCCTCTTGAATGCAGAGGGACCCTCGAGGCCACAAAGCCCTCCTGGTACTTTCTGTATGTCCTAAATGGTGGGATTCCTGAGAACTGGTCAAATGCCCGCCCCTTTGTCCAACACTCTGCTAACGTCATTACTACGTAAAAAAACAATAGCAATAGCATTCTCTGAAAAAACTAATTAGCATTTATAAACCTAATTAGTAAATGGAATTTTTAAAAACGTAGAAATTCACTGAAATATTTAAAGGTTATGGGGACGTTATAGTTAGGCTCAGGTTTCACTTGTACAAACCCAGTGAAACCAGCGAATTTGGTAGCACGTGCTGCATCGCATTTTGCGATGCAGGGCACGCTACGAAATTCATTTTATTAATTAAATTGTTTACTTACCTCCAATTATCCATATGCCGGTTTTTAGCACCTCCCACCCTGCCCCTCCCCGCTTCTCTGCCCCACGGCAACTCCCTCCACGGGCCGTGGCTGGCATTCTGTCCTTTCACAAGGAACACATCTGCATACAAAGTAGCTGCCTTCAGTGGCAGTGACTACTACAACAATGTGTGATATGTGAGACCCAAAAAATATTTTTGTTTCTATCAATTTGTTTTATTTTGTCGAAGATGAAGGTCTAACAGCTCCCCCTACAATAAAGTTGAACAAAAACCAGAAAAAAACATAGGAAGCATTGAGAAAACCTAACAGCTGGCAGCCAATCCCAGATGTAGTGTCTTTGGCAATTCCTGTTTCCCTTGTCCTGGGGATCCCATGTGTTCCCACATTTTAGGTCTGGTTTGTAGAGTCCCACCTCTGAAGAAACCCATTAACCTATAGATCTGACCCACCTCAGGGAAATCTTAGGCATTCCCAGGTTTTGGGCATATGTCCATTGGTCTCCTCACTGCTTATTTTCAAGGGGGTAGTCCACCTTGATTTCTTTGTGCGAGTTATATGGATAAAGGGCATTTATACTGTCACCACCATTTTTTTGCAATTGTACCTGCAAGTTCCTCAGGTTCTTTCCTGTTTTTTTGCAACAGCTGGTGTGGCCCTGGTTTGCAAGGACCCCTCAAACTGCAAATGTGGTGCTCCTCAGGGATTCCATTGATGTGTCCTTTGATTGAGGTGACCCTTAGTTTGTCTCCTCACTCTATAGTAATAGGGTGTAGCCTCCCTTTGCTCGATCTGCCCAGGCCCTGACTCGTTGCTGCATTCAAATGTTTTAGGAAGCATTAAATACAGACATGAATAATGCCTTTTAACCGCCCTGTGTAAATTACGCCCAGTGGTCAGGTGCAGGTGAGGGCTCTTTTATTTTTACTTTTGCATTCTTAGAAATATTGAGAAACATTCATGTGGCCATTCACGCAGGCTTTTTGGTGCGTGTTAAATAAAACTCCTGTAGTAATATTTTACATACTCTTTTATGCTTTTGTGAATTGGCCCCAAAACATCTAAATTGGCATTATTTAGTGAATACTAAGTTAGTACAAATAAAAAGAATTGTGCACTCTTTGCACTTTCACTAATATGGGGGTGGACGTTTTGGGCCAATTCCTCAAAGGGCATGTAAAAATATATAAAAGAGTATCCCTCTAGTACCACTTCGTGCTAATAAATGCTTTTCTGAATTGACCCCAGGGTGTTCTCTTGGCGCTGACCCACATAAATAATCTGTAAAGTACAGTTATGTCAATACCAGCAATTGTTCCATTGTAAATTTATGCACTGTGAATATATGAACAAGAATTCAAGCGAAACGGTGTTCTTTAATAGAACCCCAGAAGCTATATATTATTATTAATTATTACTGTAGTCTTTTACAAAGGCTCCCTTTTCATTTTGTGTAGTTTATTGTTGAGTCTCTAAGGTGTTTTGCCTTCCTCCAGCTTTCAACCCAGTGAAGCCTTAACCCTACTAGTGAGCGGAATAGCAATTTCGTCCTCATGAATAAGTCATACAAATATATTGGATCTCTGGCATGTGTGTGTAATTTCTCAAACAGAAAGTAGCGTTTTCATGAATTACACACACGTTTCAACATATGAATATTATCTGCATTTAAAAAGAGCAAACCAGCCTCATCATCAAGGCAAGTGTGCTACAAATTCCAAATTTACTGCACCCAAATGTGCAGTATGAGGCCCTTGTAAAATATTTCTTAAAAAGGTGTTTCTGTTCTTTATATCCTAGCCCCTAAGGAGACACGTACACAAAAGAAGCAGTACTTTCAAAAAGGTCTTCCTGTTGCTAAGACTGTGAGAGACACACATTTGCAAAGGAACTCTAGAATTATATGCATGGGCTGTGTTATGCATTTCCATAGTGACCATGAAATTCAAAGCATTGTATTTTGAAGTAATTCATAAATGGAATATATTAGGCTACTGACCTTGGAAACTCGACTTTCTGTAATAACTTCTGCGGTTACTTTCCACATGCTATAATTTCCAAGTCATGAAGGCAGAATCGTCTGAGTGTACAAGCGTCGCAGTGCGGTTTTAGATTTTTTTTTGTTTTATACAGCCACAGTGTCAGAAATGTATTTCTTTCACAGCGAGGCGAACGAATGCCTTTGTTTAACTTCAAAGCTCATAATACATCGCCTACAGTGGTGCACACCACTTGTATTTATGTGACTTTACACTGATGTAGTGTACCATACACAGGGCCACTGAAATTATGCAGCAGAGAAGGACCAAATAATGTGGCGTGGTTGACTAAACTAAATGGCAAGAAAAGTCAAGTTATGAGGTACAGTGCAATAAGTTTTGTGATATTATTACTTCATTACTTTGTCATTTTTATGCATGGTAACACTGTCTGGGCAAATATTTCACCTTATTAGTTCCAGCATAACACACAAACACAGCAATAAGCAATTGAAAGACGGACGTTCATGCTTTGTGGACGGCCTTCCACAGCCCTTGAATACGTGCTGCCACGTTTTTACTAATGTTGAACTGTTTCAGCTAGAAACAACATTTTTTTCTGAATACCTGCAGTTTATGCAGCAGATAATGGATTGGTTGGCAAACGTGGCAAATCCATAATTATGCGGAAAACGTTGCAGCCGCAGAATCGCACAATTGCAGTGGCCCTGACCATACATAACGTGGTAAAATCCTAAGTAAACGTGTGTAGTGATTCAAGGCGGTAGTCAGGAATGAAAATTCTTCCTGCTATACCAACTTCTTGGCAAATGTTAGAACAAATGCATGTAATGTATAACAAAAACAATAGTCTCACGTTGATATCACTATTGGTTTTCATTTGTTTGCAAATAAAACGGAAATTTGAACATTATTCCATAGAAACAAGTCCAATAATATTTGCTCTGTCGAGTGTGCCCAAATCAGAAAAATGTTGTCAATGTACCGACGGTACATCACAAGGTGTTCATTTCATGCAGTGTGTTGCAAAATATGGTGTTCCTCAAAGGCAGCCATGAAGATGTTTGCGTAGGTGGGGGGCCCCCCAAAACCCATGGAGGTCCCACTAATCTGGAGAAAAAACTCGTTTTCCCACTGAAAATAGCTGTGCTGATGGCAAAATAACAATAATTCCAATAAAAAAAAACTTTGTGTGTACCAATCTTCTGTTGTTTCAACAGGGCCCATCCACGGCCTCAAGTCCTTTTTGTAAAGGAATTGACGTGTACAGAGATGTGACGTCGATTATGCAAAGCACCCAATCATGACTGTTGGTAGTGTCTAAATTCTGTAACTGATTGAGAAAATCGGTGGTGTACATATGTTGTCAAGGTGTTTACAAAATTCTGTCGGAAGTGATCGATATTTTACCAAGAGGTTTGTATACTGAACCAACCCCGGAAATAATCGGTCTGAAAGGGGGATCTGTTGGATGCTTGTGTATTTTGGGCAGCATGTATAGGTGTGGACGTTTCGGATGTTGTTTAGTAAGGAAACTTTGGTTTTGGTTGAACTCCAGTCCATGTCTACTGAATGCTCCAATATTTTGTTCAAGGTCTGAACAATGTCTTTCGTAGAGTTAAGGTCCAATTTGAGGTAGGTTGACTCATCTGTCAGATGTTCTTGTACTTTGTTTTGGTAATACGTTGTATCCATGATTATGAATGCACCACCTTTGTCAGCCTGTTGGAACGTGAGTTCTTTCTTTTTAGATAGTTGTTGTAAATTTCTTTTTTCAGTTTTGGTCAGATTTGACATTTTAGGTGGTTTAAACTCAAGGTTTCTCAAATCTTGAAGAACTAAGGATTCAAAAATATCAATGGTCTTGTGGGACACTGGTGCAGTAAAAGTACTCTTGGGTTTGAATTCCACAAATTCATGAAGTGCTTGTGATTGACTATCGGGAATCACGTTGTCAAAAAAGTGACATAATTTAATGATGCGCATAAATCTGTAAAATGTGATTTCTGTTTCAGGGAGATTCGTGTTGTACGTGGATACAAAGGAAGTTCTTTTGTTAAGAACTTGCAGTTGTTTCTGGGATAGAATTTTGAAGGAGATATTTATGACAATGTTTTCTGACTCCGTAAGTTCTGGCGTCTCTTTTCTTTGGGTTTGTCTCTTTCCTCTCCGTATTTTGACCCGCTTTCGTTGGATTTGCTGGATGGCTGATCTGGTGGTTGTGTTGGTAAGCAAGCCTGTACCTTTTCACTGTTTCCTGCTGTTATTTTATGATGGTTGTATGACTATACAATGCATGCCTTTACCATGCATGCCTTTAGCACACAGATGATTTTACCACACATTCATTTGCCGCACATTATAAGTATATTAAGGTAAGTAAAACCCATTTGTGTGTATATGTGTGTGTGTGCGTGTGTGTGCAAGTGTGTGGGTGTGTGTATGTGTGTTTGTATATATATTTAATATTACATTTAATTTTTTGGGGGGGAAACACTCCCACTCCCCTTTTTTAATTTACTGCTAACCTGACTTTACCACTACCTATCCCTAAATCCTAAAATGTCTTATATTTCCCTTTACCACTACCCAAACCCTAAAGCCTCTAATTACCCTTACCACTCTTTACCACTAACCACCCGTAAACCCTAAAATTGCCCCTACCAACCTTTACCATTGCGTGGTATAGGCATACTTGTAAAGGCTGTTCCCCTTTTATGATCTATTGTCTGTAACAGTTTTTGTTATTGAAAATGATATAGCAGGTGTTTTTTTATAGTGCTTAAAATAACATAAACATTAAATTCATTTAATTGCTGCTATTCTTCATCATGTGTACCTGTGTTGTGATGTCATCACCTGTTCGTGTGTGAGGAGTCCGGTGTGTGATAGTGCATTCAGGCATTATTTGGGGGCCTCATTTGGAGTTGGGTGGGAAGGAATCAATACTGCTCCTGTTGGGAGGACAATATGTGTGCTTGGGGTTTACTGAAGATACTCTGTACCTGTGAACTTATTGAATACATTGATTTTCTGTAAGTTTTCTATATGTGATAGTGTCGGACTCATACTCCTGCCTGGGTACAAAAAGCAGGCCCGTCCAGTCCCTGCATACCATTCAGCCCACATTTACAGCAGTGGCTCCTCTGCTATTGCGAAGGAGTGTCGCCCCCCACCGCCAGCAGCCGTGAACAAGAAAAATAAAACGGTAATAAACGAGGTAATTATTATTATTTTTTTTTTCTACTGCCAAGTTTTGGGGGTGGGCACGAGAGGAGTGAGCCATTCCAGGCTGACCAAACCATCATGCCCACTGAAGCTCTCCTTAACCCAGCTGCGTTGCCAGGTTGGTGAGGGCAAGCACAGGCTCCCAGCCTCACTGGGAGTTCAAATCATCTGTGCTCAGGCCAATCTTGATGCTGCTTTCATGCTGTCACCAGCAGCATGAGAGCAGTGTCAGGATTGGCCAGTGGAGCCTGTGCCTGCGGAAAAGAGGAGCCTGGCAGAGTGCGATACAGCAATCTGGTGATGCATCAGGTAAGTTGTTTTTCTTATTGTTTATTTGTGTCCTTTGTCGCCACCCTGGACCCCCACCCCCAGCTGCCTCCCTCCCGCCACCACTCTTCCGATATACCAGTCACCACTGGCTCGCAACCAATGAATATATATGTGAGATATGAGCGATTCAGGACCCCCTCTTCACAATCTGTAAATGTGGAATGCATTTATCGACAATCACAATTCAAACCAATTTATGAGATTCACTAGTAAAGGTAGAAATAAAATAATGTGTATTATATTAATATATATGTTTTGCTCTTCTACTAAAAGTGATGTGGAATTTATCAAACAGTACATGGGAAGATTTACAGGTGCATGTTTACATTACATAGGAGGGTTTTGAGCATTGCAAAACGCATATAAAACAAATGATCCAACTCAAACATGACATTAAGACAGATCACATAGGGCAGCGGTTCTTAACATTTTACTTCAATGGACCCCCACAGAATCATTAATGGAATCAGAGGACCCCCACTGAGTCATAATTGCATTCTGGGGGACCTCCACCAGTCACTCTCTGAAGATGCAGACCGAGGTCTGAGCAATTTCAGCGATTGAAACCTTCTAACAATACACAAGAAAACAGATATAAGTGTACTTCAAACAAATACAAAAATTATGACTTTTTGATTTAATTCACATACAAATGTAGAAAAATCTAAATTATAATGGGAAGGTTGGGGCTTCTTCTAAATTTGCTCTCTTTTTGTAAGCACATATCAGCTTCAATTGAGGCCACCAGTTATACAAGATTAATTTTGCAGTACTTGCACTGCTTCAACAAATCAAGCTAAAGATACTAACTTAATTCTGATCCTCCAATTTCAAATTCCTTCGAATATCCAGAACAATTTTACATTTTTATTTTTTTCATATTGCTTCTTTATTTATATACACGTGATTAAACAGGGCTCCACGGATCACAGGTTAAGAACCACTGATATAGAGGATTTGAGTCAGCATAATTGTGGTAATCAAAATATAAGCAGGTGATGGTGTTAGGCAGAAGAAAATAAGTATTGTGTTGTAACATTTATGTAGTGCTTCATTTCCCATTGAGGGGCGTCAATGTCCAGTATTGGACTGGCTTTGGATGATGAGGAGGCTGAGTCTAACTCATCAAATGGTTCATGTAAGAACAAGATTTATGATGAGTTGAGAGAGGTAGAAAGACAGAATTTCTTGTAGAGTATTTAAGGTTAAATTTTGATGATTATATTGGGCCTTTTATGTGGTCAAAAGACATCCCGCCTATGGTAAGAGGCAGGTACACGTCTGTGTAGTATGACAAGCAGCCTAGAAGTGAAGTGTATGGTTATTTAAGGAGTGAGAAATATTGTGAGCACCTGACTATTAATCTATTAAATAATCCAGGCTGCTAATTACTATGGAGTATATTCATGAATTAGCAGTGTGGAAGTGTTAGCAGGGGTGAATCGTTCTAGCACGGAGTAGTTAGAACCTAGAGGCCGAAGCAGGGAAGGAGATAAAAGCCTTCAGTCTCCTGGAAGAATAACTGCACATTAAGGTTCCTTGCAGGTGATGAGCATATAGAGTCTCTGTCTTGGATGAAAAATCCATTACAAATATATTTGGAGCAGAGAGCAATGGCGAGGCAGGGGATAGTCTTGTAGTGTCAGAAGCCCATGAGGCATTTGCTTATTTCAATTTACTTGTGGCAAATAAAAGTGGTAGTTTTGTCCTGTCTGAATAGAAGTGATATAAAAAGTAAAAAGGAGTATTGGATAGTGTTGATGCACATGTTGTAGAGAGAGAATTGAGGGGGGGCAAGTGTAGGGCACCAAACTCCAACTGAAAGTGTGGTTTGTGGTGAGATGGAGGAGCATCAGAAGACCGAATAAGAGCGTTTGCAGATGTAAGAGACAACCCATTGGAAAATAATGCCTACCATGCACAGAGAGGTAAACATCTCAAGCATATTTAAGAGACTGACAGTGCCAGAAGCAGTTCAATGGTAATATACCAGCCACTGGGGAAGGATCTTAATGGTAAGACTCTCTTCTTTTAGTTTTTTCTTCTTTTAGTTTTTACCATCGATAGTTGTAGCCTCATCAAATTTGTTATTACATGATGAGTATAATATACGGACAGTTTACCCATCACAGGAAGGTTCAGGTGTCTTTCTGGAAACATGTACAGTATCGGGTCATAGACAATGTGTTAAATAACCTACGCATCTTAAAGATTATACGCTAGATCTCTTATTTTCAACAAGCACAAACATTCATTCTCATTAATATCTGCAAATATCTTAGACAGATCATAATTTTATTTAATTTTATTGGAATTTCTAATACACTTAGGACACTGGTCATGTACAGGATTAATCAAAGGTCATTTTCTACAGCACTTGAGGCTGCTGAGTCAGATTTTGATTATAAGGGGATAGAGATGGACTCGTTGGATGAAACCATTGATAAATGGATACCCAACACCCCCAGTGCAGAAAGATAAAAATACAGAAGGCTAGCATATCTGCTCCTTGGTTTTGAGATAAACTCTTACATGTGAAAAAGGACTGTAAGAAATTGGAACAATCTTGCACAGAGATTATACAGCTGAGAGAAAAGTGGAATTTGTCAGCTCTTCCGCTTACCGAAACTGATTAGATTAACAAAAAAAGTGCTTCTCAGTCAGGTTAATGCCTCTACTAACTCTTCAAATGAGAGTTTCAAGATTATGAATTACTTCATCAATCCCAGTTGTTCAACTTAGAATAATGTATATGATGCTCAAGAGACTGTTACTAATTTAGCTTCATCCTTATTGAGAAAATACATCAGTTCTACTTTTGACAGTCCTGCCAATGTGGCTCATTCCAATGCTGAGCATGGACACATTTTAAATTCTTCATTGGATCTTTTATCATCGAATTTTGAGCCGTTTTCCCCGGCTTCATTAAAATAGTATTTGGTGCTTGTAAAATCTGGATCCTCATGTGAAACCTGTTTGGTAGGAGCTCTACCCTTTGCTCTTGATAAACTGGTGCTGTTTTTCATCAATCTGTGTGTCTCCTCTTCGATTACAGATAAGTCCCTCTCGCTTGGAAGCATGCTGTTCTCATACCCATTTTAACAAAAACCTTCACCTGACCCATCAGTTCCTACACATTTTCGTACAGTATCACTTAAGCCTGTTCCAATTCAGATTCTAGAATAGCATGAACACTATATTGTGTCTTCTTTTCTAAAATGATATTCTGTCTTTCAACCATTCCGGTGAGGTTTCAGACGCATGCATAGCACCAATTCAGCCCTTAAGGCAGTAGCGCTGGGTCAAGATAGTTGCATAGCCTCATGATTTTGGATCTATCGGCTGTCTTTGACACCATTTCTAATGAGGGTCCTTTATCGAGGGTACAGGAGAGTGGTGTTGTAGGTTGGCCTTATATTGGTTATCTTCTTATCACAATGGGCAAACAAAAAGGGTTAACATTTCCTCTTCATTGTTGGATGCTTTCCCCTTCAATTATTGACTTTTTTTCAACATCTATGTAGCTCCTTTGGCACAACTCATTCAGTCTTTTGGGTTCTCCTTTATGATGTATGCTGATGATACTCAGCTTATCAATTGCTTGGATGGGGAGTGGAGACTAGGGTAAGAATAATGCGACTTTTAAACAACTTTTATCGGCGTCTGCAAGTTAGATGTTTAAAAACACGGTACTTGTCTTGAGCAATAATAGCTTTCTTTATCTCATCATGTTAATAAGGTCATGTATATCTGCTTTTACCATCTTAGAATGTTGAAAAAATCTTTCCATTCTTTCCTCAGGATAGTCGATTGCCGGAAGCTCAGTTTCTTATTTTAGCAAGGATTGACTATTCTGATGCTCTTTATTTGGGAGCTGTCACGTCTTCAGTTGCCCAGCTGCAATGATTTTAAAATATGGCTACTTGCCTGATTTTAGGACTTAAATGACAGATGCGGGTGTCTTGTACAGGCGTGCTCTTTATTTTCTTCCTGTCAAAAAGAAAACCGAAAACTCTGTTTAAATCTCTCTTTTTGGTTCCTCAGCTAGTGCATAAAAGAAGTCCTATCTATTGGAGACATTCCAAAAATATTTTCCACGCCGTGCGCTCCTTAACCCTTTCAGGATCATAATTTATTTGCAGTTGCCTCGTTTTCAAACATAAAGTTGTGGAGGCCGAACTCTTGTTTACTTGGTAGGTTAATCCAGGAGTGCCCTTTGTTGTTTCTTGAAATCTACCTCTGTCTATTTGCAGCTTTAGTAAATGTTAAAAAACTATCCTCTGCCACTAATCTAGCCGGGGAATTTGTCTGGTTTAATTTTCAGTTAGATTTAGCACCAGAGCACACTCTTGGACAGCAATTTGCGCTTTATAAATCCTTTTAACACAACATTACGTAACAAAAGCTGCAGAGAGGTCCAAAGGATGGGGATATGAAAGTGGTTGTAATAGTGAGGGAAGTTTAGAAATGTGTATTCGGAGAGGAGGGCCATCTTGGTGTAATGAAGTTTTCAAAGGGAACATAGTAATGGGTTAACATGCTTGTCAGTGGGAAGGAAGGGACTAAAGGGCCTGATTTTGATTTTGGCGAATTGTTTCTCCATCACAAAGGTGATGAATATGCCGTCCACCTTATTACAAGTGTATTAGGATATAATTCATGCGTAAAAAGGCAGACGTGTTATTTGTCACCGTTGTGAAGAGAACCCCACCTGCTAAACTCTAAATCACAGCCTATGTCTGTTGAAACAGTATTTTAGCGAAAGGTGTTGAGATATAAAAAAGTTATTTGGCTGGAGTGGAGAGGTCAAACCCAAATGACTGCAGATATAAAGCAGAATTCGTGGCAATTATGAAGTACACATAGGTATGAAATTATTAAAGATAGTGTTGGTGGATTTTTGTGAGGAGATCATGATGAGCATTATCTGGGTATTTTTGAGTGATTGAGCAAAGTCACTAGCCAAAAGGTAAGTTATAATGGTGGTGATGCAAGTCGAGTAAAAAAAGCTTAGTGTGGGACTGCCACTGTGCGTGCAGTTGGACGGAAGAGGTTAGTGTAAAACTCAGGCTTAGCTGGATCTAGAGATGGTGTCAGGGCCCTAGTAACATCTAGGTATGTCTGTACGCTTTAAGATGTGCACCAATATCTTCATTTGCAGTGTTAAGAATGCATCTTGACTTTGAGGGCATGGATGGAGGGCCAAACCCATAGCCGGGGAACTAGTATAGTAGGGGTGACGTGAGAACTGGGTTAGTATGCATAAAGGGCATTATGTAGAGTTTCATTAATTTCTGTGTATCATATGGAGTTAGAAACGAGGCCTGATCAATGTAGATCTGACAAAATAGGTGATGATAAATGTGTTTGTTATTTTTTGTTTGCAGATGTCAGTGTTGGTGTGTGGATTGAGGGCAAAGGAATGGTGTTGGACATGTATTATTGAATAATCTGAAATAGAAACGTCTGTTATAGGGGAGAATGAGATACTTCATGTGAATTAAGAAAGAGATTAGTTGATCACAATCCTTGGTACAAGTAGTTAGTGTGAATATTGGTGAGTGATCATTCTGAGATAATTTGGTTAAATGATGTGAGTTGTTATTGCGTGTTTTAAAAACAATCCATGTCGACATTTTAGTAAGTGATCTGAGAAAAAATTGCACTTAGAAAACAAATTAAAAATATCTGACTGTGGGACACCAGGAAATGGGTCTTGTATATATAAATGCATCTTTAATTTTCCAACCTCTGTACAGATGGCCCATCAACCAAGGCTTGTGACCAGCGCCAGAGTAACCACCACCATGCGCACATACCCCTAAACTAGCCGGTATTGACATGTAGGGGTTATAAGTAGGCATTCAGATGGAAGGGACCAAATTATCTTGAGGGTCCACCATTGTTGTTCTTTGTACATTAAGCTCCACTACCTTGCTGTTACCTCAGCAAGGTGCTGGTCTATTCTGAATATGTGTTGCTTTCCATCATGGTTTACTCTCAGTTTTGAGGACAACAATATCCCAGTCTTTTCTCCAATTATTAAGAACTTCTTCAGTGGTGCAGGTCTTTCCTTTTCTTTGCTGTGCATCTGCTCATAATCAGGGATATGATTATCTGGGAGCCTTTATGCACATCTTTCCCTTTCTTTCATAGTGGTGGAATGGAAAAGGTCCACTTACTGTAACTGCACCATAGTGAGATTCTGCAGGGTTTTTTTCCACCTCAGCACACATAACAATAATGCCTGTGTGTTGGCTGTTCTGTGTGACACAAAATGAGACACAGAGCAGGTCCACCAAATGTGGCCTTCATTTTCTGCTCGAGGACAGCCATCCATTCAACCAGCAGTATAAGACTTATAGTAGTAGCTGCAACAGATTCTAATGGCACAACAGGCCTTTTCAACTGTCACCCGCCAGAGAAAGATGCCTACTGGTTACTTCCATGTTTTGAATTGTTGTCAGTCCCCTGCAATTGAATCTTTCACTCCGTTCATTTGGGACTTAAATGATGGGTGTCTGTGTTGTATACATGTATAGTAGATTGCACTAGAGCAAATTACGTGCTGCACTTGATTTGCGGCAACCCAGGACTACCTTTGATTTCCTGTACCAAAGTGGCACATGAGATTGAATTGGTGAAAGCCCCAGAAAGCAATGTGAAGTACAAGGCCTCTCTAAAGCATTCCTGAAGTCCTTTGTAGTGGATCAGGCTCTAGGGTGTGGATAAAAGGGGACAGAGGCTCCTTTTAATGTGCAGGGACATTCCCTTGCTCCCTTCCTTCTCCATTGTTCCCTAGAAGTGCTTCCACCAACAGGTTAAGTGGTAGTTGGGTGGAAAACCTTTCTTTCTTTTCTTTCTTTTGTGCCTTGTTTTAGGTCTTCCCTGGCAAGAGACTCACAGCTTCACTCCATTATTCTGCTGGCACTGTAAAACAAAGATTCTTATCTGAACTAGTCTGTTAGGAATATGCAACACTTAGGAACTGGCTGAAACTGGTTGCAAAGTGGACTTACAGAACACACAAACTCTGTCTGCTAAGTATAAGCATTGGGAAGAAACTATCAACTGGTGTGCCAAATGTCTGTGCAAGAATCAGGGATCCCTTAGCAGTAGAAACCCAAGAAGCCATGTTGTGCTCCAGGGTTGGGGTATTAAAGACTTACCCCCATTGTCAGGTTTGAAACTAGAAACCTGGGGAGAATTCTAGCCTGACAGGAGTAGCTACTTTGGCCTTGAATTGAAGGAAGAAGCTGACCAACTACTTAGGAAGGGCATTGCAGACATTACCTAGAAGAGAAGGTCTACTGGAGCTAAGGCAGACTAAATCGGAGCTACCCACTGTGACTCCACATCCACAGAAGGGCTGGCAATGCTTAGAAGAAGGGTGCAAGAAGGGTGCAAATGCTGAAAAATAACAGAAACCATGAACGCCTGAAGATCAGCCCTAACCGCAAGGAATTTTTTTTAAGGCTTCCTGAACTTTAAAGGCGTGTTTTTCATGGGGATCCGGATTTACTGGATCACTGCACCAGACCGGTCCTTATCATGGCTCCTGGTGCCCTCCACCTGCTTGTGGGGCATCTTGGCAGCCAGCCAGCAAACCACCTTCCCTGCCTCATTCCCCACGTTCCAGAGCCTCCTGGATTCTAGAAGGGCACCTGTGCATCAATGGAGTCAGTGGGCTGTCCACACAAGATACAGAGGAACCACTCACGGTACCCTTGCAGGTCCATTCCCCTACTGACTCTCTGGGGGATAGCTGGACTCAAAGTTCTTAGTGCATCCTTGCTAGGCAACGTGTCCCGTGGCTTCTCATCTCTCTCTCTTGGGCAGAGGCTTCTACAGGGGCATGGAAAGTTATAGAAGCCAGGCACCCCTGACCAATACTAGAATGCTACATCATCATTACACCACTGTCGCAACCTTCCTGCACAGCATTCTGGCACAAACCAATATGGCGACTTCAAATTGACTGTGGAAAGCGGTCCCCTGAAAGCCTCAGCTCCTCCCCTAGAAGAAACAGCTGCCTGATTCCCTTCCCACCAAACTTTCAAAAACAAACCCCTCATTTGTTGGCTCCAGAGATCTGACCCTTTGTTTCAGTGGCCTGGAATCTGTTTCTGAAATGAGCCAGGGAAAACCGACAAATCTTAGAGTGAAATGTGGGATGATAGGGACTGTAAATTCACACAAAGGATACATGTGTATCCCTAAATTGATACATCACTAGGCCACATAAGCCTAAGTGGAGCAAAACTGTACTGTAAAATAGTTTGCCTATAACGTGTAATATCATGTAAGCATCACAGAACTTTAGTAAGCACTACAGACCTACACTATGAATGCCCACTCACATTACAAGGCCTACCCCAGGTCAGAACCAATCTGTGAAGTTTCTTTTCTTTGATAGGCTACCTGTGCACACATACCAGGCTGCGCAAGATAATAGTCTTACATACACAATCCACACGCATGCTCACACATGTGTGCTCACAAGTAACCATCCCAAAACCCCTTACACTTGCTGCACAGCAGTGACCTTATCTTAAAAGGCAGGCACTGCCAGCTGGCACGATTAGTCCAATTACACTGACTTTACAGTGACTGAGACTCAGGTAATAACTGACTCCCAGTAAAAGTCCACAAAATGGGTAGTCAAATGCCAAAAATCCAGGGGGCTAAATGAGTGGAACCCATTTGCCATACTTCTGTACCTAATTAATAGAAAAGTTGTCGTATTATAATTTTAGTCTTTCTTTCCAGTTTCACAATATCATAAAAAATAGCAATTTCTTAAACCTACCTCAGGAAAACAAATTTGATGCAAAATGAACCGGGAACTGAAATCATGACATTTAATTTTCTCAGAAATATGACAGTTGAAAAATCCACGACTGAAGAAGCTCTTCGGAAGAGCTGTTAACCATGATGTTATGTTATGTTATGTTAAATCTGCTTGTATAGCGCATGGCTACCCCAGCAATGGGGCGTCCCAGCGCTGCGGACCTACCTAAGAACAGAGCAGCACAACAGATGAAATGAAGTTAAATGGAAGAGAACAGCCAAGTTTTAATTTGTTTACGGAACAGCAAGTGGTTAGAAGTGGCCCGAGCCCCGAAGGGAATCGAGTTCCACAACTTTGGCGCCAAATACCTAAAAGAGCGACCACCAGCTCTGCACCTACGGATCTTAATCATGCGTGCCACGGATAGATCAGCCGATCGAAGGGCACGCGTGGGGACATAGAAGGAGCAGAGTCCCTGCAGGGTTTGGGGGCCAGTGCTATACAAGATTTTATGGGTTAGATAAAGGCTCTTAAACTGGATGCGTTGTTTAACCGGTAACCAGTGTAACCGGTGAAGAATAGGCGAGATATGGCATTTTTTTGGAAGTGAAAATAGAATGCGGGCTGCGGCATTCTGGGCTCTCTGCAACCTGTTTATCACCGTCAGATTAGAACCCAACATGAGAACATTGCAATAGTCTAGATGGGATAGGACTAAAGCCTGGATGATAATCTGACGGATACAGGGCTCAAAAAATCCGAGGATAGGCTTCAGAGAGCGTAGGCGACCATAACAAGTGCCTGCCACTCGCTTAGCATGAGTTTCCATAGAGAGTGAGTTATCCAACATCACACCCAGGTTTTTGACAACCTCTTTGGGGGCAGGGGGAGGACCCAAAGTTGGGGGCCACCAGTGTTCATCCCATTTCTGCGTGTCCTTACCTACAAGAAGTATCTCCGTCTTAGAGGAATTTAACTGGAGATAGTTCTGTGACAACCAATTTGATATGGCCAGGATATCTTCCTGGAACTTAACTTGGTCGGCCCCTGTGTTCTTAGAAAAGGTGAAAATGAGTTGTGTGTCATCCGCATATGACTGTAATTTGATATTGCGATCCCGGGCCAGCATGGCCAAGGGGCGGACATACACATTAAACAATGTGGGGCTGAGCGCAGAGCCCTGCGGGACTCCACACTCCAGGGGGTGTATGCTGGATGAGTACGGCGGGGCATGCACTTGGAAGGAGCGGTCCGATAAAAACGACGCGAACCATTCCAAGGCTCTCTCCCTGACTCCGATCTCCCACAGTCTCGCAAGCAGGATCCTGTGGGAGACCGTGTCGAAGGCCGCACTCAGATCCAGCAGGACCAGGGCAGATGTCTCACCCTGGTCCTGCCCCTCCCTCAGATGTTCCGTAACAGCTAGCAGAGCAGACTCCGTGCTATGTTTAGCACGAAATCCGTTCTGAGATTCATCCAGAACTCCATTCGACTCCAAATATGTAGTCAAAATGGAATTTACATGAACCTCCATCACCTTGGAAAGATAGGGAAGCAAGGAGATGGGTCTAAAGCTGTCCGGTCTGGTGGAATCTAATGAAGGTTTTTTTAAAAGGGGAACAACTTTAGTATGTTTCCAAGATGAGGGAATGGTGGCCGACTGAAGTGAGTTGTTAATTAACTTCAGTCCTTCCTGCAAAATAGGGTCCTGGAATAGTCTGAACAATTCCGGCTTGACAGGATCTTCCGGGGAACCTGACTTTATTCTTTTAATCAGGGAGTCCATCTCAGTTTGCTCAATAGGTGGTAGGTATTGTAGTGAAAAAGGTAGGTCAACGGGACCCATAGGGTTGGGATTTGCGATGGGTCCATCTGAAAGTAGAGAGTTATAGATCCCTTTGACTTTGTCTACAAAGAAACAGGCCAACTCTTCACATTGTACATCAGACACAATAAGATTACCAGAACCCTCCGGTGTCTTGGTCAAATACTTTACTAAGGCAAAGATGGTTTTGGAGCGGTTAGTACTGGAGTTGATCAAATCTGTGTAATATTTGGCTTTTGACAGTTTTATGAGTTTATGGTAGGCTTTAGTAGCTACTCTAAAGTTAGTTTTGGCCAGATGGTCGTATGACCTCCTCCAAAGACGCTCCAGCTGCTTACATTGTTTTTTCTTTATTGTAAGGGCCTCAGAGTACCATGGGTGAGTTTGGCCCCGCCTGGGCCTGGTGCATTTCATCGGAATGAAATGATCAAGTGATTCTTCTATCCACTCCCTATAGGCTGTATCAGCCTTATCCAGGTTGCTCGGCCAGGTAGGGCAGGAGGTATGAAGTCTAGCTTTGAACGCTACATTATCAAGCTTGTTCCAGGGACGCCTCCGCAGCAGAGGTGGAGGCTTTTCCCTGCATCTAACTGGAATCTGAATTGAAATAAAAACCGGAAAATGATCCGTCCAGCTCAGGGGACCGGGGGTGGAGACAGAGGCTTCCTGAATATTCGTAAACACCGGATCCAATAAATGGCCTGCCTGATGCGAAGGCCCCTCAACCAACTGGTTAAGCTGGCAGGCCTCCATATCGCCCAGAAACTTCAGTATAGTGGATGATTCCCGACATTCAAGATGGAGGTTGAGGTCCCCCAATACACTGAAGTTTGCTGGCTGTAAGGCCAGCGCAGTGGTAATCGCCACCAGCGAATCTTGAAAAGCGCTGGCTGGACCGGGAGGGCGATAGATCAGGAGCCCCGTAAGGGTAAAAGTGTCAGAAACCTGTACCTTGAATACCGCACTTTCACAGTTTATTATATTTGTAGGGTTGAGGGTACAGGAGTAGTTATCTCTAAAGATCACTGCTATACCACCTCCTCTACCTTTAGGTCTATTCTGGAAACATATGAGGTAACCCGGGGGAAGCGCCAAGGTGGAAATGGCCGTGGTGTCATCAGTTAACCATGTTTCTGTCAGGAATAGGAGGTCAGGGGAGTGATCTACGAGGAACTCATGGACGTCCTCATGGTGTTTTACTAATGACCTTCAGTTAAGACTCACTAAGCGTAACTTTGTAGAAGACTTAGCTGCCAAAGTTGCTGATACTGATAGCTGGCTAATCTCTGTGGCCTTAAAGCCACATTGATCGCATTGTGCGCAAAGAGAGCCTGGGTGCCACAAGTGAGCCGTACAGCTTGCTTGTGTTCCGATAGCAATCAGCTCCTCCCAGGCGTAGGGGGCCATTCGCTAACCTGACAACCAGGGGTCCAGGCGACTGGCGACGGACCAGCGCGGACGGGCGCATACGGGCTCGCCTTTGGCGAGCCTTTGGCGGCCCGCCGCGCGCGTCCGCTGCGCGTGTGCTTGTGATGCAACCTAAATAGACACCGGTCCCGCCTATGGCGGAAGAATGACGCCCTTGGGGGCCGGGCCAGAGGTCGGAAACACCCTCCACTCAGGCGGCACAAGCCGTGGTGGAACGGGGCGGTGACCCAATAGAGGACGAACAAACTTTGCACAGAGGTAAAACGATTTTAGCAGATTTTTAGCAGACTCAATAACAAACTTTAAAATCAAGTGCACAATAACATGAGCGTGATTTTTAAAAACCAGATAGGACAAACGCTGCTGCGGCGCCTAGTATCTCAGGCACGTCCGCTGCGCGTGTGCTTGTGATGCAACCTAAATAGACACCGGTCCCGCCTATGGCGGAAGAATGACGCCCTTGGGGGCCGGGCCAGAGGTCGGAAACGCCCTCCACTCAAGCGGCACAAGCTGTGGTGGAACGGGGTGGTGACCCAATGGAGGACGAACAAACTTTGCACAGAGGTAAAACGATTTTAGCAGATTTTTAGCAGACTCGATAACAAACTTTAAAATCAAGTGCACAATAACATGAGCGTGATTTTTAAAAACCAGATAGGACAAACGCTGCTGCGGCGCCTAGTATCTCAGGCGCATCCGCTGCGCGTGTGCTTGTGATGCAACCTAAATAGACACCGGTCCCGCCTATGGCGGAAGAATGACGCCCTTGGGGGCCGGGCCAGAGGTCGGAAACGCCCTCCACTCAAGCGGCACAAGCCGTGGTGGAACGGGGCGGTGACCCAATGGAGGACGAACAAACTTTGCACAGAGGTAAAACGATTTTAGCAGATTTTTAGCAGACTCAATAACAAACTTTAAAATCAAGTGCACAATAACATGAGCGTGATTTTTAAAAACCAGATAGGACAAACGCTGCTGCGGCGCCTAGTATCTCAGGCGCGTCCCTCATGAGCTTAGAACCAAAAATAAAATAAAGTTAAGTCATACCTGACATCAGAGTTTCCTCACGAAACAAAACGATCAATTCACAATTCCAAAATAGCTGGCCTTCACTATTTAAAAAAAAATGCAGAATGTGACAAGAATTACTAGGAAGTAAAAAGTTTGAGATTAGTTTGGGTGGAAAGAGCCAGGTGGCCCGAATCGCCAACTCACACGATGCCTTTGTGTGTCACACGATACCAGCTCCTTCACACGATCACTCAAGTGAAGTGCTGATACCGCACAGTGGAAGGGAAGGAGAGCTGGAAGAACCTGCACTGAGCCAGTTTACAGCTTGTTTTTGGATGCATTGTAGGTCCATTAAGGGTTCTGAAAAAACCCAAGGACATCGGCGACAACCTCGATAAGATTTTTCAGGCGGGGGAAGGGCAGTTGGTGGGAGGAGGATTAGAGGTGTCTCTCATGCAATTCTCATCATTAAGCCCCATCACTTACAAGGTGCCACCGTTTCTTAAATTGGTAGGTCTGAGTGTCTTCTTCATTTTTATCCTCTTTCCTGCAATATGAATGTAACCATTAGAAAGCTCCTAAAGACTTGCAAAGTATGCATCACTCAAGAGATCAATGCTTTCGCTTCTGAGATGCCTAGTGTGATATTCACAGTTAATGCCATGAGCCAACCTAGGCGCATGACAGTAATTGTCCACAGACTCTCCTGCCCGAGAGCCTCCAATGCCATTCTCTCTTTTCCCATTGGCTCCCCAACATTCCACATCCTAACCCAACAACACCCATTGCTGTTAACGGTCCCAACGTCATTCTGATCCCCACCTGTGAACCGCACACTGATGTGGGTCTGTTATAGAATAAAGCTTCTGAACCCATACATACGCCTCCGCTTCGTTTCTACAAGTGGCGACGAGGTTTGGATTACAGCGGCTGAGTGAAAAGTACACATGCTGAAAGATTCCACCCTACATAAGGTATGCAAATAAATCAACAGCTGATGGCCCTAGAAAAAGTGCCTTGATGAAGAAGTCAAAGTGTTCTGTAAAATAAGGAACACAATGAGTTTGGAAAATGGGGTACTGTACAGAATAGTCAAGGCAATTTCTCCTAACACACTCAGAGGTAAAATCCTCAGACTATGCTGCATAGGTCATCTATGTGTTTCAAAACCAAGCAAAGGGTCAGAAACAGTAATTGGTGGCCTGGAATCGACAAGCAAGTTGAAGTTATGATTAGAGACTGCGTGTGTTGCAATGACTCAGACAAAAGCCTGAGAACCTTCAGAGTTCCTCTTACTCCCCTCAACCCTCCGGGAATACCTTGGGAGAGGATAGGCTTGGACATAACCGGGCCCATTGAAGGCCACAATTGGGTGATCAAGTACATTCTAGTGATCACTACTCCAAATGGCCTGTGATAAAAATTGTTCCCAGTGTAAACAGCTCTTCGGTCATTTCATTTTTAGACAAACTATTCTTGAATGAGGGGTTACCCAAACACATACTTACCGATAATGGCCCCCAATTCTCGTCAGATTCATTCAAGTCATTCTTGGAGAGAAATTGTATCACTCACCGCACCACTTCCCTCTACCATCCTGAAGGTAATGGCCTTGTTGAGTGTTTCAACCGAGTCATTAAAGGGAACCTACAATTGTCCAGGAATGCCAATCTCAACTGGGAAGAGGAAATACTCAAACTCATTTGGGCATATAGAATCTCGCCATGTGCCAGCACCAACAAATCACCCTTTGTCCTCATGAGGAGCAGACAACTCCTGAGTAGAGACTTAGGTTGGATGCCCGCATCCAAACAGATAGAGTGGTCACCAGAAACCATCAGAAACAACATTGAGAAGGCACAAAAGTGTTATAAAGATTGGTACGACACCAGACATGGTGTCAAAGACCATTCATTCAAGATCGTCGATCTGGTCAAAGTTTGCCTGGAAAGAAAAGTTAGGAAAGGAGAAAGCAGATTCACCACTCCTCTCCACATCAGCAAATTATACAGCAACGCAGCCAGACTCAGTGATGGAAACGTTTGGCACATGAACAGACTGGCCAAATGCCATTCAGTGGGAAAAGACTCGAGTCAAAAGTCAGTTCAATGGTCATAAAAATGATTTGTGGGTTGAGTACGATGAATCTGAAAGGGGACACAGTTCCACATATCTTGACAATAGAATGCATTCAAGAAATGTTAAATCTCAGGCCAGTGGTCCACCGCCCACCACTGAACCTACTGCTTGTCGCGCACCAGACCAGAGTGAGGAAAGAAACTCACACACTCTCACCGCTGACCGTTGTGATAAAGCGATCCACATTCTGATACAGATGGTGCGGCTGACAGTCACGGTCTCAAGGGAAGGTTTGGAAGAACCATTAACAAACCTGAACGACTGGATGATTTCATTTGTGATTGACTTATGAGTTGTTGAATTTTTAGAGAGGAAGATGTGTGGTATTCACAGTTAATATATCGCGCCAACCTAGGCGCGTGACAGTAATTGTCCACAGACTCTCGTGAGCGAGAGCCTCCAATGCCATTCTTCGTTTTCCCATTGGCTCCCCAACATTCCACATCCTAACCCGACATCACCCTTTACTGTCAACGGTCCCAACGTCATTCTGATCCCTACCTGTGAACCGCACACTGATGTGGGGCTGTTGTAGAATAAAGCTTCTGAACCCATACATACGCCTCTGCTTCGTTTCTACATCCAGTCGCATTTTCGTTTGAAGTGACGGCACATTAAGCATGTCTCCGTCTTTCTGTAATTCACTGAAATTAAAGCAAGTAGCAACAGAGGCAGCAGATTTTATATTTCTTAAGCTAATACGTGTCCTATATCCTTCTCTGTATATGTTTACTGCCACTTAAAAGCATTTAATCTTAAAATAAACTTTTGAAGAAAGCAGGGGCAGAGAACAGTCCCTCAAAGCCCATTGCTCATGAAGGTTTTTCACTTTTGTGAAAACACGAGGTTTATCTATCATGTGAAGGTGAAGTATTATTAACTGATAATGCCAGAGACCCATGGCAAGCTAAACAAGGTGAAGTTTTAACAGAGTGATCAGTATATGCAGAGAGACTACTAAGAAAACTGAAGAAGCCAATAAATCCCAGTCCGAATGGGTGGACGACAAATGGGCAACCACTTATAACAAATGGTAAAAAATGATTTGCTTACTGCTTTCATGTCTAGGACTGTTCTCCCAACTGTTTCTGCACCAGAAAAAGAACATACCATTGCCGCGACAGAGAGAACAGTACTCACCACAGCAATTCTACCCCAGAAAATGAGTAAAATGCAGACTTTGGAAGAAAGTGCTGCACAAGATAGCGTATGGTTTGTTCCCTGCAAATGGTGTCAACAAAGGGCTTGCAGTGTGTGGTGTGTCTCTTTAAATGACATCTGTATATATTTGAATCACTTGGTGTCATATTTGTTCTTGGTAGGCTGTACTCATGTCATCTTAGAATATTATGTATGTCATGTAGAACTTGTTATGACTTGAGATGTGCTTCAGTTGAAGCGGTAACCTGTATCCAGTTGGATGGGATCTTCCTATGTGAATAAACTTACTTCAACAGCCTTCCTGTTTCCAATCTCATACATCAGGAATGCTTCACTGGCGTAGTCGGCAGGATACCACAAAGAAGATCTCAACACAATGGATTTGGTGAGAGACAATTTAAGCATTTATTGAGGATTCTCTCACTTTGGAAAATTTGGACTTATTTAAAATAAGTCGAGGAGTTCATATTATATTTATTGAACTTCAAAGGTTGACTTACTCAATATGATGTGGTAAAACCTTTCATGAATTTTATTCATTTCATGTATTAGGAATTGGGAGCTTCACCGCATGCTTGCCCCTTTGTCATTATCTCTTGGGGTTGGGAGATGGTTGTCGATGCGGGCTCATCCCTAGATATTTAGTTTTGGAGAGTGCTTCCTGTGTTGCTTTGGATTGGGAGCTTTCCCGCATATTATCAATGCATGCGCGTCCCTATTTGAACTTGTTCGGGCATTGAGAGGAAAGGAGACCTTTGCTGTGAGGTCTTTGATCTGCATGGTTTTGGAATCGGCTCTACATTGATGTCCAACATTTAAACATTGTGTTTTGGGCTCTGACGCGTTGCATTTATGTCTAACATTTGAACATTGTGCTTTAAGCTCCGCCACTGGTTAACAGCGATTTGGCAGTACTGGTTAACAGCGATTTGGCAGCACCGCTGTGTTGATGAGCATCATTCAAACATAGTGGGTTTCAACTTCTGGGACAAGTTTACGACGTTTACAATTAGCGAGATTCAAATGTAAACTTCAACTTCTGGGACAAGTTTGCGATGTTTACAATTACTGAGATTCAAATATAAACTCACCGGATATCTCCATCCCACGAGCGATACTTAGTCGATTCTTCATGTGTCACTGTTGATGCGTGTGCGCTTCAGTACTGGCGTCAGGATTCTTACATCAGGCGCTCTTCCAGCACGCAACGTAAAGTACGTGGCAGCCATTTTGGATGAATTGCAATGTCAAATTAGAACCGTTGCATAGCAACCAAGCGAGACGCAATTCAGTGTATGTTTTTTCAACTTTGTGTATATTACAGACATTAAGCCAAGGTACCTAACAACATATAAAATTTCAAGCGTGTTGTTCCAGTGACACGCACACTATCTTTTGAACTTATTTTACAGTAACCATTTCATTATTTGGTATGTCTAAATGGTTTGTTAGGTAACTTTGCGTGTTACATCAACTGTGATACGCGCACACGTTTGTAGTTGGCATTATCTATTGCAGGACTTATTCATTTTATTGTAGCATGTTTTTTTAATGAAATATCTTATATTTTATTGTCATTTATGGTACTCACAATAATTTTTAGGTATTTCATATTGCAAAGCAAATAGTAATTAACTTTAAGGTTTTTTTTGCTAATAATTAAAATATTTTATAATTCAACATGCAAAACATTACAGCAGCACCTTTCTTTCTTTCTAGTCCTGGGATTCCACACATACAGTGGAAAAAAATGGAAAGTAGTGATTGAAAGGTATTCCAGGGTCTGTGGTCCATCCCTTAGTGCTGAGAGGAAGTCATCTTTACTTCATTGCTTAGGTTCAGAAGGCCAGGATGTGTTTTATCAGCTTCCTGATCTCCCATCTGCAGAAGCAAGAGACTTGAATGACTATGAGATCTGCATAAAAAAATTAGATAAACACTACTTACCCAAGGTTGGTACAATTTTAGAAAGATATCAGTTTGCTAAAAGAACTCAAAAAGAAGAAGAAACTATAGAAGGATATGTTACTGATTTACAAAAACTTGCCTCTTCATGTAAATTTGAGCATTTAACTGATGTATGTATTCGTGATCAGTTAATGTTTGTGTGCAACATGGAAAAGGTTAGAGAAGTACTTTGTTTACGTGATGAACCCACTTTAGATGAGATTCTCACTGTTGCTAAATAAATAGAACACTCTTTGGAATGTGTTGAAGTTATAAAAAAGGACAAGGAGAAAGATGTAAAAGTACAAGAAGTTAAGGATAAAAATCAAAACAGAGTTGAAAATTTAAACATAATGCTTCAATTGATAAGGGTGAGTTTAAAGGTAAAGCTATTGAGCAACGAAGATGTTACAGATGTGGTAGAGTGGGAAGTCTTGCAAACGATAAAAGGTGTCCTGCGTTGGGTCAAACCTGCACAAAGTGTAAAAGAAAAGGTAATTCTGCATTGATGTGTAAAAGTAAATCAGTTCAAAAGTCAAAAACGTAGAAATTTACGAGTCTTACAATAATGAAATGGATGCTAATGATTTTGAATGTGGTCAAATTGTGATTTAAGTTCAGAATGGAACTAATAAGAAATCATGCCCTTTTGACAATATTACTGTCGATGGGAAAACCACTCATGTTTTATTCGACTCGGTGCAAAGATTACTATTGTTTCTAATTATTTTTATTATTCCAAATTGATAGACAAGATTTCACTTATAAAGCCTGATATAACACCATTAGCCTATGGTGGGGAGCCTATAAAATTGCATGGGTATTTTATTGGGCTAATTGAATATAAAAACAGATTTGTGTCAGGAAAGATTTATGTGTCTGAAAAAGGTGATAGTATCATCAGTTGGTTCCACCAAGGTGATTTTAGGGTGTTTCTCGATCCTAACACTGATCCACCAATTCAAGTTAAGGCTAGAGTGTTTTCTGTGATGAAATCAGGTGACAATGAATTTTTACAGAATCTTAAGAAAGATTTTCCTGAGGCCTTCAAACATGAGTTGGGATGCTTAAATGGTTACCAACACAACATCAGATTGAAAGAAGGTGCTGTACCTGTATGTTGCAAGGTACGAAATGTGCCTCTATATGTAAAAGATGATATGCAGAAAGAGATTTCTAAACTTAAGAGTTGCGGAATTATTGAAGGGGTTGAGGGAACAGAATGGTTGGCCCCAGTGGTCACCGCCAGAAAACCCAATGGTGATTTGCATCTCTGCATTCATTTGAGACAACTAAACAAATGTGTGATTGTTGATCGTTATCCTTTGCCAAACATCACTGAGTTGTTCATTCTTTTTGGGGACGAAGGTGTTTAGCACAATCAATCTCACCTCTGCTTATCATCAGGTTGAGTTGGAAGAATCGTGTAGAGATTTCACATAATTTATAACACCTTTTGGTACATTTAGATTCATTAGAATGCCGTTTGGTTTGGTATCAGCTTCATTAGTTTTTCAACGAGCCATGGAAAATTTACTCAGAGATTTGAAAGGGGTATGCTTATACCGAGATGACATTCACATTTTTGGTGATGATGTTGAGCCACATGATTCGGATGGTGTTAGAGAGATTTTGTGATTCTTGACTAAGGATGGTGTTAGAGAGATTGTGTGAGTGCAACCTTACAATTAAGATGGAGAAGTGTAGATTCAGGTCTGATTCTATAAATTACCAAGGACACAACATAACTGGTGATGCTGTTAAACCTAAGAATGATTTGATCAATACTATTCACAATATGAGCTCTCCTACTAATAAAAGTGATTTGAAGAAATTCTTAGGTATGGTGGAATCTTATGCAAAATTTGTGAAGAGTTTTGCTGATTCTACTGTGAACATGAGGTCTTTATTATGTAAAGGTGTTGATTTTGAAGTCATACGAGAGTGAATTCAATAGTATTAAAGAAAAACTTAATGCTGCTCCTTCCCAGAGGAGCTTTGATCCCTCTATTAAACCCATGCTGGTCACTGATGCTAGTGAGAAAGGCTTGGGGGCTGTTTTACAACAGAATGGTCCATCTGATGTGCAAACTGTTATGTTTCTTTCTCAAAGTTTGAGAGATCCTGAAACACGTTATTTGGTGGTTGAAAGGGAATCCCTTGCGGTTTTTAGGGCAATAAAACATTTCTGTGGATAATTAATTTTGAGGTTC
The DNA here is from genome assembly GCF_964261635.1 of Lissotriton helveticus. Classification (NCBI taxonomy): domain Eukaryota; kingdom Metazoa; phylum Chordata; class Amphibia; order Caudata; family Salamandridae; genus Lissotriton; species Lissotriton helveticus. Next base: position 535,276,223 of record NC_136069.1, on the reverse strand, counting down.
GCACTGACCACAAGCCATTAGTGGAAATTTTCAATGAAAAGGGCCTTGATTTGATGTCAAGTAGGATCACTAGATGGGTCATTGGTTTGTAAGAGTATAGTTTCTCACTTAAATATATTCCAGGAATTGACAATGGCATTGCTGATGTATTATCTCACCTCATTCCTAGAGAATCTACTGTGTGTGAGGAGTTTGATGATTCAAATGAATGGGTGTGTGTGGTGGATCATGGCATAATTTCAGAAAAAAGATGGATGGAGGAGTTGGCCATTGATTCGACTTTGACAGAAGTAATGAAATTTGTTCAAAAGGGTTGGGGAAATAGGAAGGCAGATTCTGATCTTAAGAGACCATATTGGAATCTACTAAATTAGTTGTCTGTTGAGAATTGGTTGTTGTTTCGAGGCACTAGATTAATTTCTCCAACTAGCCTCAGGAATGAATTAGTGGATTTGGTGCATTCAAATCATGCAGGTCTTACTAAAAGCAAAGAAAGATTGCGCATGTCATTTTGGTGGCCTGGCATGGATAAGCTAGTAGAGCGCGTGGTTCGCGATTGTATTCCTTATACGTTTAGTGCCAAATCTAAATGGCCACGTGTGCAACCCATGATCATAAGAAGGCGTCCCTCTCATCCTTGGCAGGACATTGCACTGGACATACTTGAACCAGTTCATCATGGTGGAATGCAAATATTTTTATTAGTGGTAATTGATATGTATTATCGTTGGCCAGAAGTATTTTTTTTTTACTATGATAGATTTGGCTCATTAAATTAAATGTTTTCAAAGGAAGGTATGCCTGAGTCAATTTTTACTGACAATGGGGTTCAGCTTACTTCTAGAGAAATGGAGGATTTTTTCAATTCAAGAGTTATTGTACACAAAACGTGTGCTCTTTATCATCCAGAATCTAACGGAATGGTTGAGAGATTTAATAGGGTACTTAAGGAAACTACTACCTTGGCAAAGTCGTTATCCTTGGATTGGAAAAGTGAAGTTCTAAAGAAAGTGGAGGAGTACAGAATGTCTCCTCATGGTACCATGGGGAAAACCCATTTTATATTATTCCGTGGTGGAGTACCTAACACATTTGTAGAACCTACTTGGGTCAACAAATATGAGATAGCCAAGGGAAAAGAATGTGTGTGTGATGGTAATGACATGCAAAAGAGGGAAGAAAAGAAAGCCACTGAAAGGAAAAATTATTTTGATACAAAAATGCAGTAAAAAAACTGTGGTGAAGGTTGGTCATTGGGTCATGATTAAGAGGCCTGGTCTGGGTGGTAATTCTATTTCCAAATTCATTAAGCCTCTTATGGTCATCAAAGTTTTCAAGAATGCTATTAAAACTCAGGATCATCACATTTGGAATCTAAACAGATTTGTGGTGGTCAACGGAAAAATGGATGAGAAGTGTAATTTGAATTTAGACAATGCAACTTCTACTCCTGTTAGTCCTTTTAAAAAAATGGATAACAATAGTAATGGAATAAGAAGCACTTGTTGCTCTTTCAGGACAATCAAACGTCCTGGTTATCTTACTGATTATGTTTCATTTTCTTTATGTTGTTATGTTATTGGTTAAGGAAGGGAGGTGTGTGGTGTGTCTATTAAATGGCATCTATATATATTGGAATAACTTGATGTCATGTTTGTTCTTGGTAGGCTGAACTTATATCATCTTAGAATCTTATGTATGTCATGTAGACCTTGTAGAACTTGTTATGACTTGAGATGTGCTTCAGTTGAAGCTGCAACCTGTATTCGGTTGGATGGGATCTTCTTATGTGAATAAACTTACTTCAACAACCTTCCTGTTTCCAATGTCATACATCAGGAATGCATCACAGTGCTAAAATAGCCATCTTCCCAGCTTTCTGGAACAGGCCTACCTTTGACAGAAAACCAATATTTTCTTCACAGTTTTGTCATTTCACAGGGACATAGCCTATTTTCCTTTTTTTGTGCTTTCAACCTCCTTTCAGTTAGTCGTAGAAATGGGTGTATAACCACTAATGGAGCCCAGAAAGATATACATTTCTGAAAAGTAGAAACAAATCTGAATTCAGAAAGGGCTCATTTGTGTAGATCCTTCAAGGTTTTCTTCTAGAAAGTACATTTTTAAAATATTTAAATTGAGTTGAACAAAACACCCATTTGTGCCTACATTTTCACCTGTAACTTTTTCTAACTATTTTTTATTTATTTTTTATTTTATAAAGTTGTATATAGCGCAAACAAGATGGTTTAAAAAAAATATACCATTATCTCTACAGGACCCTTCAGGTTGTGGGATATATAGGGACTGTAGGTTCGCCAAGAACCCAAGGTACCCAGCGCCAATAACTGAGCTGGCCCTGGCAATGGTTTTTCATTGTGTAGCGAGTATATAGCAATTCATTTGGTACAATATAAAGGGTGAAAAATAGGTATCAAGGAAACCTTGCACATCTCTGAATTTGTGGGTACCCATACTACCATGTGAATTAGAGGGCATTTTTCAAAATGTCTTCTATATTTTATACCCTTTCCTATATTTGGAAGGCAAACATGCATGGAAAGACACCTGGAATAACACTTGTTCTACTATACTGTGTTTCCCTAAGTCCCCCGACAAAAACGGTACCTCACTTGCGTGGGTAGGCCTAGTGTCCGTGGCAGGAAACAGGTCAAAATGCAACGTGGACACATTGTGGACACATCACACTTTTTCACTGAAAACTGACACTTATTTTGCAATGTGCCTAGCACCTCGGGTAGTCCAAGGTGGTGTGGCTTGCGTGGATACCCCAATGTTTTCTTACCCAGAATCATCCGCAAACCTCAAATTTTGCTAAAGAAATCATATTTCCCTCACCTTTCTGCGTGGGAAATTTGTGAAATTACCAGGTTGACACAAACGTCCTACCATTTGAGCACCCTCACAAGTGAGGTATCTTTTTATCAGGAGACCAAGGTTAATGCTGTGTGCTGGGAAACTTGTGCTGGTGCGGTGATCCCACAGCTTTTTCAGACAGAAATGTGAAGAAAGTGTGACTTTTTAGCTAAATTTGAAGTTTGCAGGGGGTTCAGGGTAATAAAATGCTGGAAGATTCATGCAAGCCACACCGCCGGCCAAGTTCCATCTATGCACACTGCCCGCCATGTGCTATCCATGCACACCACCAGCCAAGCGCCATCGACGCACATCGCCAGCCTAGCGACAATCCACGCACAACGCCATCCAAGCACCCTGGTCCACACACACTGCCAGTTAAGCTCAAATACACACACACCACCAGAAAAATGCAGGTCCACACACAGCCAGCCAAACGCAAGTACATACAGACCATCAGTCAAACTCCAGTTCACACACACACACACACAGAAACTTTTGCTAATGTCTAGTGGTTTTCTGCCTCCCTTGGGGCAGATAAGCCTAAAAACATTGCCAAGAGGGGCCGAAGCAGCCAAGATTTGTGCACATAAAAAAGGGAGTGACCCTTGCCTAAGGGGCAACTCCCTGACATGCCCATAAACATATCTCTGGTGCCTAGTGGGCTTTCTACCCCCTCGGGGTCAGATCAGGGGGGCATACAGACTGTGGCTATTTTTTTGGGGAGGCATTGTCATCCCCATTCTGGGCAGCCCCCACCCCTGAACTACTGAAAATAGAAATAGCCCCTGCATTCCTAGTTGGTTTTCTGCCCCCACTTGGGAGGGAGGCAGATTGGGGGCTATTGCCCCCAGGGGGGACAGAAAGACTGCCCATTTGTTTTTAAGTGGGGTTGAGACATTGCTATGCCCTTACCGGGCACCCCCATCCCTACTCTGGCTAAAATAAATAATCGATGGTGCTTAGTGGCCTTTCTGCCCTCTCGCAGATCAGGGGCTATTGCCCCCCAGGGCATCAGAAAGACCGTGGCTATTTGTTTAGGGGGTGGCGAAATTGGTATGCCCATTCTGGGCATTCTGGGCAGCTCCCACCTATATATTTACCTAAAAATGTAAACCCTGGTACCTAATGGGCTTTCTTCCTCCCTGAGGGGGGGCATTACAATGCCTATTCAGGGTAGCCTCTTCTCCTAAATTTACATTTAAAAAAATCCCTGGTGCCTAATGGGCTTTGTACCCCGGGCAGAAAGACGTTTGTTTTGTTATTGTGGGTGGGGGCAAAGTCTTGTCCATTGTAGGCAGACCCATCCCACTTTTATAATAAAAAAAAGAAATCCCTGCTGTCTAGTGGGCCTTCTGCCCCCCCCCAGGGGCAGACCGGGGGTAATAACCCCCATCTGTCCCCAGGGCGGGCAGAAAGACTGTCCCTTTTGGTTTTTTTTGGGGGGGGGGCATTGGCATGCCCATTTTAGGCAGCCCCCACCCCATGTTGTGTAAAGAAAAGAACCCCTGGTACCTAGTGTGATTTCTGCCCCAAAGGGCATATCCCCAAAATAATATGGGAGGAGCAACGGCCCTTCCTCCTGTGGTGAACCCCAAGTAGGGATCCACTAGAGAAGGGTACCATTGGAAAGGGGAGAATCTCCCCTTTCCAACGAAACCTCTCCCATGTGTTTCAGTGCTCGGAGGCTGAGATAGCCCCACGAGGACCAAAGCAGTGAAAGGGTAATGAGCCGATCGGATCATTTCACTTTCACTTTAAGTGTAATGACGTCGGCGGGCCATGCGTGCCAATCGTCATTACACTGAAAAAAAATACCTCAGGCAGCTAGGTAAGCTCTTCCCCAGCTCCTGAGGCTGAAAAAAAGAAAAGGAAATCCCTCTGCTGTTTACTGCAGAGGGATTTCTCACTGATGTACAGAGGACGTAACGGTTACACCCTCAGAACACCAGAGCCACAGCCACCAGTGCTGCTTCCTGCACATCTATGTTAGTTTTGTGCTGTACCAAGACGATGGCAAAGCGGTACAACCTCTCATCAATGCCAGGAAATGTCTATTCACTGTTGAAAAGAATTAACACATGACAGAGACATGAATTTCTCACCTTAAAATGGATTGTGAACAAAAACATGCCACAGCTACTTGTATCACACCAAGTTTACTTTAAAAACAGACACCAGCTACAGTATGAAATTCAGATAAATTGGATGCAGCAAGACAGTGGTGGCTATGTGCCGCTCCACCTGCGTCTTTCCAGCCATGCTATAGCCTAGAAGAGTGAACATGTATGCATATGCTTCGTCCAATCCCCAGGAGCCAATATAGACATAGACTAAAGTGATAATGTAAGGATAGTTGGGTACTCTGGTGTTTCCCACCACCTAAATGAGGAAAAATCTCCTCATATTGGGCTGCTTGCATGGCAAGGGCCTAAAAACCCTCCTAGAGACAGTGATGATAAGAGAAGGGCCTATGACCAAGTGGGTTGTGGACACAGAGGACCTGATTTAGACTTTTACAGTTGGGATACTCGGTCACAAATGTTAAGGATATCCTGTCCGGTGTACTACAAGTGCATTATATCCTATGGCACATGTAACAGAGTATCCATTCCGCCAAACTCTGGACTAGGCACTGAGTCTACAGTATTCACAAAGCTATTATTAGGCACCCTTGGCCTGCCCCGCTGTTTAGATAAATATCTTAAGGCTTAGGAATTTGCTGAGCTCTCATAATTAACTTTTGTTCTGAGATGAAATTTGCTTTGAGATCCCTCTACTGAGACATCCTCAGTCAATTAATTAATCAGTAGATTTGTAGAGCGCTACTTGTCATCCATGAGAGTATTCAGATGCTGGTTGGGTCCAGTTGATTAGCCGAAAACCAGGTCTTCAGAGACTTTTGGAAATCTGGAAGAGATAGGAAGGTCCACAGATTAAATGGTAGCTCATTCCATGTCTACACTTTTAGGTAGAAGAAGTAGTGGCTTCTGTACCTGCTACATCGGATGCAGGAGTGAGGGTTAGTGGAAGGGACGCGGAGCTGAGGTCTCTGGTTTGCTGATGGAAGTTCAGGCAGTGGTTCAAGTAGGAGGGTCGGCAGTTGTGTAGTGCCTTGTACGCATGGGTCAGGAACTTGAACTGGCATCTTTTCGGCCCATGGGGCACAGGGTCAAGACTGATTTGCATATGGCTGGGTCCCCACTGGGGTGGCGTAGTGGGAAAAAGAACGATGGATTTAACCCAGATCTATTGACTGGGGAGAATGTTTGCATTGTCAGCATTCCGTCCATCATTATTTTGCTGGCATCTTTTCTGTACAGGGAGCCAGTGGTGATAAAGATTGCAGGAAACGCTGTTAGCATGAGCTAAAAGCCATCTTGTTCTTGGCAGCCATTTTAGTTAGCCATGTGCTCACCATGTGATTTCTCCCTCTTCCAGAGCCGTGCACATGCTCAGAAACACCTGTAGCTGCCAGAATGCACCTGCTCCTAGTGTAGAACTGTCAGGCTATTCTTAGTGAGATAAGCAGGTTAGTCCCTCTTCCCACTCTGTTGACTAAGCAATTCTTATGCACCCATATATGTATCTGTGTGCACATTTGTACTGTCTCTTTTCTGAGTCTTCATGCTAACTCAGCAATAAACTGACCATAAAAGGCACCTGTTCTCTGTACTCCTTAGACTGTCTCCTACATTGGCCTCAGGGTACTGTGTGACGCAGTCGTGCTCATTTGAGGTTATTAAATATTTTCCTTTGATATTACAGCTTCCGTGCCAATTTCTTCTTTGTTAGTTAAAGGACCAGGTACATCAGTGAACCCCTTAATAGGTTTTTCTTCTACAAAATGGCGCCCAAACGTGGGGCTCGTCGGTGAAGCGGCTATCCAAGGGAGTGGTCTTGACAGGAGACAGGAATCTACTGAGGAGGTACCCTGCGCACGGAGATTCTTTGGGGTATATTATCAAGGGGGTTTATCTCCGCTTTTTTGGCGTTAAAAGCCAAGAAAGCGGAGATAAAATTATCTCCCTATTACCTAGCTGTCGCTAACACCAGTTAGCGACAGCTAGTAGGAGATAGCGACCATCTTGGGCCCCACTTTGCATGTCAGTGATATTTATCACTAATGACATGCAAAGTGGGCGTGCCAAGATGTTAGCGACTGGAAACAGTCGCTAACATCGCTATCTCATATTACCAACTTTTGGAGATATTCGCGCTAAGCGCGAATATCTCCAAAAGCTAACAACTGCCCTGAGCAGTTCTTAGCCATGTTATCCAATGGGAGGTGGATAACATGGCTAAGAGCATTAGCTCGGTAATGCATGAATATCGCGGACTTTTCAGCAATATTCATGCATTGCGGCCGTTTTTTATCGCATTTGCGATAAACCTTGGTAATACCAAGGTGTATCTGCGTTAAAAATCGCCGCAGCACAGCGGTAAATTTTTATCTCTAACCAAGCAATAGCGATAATTATCGCTATTGCTTGGTAATATGCCCCTTTGTCTCTGCAGACCCATGCGTTTCTGGTTTTCCTGATCTAGCCATCCAGGTGATAGCCGCTCGTGACTGAGATCCTTTTTGGTGTGAGTATTCTAAAAACTACCGTTAGGTCACCCAGAACGTGGCAGTGGAGGCTGGAGATTTGTGCTTCGTAAGTAACCCTGGGCGTAGTTTGCGAAGTAGCGCTACGCGAAGTTCACTTCGCGCTACGCGTAGCTTTGCAAACTACGTAGTGCACTGTGCAAGATGCTGTTCGCACTGATTACACAGTGCCGGATGCTTGTCCGCACTGTGCAGTCAGTGGAAACTGCATCTTGCTCAGTACAAGCGTTCGTTTTCTTCCGCTCGAGTAGATTTCTACTTGAGCAGCAGCTTTCTCAACGCGGACTGGTAGTTTCTCATCGCATGCATAACCGACCACTCACAATGAGAAACCTGACCTCCCTGTGTTGAGAAGCTCGCCGGGAGGTTTAGTTTACACGCTTGCGATCGGCAACTTGATGTTGCTGATTGCGAACGAGGAAAAAGTCTTGGCAGGATGTCATTTTGCTTGCTCATGGTCGCCAACTTGACGTTGAGGACCGCGAGCAAGCAAAAAATGAACTCTGCACTACAATAAGCGTGTTTGCACTGTGCTACGTGCAATTCGCGTAGTGCTAAGCAGCGCAAACTTCACAACTACGCTAGCATAGTGCTTTGCCCAGGCTTATTGGTAAGGTCGTCGACATTTGTTTGCTTGTTTGGCCAAAAATGTGATTTACGTGATTTGTCTGGATATATGTAAATTGCAATTTATGTAGGCAGGTAATGAGGAGATTTTTCTTAAAATTGTGAGAACTTGAACAGCGCACTTTGAGCTAAGTGACACTTTATATATAATATTGTATATGCTACAATATTCTTGGCAGGCCTGTTTCAAGCGCACATCGAAGAATGTGCTGCTTTGTTGGAGGCACCAATGTGAATCTTGAACAAACTCAGCCGGTTCCCCTAGAGGGGATACCTAAATAGGTTTAGGTATAAAAAGGTATTTCTTCCATGGTGACTAAGTACACCATGGAACTAAATATATACATAAAAAGGATCCTGGTCTGTGCAATTAGTAATATTCATAAGTGGTGATATGCAGAGCTCTTTTTGAGTGTTCTGCCAGCCAAACTGGCACATTTGGTGTATTTTGGCTTCTTGAACATGGAACAGTCTTTGGGCTGTTTTGGTGCAGTTTTTTTAGAGCTCTTTTTGTAAATATGACTTACAATTAGTATTTACAAATGGTTTGGTTTTAGTGCAGACTGTGGGCTGTCTCTTGATTTTGTCCTAAGTGTTGATTTGTGGGTTGATTGTGTGTATGAATGTCTACGTGGTTGGTGGTTTGACACCAGTGGTAGTTGTGTTAGTGAGTAGCAATTGCGCTCTTTGTGTAAGAATGGCTAGCCTTAAGCACGTTGTGTTGTGTGTTCTGAGTGTATGACCCCCTTCTGAAAATGTCTGGAATGAGCTCAATTTGTTTTTTTTGTCATCATTCTGTTATGCAAATGTCATTGAATGAATTACATTATTTAAAAAAATCCAGAAATGAATTATGTAACATATGCTAAATAGCTGCACGCTACCATTAAAATTGAAAAAGTAAGAAACTATAAATATGTGCAAATTGCCACAATAATGAAGATAAATTAGAATTCACATTCAATAGGAATAAAATAGGCCTCATAGAATCAAATCAAATCAAATCAAAAACATTTATAGAGTGCGCTACTCACCCGTGAGGGTCTCAAGGCGCTGAGGGTAGGGGTGTTGTCACTGCTCGAATAGCCAGGTCTTGAGGTGTTTCCTGAAGGTGAGGTGGTCCTGGGTCGTTCGTAGGTGTGTGGGGAGTGAGTTCCATGTCTTGGCGGCCAGGTAGGAGAACGATCTTCCTCCGGTGGTGGTTCTGCGGATCCGTGGGACGGTGGCGAGGGTGAGGCCGGCTGATCGGAGCTGGCGGGTGGGAGTGTAGAACAAGAGGTGGTTGTTGAGGTATTCGGGTCCTTTGTCGTGGAGCGCTTTGTGTGCGTGGGTGAGGAGCCTGAATGTGATCCTCTTGCTGATGGGGAGCCAGTGCAGGTTTCTCAGGTGGGCGGATATGTGGCTGTGGCGGGAGATGCCGTGGATGAGTTGGGCGGAAGCTTTCTGTATGCGCTGGAGTCGTTTCTGAAGTTTGGCTGTGGTTCCTGCGTAGAGGGCGTTTCTGTAGTCCAGTCAGCTGGTGACGAGGGCCTGGGTAATGGTTTTTCTGGTTTCGGTGGGGATCCATCAGAAGATCTTTCGGAGCATGCGTAGGGTGTTGAAGCAGGATGATGAGACGGCGTTGACTTGCTTGGTCATCAAGAGGGAGGAGTCCAGGATGAATCCCAGGTTACGTGCGTGGTCAGTGGGAGAAGGTGCGGAGCCCAGTGCTGTGGGCCACCAGGAGTCGTCCCAGGCGGAGGGGGAGTGTCCGAGGATGAGGATCTCCGTCTTGTCTGAGTTCAGCTTCAGGCGACTGAGCTTCATCCATTCTGCGACGTCTTTCATTCCTTCCTGGAGGTTAGTTTTGGCGGTGGCTGGGTCCTTTGTGAGGGAGAGTATCCGTTGGGTGTCGTCGGCGTAGGAGATGATGTTGTTGTGTTTGCGTGCGATGGTGGCGAGGGGACTCATGTAGATATTGAAGAGTGTTGGGCTGAGCGAGGAGTCTTGGGGTACGCCGCAGATGATCTTGGTGGCCGTTGAGCGGAAGGGAGGGAGGCGGACTCTCTGGGTTCTGTCAGAGAGAAAGGAGGGGATCCATTCCAGGGCTTTTCCTTGGATCCCGGTGTGGGAGAGGTGGGTAATCAGGGTGCCGTGGCAGACGGTGTCAAAAGCTGCAGAGAGGTCTAGGAGGATGAGGGAGGTTGTTTCTCCGTTGTCCATCAGGGTTCTGATGTCGTCAGTGGCTACGATGAGGGCGATCTCTGTGCTGTGGTTGGCTCAAAATTCGGATTGTGATGGGTCGAGTGAGTTGTTTGTCTCGAGGAAGGCAGCCAGATGTTTATTGACAGTTGTCTCGATGACTTTAGCCGGGAAGGGAAGAAGGGAGATGGGGCGGAAGTTCTTGAGGTTTTTGGGGTCCGCTGTGGGTTTTTTCAGAAGGGCGTTGATTTCGGCGTGCTTCCAGCTTTCATGGAAAGTGGCTGACGTGAAGGAGTTGTTTATGACGTTCCAGAGGTGGGGTGCGATGATGTTGTCGGCTTTGTTGAAGATGTCATGGGGGCATGGGTCCGAGGGGGATCCGTACTGGATGGTGTTGATGACGGTCGTGGTGTCTTCAGTGCTGATGGGGGTCCAAGCGCTGATGGTGGTGGTGAGGGTCGTTGGTTCGGTGGCTGGAGGCAGAGAATGGGGTCCGAAGCTGTCGTGTATATCTGCGATCTTACAGTGGAAGAATGTGGCGAGGGAGTTGCAGAGGTCTTGTGACGGTGTGATGTCGTTGTTGCTGGCGCTGGAGTTGGAGAGCTCTTTGACGATGCTGAAGAGTTCCTTGCTGTTGTGGGTGTTGTTGTCTAGTCACTCTTTGAATGATGTCTTTTTGGTAGTGCAGATCAGCTAGTGGTGTTTGCGGGTGGCGTTTTTGAGGGCTGTCATGTTTCCTGTGGTCAAATTGTGGCGCCAGGTTTTTTCGAGGGTCCGGCAGGATTTTTTCTTTGATTTTTTGATGGCGTCTGTGAACCATGAGGTTTTTCTGTTGCCGGTCTTGCCTGAGGAGTTCTTCAGTGGAGCGAGGTCGTCGGCGCAGTTAGTGATCCATTAAGCGTGGTTGTTGGGTGCGTCGTTGGGGTCAGAGGTGACAGCTGGCGGGTTCTGGCTCAGTGATGAGAGGAGCTGGTCTGTGGTGATTTTGCTCCAGCATCTGCGGGGGATTTGTTGTGTGCGGTGGTGGGGTGTATTCTTTTTGAAGGTGAAGTGGATTCATCTGTAGTAGTTCTGTGGAGTGGCTGAAGGCGACGTGGCTGCTGGCGGAGAAGATGGGGCCGAGCGTGTGGCCGGCGAGGTGGGTGGGTGTGTCCACAAGTTGCCTGAGTCCGAGGTTGGCCAGGTTGTCAAGCAGGGTGGTGGTGGTGTTGTTGTTGTTTTTCTCCAGGTGGAAGTTCAGGTCCCCTGGGAGGATGTATTCTGGTGAGGCTAGGGCGTGCGGGCTGATGAAGTCGGCGATGGTTTCGCTGAATTGAGTGCACGGGCCTGGGGGTCTGTAGATGAGTGTTCCTCTTAGGGTGGTCTTGGGGTCAGGGTGAATTTGGAAATGTAGGTGTTCGGCGGTGGAGTGTGTGTCTTCGGCGTTGGTCGTGATGTTGATGGTGTTTTTGTAGATGATGGTGATTCCTCCTACGGTTTGGTTGGTGCGGTCCTTTTGGGTGATCTTGTAACCATTCGGGATGGCTATGGCGATATCTGGGGCTGAGGATGCGTTCATCCAGGTCTCTGTGAGGAAGGCGACGTCTGGTGCCTTTGAGTCGAGGAGGTCCCAGAGTTTGACGGCGTGCTTGTGGACGGAGCGTGTGTTGAGGAGAATGCACTTGAGGTTGTTGTTGCTGATGTTAGGTCTGGCGGGCGGTGTGCAGGTTTGGAGGCAGGTGAATCTGCAGGTGAGGCAGGTGAAGGGTCCATGTGTGCGCTTCGGTAGCAGGCCCGTGGTCGTCCGGTGTTGAGTGCGTTGAGGGTGGTGGTGTCGTATTTCAGTCGGGTTCCTTGGTTCCGGCGGGGGCCAGGGGTTCTGGTCCTGGCGCGGACAGGCGCAGACGGGCTTGCCTGCGCGCCAGCGGCGCGGCCTCTGCGCGCGGCCGCGCAGCCTCCTGCATTATGAAGGGGTCGAGTGAGGGAGGAGCAGCTGGGAGGAGGAGCGGGGACCAATCGGGGGTCAGGGGGCGGGGCCGCAGGGGACGCAGCGGCGGGAAACAAAGGAGCAACGGCGGGGGGACACCTAAGTGGGACGGGCACAGGACGCGAAGGGAAAACACTAACTACAAACAGCCCCAGCAGGGCACAGAGAGCAGAAAGGAAATACAATACAATAAATTAGTGGATGCAGTAGAGAGATAGAAGGAGGCAAAGCTTACGATTACTGGACCACCAGGGATCGAGCCGGCGGCAGCAGCAGCGAGGCACAGGGGCCCAGGGACACAGCACTAGCAGGGTGTGCTAGCGAGGTGGGGGGGCGACCTGGCCTGAGACCAGGATCAAGGGTCGCTCCCTTAGCACGCAGCGGCCTGCAATATGTAGGGGTCGAGGGAGGGAGGAGCAGATGGGAGGGGGAGCGGGGACCAATCGGGGGTCAGGGGGCGGGCCGCAGGGGATGCAGGGGCGGGAAATGAAGGAGCAACGGCGGGGGGACACCTAAGTGGGACAGGCACAGGACGCGAAGGGAAAACACTAACTACAAACAGCCACAGCAGGGCACAGAGAGCAAAATGGAAATACAATACAATAAATTAGTGGATGCAGTAGAGAGATAGAAGGAGGCAAAGCTTACGATTACTGGACCACCAGGGATCGAACAGGCGGCAGCAGCAGCGAGGCACAGGGTCACAGGGACACAGCACTAGCAGGGTGTGCTAGCCCGGTGGGGGGGGCCACCTGGCCTGAGACCAGGGTCAAGAGTCGCTCCCTTAGCGCGCAGCGGCCAGCAATATGTAAGGGTCGAGGGAGGGAGGAGCAGCTGGGAGGGGGAGCGGGGACCAATTGGGGGTCAGGGGGCGGTGCCGCAGGGGCGCAGCTGCAGGAAACGAAGGAGCAATGGCGGGGGGACACCTAAGTGGGACGGGCACAGGACGCAAAGGGAAAACACTAACTACAAACAGCCGCAGCAGGGCACAGAGAGCGAAAAGGAAATACAGTACAATAAATTAGTGGATGCATACAATACAATAAATTAGTGGATGCAGTAGAGAGATAGAAGGAGGCAAAGCTTACGATTACTGGACCACCAGGGATCGAACCAGCGGCATCAGCAGCGAGGCACAGGGGCACATGGACACAGCACTAGCAGGGTGTGCTAGCGCGGTGGGGGGGCGACCTGGCCTGAGACCAGGGTCAAGGGTCGCTCCCTTAGCGTGCAGCGGCCTGCAATATGTAGGGGTCGAGGGAGGGAGGAGCAGCTGGGAGGGGGAGCGGGGACCAATCGGGGGTCAGGGGGCAGGGCCGCAGGGGACGCAGCAGCGGGAAACGAAGGAGCAACGGTGGGGGGACACTAAGTGGGACGGGCACAGGATGCGAAGGGAAAACACTAACTACAAACAGCCGCAGCAGGGCACAGAGAGCAAAAAGGAAATACAATACAATAAATTAGTGGATGCAGTAGAGAGATAGAAGGAGGCAAAGCTTACAATTACTAGACCACCAGGGATCAAACCGGCAGCAGCAGCAGCGAGGCACAGGGGCACAGGGACACAGCACTAGCAGGGTGTGCTAGTGCGGTGGGGGGGCGACCTGGCCTGAGACCAGGGTCAAGGGTCGCTCCCCAGGGTCAAGGGTCGCTCCTAGAAAGGAAGAAGAAATGAAATTGTGTACTTTGCATAACTAGGACTCCATACAAAATGTTACAGTATTATCCTTATATATTAATATTAAAAGGCATTCACATCATCTGAGTGAATTGGTTTTTGCTGAAATAAACACGACATTACAAAACAATAGATTTTGACTGGCTTGAAATGCCTGAGTTTTAAATAGACTGTGACCGTGCTTACATTTCAACACTAGAAAAAAAGCTTTCAAACAGCTGTGTTTAAGCTGTCTCACTGAGAACAAACTGTCTAACACAACAAATGGAGATTAAACTTTTTCAGGACATTACAATACAGCAAAAGGATTTTTCTCCTGAGAAAGGCGTGGAAATTGTCGCCTGCTGGTCAGAGCACAGCTGAGTCAATAACACATGGCTATTCCTGATCGCAGGCCACAGAGGGAAAATACTGGGTCAACTAGATCTTAAGTTATTGCAAACACGGTATGAAGGTGTGCATTACAGACTGCTAATTTTAAAAGTTAGGAAAGGCAGTTTCATTACTTTGTATAACAGAGAAAAAAATTTAAAGTAGGGATTTTCTTTCTTGTTGCCTTTCTACATAAGCACATCTGTTGTTCTGATGTTAAATTATTACCACCTTTTAAAAAGTGGCGCAACCTATTTTATGTTTTAGTAAAACTTCTATGCTTAGTGTCATAAATGAATGCATTTAAAGGTGATAGGAAAGGAATGAGGCTTGTTTTTTTATATGTGGAACCTTCAAAAGGGTTGTTGATCATTATTAAGAAGGAAAAAAATGACTATGAGGATTTTTTTTATTAAAAAATAATTGCATTACAATTGTTTCTGATCCTTATAATAGCTAATAATTCTACTGTGAATAATATATGACTCCTAGCATCAAAGTTGAAATTTTAGCAGTATTTTAACCACAATGTGGGGAAGAAAATATGAAATCTACGCCAACGACACCCAGCTGATCCTCTCCCTCACCAGAGACCCCGACACCGCCAGAACCAGCCTACACGAAGGGATGAAAGACGTCGCCGAGTGGATGAGGAACAGCCGCCTGAAGCTGAACTCTGACAAGAAGGAAGTCCTCATCCTGGGACCATCGCCCTCCGCCTGGGACGACTCCTGGTGGCCCGCCGCCCTGGGCACCGCACCCAAGCCAACGGACCATGCACGCAACCTGGGCTTCATCCTGGACTCCTCTCTCTCGATGACCAGACAAGTCAACGCAGTCTCCTCATCGTGCTTTCACACCCTGCGCATGCTTCGCAAGATCTTCCGATGGATCCCGACCGAGACCAGGAAGACGGTCACCCAGGCACTCGTCACCAGCCGACTGGACTACGGAAACGCCCTCTACGCCGGAACCACAGCCAAGCTACAGAAAAGACTCCAGCGCATCCAGAACGCCTCCGCCCGACTCATCCTGGACGTCCCCCGACGCAGCCACATCTCCGGCCACCTGAGAGACCTGCACTGGCTCCCCGTCAACAAGAGGATCACGTTCCGGCTCCTCACCCACGCACACAAGTCTCTCCACGACCTGGGCCCCAAGTACCTCAACGACCGCCTGACCTTCTACACGCCCACCCGCCAGCTACGGTCTACCAGCCTCGCCCTCGCCGCCGTACCATGCATCCGAAGAGCCACCGCCGGAGGAAGATCCTTCTCGTACCTGGCAGCCAAGGCATGGAACTCCCTCCCCATCCACCTTCGTCTGACCCAGGACCATCTGGCCTTCAGGAGACAACTCAAGACCTGGCTGTTCGAGCAATAGCGGACCCCTTCCCCCAAGCGCCTTGAGACCCCTCCGGGTGAGTAGTGCGCTATACAAATGTTATGATTGATTGATTGATTGATTGAAATGTCACTCTACACAGGCGTACAAAACTCTTTTTATAAGGGTGTACCTTATACATTTCTGATCCCCCATTCCTGGGATATCTAGGGGCGACCCTGGGGGGGTGCCTATTATGCCAAAACACTGTTGGTTAGCCATTTTTAAGTGCCCCTCCCACCAAAGTCGAGTTTGGGCAAAATTTACTTTTTAAAAGCAGTTCTGCCACTCAGGGCAGTTTTCAAACTGATCTTATGCTTCAGTAATGCACACATGCAAGTACAGAATGAACAGCTGACCTCTATACTGCTAGACAGCACACCACACACTGCACACAAATGAAAATAAGTATAAAGAAACCAGCAGAAGTTATTATCCTACCTTTAAATTATTGGCAAACAGGTACAGAACAGGACTGCCTTTCAGCTGTGATTCTCCATAGTTGCTTTGAATTGGAAAGTCCGCATGGTGTAGCCCTTCACAGACAGGGGACAACAGCTTTAAGGGTCAAAGGCCGAAGTCTGTTTTTAGAACTAACCAACCCTGCTGAACGTCCAATTTCCACGTAGGGAGTCACTGTGACAGTATCTGATTTCTAAAAGCCAGGTCTGGTGGCTCAGTGGACTAATGCGTCTTCTGCAGGGACCTGTGTTTGACCTCATGGACACAGGCTCAAATCCCAGCGGGTCCACTCAGCCTTTCTTCCATCTGAGGTCGATAAAATGAGTACCATTGAGTTGGGTAACAACAAACATCTGTTATTCAGCGCCAAGATACCTGTAGTGGTGAACGTGTGCTTTACAAATACACGTTATGTTACATTACACTACAGAAGCTTGTAATGCTGAAGAGAAGTTTAATCAACTGATTGCTTTGTATTACTTAAATATCCTGATTCTCACACTGTAGGGTAAAGCACTATAAGTAATGTTTTAGGTAACATTGGCTACAGAAAATATTGCATATTTTGTTAGGGGCACATGGGGATATCACTGTTTTCTTGAGATATAATACAAGTGTAGGAGATATGTGGGTGGGGTTTATCCTAGTGAATAACATTATCAGGGGATAGCAGCATTTGTAGTTCATATGCAGAGAATAGCTCTGCCATGTATATAACACTAATGCTTTTAGTTTAAAGATTACTGTGCCAGGGCTACAATAAGGAGGCAATGGAATTCAGTTTGCATTCATGTGTCCTCAGGTTACATTCGAACAATTGCTAAAGGAATTGGTAGTTGGTTATTAATGTTTTCTAGCTAGCTCAATGTGCTCTTTACATCCTACAAGTTTGTTTGTGCCCAGCTGCCAAAAATAGGGGTAGATAGTGTCGGCAGAAGGTAATCCTGTTTCAGGTTTCTTACTGTTGAAATGGAGGAAGGAGGTTAGCTCCTCTGCAAATTAAGGGTAAGCAAATGTATGTTTTCTCTTATTTTTTCTCACTTTCTTTTGAGCCTGTCTAAGTTGTATGGAAAATGGCCATGAGACATTTAATTGGCTATTCAGTAATACCGTTTTGAAAAAAATTGTTAGCATTAATAAAATCAATAAATAAATATGCCATGTTACTGCCCATCCTGTCTAATGAAATTGTGTAAGGATGAGTAGTCTAGATTGCTGTTGATATTTGACCTTTAAGGGGAACTATATGTTATTCTCATGCTACAAACAGTTTTGCAAGGGTATTGCTAGTCTTTTATTAGCTAGTCTGTGTAAATAAGCTGACAGCCCTTAATAGAGCTGATGTTGCATAGTCTGGATCGTGAACAGTAGAATGCAGGAAAGATGCCCATGTGATCCTCAGCAAACATTTTTTGAAAGGAAAATATTGTTTTATAGGAGTTTGTTTGTCACAACATGTTCTGCTGGAGAAATGTACGCACCCACTATGTTGGAGTTTTTTTTAAAGTTCTTTATGTAATAAGAATCCCTGTTAAATTAGCGAGTTTAGATTTTGTTTCTGCGCCTATAACATGAGAGCATAACCTTAAGTGTAAAATATATGTGCTTTTATTAAGAGAAATAATTTTAGAAGTGTATGCAGTCCTGTACAAGTAGTGAAAAGTTATGACTTATGAAACACAAGCTTGTTAAAACAAGAAGCACAAAAGAATGCTTGTTCTAAGAATTCCCTTTCTTGAGGTTTTTTAGATGAATAATATAGGAATACACAAATGTAAGGCTTTAGAGTATGTCTGTATTGTTTTTCTTTTTTCCTCAGAATTTAGTAAATGCACACAGACTTCCTTAGCTGCTTCAAATACCGTAATAGGTCCAGTTTTTTTACTCTCAGATAGATGAAGTGGTTCTTAGGCGCCTTGCTAATATATGGGGTGCCCCACGACTAAGGAAATATTCTGAGACTATCCTCTCTGTTAATAGATTACTTGTATGCCTTGTCTAAAGACCTTTTGTTCTGTCCACCAATAGATATTTTCTGCCTTAAATCATTGCCAGAAGGGCCCGGACATCAGATCCAGCCTGGGGAGTCAGCACCAGTCCATCTTGAAGCCAAGGTGAAGGTAACCAGCACAGGCATTGCTGGCAACTAGGACCTCAGTGAAGGCGGAAGCACTGGGATGTGAAGTGTGTACCCCTACCACTGTTTTGGGCGAAAGACGGGGTCACAAATCCGAAAGGAGAAGTCGTGGATCAAGTTTTTGATGCCCAGCTGAGAGTCACAGACCACCCAGAATGGCAAGGAGGCTTTTGCTTGAGGTGACCCCCTTTGAAACAAGGGTTGCTTCAGGCCTCTGAGTCCTGGTCCTAAAGTTATGTTATGTTATGTTATGTTATGTTAAGGGGAGTTTGTATAGCGCACTGTCACCGGAGGTATCATGGCGCTGAAAGGGTGCTGAGGAAACAGAGGGGATTTAACAGGATTATGGGAAGAGCCAGGTTTTTAGTGATTTGCGGAATTGGATGAGAGTGCCGGAGGTCCTAACTGGGAGAGGGAGAGAGTTCCAGAGTTTGGGGCCGAGGAAGGCGAATCTTCGACCCCCAGATCTACAGAGTTTAAAGGAGGGGACCACCAAGAGATGTAGGTGAAGTGATCTAAGGTTACGTGATGGACAGTAGGGTCGGATAAGAGATTTCAGAAAAGCGGGGCAGGAACCAGAAAGAGACTTAAAGATCAGACAGCCAACCTTAAAGGCGGCCCTTAGGCTGACCGGGAGCCAATGTAGTTTGACAAGGAGGGGTTTGGCGGACTGCCACTTCGGAATCCCGAGGGCCAGTCTCGCCGCCTGGTTTTGAATGATTTGCAGCCTATTGATGGAACATTTGGGCAAACCGTGATAGATGGAATTTGAAAAATCCAGGCGGGAGAGAACAAGGGCCATGATGACTTGTAGCAGGGCATCGGGAGTGAGGAGGTAGGCCACCTTCCTAATCCTGCGTAGTTGGAACATGCAGGAGGAGACCACCGTCCCTACCTGCGGCCCGAGAGAGAGCCCAGCGTCAATAGTGACCCCGAGGCTTTTCACCGAGGCTACCGGGGTGGGAGGGGAGCCAAGCTCTGTCGGCCAGAAGTGTGGACCCCAGTAGACGGCGCTCTTACCCGGCAGGAGGAGCTCCGTCTTTCCTGGGTTCAGTTTCAGCTGGTTCTGACACATCCACTGAAAGATATGGGACATAACTGCCTGAAAGGTGGGAATAGCAGAGGGAGAGTTTAGAGAGAAAATGAGTTGTAGGTCGTCCGCGTAATTGAAAACGCGGACGTCCCACTGCCTCAAAGAAAAAAGGAGAGGGTGAAGATAAAGATTGAAAAGAAGAGGGGATAGAGAGGAGCCCTGGGGGACCCCACAAGGCAGATGTTCCCTAGGGGCCCTAAATGTACCTAGGCTAAGAGACTGGGATCTCCCCGTAAGGAAAGATTTCACCCATGCCAACGCCAGGCCCTGGATGCCAGCCTGTTCGACACGGTGGAGAAGGATGTTGTGGTCCACCGTGTCGAAGGCGGCCGACAGATCTAATAATACCAGGGCCTGGGAGGTACCCTTGTCAGCTCCGTCTCTCAAGGTGTCCAGGACAGCCAGGATCACAGCCTCCGTAGAATGACAAGGACGGAAGCCGGCCTGGTTGGCCTCGAGAAAGGTGGAACTCTCGATGAACCCTGAGAGGCAGGCAGTGACATGGGCTTCCAAGATTTTTGAGAGAAAGGGTAGAAGAGAGATGGGGCGATAGTTTGCCGGGACGGCAGGGTCGGCTCCAGGCTTCTTCAACAGGGGCACTAGAACGGCCTCCTTGAAGGAGCTGGGTACCGTCCCGGAAAGAAGAGAAGAGTTGAGCAAAGGAAGGATGCAGTCAGGTAGGGAGTGGCAGATGTCACGAAGTATGGAAGGTGGACAGTGGTCGTCAGGAGAACCAGACTTGATGCGGACAGCCAGGTTGGCTAGAGTTATGGGGTCTAATGGAGGGAGATGAATAATAGAGGATGCATTGTGAGGGGAAGTGGCAGGATCAACACCCAATGAGGTGACCGGGATAGTGCCCTTAATCAAAACAATCTTCTGTAAAAAAAAAAGGTACTAAGTGCGTTGCAAGATTCCTGGGTGGGGGCCTGGGACAAAAGCGTTCTGGAGTCAGACGTGAATTCGTCCAGAACTCTAAAGATCTCCTTCGACTTGCAAGGAGCTGACAGGATGCGCTCGGAGACATAGGCTTTCTTGGCTGCAGAGATAGCGGATTTATACTTATTACGAGCTGCCACATAGGTATCTCTGCTTGCCGTGCAGTAGTCTCTTCTCCATCTGCGTTCAGATTGACGAAGTTCTAGCTGTAGAGTTTTTAGATGAGGAGTGAACCATTTATGTGAGTGGTTATGGCGGGAGCGAGGGAACTTAGTTAGTGGGGCGAAGATGTCACTGGCTGATATGAAGTAAACAAGAAAAATGCCAATACTGTGCACTAGTTTTCAATCAGTTGAAGAAGACACTCCTAGTCGCTGCCTCAAAAAAAGACCACTTTTTCAGTCAAAATTACTCATGGAAAATTAGAAATTTTTATTTTGCTTTTGCTTGTGGTTTAATTTGTTTTTTGCATCTCAAAGAAGAGATTTATACATGTAAATGTCTGTACATCTATTTACAACATCAAACTATCATCGTAAATAGTCATAGATGAGGGATAGAGTTCTTTGGGGGGGCAAGAGGAAATAAATGTGAAAGTGGTTTATCACAATACTAACAACACAGATAGACATAAGACACGTGTACACAAGACAGTGAACATATATCAAAACATTTCTGATACGTGGTGGTAATTGGTGTTACAGTTTATTTCAAAGTATTCGCCAAAGTTAGATTGCTGTCTTTTATGGTGGAACTAGAGCCAAACCTATTTACAATCATAGGAGTGGTATAATGCAATCAATGAGCTCCATAGATCAACACAGTAATAAAGACCAAACTCTATTTCACAATCATTTCTAATCACTCTAAATTATACATAAATTGATTTAGAGCCAAAACTTGGCACCACACACAACTACAACCTCGGTCGACGCGTTTCGAATCCTAAATAAATGTAAAGGATTCTCTTCAGGACCAAACACAATTAATCTGAAAGACACAATAAGTGACAAAGATTCTATCAGTCAAACATTAAAATCAAAGAGAGACTCTCAACTATCATTCAGCCACCACATACTCTCAATAAGCTTACCTGTTGCTGGTTCTTAGTGGAGTTAAAGTGGTGGAGGTTCTAGTCAGCTACAAAGACAGAATGTTTTGAACACCAAGAGTTAACACACGGTCTTTGACTGCACCCTACGTCGAATTTACTGAGACAAGGGTTTTTTTTTATACTCACTGGTAAGTATCGACATCCTGTCCAGCTATAGGTCAAGTTCTCTTTGCACCCTCGGTGTTAAAACACCAGTTGACGGTGTTCAGTCTATTTGGATTATTTCCCGAAATTTGTTCTGTTGGAAACAAACAGGGAGGGCTGTTAGGAAGGCCTCTCTAAAAACGGGGTGACAGCCCCTCAAGAGAACGTTCAGTTTGGTTTCTAAACTGCTCGTGCAGGGAGCCGTTTCTGAGGCAAATTCTGAACCCCGGTGTGAGAATCCTGCCGGGTCTCCCGATCTAGACCTAGTGTTCCTTTGAGGTCGCGCTGCGAGAATGCGCCTTCCAGCCCTTGCTTACTTAAATCAGTCTGCCCCAAAATGTGTGGATATGCTGCTCGGTCTTCTTAGCTCGCCCTAAAAATGTAAATGTATACTTGTAAAGCGCACTGTTACTCCATCTCGGAGTGTCCTGGCGCTGTATACCGCTGGGGAACCCGTCCTGGCTTTCCCTGTGAGATGGTCCCTTCTGGGCACCCCCAAGGTGAAGCCAGGCATCCCCGGCGCTGATGGGGCCGTTGTGGAGATTAAGCAAGCTATTGCCCAGAGTTGCATAGTGGGACCCATAGTTAGCTTAGGCACCTAAGCGAGAATTATCGAGTCCGCGAACATTGACCCAAGACCCTGCCACGACGGGAATTGAACCGTGGTCCCGGGCCGACCTCTGCTTCAGGGTCTGCTGCTTCTAACCAGTGAGCCACACTTCTCCGCCCTAGTATCACCTGGCCCTTTGCTGCACGCGCCGGGAATCGCACTACGGAGCGACGCCTTGCAACCATCACTTACTTGTCAACGAACGTCCGTCTCCTCCTGATTACTCCGCCATCGTGTGTTTACGCGATGCGGGACAGTTCCTGGTTCGCCTCATTTCAGTGGACGCCGTTTCCGGGTCAGTTCGCGAGGATCATGGGAGTTGTGGTTTCATTCACTGTGAGCCACGGGCGCTAGTGCGTTAGCTGCTGGAATTGCGCTATATCGAAGTCACATTGGTTTCAGGAGTTTAAGGAGTTTAAAGGCCGTTCTATATGCTCTACTTGACGCCGCTTGGCGTACAGTTTATGAGAGGCTAAAAATATGGAGGTGTACTTTGAAGGGTTATGCACTCCGTCTGGTTGGGGGAGCTGGGGGATTTTCTCATGGGGCTAAGATGCCAACAAATATGATAGTGCTGGACAAGGGACTGTAAAAGTCAAAGTTAAGCATGTTGGTTGTACACGTGTGCTCAAGGGCATTCTTTACAGATTGTACAATTCAGACATTTCATTAAGGCCTTGTATTGTAGTGTTAAACTTCAATATCAGCATTGCCTCTCGTTGTCGCAACTTGGCCTCTACATCTCCACCTCTTGGGTCAGTTTCAATTTTAGAGATTATCGTCCATTTAAAATCCTGTTCACTGTGCGCTTTATCTATCCAATGTTGGACTAATGGAGCTGTCAGGACTTTTTTCTTGATTCTGGACTTGTGTTGAGACATTCTCTGTCTCACTTCTTGCGTTGTCTTACCTATATATAGTTTGTCGCATGGACATAGTAGGCCATAAACAACGTTTTTTGTTTTACAGTTAGTAAACTGATCATGTTTCCAAAAGATCCCTGCATGCTGGAAAAGGTTACCTTCAATGGTCGATGAGCAGCAGAGACATGTGCCGCATTTGTGGTGGCCAGTTATTGGTGGCAGGCTCAAATAATCACGTAATGTCGGATTTTTCGGTTTGGGAATAGCTGCTCGGACGATATGGTTTGCAATACTTTGATCCTTTTTGTATGCAAAAAGGGGGACATCTGTCAATTGGTTGTCCAGGTCCTTGACTAGATGCCAGTTCTGATGGATCAATTTTTTCAGGATGTTAGATGAGGGGCAGTATGTAGATACACACACTGTTCGTTGTTGGTTGGTTTTTTGTTTTTTGGTCAATAGTTCCTCGCGAGGTGTCCACCATGCTCTTTTGATCGCTTGTTTGAGCAGTTTGGCTGGGTAGCCTCGGGCCAGAAGTTTCTCCTTTAGGGCATCGGCATGGTCCATGAATTCATCTTTGAAGGTGCAGTTTCTGCGGATGCGCAAAAACTGCCCTATTGGGAGGTTTTGTTTTAAACTTCTTGAATGACTACTTGAAAAGTCCAATGCCTTATTGCGGTCAGTCTTCTTTTTGAATAAAGTGGTGACCAATTGTCCATTTGAACAGTAAACCTCTACATCTAGAAAAGACATCCTTGTCTCAGAGGTCTGGAGTGTAAATTTAATGTCTTCTGTCCTGTTATTGATCCAATCGTGGAACTGGTTTAGTTGTTCTGCGGTCCCCGACCAGGTGAAAAAAACATCGTCGATATATCGCACCCATCCACCAATCCATTGGTGGAATGGGTTGTCATTGTGAATGAAGGTATCTTCGTATTGGCTCATAAAAAGGATCGCTAATTCTGGGGCAAAAGGACAGCCCATAGCGACTCCTTTAATCTGGAAGTAGAAGTCTTCACCAAACTTAAAATAATTTTTTGTGAGTGCAAGTTTGGCCAGTTTGAGAATAAATTCTGTGGGAATTTTAGATGGTCTCTCCCGTTTGTTCAAGAAGATTTCAAGGACCTCCAATGCTTGATCTTGGGGGATCTGAGCGTAGAGCGATACAATATCCATGCTCACTAAAAGGTCATGATTTTCTGTGAATGGTAATTGATCCAGTTTTGTCAAGAAGTCCGTAGTGTCCAACAGGAACGATTTAACAGTCAGTGTGAATGGTTTTAGGAAGAAATCTATGAATTTTGAGACTGGTTCAAATAAAGAGTCACACCCAGAGATTATGGGTCGTCCTGGTGGTGTGGTTTCATTTTTATGTACTTTCGGAAGTACATAAAATAATGGGATTCGTGGGTGTTTATTCGATAGAAAATTATACTCTTTTTTGCCGAGGAATCCTTGGTCAAATCCATTTTGAAGAATTATGCCAAGTTCTTTCTGTAGATCAGCCGTAGGGTCCATATTGATTTTGCGATAGCATTTTGGGTCAGAAAGTTGTCGATTGACCTCGTGAATATATTCCTCTATTCCCCATACTACGATTGATCCGCCTTTATCGGCTTGCTTAATGATAATCTTTTCATCCTGTTTGAGTGATTGTAATGCCAATTTCTGTTCGTGAGAGAGATTAGATTTGACAAATCCTTTCTTTTTCTTTTCTTGAACTGTTAAAGCAGACAGGATAGTCTTCTCGAAGTAGATAACTTCTTTAGGTATTTTGTTCGCCGGCGGACAAAAGTTGGATTTTTTCTTAAGTCCAGTTGTTTCAAATTGAGGTTGTGGTTCCTTGTCAGAAAAAAATGTAACCAAACGGATTTTGCGGCAAAATTCAATAAATTCTAATTTCAATCGAACGAAGTCGGTGAATTTTGCTGGTACAAATGATAATCCCTTTTCTAGGACACTGATTTCTACAGGCGTCAAGACTTTTTTCGAGAGATTATAAATTGGAGAGTTTTCGTATGTGACTAGTTCTTGTAGTTGTGTCTCCTTGTTGACATCTCCCATGGTTGGTTGAACCTTGTTTTTCCTCGGGGCTTTTGCTGGCCCTGTCCTAAAAAAGGTTGTTGTTGTTGGTTTTGATAGTTTGGTTGGTAGTTGGCCTGATATTGTTGCTGGTTGTTTCTTTGGCGGAGTAATCAGGAGGAGACGGACGTTCGTTGACAAGTAAGTGATGGTTGCAAGGCGTCGCTCCGTAGTGCGATTCCCGGCGCGTGCAGCAAAGGGCCAGGTGATACTAGGGCGAGCTAAGAAGACCGAGCAGCATATCCACACATTTTGGGGCAGACTGATTTAAGTAAGCAAGGGCTGGAAGGCGCATTCTCGCAGCGCGACCTCAAAGGAACACTAGGTCTAGATCGGGAGACCCGGCAGGATTCTCACACCGGGGTTCAGAATTTGCCTCAGAAACGGCTCCCTGCACGAGCAGTTTAGAAACCAAACTGAACGTTCTCTTGAGGGGCTGTCACCCCGTTTTTAGAGAGGCCTTCCTAACAGCCCTCCCTGTTTGTTTCCAACAGAACAAATTTCGGGAAATAATCCAAATTGACTGAACACCGTCAACTGCTGTTTTAACACCGAGGGTGCAAAGAGAACTTGACCTATAGCTGGACAGGATGTCGATACTTACCAGTGAGTATAAAAAAAACCCCTTGTCTCAGTAAATTCGACGTAGGGTGCAGTCAAAGACCGTGTGTTAACTCTTGGTGTTCAAAACATTCTGTCTTTGTAGCTGACTAGAACCTCCACCACTTTAACTCCACTAAGAACCAGCGACAGGTAAGCTTATTGAGAGTATGTGGTGGCTGAATGATAGTTGAGAGTCTCTCTTTGATTTTAATGTTTGACTGATAGAATCTTTGTCACTTATTGTGTCTTTCAGATTAATTGTGTTTGGTCCTGAAGAGAATCCTTTACATTTATTTAGGATTCGAAACGCGTCGACCGAGGTGGTAGTTGTGTGTGGTGCCAAGTTTTGGCTCTAAATCAATTTATGTATAATTTAGAGTGATTAGAAATGATTGTGAAATAGAGTTTGGTCTTTATTACTGTGTTGATCCATGGAGCTCATTGATTGCATTATACCACTCCTATGATTGTAAATAGGTTTGGCTCTAGTTCCACCATAAAAGACAGCAATCTAACTTTGGCGAATACTTTGAAATAAACTGTAACACCAATTACCACCACGTATCAGAAATGTTTTGATATATGTTCACTGTCTTGTGTACACCTGTCTTATGTCTATCTGTGTTGTTAGTATTGTGATAAACCACTTTCACATTTATTTCCTCTTGCCCCCCCAAAGAACTCTATCCCTCATCTATGACTATTTACGATGATAGTTTGATGTTGTAAATAGATGTACAGACATTTACATGTATAAATCTCTTCTTTGAAATGCAAAAAACAAATTAAACCACAAGCAAAAGCAAAATAAAAATTTCTAATTTTCCATGAGTAATTTTGACTGAAAAAGTGGTCTTTTTTTGAGGCAGCGACTAGGAATGTCTTCTTCAACTGATTGAAAACTAGTGCACAGTATTGGCATTTTTCTTGTTTACTACGTAGTGGCGCAGCCTTACTGTGCTTACCGCCAAACCCGTTTAGTTTCGTGGTACTGGCTGATATGAGCCAGCTGGAAACTTGGCCCTCTAGCTCATTAATATCAGGGGGTATCAGGGGAGGGGGGCGTGTATGAGACAGGTGAGTTAACAGTTTGGAAGAATCAACGGCCTTCCACCTACGGGCCATGCCACCCTCCCGCGGAGGAATCCTAATCTGGCCAACCACAGAGATGGTGGTGTCGATAAGGCGAAGGTGAATGCAAGTCTGCGCCTTTGTTTGTTGATCAAGAGATACCTGGGCACACTGGGTACAATATGTGGCGCCAACAAAAGAGCAGTGCACCAGAGGAGCAACACAGGAGTTAGGGAAGGACTTGAGTTCAGGGTACAGGTGCTGTGCCCTTGGTGCCTGTTAGAATAAAGTGAAGAAAACTGGTGCACTGCCTGAGACACTGGACAGGATCGTTGAGGGTGTTTGCCCCAGAAGGCGATTGCCCTATCCGGAAAGAAAGACTTTTCTTCTCAAACTGGGCGTGATTATTTTCCTGAGTTGCAAGTTGTGCAGCTCCACCGTGGGAACAAGAGCCTGCCTGTTAGGCTCAAACGGATACAGGGAGAAGACTCCCCTCTGGCTGGTTGTACAGTGGCTTCAATTTCCCAAGGACTTCTTTTTGTTAGCAATGTACCCTTTCAGTCATCCCATTTTTGAGGAGGAGCAGCCCCTCGCGGCTCCTTGTCCTAATTCTCATGGCCCTGTGTGGTTCTCCTGATCCCCTGCAGCCAGGATTGTGTTTGTAATAATATGTCTGACTGCATAAGAAATAATGTTTATTCTGCAAGAGAAAAGTTCTTCTGAGCAGTTAACAAATGTTACTTTGCCCTTTCCTTGAGTATATTAATTGATACTCTAGCCCTTATAAAATGAACACTTGAAAAGTCTATTGAAAATGTTTTTTACATAGAATTAGACTAGATGGTTCTAGGATTTGCTTTCTGCTTGGGGAAAAATATTGATGGTTCTGTTTGTAATAATAGCCATTACTCTCTCCTGCTATCTGTATGTTAATTCTGACCCAATGATCTGTTCCCTTTGTACTCCTGATTATACCTTATATATACCTGCTTAATGAAATGTTTAGAATGTAAATGTCTACCTAGCAATGGATCAGAATACTGATGAATTTATGAGAATAAATGTGGAAAATATTTTCTATGTTCCTACTAGATCATAGGGGTGTCTTTAGCTCATGCTAAAAGGACCGTCTGTTAAAGATTGCAGGAAACGCTGTTAGCATGAGCTAAAAGCCATTTTGTTCTTGGCAGCCATTTTAGTTAGCCATGCGCTCATGCGCTCGCCATCTGCTTTCTCCCTCTTCCAGAGCCTTCCGCATGCTCAGAAAGACCCGTAGCTGCCAGAATGCACCTGCTCCTAGTGTAGAACTGTCAGGCTATTATTACTGAGATAAGCAGTTTAGTCCCTTCCCCCACTCTGTTGACTGAGCAATTTTTATACATCCATATATGTATCTGTGTGCACATTTGTACTTCCTCTTTTCTGAGTCTTCATGCTAGCTCAGCAATAAACTGACCATAAAAGGCCCCTGTTCTCTGTACTCCTTAGACTGTCTCCTACAGTGGCCTGAGGGTACTGCGTGATGCTGTCTCCCTCATGTGAGGTAATTAAATATGTTCCTTTGATATTACAGCTTCCGTGCCAATTTCGTCTTTGTTGGTTTAAGGACCAGGTACATCAGTGAACTCCTTAAAAGGGTTTTTCTTCTATAGTGGAGTTCCCTAACGTAGGGGGTGATGTGGGTTAATCTTGGGAGATTCCGGATAAGTCTGTGTGGCATTCTGTATGGTCTGCAGTTGTAAAAGGAGGTGAGCTGAGATTCCTGCATGCAGAGCCGTGATAGGGGCTGTCTCGATGCTGTGGTTGCTGTGGAATCAAGATTGGGAGGAGTCGAGTAGGAGTTTCCATCCCAGTTGTGAGGAGAGTTGTTGGTTGATGTATTTTTCTAATACTTTGGGCGGGAACAGGAGCAGGGAGACTGGTCAGTAGTTGTTGAGTTCGCTGAGGTCTGCCAATGGTTTCTTTAGAAGGACGTTGAGTTTTGCATGTTTTCAGTCCTCTGTAACGTGGCCGGGGCCATTGAGGTGTTGGACAAGGTGTTGAGTACATGCATTGATTCTGGCTTTGCCAGGGTTGAAGATGTGGTGAAGGTATGGGTCGGTTGGGGCCCCTGAGTGTCCAAGTTCATGATGGAGACAGTGTACTGTGGGGCAATATGGCTCCATTCGGTTAGTCGGATGTCTGTGGCGGTGCGGGATCATTGCTTGAAGAAGTCAGTGACCTTGGGCTGGGGTTTGAACTTTCTGAAGATGTTGTCGATCTTGTCATGGAAGAAGTTTTCAAGGTTGTAACAGAGTTCCTGTGAGGGGGTAATGCTGTTTTTTTGCAGCTGGGGGTTGGAGAATTCTTTGACAGTGTTGAAGAGTTCTTTCCTGTAATTGGAGCTTAATTCGATGTGTGAAGCTAAGGTAATTTTCTTTGATTCTCTCAACTATCTGTGGTAGAGGTTGAGGGCTGTCTTGTCAGCCGTGTCCTTGCTGGTGCACTGTATCCTTTCCAGTTGTTTACAGTGTCATTTAGCGGTTCTAAGGCCTTCAGTGTACCAGCTAGACTGCTTCGAGGACATTCTGTGGGTGTTGTTGTCAATGAGAGCAACGCATTTGGCGCAGTTGGTGTTCCAATTGTTGAGGTTTCTGCTGTTCTGGTCTAGGTTGTTAGAGGAGATGGTGGTGGGTCGGGTTGAGGGTGTTAATCCATGTGTCCTTTGAGACTTTGCTTCACCTGCAGTGGGGAATTGAGTAGACTGGGGTGGAGGCCCGTGAGCCAGTGATGTTGAAGTGGGCGATGGAGTGATCGGTCCAGGTAATTTCTGTGGTGTGGCTGTACCTGGTGTGGTCACTGGAGGTGAAGATTCGGTCTAGCTTGAGGCTTACAGTGTGCCTGGGGTCGTGGATGAGCTGGGTCAGTATATGCTGCTCATGCTGTCAAAGAGGTTGGCAGTGTTGATGTGATTGTGGTCGTCGAGATGGAATCCAAGGTTGCTGAGGAAAATGTAGTTGTTGCCTATGGCAAGGAGAGCAATAAAGTTACAGAAGGTGAGGGTGTCCCTTATGGGGTCTGTTTGGGGTCAGAAAAACTGAGATGTTTCATGTCTGGGGTGATGTTGTCATTTGTGGTGGTTCATTGGATGGATTCCTTGTTTATGATGGCGATCCCTTCACCAGGCTCGTTGATGCAGTTGTGGTGGGTGATCTTGTATCCTTCAAGTATTGCGGTTGCGATGTCAGACGTGGAAGTGAGGTTGAACCAGGACTCAGTGAGGAAGAAGACATCAGATGTGAGGGTTGGAGAGGGGGTTCCAAATGTTGATGGTCTGTTTTCAAAGTGAGCGTGTTTTGAGAAGGGTGAATGTGAGTTGATGTTTTTGTTCAGGTGGTGTCTATGGTGTGTTCAAGGTGGGGCAGGTCGGAGGGCTGGTGTGTGTACTGTGGCAGTGAGTGTAGGTGAAAGGTCCTATTGTGGAGCATGGGTCAGCACAGTGGCAATGTTTGTTGTGGCACCCGGGGTCGAGGGTGTAGGGTTCAGCGATGATGTATTTTCGGGAGACGGGAGGGCAAAGGGTCATAGTGCTGGGCGTGGTCCAGGCTTGGACAGGCGCAGAGGGACATGCCTTTGGTGGGCTAGCGGCATGCATCAACTGTGCAAACATGCTGCGGCCTGCATTAAATAGGTCCTGGGGTGGGCAGGGCTTCTGTTGGTGGGAAGAACAGTGAGCAGGAAAACCGGTGTGGGAAAAACCAGGCAGTGGTGGTGTCACTGGATCAGACTGGAACAAGCAGGTACTGGAAGCCACAGGTAAGTCGCAGGCTAGCTGTACAGGTGACTACTGATGTGGTCGCACTGCAGCCAACATTAAGTAGGTCCTGGAGTGGGTGAGGCTTCTGTTGGCAGACCAAAGGTGAGTGGGAAAACTTGGTTGAGAAAACCCAGGCAGCAGCGGTGTCATTGGATCAGGCTGAACAAACAGAAACAGGAGGCCACAGGCAAGTGGCAGGCTAAGTGTACAAGTGTCACCAGATGCGGTTGCGCTGTGCCCTCCATTAAATAGGTCCTGGGGTGAGCAGGGCTTCTATTGGCAGGAAGAACAGAAGAGTGGGCAAACCAGAGCGGGGAAAACCCCGCCGCAGAGGTGTCACTGGATCAGGCTGGAACAAGCAAGAACTGGAGGCTAAAGACAAGTAGCAGGGTAGGTGTCCAAGTGCCTACTGATGCGGTCATGCTATGGCCTGCATTAAGTAGGAAGTAGGTCCTGGGATGGGCGGGGCTTTTTTGGTAAGACTGGTGAGCGGGATAACCCGGGTGGGAAAATCCGGGCAGGGGTGTTGTCACTGGATCAGGCTGGAAAAAGAAGGAACTGGAGGCCATAGACAAGTGGCAGGCAAGATGTTTAGGTTACTACTGATGCAGTCGCGCTGCAGCCTGCATTAAGTAGGTCATGTGGTGCCTGCGGCTTCTGTTGGCGGAAAGAACGCCGAGCGGGGAAACCCAGGTGGGAAAACCCGGGCAGCGGCTGTGTCACTGGATCAGGCTGGAACAAGCAGGAACTGGAGGCCAGAGGCATGTGGCATGCTTGGTGTCCCGGGGCCTACAGAGCTCTACCAATGCTTCTCTATTCTATACCTTTACCAGGCAGAAGGATCTCAGTACTAAAATTGCTACAACTCAATAATGTTTTGTAGTTTGTCCTCAAGAATTTATATGAGCTAAAAGAAGCCATCAACTTAATTTAAGCATAGAGTCTTCTTTCAGACATTTAATTTCAGACTTTAGGATAACTTGGATAAAGAGCTCAATGTATACTGAGGGTAACAGGCTTCTGTCCCAGTAGGCTATCACAGGAGGTTGAGCACATTCAGCAGAAATGTGTGAGTAACCTGCAGATTAAAAGTCACAGTTTCCATTGGCAGTAACGAAGCACAGATTTAATATGCCTCCAGAAGAGATATGATTGTGTGTAGGCAACCTATATTCCCGGTCAGATATCTCTAAACAATGTGCCTCTTGCAGATTTATCTATAATCTGTAGGTTGCTGGCATCACTCTCGGTAAAAGAATGTTTGTGATTAAACCTTTGCAGAGAAGAGCGTTTAACCAAATGGCACAGCTCCTAATCCCAGCATGGTAGCTTTGGGGGTTAATGTGTCTGCTGAAGAAATCTGTGTGTACACTTCAGACACAATTGCAATGGACCGCACACCGCTAGCCCCTCCTCCGGATCGCCCCTAGGGACTCTTGTACATAGAGTTCTTGAGTGGTTCACCCCAGTGGGTACAAGTAGGTACTTGTTGAACTTATGATCTCTGGACCCGATACATGTCCCGGGTTTCTGGGTATCGCCCGAGACATGGCTCGGGTTTCGGGATAACTTTCCTCATCAGTAGAGAAAATAGTTAGGGGTGGAAGAGAAGGCCGCCAAACAACCGTCAAAGGCCTCGATGCCCGAACCGGCACGCAGGTGCGTCGTCCAGGAGCCCGTCGGCTCAAAGCTCAAGGGAGCCAATTTGTAGACATAATCGCAATGGACCGCACACTTCAGATCACAGAGATGGCTCAGGGTAGTAAACTGTCTGCTGCAGGAAGCTGTGTGGAACCTACATGTCACAGGTTTCAGTCCCATTGAGGTAGTGCAGGGGTTTTATGAATGCAGTTTATACATCTGTTTAAAACTACAGGCACCAAATTCTGGTGGTGCATTAAAAGACTCAGCCTGTCAGAATACCAACTAAAATGTGTAGTAAGAAGCAGAAGGGGGCATTTGGGGGAGGGCAGAAGTTGAGGATGTTATTTAGAGAGGCACTCAACACAGTAAACAATGTTCATGCTTTAGGATGCCTATATCCACGCACTGTGGTCTCTATATGTTGTATAAAAAATAGCAAAAGAAATCCAACAATAAAGCAGTGAGTTGAGCACAAATGTGACTTGCAGGACACATGCTTCTAAGCCAATGAAATAGGGCTGGTGTCTGCTGCAACAATCTATGTGTATACTGACAGATGTGTTTTATTTATGAAAGAAAGAGTGCCGGAGCCAAAGCTCTGCTCAGAATCCTGCAACCTGAGCAATTATTGTCCACATACCAAGGCTGGTAGACTTCATCCACTACCAGACACCATCTGCCCCTTTTTCACCCCTGCAGGTTTCTGCTTTCTTCCTTTGTGGCGGTTTTGCCGCCTTTGGGCCCGATTACAAGTTTGGTGGTCCATATGAC
This sequence comes from Lissotriton helveticus, assembly GCF_964261635.1. Taxonomy (NCBI): domain Eukaryota; kingdom Metazoa; phylum Chordata; class Amphibia; order Caudata; family Salamandridae; genus Lissotriton; species Lissotriton helveticus. The sequence goes on along the minus strand of NC_136069.1, from coordinate 535,243,201 downwards.
CACCAAACTCGAGGTGGAGGAGCGGACCGCCACAACCACCAGGCATCCACAATCCCTAGCAGTCTGGGGAAGCTCTGGGGAAGCAATATGCTTGGCGGTGCCACTGCAGCACCACCAACCATATTACGAGTTTCCCCACCCCAGAATTTTCATGGCTTTGAGCCCGCCATGAAAAGGCTGGCGGTGGGGAAATAAAGGAGGCATCCAGGGCCCTCTGTTGCCCTTGTGCATGGGGATTCATGCAGGGGGCACATGTTTGTCCCAAGCCTGCATGCACCCCCTTTTCTGCACTGCACAGACTGCACAGTCCATGCCGTTCAGGAACGGCGTTAGGTGCTCCCATTGCAATACCTTTTCAATTGGCACCGCAATGGGACCGCCGGAGCACTTGCCCCCCCAAACAACGAGGACATTTGTCATCAGGCGGGAGGGAGGTGGCCGACTTTGGCGGTCACAGTGCGGGGTGCTGGCACAGCGGCCCACTCCCAGACCACCAAAGTCATAATCACACCCTTTGTCTTCCTCCATCTTTCCGATCTGTTTTTGCCCCAATTCACTTATTCACTCGGGCATTATACGATGCGGAAATATAAGTGCCAGTCCACAAAAATGAGTGCCTGTGACTTCGAACTGGCAACCTCTGTTCCAAATTTATTACTAACTGTAAATCACAGGTTCCAATGCCACTAGGGCAGTTTCAGTGTAACCTGAGTGTCATTTTGAATTTGATGGGTATCTGATACATTGTGAACCTAGCAGGTCTTTACAGAGGCTATTTTAAAGCGTTCCAAAGTAGATGTTGGGTAGAGAACAATATTGTGCCTATGAAGGGCTGATTGTAGTCTAATTTAAAAATCAAATGGGGCCACAATCACGTTGCTTGTTGTACCTGGCAATGCAACTTCTGATGGCATCACTTCTGGTGATGTCATTAGGGCCAAAGATCATACTTTGCAGCTCAGTGTCCCTCTCCCGGAAATGTGAAAGTTGGCCCTCTGATGTTGGGAAAGGTCGAAGACTTCTTTCCAAAACTTGTTTGCGGAAGAGGTATATTTACTTTTTCATTGCAGCATTCTGGAAGAAGATGAAGAAGCTGATTTTTGAAGACATTACCACAGGGATCTACAGATGGGACCATTCTACAATTTATTTTGGCAGTAAAGGTTTCCTATTTTGTGTAGGGCACCAATATGAGCATCTCTTGTTACCTCTATTTCACCAGTATCACCACTGCCAGTGCCTTCATTTTAATGCATAATAATAATAATCATTGTAACTCATCCAGAAATCTTTTTGTAAATATTGGTGTTTCCAGTGGATCCCCCCACACTTAAGTCTCTCAACATACATATATCCCACTTACCTTGTTTTCATCCAGTTAAACTCCTAAACCCACGCACACAAAGCCCTACACAACGCCGGACCAGCATACCTCAACGACCGACTAAGCTTCTACACCCCCACCCGCAGCCTCCGCTCTGCCGACCTTGCCCTCGCCCAGTTCCACGCTTCCGGAAAACCACCGCCGGCGGCAAACCCTTCACCTACCTCGCCACCAAGACCTGGAACACTCTCCATACCAGCCTACGACTGACTAAGGACCTGCTGGCCTTCAGAAGACTTCCCAAGACCTGGCTTTTCGATCAGTAGCAGCTCCCCTCCTCCCCCCCCCCACCCCCGCCACCCCCCAAGCGCCTTGAGACCCTCACGGGTATGTAGCGCGCTTTACAAATAAAAAGATTGATTGATTATGAGACACATAGGGCCTGATTCACAAAGGTAAATGTACACTTTTGTGTAAGTTTACAACTGTTTCTTGTACACAAAGAGATTTACTAGTAGTATATTTACAAGTGCGTAGTCTCCGAACATAAAAAGATAGAACAGTGCTATATTTTTATGTGTAGAGACTCCGCCCTCGTAAAGACACTACTTGTAAATCCCTTTGTGAATAGTAAACAATCGTTTACTATTTACTATTGCAACCCCCACCGCACAGCACAGGACTTCATGTGCAGTGTTTCCAGATCCTTCATTTTCAGGGCCAGTGATCCCAGACCCAGAAACACAAAGCTACCCAGAATGCCCAGGACCCATACCCTTAAAGAGGGAATTTGTGTTTTATTTACTACAAACTTCATCAAGTGCAAAGTAGTGTTTACAGCTGTGGTCTACAAGTTTTTAGTTTTTATGCACATGTTCCAAACATTGTCTTGCACAACGGACCTGACAGTAAGTTCACGCCATTGCACACAGCGGGTTCTCACGTTTTTTTCTCTTCATGTATATTTACCAAGTCCAGAAGCACAATCGATAGATGTACTTTCCATGAACTTCTCCCTTCCACAACAGAGGACATTGATGAGTTGCTTTGCAGTTCCTGCTTTGTATATGTGTTGTGAAACTTCTGCCTGCTAGAGCCAAGCTCTCCCCTTCATCTGCAGCAACGCCTGCAGCCCTAATATCAGGCAAGGCGCATTAAAGAAAAGGTTTCAATTTGTGCTTTGTGCCTGGCTGGGGAGAAAGAGATTTACACTGGAAAGAGGTTGAAAGCAAACATCTAGGGAAGTCATTCGGGAAACTAGAATTTAAGTAGCACAGAAAATTGATACAGTATATCTCGGTGCTCGCATCCAGGGGAGATGCCATTCCGACAGCACTGAGGCAGGAGCCCGAATTAAGAGATCCCGCTGGTTATAAGCCTTATGATGAGCATGGAGGTGCTATGAATAGCAAAGCTATGCTCAGAATATAGATGTATGTGCAGCTATTTATTGATGTCAAGCCTGTGCTTTTGAATTGTCTGGAGATTGTGTTTCGTGAATGTTGTCTTCCCTCTGTTGGTTGGTTCCATTCAGTTGATTTAGGTTTTGTCATTGCATAAAGTGAAATATTGCACGGGTTTGCAATTAGAACCCGGGATTGTGTGAGACTGAGGTCTTGACGCAAAGCAACTGCACCAAGGATGCTGCGCTGCTTTTTGTCAAAGAAAGAGAGAACAATTGCACTATGTCTGCTAACATATGGTCCACAATAGTGCAAGGGCATGGGCATTCTCTGACGCACAGGTTTTGTGCTGGAAGGGGTTCCTTCCAATACAACACTATGCTTTAAGGCTTTTAATACTTAGTATGTGTGGTGCACAACGCAGCAAGCATGCAAATGAAAACATTTCTCCTTGGTATGCCTGCCTCGATGAGTCACAAGATGTTGCCACCATAAGCTTTCTACCAATGTTTGACAGATACTATGGCTTATGTTTTGTCTTAACGTTTCTTTAAAAAATAGAAATTCTGTTCATGCAATAGATTTCAAGTGATCTGCAGTCATAGCATAATACTTTTATATGAACATGCTGTATTTTATGACTGATGAACACTCGTAAAATCACGAAGATCGACCTATTAGCGACCACAAACGTGCATTTTTGAGACTCATGAACTGTTATTACAGCCCAAAAACATCTCGTGAAGCGAAGTGTTGTGAATGCTGCCATTTTCAAGTGTAGCAATTTCACCAACCAGGCATCCAATGTCTCCAATGACAGGGAATGCGGGCACATTACAGTAATTCTTTTTTTAAAAATCAAATATGTTGTGTCTTGCATCTACATCTAGTGACAAAAATATCAAAATGTGTACTGAACTAGGAATGTACAGTTGCTGTGGTAACAGTCAACGAATTTGCACAACCGAAAACCATTAGTTAATAAAAGAGAAACATTATGAATGTCTCACTAACGAATATTCAGTGCTCCTTCATAAATATATCGCACCCCAAATAGCCAAAGCAATCCCCAACTGTAAATGAAAAGCATTGTTAATTGGAAAATAAACTAAAACTTAAATAGGCACCTAATTTGGAGCACTCACTTTCTAGCAGGAAAATGTATGCTAAAAAAAATGGCAAACTTGATTATAAGTATTGTAGCAATGTGCCTACCCTTGCTGTTACAACTTGATTGATCCATTTAACACAATAAAATTCATCAGTACTTTACATTTTGTAACTCAGTCATCACGTGTCACTATCTCACCTACCCTAACGTCAACCTACCATTGCATCGACCCCTTCACTTCATCTATGATTACATGGGCCCCTAACTTTTCAATTAAAATGTTACTACTTTAACCCATTTTAATTCAACCCTGACTGTTAACATTTCATCCTCTCTCTTGGCATTGTCCATACAGTATGAGGTAATAATGTACTCATTCTTTAAACTTACCAAAGGTTTCTACACATGTGGTCGTACACTTAAGAACTTTCACCTAGAAATCTTGTTTGTCTACTTTACAGAAAGAGATTGAACTGCAAACTAAGTGATGCTCTTATCTCGCTAATGTATCTTTCTTTCTTTATTTTACCAGTTTGCTTAGTTTGGGATGCGTCATGGGGAGGTTCAGCTTCTGTGGTCCCTGCTTGCTCACATCCAGAAACCAGCGTGGTTTCTTAAACCTTTCTATCAGGATAGGTCTAGCCACTGTGGTTGATTTCCTGGAACCCTAGTGATCCAGCGCTAACAATTAATCAGGGCTCAATACTCAATAACATACAAATGGCCCATACACATTCACCCAAATTCCTGATGCGCTGGGGGTCAAGTTTTAATGACATTAATAGTTCGTTTTTCTTCACAGGTTCATATTTAACATTTCCTAATACATAACTAAACCTGTATATCAACTCTCTTTCCTCTGGTCGATGGACCAATTGGTTGAGTAGTTGATGGTAATTATAGTACTTTAGAACAACAGCACAGGTGGACCACACAACAAAGTTTAAGCAATGAGGACAGTTATGAAGTCCATATCCAGAGAGAAAAATGCTTCAGTTTTTCTTTTTATTCCAGTTTCATTTTACGTAGATAAAAACAGAGTCCAGTTCTAATGACTCAACATACAGTACAGCCGACGTGTTTCGTCCTAGTACGGGACTTCTTCAAGGCACTAGATGATGGTGTAGTCGAATACTTCCATAGATTGAAAGGTCATATGAATCTCTGCCAGTAAGATGTTTTCCATCCAGTAAATTATTATGTTAAGAAATTGGTGCCATCTTTGTGAAGGCCACGACCGAATAATGACCTCTGAGCACGTCCCACAATGATGAATTCCAATACCGCCAGAATATATGGCGGTGAAGTTCAAAAACAGTCTTGTAGCAACATCTCTCAAGAATATTACACAAAGGTCTAGAAAAAGACAAACATGACCACTTGATGAGGAATAGGCTTGTCCATTGAGAAGCACACATAGCTAGACCTAAAAGAATACAAGGCACAGGGGACGTCCCATCGTCATACAATTCTTGAGTGATAACAGAATGATGCTGGAAACCAGAAGCCGCAATGCGATAGTTGCGGTCACCGAAAGTGCTGGATAGCGTAAAAGCAAAGAAGAGAGCCCGGCAGCGACATTAGGTTAGGTGCTGGCAGCTAGTAGATTCCACTGTTAGGTCTTTTTTGTTTACGGAATTATAGTACTATCTAACTAACCATTTAGTCAGCTAAATATTCACAGACTCTCTGCAAGATTAATAAAGTTTATCTCAAAATTTCTGGCAATAATAAATGCTCATTGCATACGGTTACAAATGCAAACAATGTAATTCACAAGAGGGAGACAAAAACATCAGCAAATGCAAACAGCGTCATACTCATCATCAATATACGATATGCACATGAAGGAGTGGATAGATTAAGAGACATCAGTTTCAGCAAAAATATGTGAAACAATATACATATGACGGAGGGGATAGATCAAGAGACATAAGTTGCAGAGACAAAAATACATTTGCAAATAATGATGCAAAGTATGAGTCAGAAGGATATACTAACCAAAAGATCAGTGAAATACCACCCCCCTAGCCATGAAGGTAGTGGGGCTCCCCTGGAATAGTCAGGGAACAAAGACTTCGGATCCCAAGAACGGGCCAGGGTCGGGGACAGCTAGGTCTCTCTGCAAACCGACGGACAGCAACGCATCACCCCTCTCTCCTTACGCTCGCTTCTCTTCCCCGAATGACCCAAACCCCACCCATAAAGGCACCCAGTTATACCCTAAAACATACATGTCCAACCCACATTAGTTGAAACATTTCATAAACTTTCACTTTTCATTGGTTGAGCCGGGAGGTGGTCTGTCACACCATCCTGATTTCATTCTAAATTAGTATAGTTTATTGTTCTAGTTCCCTTCTCATGACATCAGCTTTGACTCGTTCATACATTTAATACATGTTTCCATTTCATTATTTTTCTCATGTCTCTCAGCTACGTCCGCAGAAGAAGTATTGGGTCCCACGGCCAGTCTCATCCTTTTGGCAGGCAGACAATGTCTTTCTCAGTATATCTACCTTGAACCTCTGCACCTCTTCTGCTGTGCTCAGTCTTTGCTGTTTATTTTCCTTATTATTTCAGGTTTTTCTCTCCAGTTCAACTATCGTGTCAACTTAAGCTTTTTTCCTGGGCCAGGTCATCTCACTATGATGAACAAAAATACAGGCATTTATTAATTACACAGAAATGCACTTTTCAAAGTTTACCACCCACCTTTGCTCTATCCCATGTTAATGTATTTCCTAGCAAAGCTTTAGGTAAAAGCTGCATTATTTAGTATTTTAAAGCAAGGTGCAAGATGTGAAATGCGGCCTAATCAAGCATTATTCTTGTTTCTTTTAAAGCACATTGTAAATACGGTTAAGTTCCTTCATGCATTATTTCACATTAGTGCATGCATATGCAAAGCAGTTTCCCACGTGTTTCATTGTGTTTTTATGTGTTAGATTACACTGCACACTGTTAGTATGTTTTACGGGGGTGTTAATCCGAGCAGGTTTCCTTTTGCGAAAATGCTGCTCCATCAATTCCCCCTCTGATGGCTTCCTGGAGCCATCTTAAAATACCCACCATACCAAGTACCATCTTCATTTATCTAAAATTCAATGCACTGTTATCTTTTAAATACGTTTTCGTCTAAATCTTTCATCATATCATAGTAGTTTCCTTTCATCTCTTCTAGTTCTATCTCATCTCTTTTTTGCTCTTCCTTTGTTCTTTGATTCTGTCACCTCTTTTCTTTCACATCTACACTTACATCATTTGTATATTGTTATTATTACTAAGGCTACTATAGCTACTGAAATGATTGGCATTATTATTTTCCCTAGTAAGCTACTTCCAAAAGTAGACAACCATGTACCTACAGAAGAGAAACTCTTACCAAGTGTCTCCCAGACACCATCAACCTACAGTTGGGTCACATCTTCATGTCATTTCATAATATTCTTAATATATCCCTCAATACCTTTACTTTAGTCAGGGATATAAGTACAGCAGTGTTGGATTTTCAACATGCCAGAGAATCCACCCTCTTTTGCCAATAAGATATCAAGGGCAAGTCGATTTTGCAAAACCATTGATCTGATTTGCAACCATTTCTGTGTCAATCATCAAGAACCCAACAGCAGTGTCTGTTGAAAAAATAAACCACTGTGGATAACTTTCAAATTTTATGTGAATTCAGAATGACTCCAACTGATGGTATCAATGCATCAAAAATATCACCTATTATTTCTGAGAAAACTCGCTCTCTAGGTACGTGTTAGTCCTTGTTTCATTTTGTTAATCTTGTTACTGTTTCTGCCTACATGGTAGACCTTTGGGAAAACAATTGCAAAGTAACAACTACATACCAATGTGCAGGTAACCTGTAATAGGCTTTCTCACCACACACATATTAGACTCCTGAGAAAACAGGATCAGTTTCGCCCTTCAATCCCCATCCTCCAGTAATTTGAAAAGCATGCTCACACTCACTAGTACCAATAATATAATTGTTATAGGTAGTTTTTAGTCTAAGCAAACAAATGTTCCTGTTTTGATGCCAATCCAGGTACATTGTAGCGTATGTCTCGCCTTTCTCATAATTTCCCTCTCTAAAAGCCCATGGTGGTACCTGTGACTTCTGTTCAGCAGCCTTTCTTTGGAAATTTTCTCTTCTATTTTCCACCATCTCCATGAACATTTTTTCTTCAACCCGCAAACTACATGCTAGATTATTTTTATAAGCATACTCTATATCTAAAGTCTTGGTAATATGGAAGAATTCTCCCATATAATATGTATTTTTACTACTTAAAACTTTGTTCAACTCTTTTATTACAGGTATTTCTGAAAATACTAGATCTATATTGGAATAATGATACTGCAGCTTCCCGTCACATAAAAAAGGCTGGTTAAGACACTACAAGACACACCATATGTTAAAGGTAGTTGATGATAAGTCACTACCTCTGAGACAGACAAAGGTAATTCCATGCACACATAGCAATCACTCACATTAATTGTAATAATATACTCATACAACAATTTAATAAAAACATTTAACGACAAATCATTAATTGATTTATCATGATGAAAGATTTGTTCTATATTAGTATTAGGGGTTTCTTTAGTAACATCACTCATTCCTTCACTTGTTCATTAGTATTGTTTCCGTTATTGGTTACCATTAGAATAGGTACAATGACAGTTAATAATATCCACATAAATGTTAATAAAAAGACTCTACATAGGCAAGCATTAGTATAACTCAGTTTTAGACTAGATTTTGGATGTTCAGTCATAAGTCCGTATTGTTTATGCTGCGGGGCCCGGGTCCCAGACTTCCGGCTGACTGCACTATAGCGGTGGTGGAGGAGGGGTTTCGATATTTGGGTATCTGTCACTTCGGATCTGGCTCTTTTTTATAGCTCTAATTTAGCCCCCCCACTGGCTAGATTACGTGCAGATGTGAAGCACTGGAGGTCCCTGCCTCTCTCACTGTTGTGTCGTGCTGCACTCTTTAAAATGTTGGCCCTTCCTCGTTTCCTGTACATTCTCCACAACTGCCCGCACAGAGTCCCAGACTCGTATTTTAAAGCAGTTGAGGGTGAACTCCGCACGTTACTGTGGGATGGGAAGGCCCCAGGGTGTCACTGAAGAAACTGACAAAAGGCTGGTATGATGGAGGCATAGCTCTGACTGACCTGCAACTCTATTACTGGGCGGCACAATTAGTGACTGTAAACCACTGGCTATATCACCCCCCGATGACCCAGCATATGCTCTCGACCGATACCAAACCGATCGCTCCGGTTACCTAGGGGTCCCTATACACCAGTGACAGGAAGAATAAAAAGAAATTATTTAGACCTACCCAACATACACTAGAAATATGGCGTATAGCAAATTCTCGTCTGGGTTGGGCGGGCGTCCTCTCTAAGGTAACACCGCTATGGTATGCACAGAAGCTGGGCATGTTATGCTATCAGCCTGGGTTTCACAAATGGGACATCATAGGTATCTCGAAAGTGAAGGACCTGGTTAAGAAGGGTTCTGTACTTACATTTGGTGACCTTCAGAGCCAATATGACCTGGCTCAGAGAGAAATATACAGGTATTTGCAAATAAGACGCGCGATTCTGGCAGCGTTTCTGACCCTTAAAGACATACCGGAGTCGTCGCCCACTGTAGGACCGGCTGTTAGATAGGCCTCTAAGCTCAAAAGCGATAGCCCTCACATATAAAAAGTTGAGTAATAACATACCAGACACCTTTTCAAAGCTTAAAGAGTGGTGGCAGGATGACCTAGGCCCGATAAGTGATGAAGATTGGCAATTGTCTTTTATGTCCCCTTTGGAAGCAGCTATCACACTTAAATTTAGGCTAATAGAGCTCAGGATACTTCACCGGTCATACATGATGGGGAAGACTTTGGCGAAAATAGGTTCTAGACCTGACGACCTCTGTCTGAGAGGGTGTGGACAGCAGGCCACCTTTTATCATACATTGTGGAGCTGCCCCAATATACATGCCCTCTGGGAGGGAGCCTCGGATCACATGCAGACGGCCTTGAGAAAGGAGGTAATATTGATGCCGCAACTGAGACTGTTGAATATATGGGATGCAACTGATCTCACAGAAGTCGAACATCAATTCACAACACTGGGATACACGTTAGTCAAACGGGAACTGGAGAGAGGGTGGGGGGAGTAAATCCGCCATCCATTACCCTATGGGCAAAAGAGCTAGATAGGTGCATGTTGGCGGAGACGGAGGTCTTTGTAGCTAGGGGGTGCCTCAAAAAATGGGATTGGAAGTGGTCAAAGTGGAATAAGTATCTTGGAGATATTTGTGTGTCCCCAACGGTGGAATTGGAGATGCATAGACGTACAGAAAGTGATGGCAATGTTTGATGTATGACTTAAATTAATGTATGCACATGTTCTGTATTGACTAATCGGAAAAGTGTTGTCTCATTATCTATGTATGGCTGTACATAAAACCAATAAACACATTAAAAAAAAGTGTATTTCAGTCTTTTCTCCTCTCCACTTGGCCAACTGTCATCTTTTCTTGCTCTCTTAGATTGAATAACTTCTTCACCTTCTTCTTCTGGTGTACAAGCTCTTTTACTTGGCATTTCTCCTACTGGTTCTTCTTCTTCCTGGCATTCAGTATCTTCCCTTTCTTCTGGTTCAACAACAGTCACTTGAGACCCAGAAGCTGGTGCCCACTCAATTTGACTTGTGCTCAGCTGTTCATCATCTGTTTGTTCTTCGGAATCTGTTACTTTAGATTCTTCAGCTTCACACACTTCAGCCTCTGGTCTTTGACTTGATTTACCAGTTGTTGCTCTTCTTGTCTTTCAAGTGGATTTGGGACCCGTCTTGTATGGCTCACATGAATCCAATTTGGCAAACCACCACGCTTCACTGCTGTCGTCATTACCAGAATCACTTGGTAGTGTCCATTCCGTCTAGGTTCTAAAGACGATTTCCTCACGTCTTTCTTCATGAGATCCCACTAGTCAGGACTCAGATCATGAGCGTGATGCGGCTGTGGTGTTGTGGCATTCTCTCCAACCTGGTGTACACAGAATGCACCACATCAGCCAGTCCTCTGCAATAATCAAGCACTAGATCATCAGATATATTTATCAGTTTATCAGTTTGTTCGCAGGCACAAATGCGTGTCTCATTGCTCTTCCCATCAGGACTTTGCGAGGACTCAATCCTGTCTTTTTGTCAGGAATACTTCTAAGACTCATCAATACAAGGAGTAATGCGTCAGGCCATTTCAGTGTTGTGGATGCACACACCTTCCCTAACCTAGATTTTATTGTGTCATTGATACGCTCAATCACTCCAGATGCTTCGGGTCGATAGGCACAATGCAGCTTCTGTTCAATTTGCAAAGCTGCACAAATCATCCAAATTATCTCATTATTAAAATGGGTTTCTCTATCTGTTTCTAAAGTGACTAGAAATCCGAATCTAGGGATTAGTTCTCTCAAAAGAAATTTGGCTATAGGAAGGCTGTGTTTCTTCTCGTAGGATAGGCTTCCACCCAGCAGGAGAACAAACAAACTACAACCAACACACATTTCAGCCCGTTGTACTGAGGTGTGTTTGGATATATGGCACACTTTTTTACTGTAATCTGAATCGATCAGATCTACATTTGTCATTAGGCCAATTTCTTTTCCTGTAAAATCCCTTACATCAGACCTCACTCCACTCTTTAATTCTTCAGGCAAATTCTCTTCTGTGAGAAGTGAAAACAACTCATCCACTTCTGTCCCTTGCTTTGCTAACATCATTTAAAATCACATCTTCATTAGGTGTTTGAAATGCAATACCATCTGGTGTACAATAGATGGTACAAATGATTTTGCACAATAAATCTCTGCCCAAGAGATTTACTGGACTTGAGTCACATACCACGAAACGATGCATGTCTCTAAAACTCCCAATATGAACTTCTTTTGAATTTGTGACTGGTGTTCTAATAAGCTTATTTGAGACTCCTACAACTTGGATAGTTTCTCCTGAGAGGGGTAGGTTCGGAAATTCTGCTGCTCTCACAGTAGAACGGGTAGCACCAGTGTCCACTAAGAATCTAATATCATTACCTTTCACATTTCAGTCAACAAATGGACCTGACTGATCTACCGCCAAAGATGCGCCAAGTAAGCACTTTTCCTCCCCCCTCAGGCACCGTCATTGAGATAAGTCTGAATCACTCTCTTGCACTGCAACCAGTATTGCGGAACCATTTGCACATTTTGATTCTTACCAACTTGATCACCTTCGTGAAATCCAGTGTTCGCACTTTACCTCTAAACTTGAACATTCACATTATTCACATATCCCACAAATGTACCTTTTCAGGAGGAAACAGCACTTAAGGAGCGCCAAAAATATACTCCTGCAACCCTCTTGTTTCAGCAAGAAAAAAACATCTGACAGAGCATTCACTGGAGCGGCGCCAAGAATATAGAACTTGCTACCTCCGTGCATTAGAAAAATCTCTTCTACACCACTATTTAAAAGGGAAGCAAAATCATTCCTGATGAGCAAATTCCTCCCTTAACTCTGCCTGACATGGAATCAGTTGTCTACTTCAAGCCTATTTCCTCACTTCTCTTAATGCCTCTATGACTTAAGCTTACTCGAACTTGTTCCTACTGCTCCATTTTCGTTGCTGCTACACACCGAACCTTGTTAGAAATATTTTTGTTAACCTGTCTGCTCTGTTGTTGCAAAATTTACTATACTTGCTCTGACTTTTTAAAAGCGCTCTGATACCCCACCCGGGGTCTTGTTCGCGCTATAGAAAACTCTAAAAATAAAAATAAAGAAGATTTGGCATGGGTCCTTGTGGCACCTGTAACTGTAGAGTAACTACCTGCTGCTGCTGGTGATTCACAACCACCTCATTCTGCATCTGTGGATTTAACTTTTGACTTACCCCATTATTTTTTTGAGCAGTTCTACACTCGTTCTTCCAATGTCCATATTTTCCGCACGTATGACAAGGAAATTTCTTCTTAGCTTCCTCTCTACTCATTTTACCTCTACCTCCACTGGGTACTTGACCATTTTGATTCTGACCATTCATCTGATAACCTGTCGGAGAGCTATTGTTTGTTTCTTGCTGCTCAGCTACCTTTTCTTGCACCCACATCATTTTCTCTTTTAACTTTTTATGTCTTGAATCAATGTCATCACTACAATACTTCGCATACCTCAACATTTCGTCAATTGTTTTGCTCTGCCAGCAAATCAAATGCTGCTGAATCATGTTACTAATCTTTGGTTTCAATCCAAATACAAAGCGATACACAAAATGTCCCACATCTTTGTCTCCAATATTCTCAAACCCACTGTACTGTTTGAATACCTGCAAAAACCGTTCATAGTAGGCATGTACTGATTCCTTTGGTTCTTGGGTTGTTCTGTCAATCTTAACCCAATCTGTTTCTTTTGGAGAAATGTTCCCTTTCAATAGGGTGATTACCTGATTATACTTTTTCATCACCTTCCTAGATGGTGCACCTGATTTAGGATCACTAGGATATTCTTCTTTTGGACAATCGAGAGTGATATTACACTCTGTCCATAAATCAGCTGGAACGACAATCTCAAACAAACCATCTAGATCCTTTAACAAAAGTTTTGACACTTTCACAAACCTCTCTACCTGTTTGTGCCATTCAACTGGTTTCTCCCTTCACCTAGGACTGTGGTTCCCAAACTGTGCGCCGCGGCGCCCTGGTGCGCCGTTATCAGTAGCCTGGAGCGCCGCCGCACTATTTGGGAAAGATAGCATCCGGCCTCGTTAGCCCCCCCGTGCAGCGATGTCAGAAGTGCAGAGTGCCAGATCACCAGACAATTATGTGCCGCCAGAGTTTCACACTCTGGATATGAAATGGCCACCTCGCTGGGAAGAGACCAGCCACAGCTAGCCGAGCAGCACATGTGGGAGCCCGCCTTTAGGGGGGGGGGGAGCAGCAGGGCTCCAAGCAGTCTATTTCATTAAAGAGAACCGACGGCCCAAAGCGAGACCGATACCAAGCTCACGGAGGCACACAGTGTGACAGGCAGCGCTACAGAGAGGGCACGGATTGATTATTACTGGTCTAACCGAATTCTCCAGATTTAGGAAGGCATTTCAAACACTTATCACTGCTAATTGTACGCCACAATTGGGGTTTGTGTTTTTGGAGAAAATGTGTCAACAGACCTCTGACAACTCAAAAAAATAGTGTTTTCTCTCACTTAGCACCCCTATCAATCCACATTCATCTCCCTTACCTCTGCCCCTTTTGTGCGCCCTGCTCGTCGTATAATGTATTGATTGTATGCCAGATTGATTGTTGGAAAATCTGAAGCTCACTCCCCTCTATTCTATTAACCAATATATGCCCTTGGGTGTCTTTGGCCTATCAGAAATCGGAGACTTATATTTATTTAACTTGGACATCCAACTTCAAATTCCAAACAGAGCTGGACTGGTCACAGGTGGAACACGGTTTTTCAATCTTTTCCAGAATATTTCTGTTGCATCAAGCAAATAACTACAAGTGTTACTAGAGTAACATACATATGAGCACCTATTTGTTATAGTGAATGCCTAATCCAGTCAAGGAGTGTCATATTTTAAGAATAACCTTTAGTATTCATGCATGAAGATGGATCAGGAATTCTTTTTAGGTCATCATGTCCTCTATTTGTAGTCATAATACTGGATGAAAAGCTTTTTGCCTATTAATGACTTCTGACATCACCTTTTCTTTTTATATAGCGCGAACATTACCCGAAGGTGTCAGAGCGCTTTACATAAGAACCAGTTGCGGTACGTAAGGACTTAGGATTACATGCGTTACATAAAAGATACAAGCAGAAAAAAATTGCAAATGTACAAGTTATAAAGTCACACAGGGAAGAGATATAAACAGAAATAAATTGCAAATGTACAGGTTGTAAAGTCACTCAAGGAAGAGATACAAATGGATAAATTCTAAGAGTCACATAGGAATGGTAGAGAGTACAAAGGTCTACTGCGGTGGTTCCCAAAGTGTGCGCCGCGGCACCCCGGTGCGCCGGTAAAAAAATGGTGCGGAGCCACAGCCAACTGCCAATTAGGTCAAGGGAGCCACGGGTCAAAAAAGTTTGGGAACCACTGACCTAGGAAAATCATTTGTGAAAGATAATGTAGCTTGTCTTGTCCAGGGAACGTAAACAGATCCACCACCTGGGACTTCTCTCATCCGACACGCCCTTTGAACTTGTTCTGTCTCTTTTATCAGAAACATAGACATTCCTTTCCCATCTGCTTCTTCTTTCTTTCTCGTCCATCTACCTTTCCATCATTCTACGTCTCCCCATTTCTTCAAAATATTCATCAACTCCTTTATTTGCCACCTTTTTCCAGACGTATTCAAACTCTCTAAATCCTTTTCTGTAAATGCCAATCTGTATGATTTCTGCAACACCTTTGACTTTTCCATGTCTATTCCATACTCATTAGCAGCCTCTGCTATTTTCTCATGAAGATTTTTCGCTCTCCAAGTCATACTTTTACACAAAAACAACAACTCTTCATCTCGGTAGTCCCTAATCTGTCTGGATTTATTGTACCAATAATCATTTTTTCCAAATCTACTTTCAATTGGCTCACATTTATACTCTGTGGTTGAGGTTTCGGCTTTACCATTTCTTTTATCCAATCATTTAATATCTCTGGTTGAGGACCTGCTGAACTCCTTGTCATTGGAGTGAGGCTCAGCCCTATGCTCTTTGGGTCTATTTGTATTCTTCTTTTAGGGGTTTCTGTTACCATCTCACAAACAGGAAGATCTAACAATGTATTATTAGCCTGTCCATCCTCATTCGCTACTCTTACCATTGCACTCCTGACACTACTTCTCGGAACTGCCAATGTATGTACTTTTGATATATTCTGTTTTTCTCCACACAATGGAACTACATGACTAATTATTACCTGTACTGTCAATGCTTCCACATTCAGACTTAACTGATTTATTTTCTGGACTTGCTCTACTCTTGCTTTATTCAACAAATTAATTTCATTTTCTCGTACTACTCTAGCTATTTCCATGACTTGTGGAGTTAATGGGGTTCCCATTTGCAGGGCACTTGGAGTCACCTCCCCTGAATTTTCTTCATATGGCGGAGGTCTTTTGGTCATAATGTCCTCTAATATCTCATCATCAGAATCGTTCGGGTCATTTCTTAAACTTGAAGTCTCTATATTTTTCAATTTCTCTTTACATTTGCCTTCTGTCTGTTCTTCTGCAACTAAGACTGGGCACAACCCTCAGTTATCACAGCTCTTCTCCATCTTTTTAATTTATCTTCCCTCCTCTAAAAAGGATATCCAAACATCATATTTTTGTATCTTCTGTTACCTCTAACTTTGTCTCTTTCAAATGCCTCAACTTCCCATTCCTCTAATGCTTCATACTGTGTAGGTCTGGGTTTCGGCTCTAGTGAATTACTTTGCTCTCCCAAATTCTGCAATATCCTTACATTAAATGAACCATGCTGTGGAAAAGCTATAACACCATCATCTTTTGTATATTCCACCCAATTCTCTAACCAAGTACACATATGGTATCCTCACTCCAGCATCATAAAAGAAGCAGGCGTTCGTGATGGTGGAATAGGAATTCCCTCTCTAGTCACAATTGCTTTATCCTTGTTAAAGAAATTCTTTAATTTTCTTAAGCAACTTCATTTTTCCGACTATTTTACGCGAATGTATTTCAGCAAAACAAAGAAGGAACCTTTCCATATTTCCAGCGCGACTCACACCCACAGTCCATTCACGGTTCTCAATGTTTCTGTTACCTCGACCAATACTAGCGTGGCACACACTAACCAACCAATCAAAGCTCAGTACACGCCCGCTGCCTGACCAATGCCAGTGCGGCCTTTTTGTGACATCAGTATTACTCCTGCTACTGACCCTCCCTTTACAGAATATTACAGCAATATTTTTCTACGTTTTCTTAAATCAAAATTTCTGTTAGTAACAACACAAAACAATGCTACCGTGTCTGCTCCACTAAATAAGAAATAATCTTCACTTCCCAAAGAGAAATTTCTTATACTGCAAGCAAATAATAACGAACAGCATTATTTTACCCTTCAGACAAGCTCCGGGAGGACCTGTTACTCCTCTAGGGATAAGGCCAAAGTTTCACAAGAGTATTTTTTGGTGTAAAATAGATCTTGTTATTCCCCTGGGTATAAGGCTAGAGTTTCGGAAGTGGACCCTTCGCTATTTCAAACACTCACTTATTTACGAAATTGTCCCTAAATATAACATCTACAACCCTGCGTAGCTGCGGTATTATAACAACAGACAAAGTACTTCTGCAGTGTGATTTCTTTATCAACACTCTTTTTCTGCCTACTTCAGCCTAATTCCATTCCCAGGATTCCTCGGGTAACGCTGTACCTGTACTTCTAGACAACATAGAACAGGACTCTAACTTCATATTCGAAACATATAATCAATAAACCAATAATTATTACCAAACTAATCAATAATTAAACTGTCCTAACTGGGCTCAATACTCGATAACATACAAATGGCCCATACACATTCACCCAATTCCCTGATGTGCTGGGGATCAAGTTCTAATGATGTTAATAGTTTGTTTTTCTTCACAGGGTCACAGGTTCATATATAACATTTCTAAATACATAACTAAACCTGTATATCAAATCTCTTTCCCAACTATTTAGTCAGCTAAATAATTACAGATTGTGGGTAAGATTAATAAAGTTTATCTCAAACAGTTTGTCAATACAAATGCTCATTGCATACTCATCATCAATATACGCTATGCACATGAAGGAGTGGATAGATTAAGAGACATCATTTTCAGCAAAAATATGTGAAACAACATACATATGATGGAGGGGATAGATGAAGGGACATAAGTTTCAGAGACAAAAATACATTTGCAAATAATTATGCAAAATACGAGTCAGAAGGATATACTAACCCAAAGATCCGTGAAATACCACCCCCCCCCCCCCCCCGGCCATGGAGGTAGTGGGGGTCCCCTGGAATAGAATCAGTGAACAAAGACTTCGGAACCCAAGAACGGGACAGGGACAGGAACAGCTAGGCCTCTCTGTAAACCGACGGACAGCGATGCATCACCCCTCTCTCCTTATGCTCGCTTCTCTTCCAGAATGACCTAAACCTCGCCCCTAAAGGCACCCCAGTTACACCCTGAAACCTACATGTCCAACCCACATTAGTTGAAAAATTTCATAAAATTCGACTTTTCATTGGTTGAGCCGGGAGGTGGTCTGTCACACCATCCTGATTTCATTCTAAATTACAATAGTTTATTGTTCTAGTTCCCTTCTCATGACATCAGCTTTGACTCATTCATACATTTAATGCATGTTTCTATTTCATTATTTTTCTCATGTCTCTCAGCTACATCCGCAGAAGAAGTCTTGGGTCCCACGGCCAGTCTCATCCTTTTGGCAGGCAGACAATGTCTTTCTCAGTATATCGATCTTGAACCTCTGCGCCTCTTCTGCTGTGCTCAGCCTTTGCTGTCTATTTTCCTTATTATTTTAAGTTTTCTCTCCAGTTCATCTATCGTGTCAACTTAAGCTTTTTTCCCGGGCTTGTTTATCTCACTATGACGAACAAAAATACAGGCATTTATTAATTACACAGAAATGCACTTTGCACTGTTTATCACCCACCTTTGCACTATCACATGTTAATGTATTTCTTAGCAATTCGAGAAGAACCAATCCAATGCTTGTTGGCCCATGTACGCAAACCTAAAAAACAAACAAAAAAATAGCGTATAAACTGTTGCAGCTCATGCTGGTGCTGGCCAAACGTAGAATAGCGATAAATTGGATGGAACACAGATGCTGGGACATCCCCGCATGGTTACAGGATGTTAGAGAATGGGCCCTAGCTGAGGAAACACACATGCAGTTAACTCGCAAAGATGATAACTTACAGACAGACCTCATGGAGTGGTGCCAGTTTTGCGGTATGACCCTCAACCTGGAAGGGGCCGATGGCATTCAGAGTGATTCGTAATCAAGAGAGAGAGGTAGGACCAGAAAGCTAGTCCATGTCCCCAGGTTAATATGTGGTTTAATCAAAATGAGACTAGCTCAAATTACTTTGTTATACAAAAGTTATTTAGGGGAGGGGGAAGACTCTGGTGTGTTTTGTCACGGAGTGGGAACACCTTGCAGGTGTGTTCATAAAGCCCTCACCCACCAACCTAGTTGGTGGCATGCTTCATCATCGGGCCTACCCAGTAGCACCTAGCGTGCCCCGGGTGTGCTTCAACGCCTGACTACAGCGGAGCTGGTATATTGATGAGTGTGCAGTGATGAAAGATAAGAGAGTGATGTTAAAACGGCTAGACGGTGGTCCCAGTACCCGAGGGTAAATTAGACTTTAATACCTGGGCCTCCGTCAGCGGTTAAAAATAAGACTATACTCCCCAGAACAAGAACACCAGCATGTCCAACACCTCAGGAGATGACAGCTCTGCGTCCAGCGACTCCAGCACTGGCTCGACGAAACGGGGTGGACGTGGCAGACGTGGACAACGTTGGCAGAACAACTGGCAAGGAGGACAACCTGGACAATTCCATGGTTTCCCACCCAATTTCGGCCCAATGCAGAACCCCTACTTTGGCTTCCCACCCATGTACCCTCCCGGGCCCATGCCCCTGTTTACAGGCCACCAGGGACCTAACATTCCTTTTTTAGGACAGGGCAGAAGAGCACGGGGCAGAAGAAGAACAAACCCGCAACAACCCCAAGTACACTGGGGCGGAGAGGAGAACCCGGTCAGCGCAAACACACGCCAGAAGACGAAAGAGGGCACCCCAGGAACCAGCAAACAGTGACAACACACGAACAACGGTCATTAGTTTTCAACCTGTCCAGCACACCCCTGACCTGCAAGGAACAATCGGTACTAGAAAAGGGCTTATCGTTTGTTCCTACAACCAGACTTGATAAGTTTAAACTGCATGTGGAACTAGCACAATTCTTCAGGAAACTCAAACTGAAGTCATTTTTCGAGAAACCTACTCCCGAAATAGAACCAGTCCATGACAACCCCAACGTCACTGGACTCCGACCGAAATCAACGTTTGTACCACCTCCCTCTGCCATCCCCCCTGAAATCACGACATTCGAACAGGCTGTGTATAACGCTGTAGAAAGGTTAAACCCCACGAATCACTTCAATAACCTATCATGGGAAGAGAGGAATATTCTAGAACGCCTACAAAACAACCCATTGATCATCATCAAGCCGGCGGACAAAGGAGGAGGCATCGTCCTCCAAGACAAACAAGACTATGACACAGAGTGCCGTAGATTACTGAGCGACAACAGGAACTACCGGCGACTGGAACGAGACCCCACTGATGATTTGAGGACCACAATCCATACACTGGTCAAGAGGGCAGCGGATGCTGAGCACATATCCAAACAGGAAGCAGACTATCTCTGCCCACAGAACACCAGAACTCCATACTTCTACACTGTCCCCAAAGTACACAAGGGGGTCAGCCCCCCTCCCGGGAGACCCATTGTGTCAGGGATCAATTCCCTATTGGAACCGCTGTCACGCTACTGCGACTTTTTCTTGAATCCCTTAGTACAGTCGACTCCGACGTACATTAAGGACACCAAGCACCTCCTGCAAGTCCTCAACAACAAGGAATTCGACCCTACCACACAACTACTGGTGGGACTGGACGTGGAGAGTCTGTACACCAGCCTCCCACAAGATGCAACTCTCAAAGTACTCCATGACATCCTCATGGCAATCAACTGGGACTACCATACGCCAAGGGCCTTCATATTGTCATGCGCAACCCTGGCACTCAAAGAATTTTTTTTTTAATACGACGGTACCCTCTACCTACAAACCAACGGGACGTCTATGGGCAGTGTCTTTGCTCCGAGCGTGGCGGGACTTTATGTCCACCACTTTGAAGAGAGCCACATAACGACAGACACTAACCCATTCATCAACCATATCCTGAGCTGGCGCAGGTACATAGACGATGTCCTGATGGTCTGGCAGGGTTCCCACTCCGACCTGGAGAAATTCATGACATGGCTAAACAACAGGGATCCTTACCTCAGGTTTACCAGCACAGCCAGTAACAGCCAACTTCCCTTCCTAGACTTGGACATCACAGTCAAAGATGGCACCCTGACCACTACCACGTACTATAAACCAACAGCAAGGAATTCGTTGCTTGATTTCACCAGCTTCCATCCCCGCCCTCTCAGAGAGAACCTGCCTTACGGACAGTTCCTACGTATACGCAGGAACTGCACAAACATCTCGGATTACAAAAAACAGGCAGCGGATTTGGCTAACAAGCTGGAACAACGGGGTTATCCCAAGCCCATTATCAACAAAACCCAGAAGAGGGCCAGAAACCAAAACCGGGAAGCTCTCCTAGAGACTGTCACCAAGGATCTTGACACCCAACCCATCACCTGCGTGACAACCTACAACACGGCATCCAACGCAGTGTCAAAAATCATAAAAAAACACTGGAAAATCATCAACTCAGGACAGAGGGAATGGGATACCCCCAGATTCGCATACAAGCGAAACTCCAACCTTAAGGACCGACTGGTCAGCACCCGTCCCAAACCACTACACCCACCTGTCACCAACACCCTTCTTACTATGTGGGGTCTCCCTAAAATCAGTGGACATTATCCTTGCAATGACTGCAGCGTGTGCCACCTCACCACTCATACCAAAACTCTGGACCTGGAACCGAACAGGGTGTGGACCCAACGCAGTCACACCAACTGCAATTCCCGCAATCTTGTCTACCTAATCACATGCAGATGTGGGCTCCGGTACATTGGGATGACCACTCGAAAAATAAAAACCAGAATAACAGAACATCGCAGCACTATACGATGTAAGAAAAACATAAGCAAAATGACCAATCACTTCATCACTCAAGGCCACACACCTAATGACCTCACCTGGACGGTCATAGAACAAATAACTGAAGACTCAATGGACAATGACCGTAAATTACTACATGCGGAACAACGATGGATATATCGCCTTTCCACAGCCACCCAGGGTCTGAATGATGCCATCCCGTGGAACTCACTAACCCATCACTAGTGGACCACCATGCCCCTTGTGTAACAGCATTCAATCATGAATTAACGTTCCTGGAACGTTTCCAGGACCATGCCCCTTGTGTAACAGCATTTAATCATGAATTAACGTCCCTGGGACTTTTCCAGGACCATCCCCAGCCGTATGCCCATGTTGGTATGAAGGACTGTCCCCCCCTTATGATCTCATAGGATCAACCCAGACACTTATTATGCCCCATGTCCTAACTCTGGACTGGAAAACGCATACACTCGCAGTATACCGCGCCGCGCATGCGCGGCCAACAGCATTCCCGTCACGCACATGCGCAGACCATTCCGGTCTCATCGCGCATGCGCGCACTGCATGCGCTGCCCTCCAACCACGAAGGAGACAGGCTCACATCAATGCCTCGCCCCGGGACTACACGCACATGCGCGCAACTACACACGCTAGCTCCCAGGAGGCTCCCCAGCGGGGACACGCCCAAATCAATGCTTCCCAGCGCGATTGAACATTACAGCGCGCGCGCACCTCATATGTCCAGGCACCATGACTCGGACATCGGAGTCTTTCCACCATTGCCTCCCCAACCACAGGTGCATTCAATTATCCAATTACCCAGACTACTTAAGACCTGGGAAAACGCTCATTCTTCACCGGTATGCGAAGGAGGCACTACAGGTCCAGAGCAGGCTCTGCCCAGAAATGCTGTGAGTATGAGAAACAACCACCACGACTCCTGGTAAGCGCTTTTTTCTTCCTAACAGGTCTCCCTAATCAGTATGGTAAATGTTTGTCCTCTCAGGGTCAAGCCCTTGCCACCTCCCAACCTTGAGGTCTGACTGAGCAAAAACTAGCGTAAGAGTCTAATCTTGCGCCGCATCTCACTAATGCACCATGTTTTTCTCCGTCTTTTAATCACTTCACCCTCGAGTTACCAGTGCGATTCTCACTGTGATGGTACCACCAATACCATCACACCCTAGCCGCCTATAGCCCACCAGCACTCGCTATAGTGACGGCAATCAGATGTGCGCTACTCTGTACATCACAATGACTCTTTTTTTCCCCATGTTTGTTTTGTCTTTTGTCTATCAATGTTATGTGTACAGGTGGTCTTGAGAAGGGAATCCCCCTCTCACACATAGATACACTTTAGGGCGTGTAGACACATAGCCTCTACTACACTCCCACTAGTTTACCTACACTCACCTTTTTATTTAGGTCCTGAAGAAAGCCAGTCTAGTCATAAGGCACTGGCTGAAACATGTTGACCCATTGGATGTGACTGGTCGTAACTCGCCTCTCACATCCCCTTGCCTTATTTTTAACCGCTGACGGAGGCCCAGGTATTAAAGTCTAATTTACCCTCGGGTACTGGGACCACCGTCTAGCCGTTTTAACATCACTCTCTTATCTTTCATCACTGCACACTCAGCAATATACCAGCTCCGCTGTAGTCAGGCGTTGAAGCACACCCGGGGCACGCTAGGTGCTACTGGGTGGGCCCGATGATGAAGCATGCCACCAACTAGGTTGGTGGGTGAGGGCTTTATGAACACACCTGCAAGGTGTTCCCACTCCGTGACAAAACACACCAGAGTCTTCCCCCTCCCCTAAATAACTTTTGTATAACAAAGTAATTTGAGCTAGTCTCATTTTGATTAAACCACATTCAGAGTGATTCAACATCTAGTGGGACTGCCTCAGAAGGGGGGGACAACAGGGATGGACCGGACTTGGGGGGTCTGAGCGTAATGAATACCCCCTGGTAATTACAATGTACTAACGTGACATTCACAATGTGATCTCATTGTCTATTATAATGTAACTTGATATGAAACGTTGCCCTGCATGCCTCTGGGATCGTGCATGAGATGCAAATGCTGCTGTACTGTTGATTGTTTGCACAACCGAAAACAAAAACAAAAATAATTTAAAAAACAAAAATGTCTTTCCTAGCAAAACTTTAGGTAAAAGCGCCATTATTTATTATTTTAAAGCAAGGTGCAAGATGCGAAATGCAAGATGTGAAATGTGGCCTAGTCATGCATTATTTTTGTTTCTTTCAAAGCACAATCTAAACACGGTTTAGTTCCTTCATGCATTATTTCACATTAGTACATGTGTACGCAAAGCAGTTTCCATCGTGTTTCATTGTGTTTTTGTATGTTAGATTACACTGCACACTGTTAATATCTATTACGGGGGTGTTAATCCGAGCAGGTTTCTTTTTGTGAAAATTCTGCACTATCACTAGCATTCACTTAGAATAAATATCTTGACTCACAGGCCTGAGGGCACCTCTGGTTGTGTTGGTTGTGTGTTGTGCACGAGTCCTGATCTGTGTTTAGGACAGTATGCAGCAGTACCTAATTTGTAAAATAAATAAATGCCAGGGCCCTTCTCTTGAGGCTACTGCAGCCTAGACCACCCATTACCCTGTTAGCTAAATTCTAAATTCTATATTTGTTAAGCGTGACTTATCACCCCGAAGGGTACCCAGGCACTGGGGACCGTCGGGAAGATTCAGTGAGCTATTGCCCAGAGTTACAAGATGCTAAGCTGAGCTGATAGAACATGGAATCGAACCACGAGCCCTGCGCTCCGGAGTCAGACACTCTGGCTGCTGCGCTACACCTCTCCATCCCATCTCTGCCAATGACAGTATCAACACAACTACTAACCATTGACAACCTACACGTTTAACAATTCAAACTATTGCCAGCCACCCAAAGCTATAAGAATGGTATGAGCAGCAGCTATTGATCCTTTTGAATGTACATTGACTTATTAAACACTGCTGTTGTTCTCATCTCAAAATTAGAAAGACTGCACCACCATGTGGTGGACTGTCACTGACAATTAAGTGCCGGTGCCAGCCCCGGCAACCACAAGCTCAAATTAAGCGCTGCCATGCTGCTTCACACGTGATGGCCACCTGTTCCTCTATCTTCTCAGAAGTCTCTTTCATAAGAGATTATGAATTTCTTTAGGTTATTTGTGTACGGACACCTCTGATGGACTAATGTAGGACAAATTCTTTTACAGTGTACAAGTCCAGAGGTTTCTCATTATTGGGGAAAGGGGACTACACCTGTGAATTCCTTAAGGATTTACACCCTTTCTTTGAAACTGCAGGACGCCATATTGTTTATTGCTATTCAAGGTATGCACCTAGCTTATAGTTTGATGTTACTCCTCACATTCTTCTGAGGTTTAAATGCTTTGTGGGAAAGGAGGCTACTCTCACATGCTTTATTTGCAAATAATTCTTAGGAACTTGACTCACATGGTCAAGCAGCAAGCCAAATAGTTTCGACTCTCAGCACACAGATGCCCTGATTAGCTGTAAGGGTTGGTTATCACTGAATTGATGATGGATATGCCTGAGCCTCACATTAGTCATTTTGTATTTATCATTGTAGAGGTTTCCTAAGTGTTTACTGGCCATCCAGGGTTCAAAGAAAAATGTAAGTAGTTGTTAAAGCACAATTGTGACAGCAAAAGTGGCATTGACATATTCAAGTCTAGTTTTCATATGACAAAAGTACCCTGGGGCTTAATGGATAAAAATTTGACTCTGAATCAGGAGGTTTAGCCATCAAGTACCATTGTTGTACGGAAATTGTCCATTTACGGGCCGGTTCATTCTAAGTGGCATTTTTATGATTAAAGTATTGCAACACATGACCCTTCCTTCCTGGGAAGACTGTTTCTTCTATTAGATAGGGTGCAATATCATTAGCTTCAGAAGCCATGAGGGCTTGGTTGCTGTTTTCTCGGCAATAGCTTAGTTCTTCTGAGGCATATGCTTTTCTCTGGATACAGTTTTCTCTGTGATAATTTTCCTTCCTGGAACTTTTCCCTCACTACACCTTTATTGAGATGTCTCCCCTACCCATTCCATGGGGCACAATTTAAGCATTGTCTCTCCAAGAGGTTTACCAATATGCACCTGTTGGTATACCGTTGTGTCGGTATATGTCTCAGTTTAAGCATTCAGGTCTTTGAGTACATTTTATCAAATTGGTGACACTGCTATCATACAGATGGGTTGTATCGTGTTCCTAAAGTGATAGTCATCTTTGGCTATTGACTTATTACGCATCAGACAGTCACTTTTCTTTTTGAGAGGTATTTGAGACCAGTTCATCCATTATAGGAGAAAGGATGTTGCCTAACGGCTAGGGTGGTCGACCTCGAAGTGGGTGAACCAGGTTAGATTCTCGGTAGGGACACTCAACATCCTGTGATTCTGGGCAAATCACTTAATATTTCCCATGCCTAACAAAGATGAATGTGTCCCTCTATAACGCAACTGGTGCTCATTTAAAGCACTCTGATACCTTCGGGTCTAGTTCGGGCTATATAAAACTACCCCAATTTTTGGGGGGGGAAAGGGCATACGATTCATCGGCAACTGGCAAGGGTTCTTGGTTGAAGATTTGCCACTGCTTGGTAGATCCTCATAATGTAATGACTGTAACAGGCAGTGGCGCGAATTAGTAATGTGCTGTGACTTACAAGTAAACTCCAAGTCCCCAAAAAAGAATGGCCCCCATAAAAGTGGTTGTACACACTCCTAAATAACTATTCTCAAACACTCACACTCATCTCTAACATAGCTTCCATTGGAAGCAAGGAATGCCTACAAAACTGTGCCTCAGAACTAACTTACCGATTCACAGAACTAACTTAAGACAAAATCCTAAACTTACTAACATTTTGGTATTCGCAGAAGGCACTTACTAATTTTGGTATTTACAGAAGGCACTTACTCATTTTGTTAGTCACAGAAGGCATTTACTCATTTCGGTATTCACAGAAGTTAGGAGTTCTAACTTTAGGACTCCTGAATGCCTTCTGTGAATACCGAAAGTCTTAAAATTAGGATTTTTCTCAGTTTAGTAGTAGTAAAGTTAGGACTCCTAACTTTAGGACTCCTAAATGCCTTCTGTGAATACCGAAAGTCTTAAAATTAGGATTTTTCTCAGTTTAGGAGTAGTAAAGTTAGGACTCCTAACTTTAGGACTCCTAAATGCCTTCCGTGAATACCGAAAGTCTTAAAATTAGGATTTTTCTCAGTTTAGGAGTAGTAAAGTTAGGACTTCTAACTTTAGGACTCCTAAATGCCTTCCGTGAATACTGAAAGTCTTAAAATTAGGATTTTTCTCAGTTTAGGAGTTGTAAAGTTAGGACTCCTAACTTCTGTGAATACCGAAATGAGTAAGTGCCTTCTGTGAATACCAAAATGAGTAAGTGCCTTCTGTGAATACCAAAATGAGTAAGTGCCTTCTGTGAATACCAAAATGGTAGTAAGTTTAGGATTTTGCCTTAAGTTAGTTCTGTGAATCGGGCCCGGAGATTGCGGCTTGAGTCGTGAGAGAGTCCCAATGGCTGAGCAAGTGGTTAGGGTTTGTGTTAGTGGGTGTGAGCAGGCTGATGCTGTTGGTGGCAGAGGGTTGGGGTTCAAAGTTTTCAAAGATGATTGAGATCTTGTTATGGAAAAAGTCCACTAGGTTGTCACACAGTTCTTGAGAAAGGGCGATTTCATTCCTGGTAGCTGCGAGGTTGGAGAACTCCTTCACAATGTTAATGAGCTACTTGCTATGGTTTGTGCTGGATTCTAGGTGGTCTGCTAGGGCATTCTTTTTTGTTTCTTTCAAGAGGCGATGGTACTGGTTTAGTGCAGGTCTAGTGCTGTCTTGAAGGTGGTGTGATCTCCTGTCTGTTTGTTGGTGCACCACTTTCTTTCTAGTTGCCTGCAGTTGCAGTTGGTGGATTTCAGCTCCATGGTGAACCAGCTGGCTCTTCTGGCAGGTTCTTTGGATTTGGCTGGCATGAAAGGGGCGATTGTCTCAGCACATTCTGTGATCCCCTGAGAGAAGTTCTTGCAGCCTGATCAGGGTTGGATGTTGTGCTTGAGAGATGGGAATTGAGAATGTTGTTCCACTGGCCTTCTGATAACTTTTCTACATGTGGAGCTGGGGGCATGGTGCCAGTATTAGTAGGTCGTGAGATGGTGATGTGGACGCTGTAGTGGTCGGTCTAGGTGAGCTGTGAGACGTTAGTGTTCTTGACTCTGTCACTGGATGTGAAAGTGGAGTCAAGCTTGTATCCTGCTATGGGGGTAGGGTCATTGACAAGTTGCTTGAGGTCGATGTTGCTCATGGTTTCCAAGTCAGTTGTGTTGGTGTCGCTGGAGTCATCGAGGTGGAAGTTAAGATCTCCTAGGAAGATTTAGTGCTCGCATTTAAAAGCAATAGGGGTGATTATGTCAGGGAAGGCATCAAAGAAGTTGGGGCATAGTCCTGGTGGTCTATGGGCAAGGGTGCCTCTGATGGTGATTTTTCTGTCTGTCTGGAGATGAAAGATGAGATGGTCCATCATCGGTTCGAGTCATCTGAGGTGGTTGAGCAGTGAATGGTGTCTTTGTAGATGATGGCAATTCCACTTCGATGTTTGTTGGTTCATGGGAAGGACCAAGCTACTGCATTGTTTTAAACATATAGCAAAGCTCCTTAAACTTAATTTGTTTGGTTATAGGAAGCCAGTGGAGCACACGGAGAGATTGGGCAGTGGAAGTGCTGTGAGGGATGTGGCAGAGAAGGTGAGCAGTTAATTCTGCATGATTTGCAGGGTTATAAAAGCTTGCACTTACATGTCCATACCTAATAATATAATGCACCCTGCCCCCTGGGTAGGAGACCGTCCTTAGAGGTGATTAGCATATATTAAAAATAGTGCATAGACTTTCCTACACATGGTGAGGGCAAAGTCAAGTTCCAGCAGTTTGCACTGCTTTTGAAGTCTGCAATGGTAAGGCTGCTGTCAGTAATTAACTTTGGAAACTCAGGGAGGCACAAACAGTGCTCAAGGCCCTGGTGACCCCTTTAACACACATGCCCTGGATATCATTGGTACCATATTCTAGGGACTTATAAGGGGGTTAAAGTCCTTGACAATTGTGGTTACCAATTCATACATATCAGTTTTAGGGAGAGAGCACTAGCACTGGGGTCTGGGCAGTAGGCTCCAGTGCACTTTCAGAGTCATAACCATCAGCACTGGAGAACAAAAGTGGGGGGGTGACCATTAAAAAGGGCACGTTCATACAAGATTCTCCCACCCAAGACAAAAAGTTATGAGCAATGAACCTATCCTCTGGTAGTTATCATCTAAGTGGAAAAACCTGGAAAGGCCATCTACATTGGCATGGTCTGTGTTCCTCTGAAAAGTCAAAACACTGTAGGGAAATGGACCAGCTCAACAATTTGAGGTTCTGTCCTCTCATCTCCATCAACCACCTGAGAGGCTTGTGGTTGGTTTGAACCTTGCTGTGAGTCCCAAACAAGTATAGTGTCATCTTCTTCACGGACCAAACCACAGCAAAAGCTTCCCCCTCAATGGCACTCCAACGGTACTCTGTATGGAGGAGTTGCCTGTTGATATAGGTAACTGTTTGATCCTGGCCCTCATCATTTGTTTTGTGACAACAATACCCCGGACCCATGTTGAAAAGCTTCTATATGGACAATGAACTCTTTTCCATTTTTTTTAACACACTTTATTA
Organism: Lissotriton helveticus; assembly: GCF_964261635.1. Lineage (NCBI taxonomy): Eukaryota > Metazoa > Chordata > Amphibia > Caudata > Salamandridae > Lissotriton > Lissotriton helveticus. Next base: position 535,213,603 of record NC_136069.1, on the reverse strand, counting down.
TCGACTGCAATTTGTCATGAGCAAGTACAATACAATCAAAAACATACAGTCATTTTCATTATTTCCCCCGATCCCACATCGGACTGTTGCAAGGAAAATCACAATATTTGTACAAGCGTAAGACCCAAAACCGTCTAGCCCAATATAATCACCTCCCGTCCGAACATTACAGGATCAAGTCACATATAACCCACTTACTAGGATTCTGACATGCATTGTTTACAGTAAACAACTCTTACTAAACTAAACCTACCCACAACTACGCCAGCCCCACCCCCCACCCATTCCTGGTCAGTCCTCTTGAATCATACACTACCCGTGGGTTCTTCGGGCATCACCTGAATTTCAAAGTACCAAAGGCTAAGAAAGCTCATGTATAACATTAAGAAAGGGCCATGAACCACAAGGTATCTTAGGGCTAACGTGTCTCATTGGGATCCAACTACTACAGTTGGGGAGAGATCCATTGCTTCCAGGGCAATCAGCATAGCCTCCCACTCCAATGATATGGGATGTTTACGAAACTCCCTCTCTTCTTCTCTACGGAGGACTGCCCCTTCTGCCCGGCCCCACAGTAACAGATCAGCCTGCCAAGTCGGTACTGTAGGGGGTCTAGGGGATTTCCACCTCATAGTTAAGACCCTGATAGCCAACACGTATGCCAAATCTATGAATTTTAATCCGACTTTCTGCTTCCCAGAATGGCGTTGCAGTCCTAATAAGCAAGATAATGCCTCAATCGGAGCCGGCATCTGAGTCAGTGTATGAAGGATGCGACAGATCTCACTCCAATAGGCACGCAATCTAGTACAGACCCATATCATATGTATAAAATTAGCCTCATCCTCCCCACACAAGGGCACCGATGAGAGGAGTCCGGGAACATGAGGTGCATTCTCCTGGGGGTTAGGTAAGCTCTATGGAGCACCATTGTTTGGATGAATCTAAACCGACCATTGCGTGACACTCTCTTGGGGTGTTCCAGTATAGACTGCCACGCTCTATCCACTATTTCCCTGGCGGTATCCTCGGCCCATCGTGTCCTCAGGGACTCAAGCGAGATCGCTGCATGCGTCCTGAGCCCAGTATACAGCCATCGGACCAAGTGCCCCCCTGGTCCCATGTAGTATAATAAGTGTACCAGTTCATGTTGTGTGGGTTCAGTGCGTTGTGGGGCCCAGGTGGTCCTAATAAAATGTGTTACCGTGGCATGCAGCAAATATAGTCGTGCTGGCGCACAAGTGGTCCGTATAAATGTGTCATGATCCAATAGCATGCCATCCCCAAAAAAGGAGCCTACCTCCTCTACCCCATTCTCTGTCCAGTCTTGGAGCCTACGTCGAGTGAGTCTACCCTGTGGTGTAGGGATGCCGAGCAGGGGGATATTTGCCGCATAGGGTGGGATCGTCGAAGTGTAAGAGAAGGCCTTTCTCCAGCAAATTAGAGCGCATTTTAACAGGGAGGGCAATCTAAGGGGATCCTAGCTTTGGGCAGCAATAAGGAATGAAGTTTGCCACGGTTACGTTTTTCGGGCGTATATCCGATCTCACATAAGTTCCTACCTGCGGTCCAGTAAGATAACCATTGGAGTTGGCTAGCATAATAGTACCCTCGAAAATCCGGGGCTCCCAACCCGCCCATCGTAGTGCCCAGCTGTAGTTTCTTGAGGCTAATCCGTCTCCGGCCCGCCGCCCATATTAGGGTAATCAAAATGGAATCTAATGTAGTAAAGATGGACTGAGGGAGATTCACTGATAGGTTTACAAAGTTATATTAAAGGCGAGGGAGCACAACCATTTTTTAGATGGCAATGCGTCCCATCACTGAGAGGGGCAACGAGGTCCGGAAGCCTACACTGCTTCGGAGTCTAGTTATTGCCCTTTGAATGTTCCCATCAATTTGATCTGCAGGCGATCTATACACCTGTATTCCCAAATACTTAAAGGTGTCAGGGGCTACCGGCATACGATGGGTGCCAAAGTGTATATGAGGAAATTGTGGTGCCTCTAGGAAAAAGAAGCCAATTGACTTTGTAGGGTTTATTGCCAAGCCCGATAATGGTTCAAACGTAGCGAAAATTTCAGGTATGGGATCGTGATCAGCTATTAAGTCTCGAAAATATAACAGTATGTCATCCGCATATATAGATATCAGATGATGCGTGCCCTGGACCGGTATTCCCATGTGATCAGCCAAACCACGCAGAGAGAGTGCCAGGGGTTCGAGGGCCAAAACAAATAATAACGGGGACAAGGGGCAGCCTTGTCTCGTGCCTCTATAGACTTCATAGCTGTCGCAGATATATCTCCAAGTACGAGCCCTGGCCGTAGGACGTGTATAGAGTAAGCGGACCCATCGCAAGAAATTATCTGGGAACTTAAAAGGCTTTAAGGATTCAAACATGAACTCCCAGGATAAAGAATCGAATGCCTGTTTGAGGTCCAGCGCTATACAACCTGCATAGGGAAAGACAACTCGAGTAGCCGACATTATTGAGTGTAACCGACGAGTGTTTAAGGAAGTGCTACGGTTCGGGAGGAACCCGCACTGGTCTTGATGGATAAGTGTGGGAAGATGCGATTGTATCCGAATTGCAAGGGCCTTACCTAAGATCTTGTATTCTGTCGAGAGTAGGGAAAGGGGTCTATAGTTGGACATGTCCAAGTTATCCCTCCCGGGTTTTGGTATTGACGCAACCAGCGCCTGCATAGTGGACGCAGGTAAGCGGCCCGTATCAAACGCCGTCTTAAAAACCGCTTCCGGGACTAGGAGTTCCGAATATGTTAAGTAAAACTCCACCGGGAGACCATCCATGCCGGGCGTTTTATTGCGGTTAAAACACTTAATCGCAGCGCGGATCTCGGATTGGGTAATGGGGCCCTCAATATCTTTCTGAGCAGTTTCGGATAATGTCGGAAATGGCAGATCCTGTAAAAACCTAGTGATCCTTGCATTATCTACTGGCTCGGGGGGTGCGTATAGCGCCTGGAGATAAGCACGGAATGCAGTATTTATGTCCACTTGTGTACAAACCACTTCCCCCGACTGGTTACAAATGCAAGTGATATGAAGTGGGTCAGGCTGGTCCCTCACCAAACGGGCAAGTAATGTGCTGGATTTGTCCGCCTCAGTGTGTTTCCGGCGTGTGTATTCCTTATAATCTATCATCTTGAGAGTTTCCAACGTTCGGCATGATCAATATAAGCCGTTTATAAGTCTACTCTCTTCCTAGGATCAAGGGCCGCCTCCCTCTCCAGCAATCGTAGCCTATCCTCCACATCCCTCAGTGTCTGATGTATTTCCTGCCTAGCTCCCACCAATTTCCCCATCGCAGCCGCTCTGATCACAACCTTTAGGGCATCCCATTCAATCAGATGAGAAGAAGCCGTATTCCAATTCTCCCTAAGGTAGTCCAAGATTGCAGTGGACAGCGAAGATCGGAAAGGGGCGTCCTCCAGCAAACGCGGGTTCAATTTCCATGTGGGTACCGGTGTCGGTACCCTACCCCAGAGTAGTGCCAATGTCAGGGGCCTATAATAGGAAAAAGTTTTTGCCAGATATTCTGACCCGCCCACCTGTGTAATAAGAGCCTTGTAACACAACAAACGGTCAATCCTAGTGTGTAAGTTATGCATAGGAGAATAAAACGAGTATTCCCTATGTAAGCGATGGACTGTCCTCCAGGCATCAGCCAGGGACCAGCAGTCAGTCCAGGAGACAAACTGGTTGGTCAATCTGTTAGTGCTGGAGGCCTGAAGCGGGGGATGTGACCTATCCAGTCCAACATCCAGTATCGCATTCCAGTCCCCACCCAAGATCCAAGGGAGCCCATCCCAGTCCGACATTGACACACCTCATTTCTGCAGAAACTTATCTTGGTCAAAATTCGGGGCATAAACACTTCCCAGAACCAGCAGGGAACCATCCAACGTTCCTTTCACTAGGACATACCTCTCTTGGTCATCCACCCACCGGTCAATCTCAACAAATAGGACCCCGTGACTAATCCAAATAGCAGCCCCCCTGGCAAAGGCAGAATAATTAGTCGAGTATAGACATCCCCTCCATTTCTTTCTCATTTTCTGGGCTTCAGCATCTGTAAGGTGTGATTCCTGAAGGAACGCGATGTGCGTTTGGTGTCTGAGGAGAAATGCGTGGATACAGTGTCGTTTTTGGATGGGCCCTAGCCCTCTGACATTCCAGGTGAGTAAATTATAGGACCCTTGTGATGTAAGTGAACGAGCCATACCGCCTATGGGGAACTAAGAACAGTGCTTGTGATAAATGTACGGGTAAACATGACCAGAAATCCCTATCCCCTTGAACTTTAACTAGACCCGGCACAGTGCTCGAACTGCGCTGAGCCCAACTATGGTGTAACATGAAGAACCAAAAATCAACAATGTTGCATACGCTATGAGGGAGATGGCCAGCCGCCAGCATGGACACTATACAGACATCCATAGGGCGCCCGACGGCTCTACAGTCCCCAATCCCGGGGGGAAAATAAAAGTAAGTATTACAGAGGTAGTGGTAAGGAGGATCAAGGTCCTCCTCAGACCTGACAGGTAGCAGAGGCCCCTAATTCCCGAAATCAGATGCTAACGATCTGAGGCCCGGAAACATGCACAGGACGAGGGGAGGAACATACAGATGCATCAATCCACCATGAATGTTCTAGGAATGACGCCTTCCACGGTCACAGAAGTCCCGACATAGAGGCCCAAACCACCCACTCTTTCCAGAACAGCAGGGAGAAAAATCAACAGTAAATATATGCATAATATAGCAGAGCGAAAAATTGCAATGACAATCATCAATCATCTATGAGATCATCAGCCATTCTAGGTGTGATGGTAGGGAACAATATGGAACTATGGTCATAGTCTGAGTGCAAGGTACTGTTGTCCGAATCAGTGGCAATTTTGTGTCGGTATTCGCGGAATGCTCCAGCCGCTTCCAACGCCAGCTCTCGATCCTTCCGTTGCTGCTCTGTCGAAGGACCAGCGCCCCCGCCTTTCCGGCCGAGTCTCGGGGAGCCGTAGGGAGATCGATCAGGGGTCTTGCGCAGAAGACTCCAAAGCACTAGCTTGGCTGGGGCCTATGCTCATCACCTCCAGCCACTCTTCGACGTCAGCCAGGCTTTCAAAGAAGTGCGTTTTCTTCTCGTGAATGACCTTCAAACGAGCAGGGTACAGCAAGGTATATTTGAGTTGCGCGGCTTGGAGCTTTTTCTTCACTGCGAAGTAGGAGGAGCGCTGCCTCTGCACTAACAGTGTGTAGCCAGGGTATAAAGACACTCAATGATTCTCAAATTGGATAAGTGACTTCTCCTGGGCTTTCTGCAACAGAGTGTTGCGGTTCCTGTAATTAAGGACCCTCACTATCAAAGGGCGGGGCGGCGCTCCCGGTTTAGGTTGATCAGTCCGGATTCGGTGCACCCGTTCTATACAGAAATATGGGGAAAGACCATCAGGGGCCACATGATCCTTAAACTATTGTTCCATATATTCCGCTGCCTTGACCCCCTCACAGCGCTCCGGCAGGCCAATAACACGTACGTTGTTGCGCCTATTGCGCCCTTCTGCATCTTCCACCCAATCCAGGAGCTAAGTAACTTGCGAGTTGAGCTGCTTCAGGGAGGCGGAATGTTCCGCCACCTTCGGGACAAGGTCCGTTAAGGTCAGGCCCTGATCCTTGCATTTATCCGCCAGCTTGCCATGGTCGGCCCTTAAGAGAGTCAGGCCAGTAGTAAGGGTGCCCAGCTGCATCTCCTTTGCTGCCCTAGAGTCCCGAATTTCTTTAAGGATCAGATCCAGTTTATCTGGCGGTTGACCGTCCTCACGACTAGGCGCGGTGGTCTCCGGCGATGATCTTCCGCTGGCATCGACCGACATCGCGCGGGGAGCGGCCGAACTACTCCGTCCCACCTGACCTCTCTTCCGATACCTGCCCATAGAGGCAGGCGACCAGCAATCCACGGGGGGGGAGAGAGTCACTACAACGGCCGGTAGGGAAGGGGCACTCAGTCCAGGGCCCCCCACGTCCAGGCCCAAGGCAGGGAAAAAGTAGCCTTCAACAGTCCAGGCCAGTCCTGGTCACAGACAAGGTAACTTGTACAGGTCAAGGCAGCCAATATGATAATAGAGGAATGGGGGAAGGCCATCTCGTATAGGAGCGTGGGCAATATTCAGGCTTGTTCACTCCCTTAGGCCCCCCCGTCCGGAGCTCCACACCCCAGGTCGAGCGGTAGGGCAGAGTCCGGCTCAACAAGGTCCCACTCAAGCCCCAATGACCTCAATATGTGTCCAAATTCCAGCCACACCGCAGACATCCGCAGCACCCTCCGTCTCACTCTGCCTCCGCAAGTCCTGTTGAGGCGGCACCTGGGCAGCCGCCACTCATTCAAGGCCGTCAGCAGCCCTCCACCTTCAATCCAACGCCTGCACGTACCCCTCCAGATGCCATCAGGGCGCCATCGCTCTCCTTGCCCCTCTCACAACTCCTCACCTCGGCTCAGTATCGACCAGGGCCTCCCGCGGGTCTCAGCGCAGGCAGCCGGTATCAAAATGTCCACCCCGCGGCTTTCTTCGGTAACGTCGGGCGAGCCTCGGGAAGCTCCGACGCCGCTCAGTGGAGCACCAGGCTGCCGATGGCACAATCACACTCCTCAGCAGGTTCAGGCACCGCTGATAGCGCGCCTACAGGAGAATTCCCCCGGGATAGGACGGAGCTCCATCAGGCTACGTCCACCTTCTTGGCTGGCTAGCCACGCCCTCTCAACTCTTTTCCATAATATGGTGCCTTCTGGAAAGGTGCTAAGCTATGTTCCCTCTAAGATGTGAGCTTGGGCGGCCACGCACAGTGTGATTTTTCACCGCTCAAGAGGCCTTAAGGAGCATGCAAACCAACGGGCTCTCCTGCTGACAGAAGAGTTCTCAATGAACTGGTAATGAAGGCACGAGAGAGCCTCGGCATTTTTCTTCCTCCTTTCTGACTTTGATTGTTTAAGGTGTGAACCCCCACCCCACCCCACCACAATTCTTAAAGTAACTTTTTTTGAAACTGCATCAGCAGTCCATAATATTTACACACTTTGCAATTATGAAAACGAGGAATGTTTGTGCATGTACTACAATTTATATAATAAAAGCATAGCAAATAAACAAGCTGGTTTGGTAAAAACACATTTACATGCTTGTATTTGAAAAAAATTTGACTATATCCAAGAAAACAGTGGTCTATTCAAGCTAACTTATTTGGGGAGGTAGAGAAATGCAAAGATGAAAAAGAAAAGTGAGTACCGCTGAATATAACGGTCATAAAATAAATGCATCTCAGACACGCTGTCCATGGCTAGAAGGGACGTTTCCCTACTTACATTCTTAATGTAAAATAAATGGCCCAACTTATTCTTCTCTATACGCAATTTGAAAGCTGCACTCCTGTCCTTTTAATCACATATGTGATTTATCCACAGCATTATTCTTAATAATTACAGTTCATGTCTGGAACTGTCAGGAGCGCTGCAGGGGTTACTAAAGCACTTTTTGAAAACAAATCACAGAAATCTAGAGATGGGTTAGCCAACAAATAACAGGGAGAGCGGAGTCAGATCCGAGCCAAGAATTGCCTCGGATCTTTAAGCCCATGCATGAGCCGAGACCTAAAAATGTTTGCTATGTAAATCAAACAACAAACATCACGCAAAATATAATAAAGCCTCATCAAAATTCAAAAATGTGTATTTCTTTAACATGTGGCACCTTTGACATTAATAGTGACATTATAGCACTGCACTGAGAAGTACATATTAAAGTGATAGTTTTCAAACCTGAACCCGGAGTGAGCTAAGAGGCAAGAAAAGTTGTCATGTAACCCCTGTAAGTGGGCAAGATTATTATGGAGAAACATTAAAGCCCATTAAAAAAAGAACAGATTTATGTACAACTGGTAATCTGAATGTAAAGATAAAGGGCCCCCTGCTACTAATAGGGAGTTCCTCTAGGCAGGGAAATAATGCATAGCGTAAATTCCTAGGGCAACTTCAAAATAAATATTACAATGAACCAATACAATTCTAATACAAGGAGAGACAAAGACAAATATATATATATATATATTGAAAAGTACAAAAATAGTTATTTATTGATAATGATATATTCAGCAGTTCTTCATTAAAACTAGAACAAACCACATACACACCACATCCGTCTCATCATTCGTACTCAACAGTTATAATGTATACATGTACAGGTATGATCAACACCTGAAATTCATAAGTCAAATCATTATATACTTGTTCTGATATATTTTATATTTCCATCATGGTAATTATTTAAACATTTTCTATAGATGGGCCTTGTATATTGGCTTTTAGTTCATAGGTATGTATCTGTGTCGTAAAGTGGCTGCAATTCCTGGATGTTTTCTACACGCGTTACGGCATAGGAATGCCTTCTTCAGGAAAAGCCACCTCAGCTAAAAGGCACTGTCTGTGAATATAAATAGACCACAAATGTATACCGTCTCTCCTAACTAGTCATGGTACATACTTTATCTTAACATATGATAAAATGCTCCGTATTTGAATAACCATCCCCTCTAAAAATAATTCAAGCAAATGAAAAGAAAAGAGAATGAGCACCAGATTGTTAGATAGCCCCATCATACCAGTGATAGTGTGACAATCACACTAATATATTTGCATGCTACTATGACTGAATTTACTAAACATGTGAAAGGTGCCCAGTGCACAGCTCCTCCTCTTGCATTCCGAATAGTCACCTATGTGTGCCATTATATGATGATTGTTCATACGGAGGTTATCCGTCTGGACATTTAGCAAAAAGAAGCGTCACCTTGTTTTCTAGATATGATGAAAGATACATTCAGATTTCCGATATAGATATAATACCAAGCTTTGGATGTACGAAACATGAAAATGCATATTTACCATTCAAATATTCACAATCCACTTGGAGGATGATTCTGCAGAGATTTATAATTCAGGCTCAATAACCTGTCATTTGACAGCTTCCTGCATGAAATAGGGAAACAGACAACTATTGTCTAGGTATTTATACCACTGCTTACTAATCCCAATTTCTTCAAGCTCTGTAAATCAGCAATAACAAGCAGCTCATACCTTCATGAACATATTAACCCCTTCGCTGCGGGGATAATTCCCCCGCGGTGCGGGGGACGGGGGGGTGAGTGCGACGCCGCAGTGCTCGTGACGAGCCCAGCTCGTCATGAGTCACAGTGGAGCTGTGCTAATGACGAGCTGGGCTTGTCACGACCCCGCCCACTGATTAATTCTCCCACACAGGCAGAGAATTAATCGTGTGTGGGCGGCGAGCAGCCGTTATGACAACCCCAGCTCGGTATGAGCACAGCTCCATTGTGACTCATGACGAGTTGAGCTCGTCATGAGCACCAAAGGAGTTAAGGGTTATGGAGACTACTCGTGAGGATAAGGCTCTTTTTGTCATGTGTATACACCAGTATAAACATATTAATTAAAGAATACATCACATTCCTAATGTGCAGTTACTAACCAAATCGCTCAATAACAACAATCCAGTCACCGTTATTGTCTTAGCAGAAATGGTCACTTTATTAAGACAGTTAAAATTATATTTTCCTTATGCAAAAACTATAAACATTCACCGTCATATCAAAACCTCTTTTGTGCATTATGCCTCAACCAAACCCAGAAACATTTTATCATAATAAACCCAAATAGTTTCAACAAAACATGCAGAAAAACCCCATGTAATGTAAACAATCCCATAATTTCCTTACCCTTCATTTGCTTCTTGACCTCTTACCCCCCCCTGCCCCCGCCCCCACTCCGGAGGGATGGATAAGCCCGCTCCAGACTATCCAAACCCCCCCGAAAAACACCACCCAGGAAAACCAAAGAGTTTTCCTGGCCCCACCCAAAATGCTTGCTGAAGTAGAAATTTATCAAACACTTTTAATGCACCATAGATTTTCATTCCAAAAACTTGCCAGCAAATCCCTCATCTCCAATAAATAATAGGCTTGACCCAGCTGTGACTAATGAACACCATCCTCTCTGAAAAGATGTTCTTCAGCACCTGTGATATTGTTGTGTGATAAAACTTTAATCCGTAAGAGAGTAAGGGATTGTCGGGATCAGACTCCCATTCCCCTGGGGTTATGTATCAAAAACAAAAAAGGGAGTATCCCCAGGACACAGCGTCCTAGTGACTTATAGGAGTGGAGAGAGAAATATAGCAAAGAAAGGATTCTTTCTTTGTTTAAGAAACCCCTCACTCACAACCTTGTGGGTGACATGCTTCATCATCAGGGTCCACCACAGTGGCCGAGTGCCACCTAGGTGTGTTTCGACGCCTGTAACTAGAGCGGAGCGGGTTTTTTTTGTGTGACAGTGTAGTGAATTGGTGAGGTTACAAATTGTCTTTGTAGTACTCCCTAGTATTTATTCTGGAGTCACAAGACAAAAAATAAAAACTAATTGAGATACTTATGTTGGCTTTACTGGCCAGAAAGTATCAGTGTATTAGTGAAAAAAAAAATAATACACTGATACTTTCTGGCCAGTAAAGGCAACATAAGTATCTCACTTGGTTTTTAATCTTTGTCATGTGACTCCAGAATAAATACTAGGGAGTACTACAAAGACAATTTTTAACCTCACCAATTCACTACACTGTCACACTTTAAAAAAAAAACTCCGCTGTAGTTACAGTCGTCGAATCACACCTAAGTGGCACTCAGCCACTGTAGTGGACCCCGATGATGAAGCATGTCACCAACCAGGTTGGTGAATGAGGGGTTTCTTAAACAAAGAAAGAATTCTTTCTTTGCTATATTTCTCTCTCCACTCCTATAAGTCACTAGGACGCTGTGTCCTGGGGATACTCCCTCTTTTGTTTTTGATATAAAACTTTAATCCCCATAGCCTGGCAAAAAAAATTCATCACCCGGTTAAGCTTCCTTCTGGCCTTTTCAATTGCATCGTGATTACGTGCCCCCCTCCACTATTGTCGGTAAATAAACTCTGTCCACACTAAACATGTGCCCGACCAATTGTTCTTTAGTACTGCAAGGTCCAACTTCATCTGCTTAATAAGGCATAAACCTGACAAAGGCACTAAGTCATATTCACCTAAATGTATAATTAGCATGTCAGGAAAGCCTCGAGCAAAAAACAGCTCCTTTAACGTGGGAAACAAACCCGCCCACCGCATACTTCCTTTTTTTTCCAGAAAACGTTGTGCCCTTCGTTTCGAAGTCCGAGTGCTCTGCCATATATCTGCTGTTCAGCAAAGACAGCTGATCATTTAATGAAAGAGTGTCCCACTATCCAGGTGGGCTTTTTTGTTGACAATGAACCTTTCACGCAACCTAGACGGAAAAACCAAATTAGCAAAGAGCAATGTACAAACAACAAACTTAATTTCCTGACATATAAAGTGCATCAAGCAGATTTCCAACTCCCAATCCTCTTGATATCCTCCCAATCCCAACCCAACCTGGCCGCTTCAGTGACCGCCCCAATCCGAAAAGAGTGTGTCCCAAACACTAAAGGGTCTTTGCCAGGTTTAACCAAAGCCTTTCTTAACACCGCCAAAAGATGGGCACTAGAAATCTTACACCCATTCAAATGAGAAAATATTACTCCAGGCCGGAAAATAGCAGATTGAGAGAAAGACTCCCACTCACTCAAAGGACAGCAATCCATAACCCTGCTGCCGTTTAAATGAACCCACATGCCTTTCCCCAGTTGGTAGGTTTTCGACCTCCTCAACCAGATCCTCAGTTTGTTACTGTGCAATTGAACCTCGCTACTCTGAATGCCTATCTGATCCCTTAAGCTCAATAATTCAGAAACCCTGAAAGCACCAAAGAATAACCAGATCATGCATAATCTAAAATGAGAAACCTCTGAATCATCATAACAGCAAACTGGTAATTGTGATAACAACTGTTGCAAAAGAGCAAAAGTAACTGGCTCACGTAATGGCAAGGAATAAGTATGTTCTCTGCTAAAACCTTTCAACATTCTTCTTAACAAAACATCTTCCACTGGGTACTGACCCCACCATAATTGACCATAAAAAGAAATTCCAGCCAATTTCCCAGAAATAGTCATGTGTGACAAGCCCTTGTTAATCAAATGTAACACAAGCTGTAAAATGAAACGTTTGTTACCATCTACGCTCCCAACAAAATTTTGAGAGTTTGCATAACTTTAAAATTTGCTCCAGGCCTGCTGACAGTTTCGTCTGGTGGAAGGAGCTATAGATATTTCCACTAAATCGACGATCCTCGGTCCCCCAGCACCCAGGTGCTCTGCGGACTTGGAGTTTTGAAGCTGTCTGCCCCTAGCCTCAAGCTGTGGAATTTCTGCCAATTAAAGCGAGACAAAGCGTCTGCTATAGAATTGTTAGTGCCTGGAATGTGCCGTGCTCTGAACACTATATTCAATTTAAGGCTCTGTAACATGAAAACCCGTAACATGCGTAACACACTTAGGGCCATATGTAGGTAATCTATATTTACCTGTTCTTAAATACCGAATTTTACCGATTTGGTATTTAAGAACAGGTAAATGGGATGTAGATAATTATTTGGTAAATTTTACCGAATTGGTAGGATTCGGTAATTAAGAATCGGTATTTACCGATTCGGTAATTCCCATTCATTCCTATGGGCCTGGAGGCACAGAGGAATGAATGGGAAGCCATTCACTATTTCCGAATCGGTAACAGGGGACACACATTCAAGGGTGTCAGGGTGTCACATTGACACCCCATGGCACCCCTGAATCATGCATGTGTGCATATGTGGCACACGTACATGCCCTAAGTTCATGTATGTCTGTCACATTGCACTCTTGTAAAAGAAAAAAATTGCTTTTTCTAAGGTTTTCGATATTTACCACCAACTTGTAGTTGGTGGTAAATTACGAATCCTTAACTCAGAAAAGCACTAACTTGAGTGCTCCCTACATTACGGATTCGGTAATTTACCAAATCGGTATGTTAAGAATTCGGTAATTTACCGATTCCTTTAGTACCAATACGGTAAAATACCGAATCCTACAATCATGCCACCTACATTCGAAATGCCAAATACCGGTCAGTAACGGCCGAAATTCTGTAATTTCGGCCGTTACCGACCGGTATTGGGCGACCTACATCTGGCCCTAAGATCTTTAGCTCTTTGATTATTAATAAGATCTACCACAGACATATTGTTGACGTGAAAAAGCTTACATCTATCCCGAAATTCCTTCCTCCAAACCAGCAAAGCGACAGTCGGAGGGAATAATTCCAGGAAGGCAATACTGTGACTTTGTTGAAGCCAATGAAGGGGCCACCTTTCTGCACACCAGCGATCCTCCCAAAACAAACCGAATCCATGGGCCCCAGACGCATCTGAAAAGAGTTGAATCTGCCAAATGGTATTGTCCTCCACAAAAAAGAGGAAAACTCTGTTAAAATCTTCAAAAAACTTAAGTCAAATGAAAAGATCTTTCTTGATGGCCTTGGAAATTCAAATCCTGTGGTGAGGAAGGTACGCTCCTGACTTGCCAACCTCAAACGTCAGAAATAAGTCCTGCCTGCCCTAACTTGCCGACAAGCAAAGTTTAGATAGCCTAGTAAGCGCTGAACCTGTCTGAGCTCAATCTTGTCTTTGACGATTACACCCAACAACAAGCATTTACAATGCAATGGTCTCGGCATCATTAAAGGTAGAGCTATTGGCATTGCTCATGACATTTTTTTTTCTTTAAATCATAAATAAATGGCATTGTCATTTACATTGTCAATACACACCACTCTGCACTCAACTGCACTCACCTGCACTGCACTCAACTGCACTCAACTGCACTCACCAGCACTGCACTGCACTCACCTGCACTGCACTCAACCGCACTCACCTGCACTGCACTCAACTGCACTCACCTGCACTCAACTGCACTCACCTGCACTGCACTGCACTGCACTCACCTGCACTGCACTCACCTGCACTCACCTGCACTGCACTCACCTGCACTGCACTCACCTGCACTCACCTGCACTGCACTCACTTGCACTGCACTCACCTCACCTGCACTGCACTCACCTGCACTGCACTGCACTCACCTGCACTGCACTGCACTCACCTGCACTGCACTCACCTGCACTGCACTCACCTGCACTGCACTACACTCACCTGCACTGCACTGCACTGCACTCACCTGCACTGCACTGCACTCACCTGCACTGCACTCACCTGCACTGCACTGCACTGCACTCACCTGCACTGACCTGCACTGCACTGCACTCACCTGCACTGCACTGCACTCACCTGCACTGCACTGCACTCACCTGCACTGCACTGCCCTGCACTGCACGCACTGCACTCACCTGCACTGCACTCACCTGCACTGCACTGCACTCACCTGCACTGCACTCACCTGCACTGCACTCACCTGCACTGCACTCACCTGCACTGCACTCACCTGCACTGCACTGCACTCACCTGCACTGCACTCACCTGCACTGCACTGCACTCACCTGCACTGCACTCACCTGCACTGCACTGCACTCACACTGCACTGCACCTGCACTGCACTCACCTGCACTGCACTCACCTGCACTGCACTGCACTCACCTGCACTGCACTCACCTGCACTGCACTCACCTGCACTCACCTGCACTGCACTCACCTGCACTGCACTCACCTGCACTGCACTCACTTGCACTGCACTGCACTCACCTGCACTGCACTGCACTCACCTCACCTGCACTGCACTCACCTGCACTGCACTGCACTCACCTGCACTGCACTCGCACTGCACTGCACCTGCACTGCACTCACCTGCACTGCACTCACCTGCACTGCACTCACCTGCACTGCACTCACCTGCACTGCACTCACCTGCACTGCACTCACCTGCACTGCACTCACTTGCACTGCACTCACCTGCACTGCACTGCACTCACCTGCACTGCACTGCACTCACCTGCACTGCACTCACCTGCACTGCACTCACCTGCACTGCACTCACCTGCACTGCACTACACTCACCTGCACTGCACTCACCTGCACTCACCTGCACTGCACTGCACTGCACTCACCTGCACTGCACTGCACTCACCTGCACTGCACTGCACTGCACTCACCTGCACTCACCTGCACTGCACTGCACTCACCTGCACTGCACTCACCTGCACTGCACTGCCCTGCACTGCACTCACCTGCACTGCACTCACCTGCACTGCACTCTCCTGCACTGCACTCACCTGCACTGCACTCACCTGCACTCACCTGCACTGCACTGCACTCAACTGCACTCACCTGCACTGCACTCACCTGCACTGCACTGCACTCACCTGCACTGCACTGCACTCACCTGCACTGCACTGCACTCGCACTGCACTGCACCTGCACTGCACTCACCTGCACTGCACTCACCTGCACTGTACTCACCTGCACTGCACTCACCTGCACTCACCTGCACTGCACTCACCTGCACTGCACTCACCTGCACTGCACTCACTTGCACTGCACTGCACTCACCTGCACTGCAGTCACCTCACCTGCACTGCACTCACCTGCACTGCACTGCACTCACCTGCACTGCACTGCACTCACCTGCACTGCACTACACTCACCTGCACTGCACTCACTTGCACTCACCTGCACTGCACTCACCTGCACTGCACTCACCTGCACTGCACTGCACTGCACTGCACTCACCTGCACTGACCTTCACTGCACTGCACTGCACTGCACTCACCTGCACTGCACTGCACTGCCCTGCACGCACTGCACTCACCTGCACTGCACTCACCTGCACTGCACTCACCTGCACTGCACTCACCTGCACTGCACTGCACTGCACTCACCTGCACTGCACTCACCAGCACTGCACGCACTGCACTCACCTGCATTGCACGCACTGCACTCACCTGCACTGCACTCACCTGCACTGCACTGCACTCACCTGCACTGCACTGCACTCACCTGCACTGCACTCACCTGCACTCACCAGCACTGCACTCACCTGCACTGCACTCACCTGCACTGCACTCACCTGCACTGCACTGCACTACACTCACCTGCACTGCACTGCACGGCACTCACCTGCACTGCACTCACCTGCATTGCACTGCACTCACCTGCACTGCACTCACCTGCACTGCACTCACCTGCACTGCACTCACCTGCATTGCACTGCACTCACCTGCACTGCACTCACCTGCATTGCACTGCACTCACCTGCACACACCTGCACTGCACTCACCTGCACTGCACTCACCTGCACTGCACTGCACTCACCTGCACTGCACTGCACTGCACTCACCTGCACTGCACTCACCTGCACTGCACTCACCTGCACTCACCTGCACTGCACTCACCTGCACTGCACTCACCTGCACTGCACTGCACTCACCTGCACTGCACTCACCTGCACTGCACTCACCTGCACTGCACTCACCTGCACTGCACTGCACTCACCTGCACTGCACTCAACCGCACTCACCTGCACTGCACTCAACTGCACTCACCTGCACTGCACTGCACTCAACTGTACTCACCTGCACTGCACTCACCTGCACTGCACTGCACTCACCTGCACTGCACTGCACTCACCTGCACTGCACTCACCTGCACTGCACTGCACATACCTGCACTGCACTCACTACTCTGCACTCACTACTCTGCACTCACTACTCTGCACTCACTACTCTGCACTAACTACTCTGCACTCTGCTCTCACTACTCTGCACTCACTACTCTGCACTCACTACTCTGCACTCACTACTCTGCACTCACTACTCTGCACTCTGCACTCACTACTCTGCACTCACTACTCTGCACTCTGCACTCACTACTCACTACTCTGCACTCACTACTCTGCACTCACTACTCACTACTCTGCACTCACTACTCTGCACTCACTACTCTGCACTCACTACTCACTACTCTGCACTCACTACTCTGCACTCTGCACTCACTACTCTGCACTCTGCACTCACTACTCTGCACTCACTACTCTGCACTCACTACTCTGCACTCACTACTCTGCACTCACTACTCTGCACTCTGCACTCACTACTCTGCACTCACTACTCTGCACTCACTACTCTGCACTCTGTACTCACTACTCACTACTCTGCACTCACTACTCTGCACTCACTACTCACTACTCTGCACTCACTACTCACTACTCTGCACTCACTACTCTGCACTCACTACTCCGCACTCACTACTCAGCACTCACTACTCTGCACTCTGCACTCACTAATCTGCACTCACTACTCACTACTCTGCACTCACTACTCACTAATCTGCACTCACTACTCACTAATCTGCACTCACTACTCACTACTCTGCACTCACTACTCTGCACTCACTACTCTGCACTCACTACTCTGCACTCACTACTCTGCACTCACTACTCACTACTCTGCACTCACTACTCACTACTCTGCACTCACTACTCTGCACTCTGCACTCACTACTCTGCACTCACTACTCTGCACTCACTACTCTGCACTCACTACTCACTACTCTGCACTCACTACTCACTACTCTGCACTCACTACTCACTACTCTGCACTCACTACTCACTACTCTGCACTCACAACTCACTACTCTGCACTCACTACTCACTACTCTGCACTCACTACTCTGCACTCACTACTCACTACTCTGCACTCACTACTCACTACTCTGCACTCACTACTCTGCACTCACTACTCACTACTCTGCACTCACTACTCTGCACTCACTAGTCTGCACTCACTACTCTGCACTCTGCACTCACTACTCTGCACTCACTACTCTGCACTCACTACTCACTACTCACTACTCACTACTCTGCACTCACTACTCACTACTCTGCACTCACTACTCACTACTCTGCACTCACTACTCTGCACTCACTACTCTGCACTCACTACTCACTACTCTGCACTCACTACTCTGCACTCACTACTCACTACTCTGCACTCACTACTCTGCACTCACTACTCTGCACTCACTACTCTGCACTCACTACTCACTACTCTGCACTCACTACTCTGCACTCACTACTCTGCACTCACTACTCACTACTCTGCACTCACTACTCACTACTCAGCACTCACTACTCAGCACTCACTACTCTGCACTCACTACTCTGCACTCACTACTCTGCACTCACTACTCTGCACTCACTACTCTGCACTCACACTCTGCACTCACACTCTGCACTCACTACTCTGCACTCACTACTCTGCACTCACTACTCTGCACTCACTACTCTGCACTCTGCACACTCACTCTGCACTGTGCACACCACTGATATCATGGAATGTTCCACCACACTTTCTAAAACTCTATAGTCCGAAGCATAATAGGCACAGAACCAAAAGAAGGGTAGACATTGCTTAAAATAATCTTATTGTATTTATGAGAAGCAAAAGCGAGACTGTGAAATGTGCTGAATATCAGTTTGTTACGAATCAACAGAGTGGAGTTAGAGAACCAAGAAATAGTAATTTAGAATCTGGGTTAGAAGGAGTAGTAATCACAAGCTGAGGATCAACGGGCACGAAACAGCGTGGTGGGCGCGCAGGAGACGCAGCGTGAGCGTGCACATCAGCTGAAGATCGCCGGAGAAGACACAGAGCCTGCCTGCTGCCATGACTGACCCACTGCGGAGGGAAAGAGCCCGGTGAGTGGGGATAGGGGGGGGGGCGGCAGAGAGGGAGTGGGCAGAGAGGGAGGGTGTGTGTGTGTGTGTGTGCGTGTGTCTGTCTGTGTGCGTGCGTGTGTCTGTCTGTGTCTGTCTGGTGTGTGCCTGCCTGCCTGCCTTTGTGTGTGCGCGTCCACAGACCCTGGTCGGCTCGTGCACCGCTCTGTACTCCCTTGCGAGCTTACTCGGCGACAATAGTTCTCGTTGCCGAGACCTAAAAAGGACCTGATTTCCTGTACCTTTTCATTCAGCAAACGAGCCATCATATTCCGTGTGTCGATTTCTATACCCAAAAAGGTGAGTTTAGTACTAGGGCCCTCAGTCCTTTCTGGAGCCAGCGGGACACCTAACTCTTTAGCCATGTCCTGAAAAATGCCTAGAGCCCTGCTACACTGATCTGAATGTGCGGCTCCAATGAACATAAAGTCATACAGATAATGGCAAACATATTGATGACCACTTCTCTTGGTAAAGCACCATTGCAAAAAGGAACTAAACATCTCAAAAAGAGCACTGGATAATAAGCAACCCATTTGGAGCACTCTGTCTACATGAAATGCTCCATCAAGTGGGGCATGGCATGAGGCGTCAAGATGGCGGTCACACTCTGAGAGTGCTCTTGATCCCCTCCGTCATCCGCCTGACATCCGCCGCCGACAGCTACCATCTGACCGGGATTAGCATTTCCAGTGACCTGGTGTCACCGTTGCTGTGCTTTGGGCCCCTTTTCGAGTGGACTGAAGCCTTGCCGACCCGATTCTGCCCCTTCGCCTACGGGCACAAGCGGAAAATGGCGGACCCGCCGGCGGCCCACCCCTGGACTGAGTAATCTGGGAGCTGCTGGAGATCTGCAGGGAACCCGGTTGCGGCGCCATAAAGGTGGTGCCCACCAGCAGGTCAATACCGCTGACTGTGCAGAGGAGTGACGGCACAAGGCGGCTCGGGGCTGCGGAGCATGGGCCCACCAGCTGCCCTAGATGCCGGAGAAGGAGGCTCCTCCTGATTGCTCAGCCCGGGTGCTGGCCTCCGCGAGGGCCGAGGGTTGGGCCTGGTGAGGAATCGGCCTGTTCCACACCTGGGCCTGCTTTGTCCCACGGACCTGAGGGACAGTGGCGCTCATACCTGGCTGGCTCGCACGCTGAGATCGGGCGGTCGCGTATTGTGGCGGAGCGGTCTTGCAGTCGGCCTGGGCCCCCACCAAGCCCGTGAGTTTCCTGTGACCTGAGCTTCTCCGCTCCCCCGGCGAGTGATTGGACCCACCGGGGGGGGGTGGTCTGCTGCCTTCAATGCTGACGCCCTGTAGGTGCCTGGGCCCTCCTTACTGCTGCACGAGAGAAGAGGGACATCTGGAATTACTGAGGCAGTGAGACTCCCTCCTTGGCCAGGCCTCACTTTCCCCCGGTGCTCCGCACTGTTCTGGGGCCAGGGGGCCGGCTCTTGAGTGGGGGCTGCTCCCGGCTACCAGATCGGGTGGCGGAGACAGCACACAGGGCTCTTGCATGCCCTGCCCGTGTGAAAGAGAACTGACTCCCTGCGGGCGGCGTCCCTGTGGAGGTACCCTTTGCTCTATCTAGTGTTGGTGAGCGGGATTTTTGGGCTGGGGACCGGCCACTGTATCGGGGGGCGAGGAGGTGACCTAGGGCCCGCCCTCCCTCCCTCCCTTCCACTGCTCCTCTATACTCTCCCTCCTCTGGGGACTCTGGACTGATTTCTTTCCATCGCGGCCGGCCGCAGTCCTGTCCTCTGAGCTTATTAGTGCCTCCTGCGGTGCTTTCCATTGCACACTGGACTGAGCAGCCCCGGACTGGACTCCGACCATCGCTGTAGTCTCGTGTGGGCGTGGCGGTCCATCTGCCCCTGACGGGTCACCGGGAGCCTTGGTCGGGTGTGATCCCCTTCCCGCCTACTCAGAACCTACTCTGGTGAGTGGGGTTCGGAGGGGGGATCGGCCACCATGTTGGGTGGCAAGGCGGTGGAACAACTCGAGAACCTCCACCCCCTCCCTCTCTCTTCTTCTCCCTTGGCGGGGATTGGGGTTGGTGGACTGTTGTAGCACCGGGCGCCAGAGTTGGCCTGATCGCCCCCTGGGGAGTCTGCTCCATCCGGCCCCAGGGGCTAGCCCGGGCCACTCTCATTCTCCTAATTCGGCTGGGGCTTGGGGGGGGTGGACCTGGGCACCCGGATCTGAGCATTGACGGTATGGGTGTCGGGGGTCCCCCTCCCCCTTCCATTCCTCGGAGGGACCGGCATCCGAGTCCACCTGGCTGGACTGACTTCTTTCTTGGGGACAATGGGCAGAACTCTCACCCCACAAAATCCTGTTCCTCCAACCCAAACAAAAATGGACCAATTTACCACATTGGACAGGGATCCTGGTGGGGCATCTGGAGCCGCTGTGGGCGATCTCTCCACCATCCTTCAGGTGATAAGCACATCGCAGCCTTCTGTGGAGAGCAAAATTGGTGAGGTGAGGGTGGAAGTGGCTCTTTTCCGCCAGGACCTGCGCAACGCTACGGCGTGCATCACGGAGGCGGAATCCTGTACCTCCGCGGCAGAAGACGGACATCAGCAGACTTAAAATCCAAGTGGCCCGCCTCCAGACCCAGACCTCGGAGCTCCATCGTAGGGCTGAAGATTCTGAAAATAGGACGCGGAGGAACAACCTGCGCCTTCTGGGGTTTCCTGAGGGAGTGGAGCAGGGCCATGCTGACACGTTTATAGAAACCTGGGTGCGCTCCTGGATGCCCAAGGAGAAACTTTCTCCCTGGTTTGCCGTGGAACGGCCTCACCGCTCTCTGGCTCCCAAACCTCCGCCTGGAGCTCCTGCTTGACCCATTATCCTTAGAGTCTTCAATTTCGTGACAGGGACGCTATCTTGGGGGCGGCCAGGGTGCATGGTCCACTGCAGTTCCAGAACTCCAGAATTATGGTTTTCCCGGACTACTCCAGGGAGGTGCAGACTCAGCGCCAATCCTACGATGAAGTCAAACAAAAACTCAGAGCTATGGGCTTTCGCTATGGTCTGCTCTTCCCGGCCCGGTTCAAGGTCATCTTCCAGGACAAGACATTCTTCTATGACACCCCCCAAGCAGCCTGGACCTGGCTCACGGAGGAGCGACCCCTTCTGCCTGGGCTGGCTCCCTCTCCCGCCCGGAGGATCTCCCAGCAGCCACACCCAACCATGCCTAAGCCCCAGCGGCGCTGGACCAGGTCCCCACAGGAAGAACGACCGCCGAGGAGGGGAGTCCCGCTCGCCGGCTGCGCTGACTCGGTGCTCTCCCTCCTGGGCCCCGACTCGGAGGTCCGACTCCCCCCAGCCCGACTACTTCGCTGATCGACCTGGGCAGTGTCTCGGGCCCCTCTGAAACTTTGTGACGGGCAGTGTCGGATTTGGACCTGTCTAGGAGCCTAGTGATCTGTGGATCTGGTGAGGAAGAGAACATTTGATCTGTGCCACACAACGTGAACTCTGTATCTCACTTTCCGGGAGTCCTTGCAGTGCGACCGCTCTTGAAATATCTGAGTCGGGGCAGATCCAGCTTCATTGTTCCACTGAGTTTGGTGAACTAATTTCTAAGTCAATCCCAGGACTTGTCGACAGTACTGGTTGCAAGGTTATCTTACCATCAATACAGCTGTTGGCATATTTTATCCGGCTACATGGAGGGGGGTCCATCTCTGCCATGTTCCTGTTTCGCAAACTGTTTTAGCTTAGCAGTTAGTCTCACTGTGGGTTGTTGGTTTGATGTTTTCTCTTTCAGGGCGACAGATGCTTCCGCTTCAGAAGTGTAGGGTGGGGGGAGTTGGAGGGCGAGGGAGGGGGGAAGACTGTTGCCTCCCAAAAGTTTGTTGTTTTTAGCCGCCTCCGGGCCGCTGCTTCCTGTTCTTATCGGTAGCCGCACTCACATGTATGCGTTCGCCGACGACATTAAGATCACCAGTTCACACACCTTCCACTCACCGTCTCGGACCTCGGGAGAGTGTATCCCTTGGGACCCGGACACCTCCGCGCATGCATCCGTTCCTCCACACACCACCCATCTTGATGGCCCCTACCTTCAATAGGACCCTCACATCCTTTCATGGAATATTAACGGCCTTCTTGACCGAATCAAACACACTGCATCCTGTTTCTACAAGAAATACACCTCCTGGGTTCACAATACAACTTCCTCGCCCGCTATGGGTTTGACAGGGCCTGGCACTCTGGCTGGCTTTACATGAGGTTTCCAGGGGGTAGCCATACTACTTAGGAGAGGACTTCCCTTTACCCTGACCAGAGCTGAGACTGACACGCAAGGCCTTTATGTGGCCATGACGGGTACGATTGAAGGCCACCTTCTTAGCCTCCTGTGTACATACATTCCCCCGTCACCATGGCTTCTACCCTTCGCCGCCTCACACCGGTGATTTCCTCCTTCCCACAGGGCTTGACTGTTTTTGGGGGTGACTTTAACGCCATCCTGCAACCTTCTTGCGATGCGACAGGCATTCCATCGCCCCCCCTCCCGACTTGCCTCTGCGAAATGCCTGTCTGATTGGTCCTCTGCCCTAGGTCTCTGTGATGCCTGGAGGGTGTGAAACCCCCGTAAAGAACAGTACACCCACACCCACACCTTGTCGGCCCACCACACCCACTCCCATATCGACGTGTTCCTGCTGCCTGCGTCGGGCTGCTGTCAATTGATGTCCGGGGCCGTTATATTGCCTAGGGGTATCTCGGACCATTCCCCCGTCTCCCTCTATCTCGAGACCTCCCCTACTGGCTCCCATGCTGCTTGGCGGCTCAACGCCTGGTTCCTATAGGATGCCACATTTGTTGATTCCCTCGGGCAGGAGCTGCAGCTCTATTTCTAAACCAATGCGGGTTAGGGGACGCTGTAGGAGGCCGGCAAGGCCATGGTCCAGGGTGTGGCCAGAGGCCTGGTCCACGCGAAACGGGTGCAGCAGTCTGCCCAGCTTGTGCAGCTGGAGGCCCAGGTGGCGCAGCTGGAGGGAGCCCAAACAACCGATAACAGGAAAGACTCCTCTCGGCAGCTTACACTGACAAAGGACTATTCCCCTCCGCAGGCAATCCTTCAAGTATTTGGGTGTGTGGGTCACCCTCTTACCGGAACTCAAGTGGGCTCTGAATATTGTCCCCTTGGTCGCTAGGGCCAAGACGGATCTCAAGAAATGGCAACCCCTCCCTCTCAACCCCCTGAGCATGAGTGCTCTCTTTAAAATGATGGTCCTCCCCTCTTCCTACACATCTTACAAAATATCATCACTCACCTCCCAGGCAGCTGGTTTCGAGAATTGGATGGCATCTTCACCCGGTTTCTATGGGGAAGCGGGAGGTCGCGACTGTCCCTAGCACATTGTTACATTCCCCTCTTCGACGGGGGCATGGGGGTGACTAATCTACACCTCTACTACCTGGCCACGAGACTCATTGTGTTCCACGATTGGTTTGAGGGCGGCTGGTCTGACCCGGCGTACCGGGTTTTACTCAGGGTAATGGACTTTCCGCAGATCCAAGCATACCTGTATGGCAGCCCTGTGCCGCAGGCTCTGCACCTGTCACTACGACGATGCTCACGGCCTGGCGTACAGCCCTCCGCCATGTAAAGTGGGACCGTAAACTCACCAAACAGACTCCCCTGTGGAGTGGAGCCTGGCTGGGGGAGGTCTCATCCCTCCAAGACTTCCGTGGCTGAAATCTCGTAGGGATCTTGTTACTTGGAGACGTTAGGGCGGGGGACCATATCAGATCTTTTACAGACCTACAGCAACGCCATTCCCTCCTCCCCTCCCAATTATATAAATACCTACAACTCAGACATGCCCTGCACACACACATTCCGTCTCCCACCTCTTTCCCGGAATTCAACCCCTTGGAATCCCAGGTGATGATGGGGAACCTGGGCAGAGGGGAGATGTCACGAATTTACCGATCCCTGGTGAACAATGGCCCGCGTCCTTGGATCGGCTCCGGGCCCACTGGGAGGGATGGCTGGGTCCCCTGGAGGAGGCAGATTGGAGAGACGCCCTTATGGCCCCCAAGACCTTGACAACCTCCTCCAAGTTACGCCTCGTTCAACTCTATTACCTCCATACGGCATATCTCACTCCGGCGCGCCTCTTCAGCGCCCACATGCGGCCCTCCCCGGCAGATTTTTACCATATGGTTTGGCAGTGTCCTGCTCTGGCACCGTTCTGGAGAGGGGTGGAGCTTGAACTCACACTGGCCCTTGGGTGGGAGGTTCCCCACGACCCAATGCGCCTGCTCTTGGGGGTGTTTGATGGCCTCGATGGAGCCAGGGCTGATAAACGCTTTCTGGGAACGGTGGAGGCCGTGGCGAAGAGGGATATAGCAATGCTCTAGTCCCAGGACAAGTCATCTACTGTGCGGTAATGGAGGGGGGAGGGGATTGGTGTGGAGTCCAGGAGGAGCCCTTCTTTGAGGCCCGGGGATGTCCTGAACTCTTTGGCAAGATGTGGGGTAAAAGGTTCAACGTATTACCTGCTTGAAGGGTTCGACTATGTCGTGTACATGTATAGTTGTAGGCAAATGTCGTACTCACTCCACTTGTGCCTCATGTGTTTCTGTCGGCTTCTCCCGAATGTATTTCACCTTAATAATGTGCTTGATTTGCTACCGATGTATTTTTGTTTAAGAACACCAATAAATTTGATTATCAAAAAAAAATGCTCCATCAAAAAACATGCCCAAAAGTTCAAAATCTGATGGATGTATTGGTAGCAAGCGGAAAGCTGACTGAATATCGCTCTTCGCCAATTCAGCCCCAGTCCCAACCATCCTTACCAATTTTAATGCATCGTCCACTGAGGCATAAGACACATTAGAATCAGCAGGGGAATTGAAATCTTTAATGGATTGATCCTCTGGCCACGAGAGATGGTGAATTAAACGAAATTCCCCAGTCACTTTCTTGGGTACTAATCTCAAAGGCGATACAATCAAGTTTACCAGGGGGCACTGCCAGAATAGATCCGCTATCCTGCCTGCTTTCAATTCCACATCCAATTTCTTTTGCGCAATCTGTGGTGACTCCTTGGCAAATTTCAGGTTATCAGCCCAATGTTGGCACCTAATAGCCAATCTTGAAACCGACCCTGAATCCCCAATAAAGTTTGGAAGCAACCTCTGAATCTGGGTACTCAGTCAGCCATGATTCAAGAATCGACAGCCTAATAGGGCTTTGGCATAGGTTGGAAAACTGATCCCCATTCCCTTTGAAATCTCCCTTGTTCCCCCAACTTGTGATATGTGAAACATTGTTTGATGGCATGTTTTCCTCCACATTGGGAACATTCATGTTTAAATCTACAAAACTGTCTGGTGCAGAGACCCCGGTTAAGATTCCAACAGGCTCCGTATACTGTAAACTGTCCTCTACCGAACCAACCCACCCCGATTTGGGCAGGGTGCGGCTGAAAGCGCCAGTATGTAATTGGTAAACCACTTGCTGTATGCGTAGTGGCGGGCGGTTGGGTAGAGGACATCTACTGAAGCCACTGAAGCCAAAGCTCCGAATCAGCGTCACCTCAAGGAATGGAATATACTGAGCCTTACTCTAAATTCCTCGTCATAGCTGAGCCACGCAAAACCACCAAAGTGCATTTAGGCCGTACGAATAATGTCCATGTATTTGGACATTGCCACTGCCCTATCTTGATGTCTTTCGCAATAGACACTCACGTAGATCAAGAATGCTGACATCCGGAGGATAGAAACACCGTTCGCAAGATGGCCGCTTAAGCTACCGGCTCCGTTGACCTCTGCCGGCAGCTCGCACATCCTGTCATTTCTCCTTTACCCACGCCGGACTCCCGTGTGAATGAAGCTCGCCTACTACCGGTGGTGCAATCCCGGACTCCCTAACGTACTGGGTGACGGAGCTATGTCGTGTCTCATTTTCGGCCTGCTCCAGGGCTGCAGCCGGGACCTCGATTTCTAGCCCACCCGGGCTGAAATTGAACAACAGCGGCTGTGGAACCAGTGTTTCGTCCGGTCTTCCGAACTCGGATCTTTTTGCATCTCCGATCTGCATTCCAGTTACCAGCTGGCACTGAAGACTCGGTCTAGTGGCACAGGGTGTGCATCGTGAGCCGCGGTCGGGAGCCGCTTGCCCGGAGACCCTGCTGGAGACGGCGGTGTTGACGGGGGGGACCCTGGCGGACGGCGAAGGTGCTGTGATCGCAGTTGAGGGTGCGCTTGCTGTTGTTTCGGCTTCTAGTGTGCCTGGAGCCTCGGAAGTGAGTCTGGGGCTCGAGTCCTCCTTCGTCTCTTTGGGGGGGGAGATGGAGGGGACAGACGGCGCACCATCGTTGAGGTCCGTGATGGCCGCCATTGGAGCGCTCCACTCCCGATTCACTGTCACTTATGACCGAATGTCGGAAACCCTGGGAAATATCTGCTTTCGACCGGACAATGATGCTGCGATACATGATCATCACCCTGTGGTGCCAGTGGCAGATATGGCCTATTGTTTTGTGATTACCGTGTTGCAGCCTGACTTGGCTCACTTTGATGATCTTGGTCTCGCGAATGTTGCACCTACGACAGAAGTTAGCTTTCACTGTATGACTCCTGTTCAGCGGAATATCGTAGCTGGAGGTTCTGATCGCCAAGACCAGCTCTTTCGTGAATGTCGAAGAGGTCTGCTTATCTCCTTTATCTTTCCCCGTTGGTCTTGTGGACGCCGCCACTTTGTATCCTGTCTTCGATTTGACTCCGTCGTTTTGAACTGCTATGGACGCTTTGCTTACCGCATGACTATTGTGATTTGGGCGGCGTGGGTTTTCATACAGAATCGCACTGGTCAGGGCTGACTTCATCTTGTGTCCTGCTCTGGATCCGATACCACTGCTTTGAACTGTTTGGCACGCTTCGCTTTCTGTGAGACTGCTGGCTTGGGCGACGTAGAATATCGCGAAGAACCAAACTGGTCGTGACTATCTTTGACTTTCGGGGTTCGCTACGTTTTATGATTTATGCCGGGATGGTACCGTGTATCTCACCGGGAGTCGGGTGGATTTGGTTGATGTCCTCCCCTTACTGGTGCCTAATACTTGAATTTAACAGTCGACAATATGTTTTGGGGAGGTCGCTAATGGCGGGGGTATAGGTGGCCGGGAGTATGTTTGCTGCTCTCCTCCTCCACTTTCTTTATTTCCCTTCTTTGGGGTTCTCCGGGGCGACAGGCACGCTGTTAGTGGGGTAGGCCGTAGCCATTACAGGGGTGCGGGGTGGCGGGTGTTGGGGGGGTTTGTTATTTTAGTTTGTTTTGCTCTATGGTCCCTTTTCTTTCTTTCTTTCTCTTTGGGTAGGGTTTTTTCTTCCTTCACGGTAGGGCTGGCTGTCTCTCCTTACCCCTTTTTTTTTTCATCCTCGGTTTGGCGTCTATACTTGCCCATACCTTACTGTCTCCAGAGGGTGGGTTTTCAGGAGGGTGCGCTCGCTAATCGCTTGCTATTACATTGACTTTTATTCCTCGTCCGCCCGGCGGGCGTAGTGTGCCCTAGGTTCTTATCGCTCATCACCTGGACTTGTTTGCACTGTGGGGTACCTCCCCCATCTCTTCTTAATTTCATGTTATGGTGTGACGCCATCGATAGTGCAGCCACTCCTGCTTCTTTATAACTTTAAAATTCAACCTTTGACATCCTGATGCGTTTAGGCGTAACCAATCACATGCTGTACTTTTATTGTAGTTATTCTTAGGTTCTATACACGTGCATGTCTCCTGAATCTAATTATTGTGCTTGCGGCCGGCCTCTGTGGTTGTAGGCCTGCGCTTGTAATACCTTGATTAATTCAATAAAGGTTTTCCCCAAAAAAAAAAAAGAATGCTGACATCCAATTTTCTATGTTCTTGGGGACCCTGGGACATTTAGCCAGCTCCCATTCCTCTTCTTTGGACCCTTCTTTAGCCTGAATGTCCCTATGGAGTAGTTTAAACACGTCCACAAACTCGTGCTGCCAAATCCTATTTTTTGTCAAATCTGAAAGATGCGTTCCCAATGGCATAGCTATTCCCATATAAGGGAGCTTCTTACGAATATTATTAGGAACTTTCCCCACCTGCACATCACCGGAATTAAGTTCACCATACACTTTTTTATCTGGACTTGTATCCTTGTTTACCACAGCAGCACTAATAACAGTTGGAGACTGTGCATCCACATTCACTACAGCAGGTGACCTTATCCGGCGCACAGAAGAGAGATTGCTTTCGGACGTACTCGTCCAGAACCTCGTACTACTTCATGGGATCATTGATCCATGTGCTTTTACTACGCCGTGTTTCTTTCCTTTTGACTACATATCAAACTGAACACTATGAGACAAATATATTGTTTATAATGACCATACTGGATAACTATTAGGACACTTCCTTTTGGCATTTATCTACCATCAAGAGAATTTTTATCCGGTCCAGGGCCCTGTCGGGTCGGAATTAACACCGACAGAGCGACCTTTTCATCCCTATACTCCATTTGTACAGCCCTGAAGAGTCGCAGGCAGATTGTGCCGCACACGACGAAACACGTGTCGTCTGGATTTTCCGTGTCTGAACATTAAAAGACACTTCACATCAATGCCAGAATCGTCTTAATATTTAATCATTACTGTGTGTTCTCTCAGGCCTTTGTCTCTGTAATGGTTCACAAGCCGATACTGATACTACTGTCTTAACTCATTTGGAGTGTGCATGGGTATTTTGTTTTGAAAATTTCCGGTACTAGCATTTGTTAGTCCTTTCTGGGGGGTTATAGGGCTTATCCCCTCACCCGCTTTGCACCTCAACTCTACAAAAACCACCTTCTATCTGATATATTAGCGTTATCATATAAGCTGTGCGCCCTTTTCCTATAAGAAAACCCCTTGCTCTGACCCACAACTTCCACATTCACTACAGCCTCCCCAGTAGTCACCCCCAAAGCATTAAAGAATGAGGAATCACCCACACCAACAAAACGTGTATTGCGCTTGCCACCCAATGGTTGTGACCAAGAAGCCCACCAATGTGGCTTACCTGTTGATAACTGAGCAGAGCGTTTCTGAAATTCTTTGGGATCTTCACGCTGATGATAACTGTGTCACTGTGCTTTGTCCATAGCGCTGTCCGCTCCTGACTTCTACAACACACTAACAACATTAGTTGCTCCTGCCCCACCCTGTGAAAAAACATTATCCTGCATTGTCATATGTACATTACGAACCCCATATCCTTCACCCAAATCCGGATGTATGTCATTGCTACGCATGCTTTTACAATGCATGCCTTTACCACGCAGGTTTTACAACGCAAGTCGTTACAACAACTTGCGTTGGGGGGCGCTGCATAGTGAATACTTTAATTTACCATTCCATCTCCAGTCCCCGTGGATACTAGGGAAGGTTTTGGATAGTAAATTAAACTATTCCCTATCCTACAGCGCCCCCCAGCGCAAGTCGTTATAACGACTTGCATTGTAATACCTGCGTGGTAAAGGTACTGCGTTGTAACAGTTGCGTAGTAAAGGATGTTCCCCCCCAAATCCCCTTCTTCGAGATCTTCATAATCATCCCCATAATCCAATTCCTCTTCATGTATTTCCAGATCAAGGTTACTCCTTCCAGGCAGCTCCCCATCCCCCACTCCCCCCATCATACAACCTCCAATTGGTCACAGGCATCCGCTCTGAATGCCGCACCTTGTGTGCCTGATTTTTTTCCAAAAGCCGCAAAATGCTCCGTGCTCAAACAACAGGGGACTCCAGTCGCTGTCAGTGATCCTGCTGATGCTGACACATTCAAGCCTCTCCTGCCTGAAAGCGCTGAGAATTCCAAACCGTTCCCCCAGTCCCCTCTTCAGAGCTGCCACCCGCAGCCAACGGGGCATTAGAATACCCCACCCACACCCATTGCCCAGTCTGAGGCCCAAAAAATGAATTCAAATTAAACTGAGGCTGAACAGGAGGAGAGCGAGATGTAGGAAAAATAAGCTATCATCCAGAAGAACCCCCTAACTGTGGAGGTATTGAATCAACATGCTCACTGTGAGGAACCAACTCCACAACCTCAAACTCCTCATGAGTAAATGAAAATCCTGCATTGCGTTTACTTTGACTCATGTACATTGTGCAAAATGGGAAGACGACCAGACCCTCTCTGCCTCCAGCGTTGTAATCAGCCAGGCACTTTCTTTCAAATATTATGTGAATGCCCCAAAGTCCAAACATTTTGGGGTAACATCACTAAGCAGATGGAGAGGGCTTGCAGCAAATACTCGAAGGCTACCCCCCAGCTCTGCCTACTCAACATGTGGGATGCCACGAATCTGATGCAAGCAGAACAGGCGTGGGCTTCGGCTGGGTGGGCTCTTGGGAAACGTAATATTGCACAGAAATGGGGGCTGAGGCGGTTCTGTGCCAAAGAGAGTGGGCGATACACATGGATAGGGCAATGATTGCCGAAAAAGATGTCTTCAAACACAGAGTATGCCCCAAAAAGTGGGACCACAAGTGGGGGAGATGGAATAAATACAGAGGTGACCTTTGTGTATCCCCTACCATCGAACTACAGAGGGACCAATGCCTCATGCTGGAGGTATCCGGCCCTGAAGACACACTCCGGCCCTGATGCAAACATCATACTGTCTTTATAATATGTTACCTAAAGGGTTGAGACTCTGAGTGTGTTTGTGAGCCTTGGAACGGATTTCTGCCTAACAGTCTGTATCTAAATTGCATCATACAAGCTGTTTTTGCTATGTTTTCACAATGCACCCAGCTATCGATTTATCAATGTAATGCACCTGTTTTTTTCTTATCCCTTTTTCCTTTTTTGCTCAATAAAAACTGTTTAAATATAAATAAATAAATAAATAAATAAACTCCTCATGAGCATAACCATGCACCAATGACTCTATGTGCTCAAAATGTCCAGTTGCCAGCGAAACCCCACTTGAGAACTGGGATTTATCACCAGGGGGGCCTCTGGGCAAAGGGGACTGCACCACACCAGAACTGTCCCCCACCAACATGGACCCAGGAACCTTGAAACCCCTGCATGACTGCTTATTTTCCACTTGTTTGGGTGCAGGAAACACTATCTGGTCCCCTAAAACAACTTCCCCGCTGTCGCTTGAATAATCTACTATTGAGGGGAGCGCTTGCCTAAATTCACTTGAGGTGCTATGTCAATTGGAGCGCCTCCCATAATAACATGAAAGCTTTGTGAGCTCATTCATTCTACCTTTGGGCCGTAATGTAGGCGAGGAGCTCGCAGGTAAAACAAGAGAAGTGACCTCCGCTCCGACGAAACCCCGCCCTCACTCCCTCCCTCCCCGAAGGAGCGATGCAGAATGTGACCGGGAGGCAGCCCCACCCCTCAGCGAGGCTCTTCTCCGAGCCCGACCCACACCAGGGCCGGAGAATGCCCCCAACTGACCTGCCACTTCAGCAGACTCCGAGGAACACCGCGGCATTTGAAGCCTGTCTCCGCCGCTCCTACGGTAAGGACGACCGCGGCTCCGCTTCAACGCCGCCTCTCTTTCATCATTTACCGGCATCAGCGGAGCTCAGCCGTGCGACGACAAACATCCCGCCATAACTCCTCTCGCCGCCTTCCTTCTCGGATGCCCCACGCCCGCCACCTCAGAGAGAGATACCCCGGGCCTCAACAGGTCCTCACGACCCACAGCGCAGAGAACGCGCAGAGCCTCATGCACTGCCTCACCCTCCACCATATTATAAGCTTAACTTACTAACTTTTCCCACAAAGGTGACCAAATACTGACTAGAATTAAATCTGTCACAAAAAGTAACCACTACCTAGCCTCAAAGAGTGACCTCTCGCCAAAAGTGCACCTATTTCATACTACCTGCAAGCCCCGCCCCCCCAAACCTACCTGCACCTATCGCACCACATGGATTGCTCCACCGCGCGAAAATCCCCAGGGTGACACTGGCTCGCGCCATGATCCCCCAGGGTCCCCATTACAGGGAGGGCTGAAGTAGAGATTAAAGACTCCACGCTAAGCGATAACTTGACGTTTATATCAAAGCAAACTTTGCTATGGGTGATGCAAAGACTATAAAAGACAGTTGATCTGACTGCTCCCTCCTCCCCTCACCCACCTCTCCTTACCTGTGTCCGGCTGGTCCTGGAAACAAAGGGGCCTTCTGTCACTTAGCAACAAAATGCTGAAAGGGCGCCTAGAATGGCCGGTACTTAACAGAGGCGCTGCCTCGCCCCTGACACTGAGCCAACATATTTACTGGCCCAGCTGCTGTACCAGCCCCATTCTGTTTGCCCATGCCACCACGCTTGGGCTAACTGTGAAAATGTGGTATTTCACAGAGAAGCGGGCCCCCTGTTTTTCAGCCGAGCGGGAGGCCCTGGGCAACTGTCCACACTACCCATGCCTAGCACCGGCCCTGGTGCCTGTATTCGCAGTAAAGTGAAGGTTCTCATTGCACAGGTTGATCCACTCAAGAAATTCTGTGAGAGCGCCTGGTTCACCATCCAATACAAAAAACACGTCGTCAATGTATTGCAACCAATTTTTTATGGATTCGTTGTTCAAAGAGGGCCATATAGATGTTTGCCACCGTGGGTGCACAGGAGTCACCCACCCATGCTAACCCCTTTCACTTGTTTGAAAAGGTTTCCATTAAATTCAAATGTATTTTCTTCTAGGATAATGCGTAGAATGTCTAAAATAAAAGACAAATCACAATCTATGTCAATCAATCAATCAATCAAGAAATTTGTATAGCGCGCTACTCACCCGGAGGGTCTCAAGGCGCTTGGGGGAGGGGGTTTCGCTACTGCTCGAACAGCCAGGTCTTGAGTTGCTTCCTGAAGGAGAGGTGGTCTTGAGTAAGGCGGAGGTGGATGGGGAGGGAGTTCCAGGTCTTGGCTGCCAGGTAGGAGAAGGATCTTCCTCCCATGGTGGCTCTTCGAATGCGTGGAACGGCGGCGAGGGCGTGGTTGGTCGATCGTAGCTGGCGGGTGGGGGTGTAGAAGGTCAGGCGGTTGTTGAGGTACCTGGGGCCCAGGTCGTGGAGGGCCTTGTGTGCGTGGGTGAGGAGACGGAACGTGATTCTCTTGCTGACGGGGAGCCAGTGCAGGTCTCTCAGGTGTCCGGAGATGTGGCTGTGTCGGGGGATGTCCAGGATGAGTCGTGCGGAGGCGTTCTGGATGCGTTGGAGTCTTTTCTGCAGTTTGGCTGTGGTTCCGGTGTAGAGGGCGTTTCCGTAGTGCAGTCGGCTGGTGACAAGTGCCTGGGTGACCGTCTTCCTGGTTTCGGCGGGGATCCATCGGAAGATCTTTCGGAGCATGCGTAGGATGTTGAAACACGATGATGAGATGGCGTTGACTTGTCTGGTCATCGAGAGGGAGGAGTCCAGGATGAAGCCCAGGTTGCGTGCGTGGTCCGTTGGTTTGGGTGCGCTGCCCCGGGCAGGGGGCCACCAGGAGTCGTCCCAGGCAGAGGGTGATGATCCAAGGATGAGGACTTCCGTCTTGTCTGAGTTCAGTTTCAGGCGGCTGTTCTTCATCCACTCGGCTACGTCTTTCATCTCTTCGTGTAGGTTGGTTCTGGCGGTGGCGGGGTCGTTGGTGAGGGAGAGGATCCGCTGGGTGTCGTCGGCATAGGAGATGATGTTGAGGTTGTGTTGGCATGCGATGGCTGCGAGGGGGTTCATGTAGATGTTGAAGAGGGTGGGGCTGAGTGAGGATCCTTGTGGTACGCCGCAGATGACTTCGGTGGCCTTGGATCTGAACGGGGGGAGGCGGACTCTCTGGGTTCTTCCGGCAAAGAACGAGATGATCCACTCCAGTGCCTTCTCGTGGATTCCGACGTTGCTGAGGCGTTGTACTAGGGTGCGGTGGCAGACAGTATCGAACGCTGCGGAGAGGTCCAGGAGGATGAGGGCCGCTGTTTCCCCGTTGTCGAGCAGGGTTCGGATGTCGTCAGTGGTTGCGATGAGGGCGGTCTCGGTACTGTGGTTGGCTCGGAAGCCGGACTGTGAGTGGTCTAGGGATCCGTTCATCTCGAGGAAGGCGGCAAGCTGTCTGTTGACGGTCTTCTCGATGACTTTGGCAGGAAACGGGAGGAGCAAGATTGGGCGGTAGTTCTTGAGGTCGGTGGGGTCTGCTGATGGTTTCTTCAGGAGGGCGCTGAGTTCGGCATGCTTCCAGCTCTCCGGGAAGGTGGCGGTGTTGAAGGAGCAGTTGATGATGTCCCGGAGTTGGGGTGCGATGACGGAGTCGGCCTTGTTGAAGATTTGGTGGGGGCATGGGTCGGTTGGTGATCCGGAGTGGTAATGGGTGATGAACCATTCAACTGCTCGCTGAGCCCCTTGTTGCAGTATATTACTATTGAGAGACTCTATACCAAGGGTGACTAGGGTATCTCTGGTAGTAATGAATGGAAGACCTTCCACCTTTTTAATCATTTCTTTGGTGTCCTTAATGTGCGAGGTGGTTTTTGGTATATGTGGAGGCAAAATGCAGTCAATGTATTTAGATATTGATTCAGTGACCGACCCTATAGTTGTTACAATTGGGCGATAGGGAGGATTGTTACTGTCCTTGTGTATCTTAGGTACCCCATATACCCTTGCCATACGGGGATGGATAACATTCAAGAAATCATATTCATTTTGGCATAGGGTTCCCTGTTCTAGGGCCCTCTTTGTGAGGCTTTGTATCTTTCTCTGAACTCTGACCATTGAGTCCAGGTTCACGGGTAAGTAATGGATTGTGTTGCTCTGGAGGCTGTGCATGTTGGAAACATATGCATCAGTGTCCATCACGACAATCCCTCCTCCTGTATCGCAGTTTTTCATTGTTATGTCTGTTGTCTTTTTAAGTTCACACAAAGCCCCAAGTTCATCTTTTTGTAAGTTTGGAGATGGTCGTATGTTATACTTAGTAGCTGCTTTAAGTTTAGCCATTACCACATTCTCAAAAATGGCTACCTCTGGACCCACCTGGTCCAGATTGGGAATAAAAGTGGACCTAGGACGTAAGCCTGACCTATTCTCCTC
This sequence comes from Lissotriton helveticus, assembly GCF_964261635.1. Lineage (NCBI taxonomy): Eukaryota > Metazoa > Chordata > Amphibia > Caudata > Salamandridae > Lissotriton > Lissotriton helveticus. The sequence continues at coordinate 535,177,818 of NC_136069.1, read as the reverse complement.
ATTGATTACACTGGTAGGGGTGCCTTCAAAGAATTTCTTTAATTGTATTTTACGAAAGAACGACATGATGTCCTGAAATAGTTAAAAAGTGTTAGCCCCTGTGTGGGGTACAAAGGACAAACTTCTAGAGAGCAATGCTACTGTGGTAGTTTCTAAGGGATTTTTTGATAAAATAAAGATGGGTATTTCCTCTATGTTCTCCTGTACTGGGCATTGCGAGTGACCAGGTACTGGGAATTGTTTTGTTGGAAATTGTTGTGATTGAAATTGCCCCGATATCTCGATTGGTACCTTGGTCTCCATGGACCCGACACAATCCTTGCCTCCCTAAAAAAGGCAGCCCTGTTTGGGGATTATATTGGTGCATGGGTCGTTCGCCCTCATGACTAAAATGATGTGGGCTCTGTTCATTATCTAAATCAGAAGTATCTGGAAAGTTAGTTACTTTCTGTCTAGATTGTACATGGCTAGGTCATTGTCTCTCTTTGTATTAGTATTGCATTGGTTCATTGTGATATTTATTTTGAAGTCGCCCTATTAATTTACGCTATGCAACTAGTAGTCTGAAATCACTTTTTTTTGCTCAAACAATTTTTATTAAGAAGAACAAAAGAAAAACATAATGCAATGTCAAAACAATAAGCAGGTCTACAGTATGCTTGTACACAGTACATTGCAGAAGATTTCTGACGAGTCCAATACACTCCCCTGCGTTTAAACATGGCGAAAATGTCCATTACTGCCACCAAGCTGTCATTACACAAACGATAAAATTGTACACACTTGATATGCATAACAGTTGACCCTTAGTAATCGAGCAATCACCCTAATCAGTTCCGGGTGTGGGCATATGGTCGAGGTCAGGGAGGTCCAGTATTGCATGTTATTCACGCTGCAATTCAACTGTAGGAGATACACAGATAGTGCCCCTATATCTATTCCACCTCCCCCATTTATGGTTCCATTCCCTAGGGCACCCACTATGTTTGAATACGCCTTCTCAGAAACCATTGCTCTATCCATGTCAACTGCCCAGTCCCGACTAGTCGGGGCTACCCCCACTCCCCACTTTTGTGCAATGTTACGTTTAGCGATAGCCCACCCTGGAGAGGCCCATGTTTTCTCCGTTTGTGTTAAGTCTATGGCAGCCCATACATTTAGAAGACACAGCTGGGGAGAGGCCTTCAGAGTCTTGCCACCCGCTCTCTCCATCTGTTCAGTAACCCTGTCCCAGTATTGTCGCACTATTGGGCAATCCCATAAGATATGAAAAAGGTTCCCGGTTGACGGCACTGCCGGAGACACAGGTGGTCCACTCGCCTACCCAATTTGGCCAAGATCTTAGCATCCAAGTATACAAGGTGGAGGATCTTCAATTGGATCAGGCGCAATCTCATGGGGATAGCCACTTCTTGGGGAGAAGCCAGGGCATCACGCCAGTCCTCCTCAATGAACTTCCCTAGGTCTGCCTCCCAGTGTCGCCGCAGGCGCAGCATGGGGTCCGGGCGATTGTTTAGCAGCTTTTTGAAAGTGAGGGATATGGCCTTTTTAGGCATAAGGTCTAGTATCAACCTGTCCTCCAGCGGAGAGGACTCAGGCAGAGGGACATCCTTGGGTAAAGCAGCTGTGACTGCATGGCTAATCTGTAAATACCTGAATGTCTCGGTGTGAGCTAATTGATATTTGGTCTGTAGGTTAGCAAAAGGGTCCACCTTTCCCTTCACCCACATGTCCCCAATGTCCAAATGCCTATCATGTCCCACTTGTCAAACCCGGGGCATTTATTAAGTGAAATCACATATTTGAAAATGTTTGCATACACAATAATGAGGAAAATAGTTTTGCTAAAATGAAATATTTGCCTAAAATGCCACAGAATTTAGGCGGAGAAGTCGCTCTTTATCCAGGCTTTCTGTTCACTTTGTACAAATCAGCCAATAAATGGATATCTATGTCTTTCGTTATGTTTAGGCTTTGTTTTGACCTCTTTGTGCATTTTTCTGCAAGTCTTATATAGCGCAAACTTGACTCCAAATGTATGAGAGCGCTTTATGTGAGCACCAGTTTACATTCAGGGTTTATTTACCCAGCATTATAGGGTGTTGAATCAGAGCCAGGACTTGAACCTGGTTTCCCATTCCAAAGTCACCAGCTCTGGCCATAATGCTACATCCTGGGTATAGGGAGGGAGGGAGACATGCGGAAGCCACCTGATGGCTGGTCTTTACAGGTCCTATTCTGTGTCTAGTTCTCCCCTAAGACTCTGACTGGGTGCAAGGTGAGGTCTGAGCCTCTGAGTACAGGGGGAAGTGTACTTCTATGTTAGTGTAGTGTGAGAATTGTTTCTGTGGGACTGCACATGAGTAGTGTGCATGGTTGAGATCAAGGTGAGCAGTATACCTATTTGAGTATAGAATGAGGGATGCAACTTTTTGGGTGGAGGGTGAGGCGTGTGACATTTTGAATTTACAATGAGTGCATGGTTAGTGATGTGTATAGTGCATGCTGGAGGATGTGAGAGTCAGTAGTAGTGCATAGTGAAGGAATGTCTGTTATCAGGTGTCTCCAACCAGTCAATCGCGAGTCACCAGTAGCTTGTTGAAACATTCAGAGTAGCTCACTGCCTTAAGTTAATTTCTTTAAAAGCACATGGTAACATTTTTCTTTTCAAGTTTTTTTAAAAAGCTTTATTTATAATTTTAAACATCTTTTCCATTACAGTAGCCATTATATTGTTACATGCATGCATAAATTGAAGAGTATTTTGAGTACATTTAGAGATCACGAACAACTAGACATTTCCTCCATTACCAATCCTTTTGACAGCAGTCGCAACAGTGAGGCCCTTTTTCTTATCACTTATACAATGTAGGTTGGGATACACTATTGAATTACACTAGCCTTTTGCTTACAGTGTTTTCCTTCCCAATGTGTGTCTAATTTTAATTATCCAAACCATCCTCCTTTGATAATGGAGCAACCGTGGCCTCCGGTATGTCCCTCACCACATCTTCCTCTGCATTCTCGACCATTGCAGCTTGTCATCTGAGATACAGCTTATAAGGTTGAGGAAAATTGAATTTTGCCCTGTCATGTGTCCCTACGTGTTCCCCATTATATGTTATATGTGCATGATCGATATGCAGATTTCTCCCCTTGACCGAATAAAGACGCAATTATAGTTGTGTCCAACGATAGTATGCCAGTTAGCCAGTCCTCCTGAAAGCAACGTGAATTAGGCTTTTAGGCTTCTAGGCCTATGTTGCCAACGTCTTTACATTGTGCACGAGTTGCACCCGTTTCTAGGCCTCACAGGGCCCGGGCACCAGATTCAAGCTCCAGTCTCCTGAATCATTCCGAGGAGCGATGCAGCCCCTCCCGCATCCCTGACCCTTCACTTACTTCCTGCCAAGCAGCGCGGTGCCCGGCCTGGCCTGCCTGCCTGTCTGCCAAGAATATGTTATGCTTACAGTTATCAGTTCAGCTCCCTGGCTTCACATTCCTAGCTAACGAACCGCATAAACATCTTCATCTATAGTCTAGTCTTTCTGTCTCCATGCAAGTGAATTACTGAATTAGTATCCATAGAAGATTCATAGCACACGCAATACACTAAGAAATATATGCATGCACTAGCCTTAGTGACAAGTAGCCTTTGCCCTGATGACTTTTAGATTCTAGCAACATGTACTCCAAACACGAGATATCAGATATGCTATAGGTACATGTCGTCCTGACATCCCAGACTTTAGTCTCCTCTTCTAGTGCGAAAAGTCAGAGCCCCCAGCTCTCCTCAGTTACACGTCATGGCCCGTTTGCGCACACCAGTAGGTTAAAGGTTCCAGCTGCCCAGGTAGCCCCCTCCATGTATCCACCCACTTATGACACTTCTGTGACGTTTTACATCACATGTCTCCGTGCACGCCCTGTGCACGCCTTCTTTCACGCCCATATGTTCTTATCTTCCGTTTGTCACTTGCTACGCCTACTGTATGCAATGCAATTGTACTGTTTTACTATATATACTGTATGATGTTAATATGACATTAGGCTTTTCATTCCCCTTTTCCTTGTGTCTGTCCCTTCCTGAACCTTTGCAGGTGATGGAACCCGATGGTCCATTGGCTCGAGCCATCTGATTAAAGTCCGTATGACTCAGATACCACGGATTCTCCCTCTTATTTATTGAGCTATCCTTTTCAGTTAATGCATAGAAAAATAGTACCGGTAATTAATTATTTATTTACCACATAAATGGCGCCCGAACAGGGACGAGCCCCTTCCCCACGCGCCGGCGATGTAACGCAGGCCCCCTGACCCTTCTACAGCCGTGACGGACCCCTACCGTGCACGTGCAGATATTTCTGCTTCAAGTCTCCCTCAGGCCCACGGAGGAGACGGAGACTGCGGTCCGGCATCCAGACGAGGCGGTGAGGAAGGCGGATCGTCCCGACCAGAGCCCCAGCCGAGAGAGCAAGGTCCGAGGTATCCGGAGGCCCACCTGTTTCCGAAGCCCGAAGCCCGAAGCCCGAGGCGCATGCGTAGTGCGTAGCAGTAACCAGACGTCGTAGCAGTCCAGTCCAGTCCGAGGCCTTCAGTTTTGCTTCCCGGTGAGTACCGTTGCTGGGACGTATCTAGACGGGTTCATTAATTTGTGCCCGGTCCGACGGGTTTGGGTACACAGATCCGGTCCGACGTGTTCACCTAGGTGGATACGGTATGACGTGTCTCTTTAGGAGACCGGTATGTTCTGTACTGTTTTAGCAGTGCATCCAGTAATTCTAGTAAGTCTGTTCTCGAGAAATTCAAGTATTGTGTTTTCAATGTACTAGGTACTATCTGTTCGAACTGTTATTAATGTGTTCTTGATGTCGTGGTATGAGTGATTGTTTTGCTATTCATTACTGTGTTTATTGTGTATTGTGTTCAAGTTCAAGTACGGTTCAAATATGCCGCTGTTTTCAAAGTTACGTCAGATAAAAACCAGAAAAGGGTTCCTCGAAGAATCAGTTCCTGTCCCTCCCAGGGACAGTCCTGGACATTTCATGTATCATAAGCATGGCTTAGATGCCATACTGTATCTAGATTTATGGGTGGACTACACCAAGGATCTTGAAGAGAAATATAGATGGCCTGTTTCAGGAACATGGGATGCCGAGTGCATCATGAGAGTAGAAGAGGCATTATGGAAAAAGAATGCCAGACAATCCCAGAAAGACGCCATAGAATTGTGGCGTAAAGAATCGCATAAAAGAACGGAAAAGGAATTCAGAAAAGCAGAATTAAGTAGAGAATCCTCAGAAAAAGCCCAAGAAAGGGAATTACTAGAAGAAGGTGAACGAGTTAGAGCAGAACAGTCAGACAGACAGAGAAATGCCCTTATTAAAGGTATGTATCCTCTTCTCGCCGAGGGTTTGCCGAAGGCGACCCCGGAAACACCCTGTAATTTACCGCCACCATTAGTCCCGATTAAGCTACGTCATAAACCGACTGCAGCTGAAATTTTCCTTTCTTCCTATTTAGATGACACTGTCCCAGAATATGCTAATACGAATCCTACTCCGCCAGTTCAACTTCCACCTCCTGTTAATAATGTAATCACTGTGCCTCCAGTCGTTGGTCCTGTTAATGTGCCAGTACCCCAGGATCAACCCACATTACGTACCCCTACTTTGCCAGTCACGTTACCAGCAGCCGCACATTCAGTATTAACAGACAATTCCAGTTCAGGAGGAGCAGGGGGAGGTACTCCTATCACCCCGCCTCAAACAAAGCGACTGACGCTGAGAGATGCAGCGTTACAGCGTACGCCAAAAGTGACTACGTACGAAGCCCTCAAAAAGTATTTCAATGAGTGTGGATCTGATTGTAGATATGACCCAGTGCCAGGCGAAGATCACATGATAATATATTCCATACGTTTACGACGAGTTGCAAATTTCTTGGTTACCATATCAAATATGGAAAAACATCTAGACAGTATATATCACTTCATTCGTACAGGGGAGAAACCAGAAAGTATTCACGAAGCTATGGTACACAGAAAAGTCGAGATTCAAGGCATGATTTTGCAATTTTTAATAAATTGTTTAATAAGAGAACAGGATTATCCTGATAAAAACAAAGAGGATATGAAAGTCCTGACGAGATGGAGTGACAATATAGCAGAAGGAAAACATAGAACACAAAATTGTATAGAAACCATGTACAGAAAGATTCGTAAAGAAATTATAAGCATACACCAAAAGGAGGAAGCAATGAGAGTAGCCGAGAAAGAGAATGACTCTTCAGACGAAGAGGTAGACAACGAGAATCCTACCAGAATAGCGTATGTAGGTAGAACGAGACCTTCCGATAGACACACCCGCCTAGATTACAAGAAAGTTTTTCCTCCTCCCGTACCAGAACAGTGTTCTCTTGAACAATTATTCCAGGCTACCGATAAAGTTCTGAAACTACGAATAGGTTACAGTGAGCTTAGTACCATGCATGAACAAGAACTAGCCCGTTCAGCAGTCTGATGGATTAGTGATTCTACCACGTATTCAGACGAAGTAGTGGCTCAAATGTTTCTGAAACTGCCCCCAGGCGAACAGCGACTGGTGGGTATGTACATGATCCAGCACCTCATCACACTGTATGAGGATCAGCATTCTGATCCAGGTCCTTTATATAATGTATTGAACGAGTTACTCCTAAACAGATGGAAAGGTCTAGGTACCGATTTAATTAGTGTCATTTTAGAACAGCGCCACAAATACAGAACGTTCCTGACTCCACACTTTGTTCCTGTTTCACCCCCATTCTACATAGATAGACAGAATCCGTTGCGAGAAGTGCATCCTGTTAAGGGAACGGGGGTGCGCTCGAACGAGTATTTGTGTACACCCCTATAACGAAAATAGAACTACTAGAAATGAAAAAGTTAGTGCCCTGTCACGATAAAGATCCAGCAGGGTTCCACCGAGAATTAAAAGATATGCTCCGTATGGGAGAATACACGTATCCTGATATCATCAAAATGTTAAAGGTCCTGTTGCCTGCGGGCATATATGAAAAACTCAAAGAAAAAGAATGGGAGGTGGGAGAGAAAAAGATAGATTAGACCGCGTTAGAGAACGAAGATAACACACGAGTCCCAGGTACTGGTCTTGGGGATAAAGCCAAAGAGTTGCCCGAACTGTTAATACAAGTCTTGCCAAGATTACTAGCCACGAAAAAGGAAGATTGGGATGCCATTTCAGCCTGTAAACAGAAACAAGACGAAGACACTAGTGATTTTTATTCCAGATTTGAGAAATGTTTCATTATTAATAGCGGTCTGAAAACAAGTAGTGAGTCGTATCCACATCTTTTTGTTACCAAACTAGTTGAGAATTCCTTACCACAAGTTAAAAATCGAGTATTGAAAGTCGAGAGTACTTGGCAAGCTAATACCCCGTCTCAAATGCTACAGATGTTACAGTATCACCAGAATCGAATTAGGGAAGAGCAAGAACACGAAAGTAGACGCATGAAAGACACGAAAATGAAAGTTCTAGTTGCACAGTCTGTTCCACCAGATAGTCAGAAGAGGGGTACGAATCAAACTAGTCATTCTGCAGCTCCCGTTAAAGGGACATGCAATTACTGTAAACAGCCAGGTCATTATATAAACGAATGTGCAGTTCTGAAACACAACATAGCTACAGGTAAGACGAAAGAGAGACCGCGTCCTCCTAGACAGGAACATGTTTCGCAAAATACGCAACCGCCGCAGAACGCACAACAGACAGTTACAGTACCGCAGCCTATAGCTGCCACACAACACGTTACACAACAGATGTACCAGTACGCACAGTCAGATTATCCAGAATATCAGCAGTATTCATGAAACAGCCTAGAGAGGGAGGTTGGCTTGCCTCTCATCGAGGTTCCTGTAGATCAAGAGGGTCCCTATATACACAGTCAAGTATTAGGGAAAGACAGAAAGTTTCTGATTGATACAGGGGCAAGTAGGACTCCCATCAGTCATGACGAGGTTCCAGGGGCTCCACTCTCAGGCTCAAGAAATGTTTCCCTGGGATTTTCAGGAAAGCCGGTCATTAATGAAATATCGAAACCAGTTTCCCTAGAAGTTGGTCCATTGTCCCGAACTACAGACTTGTTACTTACGAAATCATGTCCTGAAAATTTACTAGGTATTAAAACATTGAAAGAGTTAGGGGCTGTCATATGCTGTTCTCCGGAAGGAGTGAGATTGTTTTTACGTGATTTTAAAGGTCATTATGTGTTACGAGATTTTGATCCAAGATTACTGAATGTACCACAGCATTTATGGGCGCAAGGTCCAACTGATGTAGGTTGTATGCACATTACACCATATCGTGTCACTCTGAAACAAGGTGTTGTATTACCACGAATCCGACAATACAAATTGCCAACCGAGGCTGTAGCAGCCTTATCGAAAATTATTGACGAGCTCATTGCTCAAGGAGTAGTTGTAGAAACTGACTCCAATGTATGTAATTCTCCTATCATTCCGATTCTTAAACGTACTGATCCAAATGCACCTCCAGTTTATCGATTAGTGATTGACCTTCGAGAACTTAATAAATGTATCATACCTCAGTACCCAGTGGTTCCAGATATCTCTTCCCTATTGACTGCCATTGATTCTGAAGCTACGTTCTTTACTGTTATTGATCTCAAGAACGCATTCTTTAGTGTCCCCATTCATCCAGACAGCCAGTTTCTTTTCGGATTCTGTTTAAATGGAAGAAGCTATAAATTCACACGTGCTCCTCAAGGTTTCACAGAAAGTCCTAGTATTTACAGTCAAGCACTTAAGAGACAACTAGACAGTATTCACATGCCAACTGACACTGCCCTGCTCCAGTATGTCGATGATCTATTGATCACAGCCCGTACAGAACGTGACTGCGAACGTGCGTCACTGACAGTCTTGTATTTTCTGGCAGAGATGGGGCACAAGGTGTCCCCTTCGAAACTGCAATTCTGTGTCCAGCAAGTGGTATACCTAGGACACTTACTGTCCAAGAGGGGTAGACAGTTGACACCTGACCGTATCCAGTTAATAGCAAATCTTCCACGGCCCAAGACACAGAAGGAGGTACGAGCTTTTATCGGCCTCACTTCTTACTGCAGACAATGGATTCCTCAGTATGCATATCTAGCCAAACCACTGATACAGTTAACGACACAGGAGGCAGCCACATCGACTGTCCTCCCTTGGACCCAGGGACATACACTTGTTTTCAATGAGTTAAAGAAAGCTTTATGTAATGCACCTGTGTTAGCGACACCAAACTACAGTAAGTCTTTTACACTTTTTGTCACTGAACGTGATGGTACAGCATTATCTGTTCTCACGCAAGATCAAGCAGGACAACACAAGCCTTGTGCTTATTTTTCTAGCACATTAGATCCAGTAGCCCAGGCATTGCCTGCGTGCCTCAAGTCAGTTGCAGCCACAGCTCTAGCTATCAGACAAAGTGATTCCATAGTGTTAGGACACTCCTTGACAGTACAAGTTCCACACTCCGTGGAAGTTCTTTTAAACCGAACACAGACTCAGCATTTGACAATTGCACGATTAACAGGATATGAACTGACACTGTTTCAACCACACATAGAAATCAGACGCTGCAACATTTTGAATCCTGCTACACTGTTACCCTCGATTACATCAAATCCTGTCACACATGACTGCGTGGAAGTTATTAACACCATGACAAAGCCAAGACAAGACTTGACGGACATTGCATTACCTGATCCAGACCTGACACTTTACGTGGATGGTTCATGTATGAGAACGAATACAGGAGAGTTAGTAGCCACGTATGCAGTGACTACTGAAACTGAAGTTATAGAAACACATCGTATTGACACCCTGTCTGCTCAAGCAGCAGAGCTCATCTCTCTGACCCAAGCCTGCATACGAGCCAAGAACCTGAAAGTAAACATATATACAGATTCACGTTATGCATTCGGAGTCGTTCACGACTTTGGAGTACTCTGGCAAGAAAGAGGTTTCATGACCTCTCATGGAGCCAAGATTCAGCATGGTCCCCTCATTCAAGCCCTTTTAGAAGCAATACATTTACCGACAGCTATTGCCATTATGAAGTGCAAAGCACATACGAAAGCCACTGACACCATTTCCCAAGGTAACGATCTAGCAGATCGAACAGCCAAGCTTACAGCTCAGACTCCAGACGTTCCAGTTAACACGACAAAGACAGATGTTCCAGATCAGACGACTTGTATGACAGTTAAGGACCCTACACAAGACGTACTAGACATACAGACACACGCTACCCCAGACTAAATCAAGAAATGGTCTGAACAAGGAGGGGTCCAGACAGATCAAGGATGGTTGACAAAGGGAAAAGCCACATGGTTTCTCCCCGACTCTATGGTACAAGTCATTATTAACACCGCACATAGTCCAGCACATTTAGGAGAAAAAGCCATGTTAGATAGCATCCAGAACCTTTGGTTTAACAAGCATTTACGAGCAGCAGCGAAGCAGAAAGTGCGTACCTGCATGATCTGTTGTCAGTTCAATCCAGGTAAAGGTGTTCCGGTGGAACACGGTGGATTCCATCCTCCTGACCACCCTTTTGAAGTCCTCCAGATGGATTGTATCCAGATGGATCGATGTCGAGGTTTCAAGTATGTCCTCGTAGTTGTATGCGCTTTGTCCAGATGGACAGAAGCATATCCGGTCCCAGATTACACTGCTGCGACCACTGCCAGGCAGTTGGTTCGTGAGTTTTTCCCCCGCTATGGTTTGCCCAGGGTCGTGTATTCAGACAACGGACAGCCATTCTCATCCGAACTCATGAAACAAGTATCACTTCTGTTAGGGTACCAGTGGAAGTTCCACTGTGTACGACACCCCGAGGCAGCTGGCCTCGTCGAGAGACACAATCAGACTCTGAAAATACGTATTGCGAAGGTATGCGCAGAGAAAGGTGTAGATTGGATGGTAGCCCTGACAGTCGCCCTTTTTTACATGAGAATGGTCGCTCACTCCCGTTCTGGTCTGTCACCTTTTGAAGTTGTATTCGGTCGTCCCCCGAACATGTGGGGTACACCTATGCCACGTAAAATCACTGATGTTGACAGTAATATGCTGACAGATTACCTAGCTTCCTTGATGTCTGCACTACTCTCTTGTCGTTCACAGGTCGCGGCTGCTTTCCCAGACAACACCCAAGTGAAACCGCACGAGGTCATTCCAGGCGACCTCGTTCTTGTTAGGAACTTTGATCGTTCAAGCCCTCCGGAGCCCCGCTGGAAAGAGCCGAAACTTGTTCTGATGACCACAAGGACCGCTGTGAAACTGGAGGGCCGGAAGGGCTGGCTACACTCCAGCCACATCAAGCGTTTTCATGGACTCCGTCCAAAGACTTTTTTCAAGGACTGCCCCGATACTGACTCTAAACTTCCCCTGTTAGAGAAAACTCCGCAGCAGGAGTATAAAATCAAGTTAAGGTCTAGCAAGTCAGACAGTTTAATTGTTTAAGTCCCTCTCGGGTGAAGCGGTTAGACAGGTTCCTGACATGTATGAGATAGACCCACATAGTGAGAGAGTTAGACGAAACTCCAAGAAAATACGTTATTGTAAGAATCTGCGCAGCAGATGCGTTGTTACTTTATTGTTTATGTTATTTCTGAGTCTTACGATTACAGGCATAAGTTACGTTCTACATGTATTTTTTCCTCCTATTGATTCGCATATACATCTTTCCTCCAATGATACAGTAGAGCACACTTTTAGTGAACTACCCCCTCACGAGTTATCCTATCGCCTTGCAATGCGCAACAATACTTTTATACGTATGTTACACTATTCACACCAGACTAGCAATGCCACTAATTGTTGGGTGTGTGGTCGACTCCCCCCTTTCCAGACACCGAAGGGAGTTCTGCCACTCTTTCCCTATCCGTTTTCACACAATGGTTCGTGTGGAGCATGGTTTACGATAACATCATCCTCAGACGATAAGTCCCTTTTGAATAGAACATGTTTCCCAGACAAGGAAGGTCTTTCCCATAGGACAGGGTTAGATCTAAAAAATGAAGTATATGATCTAGGTAATTTCTCCTCGAATTTCATGGTTTTGAATGTTCAGTCCGAGACTACTCCAGACTTGCCTGCTATTACAGTTCTACCAGTGAAAGGCGAATTATGTGTTAGAAGGAATGGTTCAGTACATCTAGGACACAGTGATTGTACTACTGTGGTCGAGTATAGTGACAGTGGGAAGTCTACTTTCAAAGCCTCACGTCATTCGTATTTTGTATGTGGTCAGACCGCATATGTACGTCTGCCCCTAGATTGGGATGGAACATGTTACATTGCCTTCCTACTGCCACCAGTTTTCCTAGCCCCATCCGATTATCACAGAAATACACATCTAGTACACGTCAGACATAGAAGGGAGATCGAGTCCCCAATTGTCGATCAAACTAAAACTGCATTAGAACAGTATACAGACTTCAATAAAGGTTTCTTTTTCTTCATAGGACCTATCCAGAATAGTAAGCTAATACGTAGGTTAACCAGAACCCTTGAAGCAGTAGTGAATGAGACTACTTCCGCTCTAGGTAACTTAACAGAAGAGCAATCTGCTATGAGATTTGTCGTTCTTCAGAACCGCCTTGTTCTTGACGTCATACTGGCCAATAGGGGCGGAGCTTGTAGAGTCATCGGATCTAGTTGTTGCATTTTCATCCTAATAACGCACCGTCTGTATATTCAGCTATAACAAGACTTCATAAAATAGCCCATCAGCTACACCAGAATCCAGGCACCTGGACATGGTCCGGTTGGCTCTGGAGTGTAATATCTGCCTGGGGATGGAAAGTACTGTCATTCCTAGGAATAGTAGTAATGATCATATTCAGTTGTTGCCTATGTTTACAATGTGGCCCTGCGATTTGCGGCTTGTGCGCTACCTCTTGTATTCCAAGTCCAAAGTCCCATTCCCAGAAGATTAAAGACGAGCAAATGATGCTCTATGAACAGATAGATGGTATCATGAATATTGATGTTTCCTGAAGGAAACGTAGGGAACAAGGAGGGAATGAGGAAAATTGAATTTTGCCCTGTCATGTGTCCCTACGTGTTCCCCATTATATGTTATATGTGCATGATCGATATGCAGATTTCTCCCCTTGACCGAATAAAGACGCAATTATAGTTGTGTCCAACGATAGTATGCCAGTTAGCCAGTCCTCCTGAAAGCAACGTGAATTAGGCTTTTAGGCTTCTAGGCCTATGTTGCCAACGTCTTTACATTTTGCACGAGTTGCACCCGTTTCTAGGCCTCACAGGGCCCGGGCACCAGATTCAAGCTCCAGTCTCCTGAATCATTCCGAGGAGCGATGCAGCCCCTCCCGCATCCCTGACCCTTCACTTACTTCCTGCCAAGCAGCGCGGTGCCCGGCCTGGCCTGCCTGCCTGTCTGCCAAGAATATGTTATGCTTACAGTTATCAGTTCAGCTCCCCGGCTTCACATTCCTAGCTAACGAACCGCATAAACATCTTCATCTATAGTCTAGTCTTTCTGTCTCCATGCAAGTGAATTACTGAATTAGTATCCAGGGAAGATTCATAGCACACGCAATACACTAAGAAATATATGCATGCACTAGCCTTAGTGACAAGTAGCCTTTGCCCTGATGACTTTTAGATTCTAGCAACATGTACTCCAAACACGAGATATGAGATATGCTATAGGTACATGTCGTCCTGACATCCCAGACTTTAGTCTCCTCTTCTAGTGCCAGAAGTCAGAGCCCCCAGCTCTCCTCAGTTACACGTCATGGCCCGTTTGCGCGCACCAGTAGGTTAAAGGTTCCAGCTGCCCAGGTAGCCCCCTCCATGTATCCACCCACTTATGACACTTCTGTGACGTTTTACATCACATGTCTCCGTGCACGCCCTGTTCACGCCTTCTTTCACGCCCATATGTTCTTATCTTCCGTTTGTCACTTGTTACGCCTACTGTATGCAATGCAATTGTACTGTTTTACTATATATACTGTATGATGTTAATATGACATTAGGCTTTTCATTCCCCTTTTCCTTGTGTCTGTCCCTTCCTGAACCTTTGCAGGTGATGGAACCCGATGGTCCATTGGCTCGAGCCATCTGATTAAAGCCCGTATGACTCAGATACCACGGATTCTGCCTCTTATTTATTGAGCTATCCTTTTCAGTTAATGCATAGAAAAATAGTACCGGTAATTAATTATTTTTTTACCACAAGGTTCCCAAATATCTCGTGGATTACAGCTTATTGGTTTAAGGGCATTATAATTTTCAGATTGGGTATTACAGTAGGATAGATCAGTAAGCCACTCAGTGAGAGTAGGCAACGGCCCTTTCATCCAACGTGTGGCTACCCTGAGTTTCGTAGCAACATACCTAATGCAATAAGCCTACGGGAAGCCTTGGGCAACCCTTTATCATAGCCACTCCAGAGCTACGAAGGGTGTGATGTCTAAGGTGGTTTCAGCTATGTCTTGCAATGCACCAAGTACTTTAAACCAGAACCCCCTAGAACCCGGGCATTCCCATGCTAAGTGAATAAGATTGTCCATAGCCATCCCACATGTCATACAGTTGTCATCCTCCCTGAGGCCTTATCTGCACAGTCGCACTGGTGTATAGTAAACTGAGTGAATATATTTGAAGTGGATTAAGCGGTGTCTGCTGTTTTGTAAAACAGACTTTGGAATTTCATAACAGTATGACCATTGTTCTTCTGAAATGTCCATACTGAGTTATTCCTGCCACTCCTGGCATATCTTTATTGAGTTCGACCTACTCCCTTTATGTGCCAGTGTGTATAATGTAATACGATTAAGGTGCTTACAAGGGAATTTTGTTTAGAGTTGTGTTGCAGGTGTTTGATCGCATATATATATTTATGCTTTAGATCAACTCTTTTAGAGACCTGATATTCTTGTAATTCGTCCCATAAGTGTGGACAAAATACTTTAAGAAAAAAGCTACACGGATTTTCAATTTGTTATGACAGTGTCTTTTTATATACTTGTTTAAAAAAGGGTACTGTTACATTGGGTAGAAAAGCAAATTCATCAAAAACAAATGGATAAGAAACAACTAAATTATCCTTCACATCCACTTGCGTTGTGGTCCACTCTGAAAAACTTAAATTACAACGAATCTTGCATAGGCCTAAAACAATGATTCAATTGTCTCTTTCATTAGAGTATATGAGATGTGGACTGTAAAAGTCGACGTTTCGGCCTTCTGGTTGTTATATCCTTAAGACCATCCTCAGGACAATACAATCTTTAGAGAGTAGAGCCCCCTGTGAAAGATACAATAATACTGTTGTTATCCTTCTACAATAACAAATAAAAAGTTTTAAAAAACTGTGTGCTAAATGTAGCTCTGAAACCATTTACAAAAATTCTTTCATTACATATGAATCGATTACAGCTAATGAGGTAACCCTTATTTACAGTATGAAGCAAACATATGCTGTGTGTTAAAAATCTCACAGCGACTAGTCGAAAGACGAAAAATACAACATTGTCTGTTGTCCAACATGTCTAACTGTTGTTTGCTTATCTATATCTACTGTTCTCTTGTTGCTAGCGATTAAACTTACACTTGTCCAAACTTTTACAAGCAGTCTGTGTTTCATATCTTTAACTAGATGTTTTTGTTGACAGGTTATTTATTGCTATAAAACTCGCTGGTTACATTCGAACTCACTGGTTGTATTTACACCAAATGTTTTACATTAGAACCGCTGTGTTTAGTACCTGTTAAGTGTCTGTTTGTTGTCAAAATCCACACACTTTCTGGATGTTAATATTTCAATACGAGTTTCACACAGCCTATCTGCAAAGAAGGAATTTAAATTGCTTATGATTGTCTATAATGTCCTTATTTACACTGAACTGGTAACCGCTTTTATCTGTGACCACTTGTCTTAGAGATGCCAGGAGATTACCTGTTTTTCGTAGACAATTTGAATAGAGAAGGATGTCGGAATCAGCGTGAATCTTTCAGCATATCCACAGTCTATCTAGAAAAATTTGAATTAACTTCATTTAGATTTATATCTGAGCAAATATTTCATTAATATGAGCGTGTATTTCAATAACATCATCCTAACTGGGATTATTATGGACCGTTCTCTGTTGAGGAATTAACCGCAGAAGGTAATTAATTACCGGTTTCGCAAAGGTATAATACACTGCATATGTATTACCGGTTTTTCAAAATTTGATAGAGCTAGACAAGAATCTTTTTTAGTACAAATTCTCACTTTTGGCTGTGCGCCAGTTCAAAATTACGTGATCTTTGTTTCACAACCGGCTTTTCAGATATTACGGAGAGCCATGGATATTGTGAACACACTTCGCAATGGGGAATGGTTTGATACAATCGCTTTAAGCTTACGTAATATTCTCTCAAAGGGAAATGATTGTAATGCAAAGTTGATGTAATTAAACTAAGGTTCCCTGAAGTCCATGTTGGCAAAAGACATTTTTAGCCAAAATATGGTAGTTTACTCTATAGTCCTCCGGATCCCCGTACTTACTTCGTTTGGATATTCTCAATAACTCGATCGTGGCGTAGTCTCGCGAGAGTTGAACTCAGACAGGGCTCGCCTGGGGGTTGTTTAAATAGCAGGGAATTCCCGCCTATCGCTAGTGTGTATCTACAGCATATATGAACTCCTGTGGCGGCCATTTCGAAGTGGTGTTATTCACTATTCTAGATTGCTATGTTTGCCTTAGGACAACTTTTCTAGATGTTCTATAGGCCTCGAATAAATCAGATATAGTTGAAGATGTTCTATTCAACTACAAGTGCTGATTGCAACTAAAACAATTTCGAGACGAATTCTTAAGCATGACTTCGTGATTTTAGCGCAGTAGTGTACATGGAGAGAGTTAATATATTCTTTCTATCTGTCGTTTAAATCCTTGTAATTGTCACTCATTATCATGTTATGATCCTATTTTGTCTGTCGCTTATATAAAGCGCTCACAATTTAAATTGAGCTAACTGTCTGAAATTCAAATTAGATGCAAATTTTACATGTTCCACCAATGTGAATGGACATAAGTGATCAATCTAGATCCAAATCCAGATTATTTGCATCAATTACATTTATACTTTACATTCAATGACCAATATTACATATTACACCAACATAAATAATCAGTACAAGGTCAAATCCAGATTGCATCTATGCATCACATTTATACATCACATTGAATGACCAACTTCACAATCTGTATCTTCGAAACAGCTTATATATAACCCAGTTAACAATCACCTGGCTGCAGAGATTTGTAAGTGCTGAACCTGTCAGCGAAAGTGCTGCGCACAATCTGTTTCCTACTGTATCATTATGCCCTGACTTGGATGTATGGGTTTCATGTAAACTTGCAAGAATGCTTTAGTTATAATCATCTGAGGCATGCCAATGTATGCCACTCCGTTGCTGCGTTCAAGCCTGGCTTGATACTGTTTGCTGCCTCTATCCAGCGATTTTCTTTAATTGTGAGGCTCTGATCTACTATTTTTTGTCGTATGGTGGGTTTCACCACTTCTATGATCCACCACTCCATGTCTTTCTCACTATGTTTCAGAGCTCTGTAGTGGTCCACAAGTGGGGCATTCTCTACATTGCAGCGTATCCGGGATTGATGCTGCAGTATTCTTTGCTTGGCCATCTGCGTGGTTTTCCCTATATAGGGCAATCCACAGGGACATCTCACACAGTATACCACATTGGTGGTTTTACAATTTGTGAACTGTTTCAGTTCTGTTTCTTTACCATTTAGTACGAGCGTCTTTATGTTCTTGGTTGTTTCACAAGCAATACAGTGATTACATTTAAAGTGTCCCTTTATAGGTACCAATTGCCTCATGTTGTTCACTATATTCTCGTTGTTTTGATAGTCATAGGCACGGACTAATCTATCTCTCAGGTTCCGCCCTCGTTTGAAAGCAAACATTGGTCAGGCTTGTAACTCAGGCAGGCTATTCAGTAGGGACCAATTTGTTGTCACTATTTTCTTCAGCTGTTGTGTCATAGTGACAAAAGTGGTCACACAAACCAATGCTGTTGATTCTGTTTTCTCTTTGGTCTCAAGAAGAGCTTCCCGGTTATTATACCAAGCCCTTTTTAAGGAGGTTTTTAAAAGTTTGTTTGGATAGCCTCTTGCTGCTAGTTTGGTTTTTAACTTTTTTGCTTCCTCAAAGTAATCTGTACGTTTGGTGCAATTACGTCTCAGTCTGAGAAATTGCCCAAAGTAAAGTAAAGTAAAGTCCACATTTGTAAAGCGCACAATCACCCGTAAGGGTCTCTAGGCGCTGGGGGGCCGTCGGGAAGATTAAGCGAGCTATTGCCCAGAGTCACATGGTGCTGGGCTAACCTGCCGCCGGAGCCGGGGATCGAACCGTGGTCCCCAGATTCCAGCGTCAGTCGCCCTGGCCGCGGCAACCCATCTCGGAGAGCCTTCGGGTGATGACTGGTATATTTTAGGAGCGTGTTCCTGGCTGTAGGTTTTGTGTATAAGGTAGTAAAAAGCGTATTGTCCTCTCCTGATTTTATAGTTATGTCAAGGAAGTGCATCTCCTTAGAGTCCTTTTCCATGGTGAACTTCAAATGGGGGTTTATACTGTTGAGCCAGCCGTGGAACTGTGTTAAATGCTCTACAGTACCTCTCCATATTAAAAAAATGTCGTCAATATATCGAAGCCAACATGCAATGTTGGCTCGATATAGATTGAGGTCACTTTCGACATATTGTTCCTTGAAGTTAGCTACATAAATATTCGCTATGTCGGGGGCATAGACTGCCCCCATTGCTACTCCTTTACGTTGTTTGAAAAAGGTTCTTTCGAACAGAAAAAAGTTCTCACATAATGAGATCTTTATGCACTCAATTATGAATTTTGTCGGTACATCGTGAGGAAAGGGATGTGTATTCAAAAGTTGTTCTAAAAGGCTCAGAACCTCAGATTGCGGAATATTTGAATATAGACTTTCTATATCCATGGTTACCATTATCTCCTCTGTAGGATCAAAAGGGTGATGTTCTAATTTTTTGATAACCGCAGTGGTGTCTCTGATGTAACTGCTTGCACCTACTGCAAATGGTCTGATAAAAAAGTCAGAATTGTAAAGGATACACGACGATTCTGCAGGAGCGTCAGGAATCCGAAGTATAATCCACAGCCTTCCCCTGCAGCCTTCCGACTCTATCAAGCACTAGAGCACAGGAGGCAAGCCAGGGGAAAACAGGGAGACAAAACAAGGAAAGGTGGGGGTAACAAGTGGGTGTTGAGGGTCTTCAGACTGGTCGTCTCAACCTTCTTGTGGGCTTGGCAATCAAGAGAGACTGTAATGCAAAGAGTTATATTCTTAAATCTGAAGAGGACAATCACATTCCCAATTACACAACATAACCTTTCATACCTAGCTGGTTGTATGTTAATGTCCCTGAATGGATATGGGAGAACCTCTGGAAATGGATATAACTGGAGCTGCAGTGAAGAAGACAAAACCCTCATAAGTCTAATGACTCTATGTATACTTGTGTTATGAGTGACTAACAATATATCCTGCTCACTCTGATCTTCTGTCTCAACTGCCACGAAGCACACCCCAAAGGTTTGTTTGAATACAAGAACTCGGTTGCCAATATCCTTGATAGTGGGAACAACATCTACAATAAACAAAACAGGGAATCAAACACTTCAATGCAGTCTTCCTGATACCAATTACAATGTGCAGCGCAACAATGCGCTGTTACCGTGATTCTGGAACATGTAGCTGTAGCCCAATCCTCACTGGTCCACGCAAGATACCAAGTCCAAATAGGTGAAATATATCACAAGAGCTGAATGACCCCAAGGAAATGGTGTCAGAAGGGATGGGCAGGGGTAAAGAAAGGCCCTAACTGACTAAGGTAAGAGCACCGGTAACAACCCGGCCGCCAGCGGAGAAGAACCCGGCTGGCAGCGGAGCACCCCGGTGTAGGAGAAAAAGGAAGGGTGAAGGTTTGCCCGGCCTGTCAGCGGAGACAAACCCGGCTGACAAGCGGAGCGGAAATGAGGCCAACAGCAGAGAGAGGATGCCCGGCTCGTCAGCGGAGCACAAGCCCGGCTGACAAACGGAGCAGTACTGAGGCCAATGGTAGGGAGAGGAATCCCGCCGGATGGCGGAGATAAACCCGGCCGCCGGGCGGGACACCAGAACACTGGAAAGGCAGTAAAATCGGGAAACGACACGGAACGTGTCAAAATGCACAAGTGCGGTGGTAAGGCACTTGGCAAACAAGAGAGACGGGCTGCGGAGGCTCACAAACGAACCAACGGAGCCGAGGACACTCTCGATCCGGAAGAACGCCAGGACGTAGGAAACGGAAGTCAGGCACAGGAAGTCAGGCAGCAAACGAACCCAACGGAGCTAGACGCAAGAACGTGAAGCGTCGCTCCCTGGGTCAAGGAGACCTAAATAGTGCACAATTAAAGGGACAGCGCACTGGGAGGGGGCTTGAGGCATGACAAGAATATTCCGCCAATGGTTTAAGCAATGAGTTGCAGCCCGATACAATGGGCCTGCCAGGCGGATTTTCAGTGCTTTTGTGCATCTTGGGGAGGATATAGATGGCTGGAACGGTAGGTGACTCATTGATCAGGAAAGAAGATTCCTTCTCACTGAGCCAGCCACCTTCCAGTCCCCTTTTACTTAATGCTGCTATTTCTTTTTCTATTCAGAAAAGGGGGTGGTGATGAACAGAGTGTCTGAATTAAGCAGACCACTCTTACCCAGTCCAAAGATCAGGGCTTGATCCATCACCGTTATTTATCTCACTGCCCCATCCCAGCTCAGAACCTGGCTATATGCAAATTAGTCTGTCCCTGGCCCAGTGCATCATGGGAACAGGGCAGACCAAACTACCAAGCCAATTCTTCACCAGAAAGGAGACAAGCTACCGGGGACCGGTTTCTGGCATTTCAGCCTCTTCGGCCCGGCTTGCTTGAATCCTGATGGAGCAGTGAGAGAGGGACTCATGTCTGAGTATACCCTGCCACACCTATAGCGGCCAAAAACGATTCAGAAAAGGGGGTGGTGATGAACAGAGTGTCTGAATTAAGCAGACCACTCTTACCCAGTCCAAAGATCAGGGCTTGATCCATCACCGTTATTTATCTCACTGCCCCATCCCAGCTCAGAACCTGGCTATATGCAAATTAGTCTGTCCCTGGCCCAGTGCATCATGGGAACAGGGCAGACCAAACTACCAAGCCAATTCTTCACCAGAAAGGAGACAAGCT
The DNA here is from genome assembly GCF_964261635.1 of Lissotriton helveticus. Classification (NCBI taxonomy): domain Eukaryota; kingdom Metazoa; phylum Chordata; class Amphibia; order Caudata; family Salamandridae; genus Lissotriton; species Lissotriton helveticus. The sequence continues at coordinate 535,156,457 of NC_136069.1, read as the reverse complement.
ACCGGGGACCGGTTTCTGGCATTTCAGCCTCTTCGGCCCGGCTTGCTTGAATCCTGATGGAGCAGTGAGAGAGGGACTCATGTCTGAGTATACCCTGCCACACCTATAGTGGCCAAAAACGATTCAGAAAAGGGGGTGGTGATGAACAGAGTGTCTGAATTAAGCAGACCACTCTTACCCAGTCCAAAGATCAGGGCTTGATCCATCACCGTTATTTATCTCACTGCCCCATCCCAGCTCAGAACCTGGCTATATGCAAATTAGTCTGTCCCTGGCCCAGTGCATCATGGGAACAGGGCAGACCAAACTACCAAGCCAATTCTTCACCAGAAAGGAGACAAGCTACCGGGGACCGGTTTCTGGCATTTCAGCCTCTTCGGCCCGGCTTGCTTGAATCCTGATGGAGCAGTGAGAGAGGGACTCATGTCTGAGTATACCCTGCCACACCTATAGTGGCCAAAAACGATTCAGAAAAGGGGGTGGTGATGAACAGAGTGTCTGAATTAAGCAGACCACTCTTACCCAGTCCAAAGATCAGGGCTTGATCCATCACCGTTATTTATCTCACTGCCCCATCCCAGCTCAGAACCTGGCTATATGCAAATTAGTCTGTCCCTGGCCCAGTGCATCATGGGAACAGGGCAGACCAAACTACCAAGCCAATTCTTCACCAGAAAGGAGACAAGCTACCGGGGACCGGTTTCTGGCATTTCAGCCTCTTCGGCCCGGCTTGCTTGAATCCTGATGGAGCAGTGAGAGAGGGACTCATGTCTGAGTATACCCTGCCACACCTATAGTGGCCAAAAACGATTCAGAAAAGGGGGTGGTGATGAACAGAGTGTCTGAATTAAGCAGACCACTCTTACCCAGTCCAAAGATCAGGGCTTGATCCATCACCGTTATTTATCTCACTGCCCCATCCCAGCTCAGAACCTGGCTATATGCAAATTAGTCTGTCCCTGGCCCAGTGCATCATGGGAACAGGGCAGTGAGTCCCTTGCTCATTGCACCATCAGGATTCAAGCAAGCCGGGCCGACGAGGCTGAAATGCCAGAAACCGGTCCCCGGTAGCTTGTTTCCTTCCCAGTATAAGAATTGGCTTGGTAGTTTGGTTTGCCCTGTTCCCATCATGCACTGGGACAGGAACAGACTAATTTGCATGTAGCCAGGTTCTGAGCTGGGATGGTGCAGTGAGCTAAAAAACGGTGATGGATCAAGCCCTGATCCTTGGACTGGGTAAGAGTGGTCTGCTTAATTCAGACACTCTGTTCATCACCACCCCCTTTTCTGAATCATTTTGTCCACCATAAGCGTGGAAGGGTATACTCAGATGTGAGTCCCTTGCTCATTGCACCATCAGGATTCAAGCAAGCCGGGCCGACGAGGCTGAAATGCCAGAAACCGGTCCCCGGTAGCTTGTTTCCTTCCCAGTATAAGAATTGGCTTGGTAGTTTGGTTTGCCCTGTTCCCATCATGCACTGGGACAGGAACAGACTAATTTGCATGTAGCCAGGTTCTGAGCTGGGATGGTGCAGTGAGCTAAAAAACGGTGATGGATCAAGCCCTGATCTTTGGACTGGGTAAGAGTGGTCTGCTTAATTCAGACACTCTGTTCATCACCACCCCCTTTTCTGAATCATTTTGTCCACCATAAGCGTGGAAGGGTATACTCAGATGTGAGTCCCTTGCTCATTACACCATCAGGATTCAAGCAAGCCGGGCCGACGAGGCTGAAATGCCAGAAACCGGTCCCCGGTAGCTTGTTTCCTTCCCAGTATAAGAATTGGCTTGGTAGTTTGGTTTGCCCTGTTCCCATCATGCACTGGGACAGGAACAGACTAATTTGCATGTAGCCAGGTTCTGAGCTGGGATGGTGCAGTGAGCTAAAAAACGGTGATGGATCAAGCCCTGATCTTTGGACTGGGTAAGAGTGGTCTGCTTAATTCAGACACTCTGTTCATCACCACCCCCTTTTCTGAATCATTTTGTCCACCATAAGCGTGGAAGGGTATACTCAGATGTGAGTCCCTTGCTCATTGCACCATCAGGATTCAAGCAAGCCGGGCCGACGAGGCTGAAATGCCAGAAACCGGTCCCCGGTAGCTTGTTTCCTTCCCAGTATAAGAATTGGCTTGGTAGTTTGGTTTGCCCTGTTCCCATCATGCACTGGGACAGGAACAGACTAATTTGCATGTAGCCAGGTTCTGAGCTGGGATGGTGCAGTGAGCTAAAAAACGGTGATGGATCAAGCCCTGATCTTTGGACTGGGTAAGAGTGGTCTGCTTAATTCAGACACTCTGTTCATCACCACCCCCTTTTCTGAGCTATTTCTTTTTCTAGCCTTTTTGAGGGATCTTCAGATAGTCGTTGGTAATTGGACTCTATATTCAGTTGTTTGAGCATTTCTGTTCTGTATAGCTCCTGGTCCCAGAGGACAATGCCCCCACCTTTGTCAGCTGGTTTGATTAAGGTATTCTTTAAGGATTGTACATTTTTGAGGGCTTTAAATTCATCTCTATTGAGGTTGTTTTTGGCGAATATTGGTTTAGAAAAGAGATTTTCAGTCTGTATCATGACTGCATTTTCAAACGTGAGTATTTCTTTTGCCACCAAATTATTGGGAGGAAAAAAGGTCGATGGATAGTGTAGACCTGTGACGTCTTTGGCGAGATTGGTTGGTTTGTTGGCAAAGACATTTTTCAGCCTGATTGTCCTAAAGAATCTGTATAGTTCGAGTTTTGTTTGAAACTGATTATTTCTATTAGTTGGCACGAAAGAGAGTCCGGCTGATAGTACAGAAATCTCTGCTTCACTGAGCTGATGTTGTGAGAGATTAAAAATGGGAATGGTCTTGTTTTCTTCCATTGTCATGCTCTCTGTGTCTACCATTCGTAATGTTGATTGCGTGTCTGTCTCTGCCCTGGTGTATACTGGTTCCGATAACAACCCCGTCTCGACCCTCGTGCTCGCCGGGGTGGTCCCGATCCTCTCCCGCCCTGGCCTAAAAAAGGCTGTCTGGAGGTGGAGGGCTGTGTTTCGTGATGCTGTCAAATTTGAATTTCAGACAGTTAGCTCAATTTGAATTGTGAGCGCTTTATATAAGCGACAGACAAAATAGGATCATAACATGATAATGAGTGACAATTACAAGGATTTAAACGACAGATAGAAAGAATATATTAACTCTCTCCATGTACACTACTGCGCAAAAATCACGAAGTCATGCTTAAGAATTCGTCTCGAAATTGTTTTAGTTGGAATCAGCACTTATAGTTGAATAGAACATCTTCAACTATATCTGATTTATTCGAGGCCTATACGACATCTAGAAAAGTTGTCCTAAGGCAAACATAGCAATCTAGAATTATGAACAACACCACTTCGAAATGGCCGCCACAGGAGTTCATATATGCTGTAGATACACACTAGCGATAGGCGGGAATTCCCTGCTATTTAAACAACCCCCAGGCGAGCCCTGTCTGAGTTCAACTCTCGCGAGACTACGCCACGATCAAGTTATTGAGAATATCCAAACGAAGTAAGTACAGGGATCCGGAGGACTATAGAGTAAACTACCATATTTTGGCTAAAAATGTCTTTTGCCAACATGGACTTCAGGCCACCTTAGTTTAATTACATCAACTTTGCATTACAATCATTTCACTTTGAGAGAATATTACGTAAGCTTAAAGCGATTGTATCAAACCATTCCCCATTGCGAAGTGTGTTCACAATATCCATGGCTCTCCGTAATATCTGAAAAGCCGGTTGTGAAACAAAGAGCACATAATTTAGAACTGGCGCACAGCCAAAAGTGAGAATTTGTACTAAAAAAGATTCTTGTCTAGCTCTATCAAATTTTGAAAAACCAGTAATACATATGCAGTGTATTATACCTTTGCGAAACCGGTAATTAATTACCTTCTGCGGTTAATTCCTCAACATAGAACGGTCCATAATAATCCCAGTTAGGATGATGTTATTGAAATACACGCTCATATTAATGAAATATTTGCTCAGATATAAATCTAAATGAAGTTAATTCAAATTTTTCTAGATAGACTGTGGATATGCTGAAAGATTCACGCTGATTCCGACATCCTTCTCTATTCAAATTGTCTACGAAAAACAGGTAATCTCCTGGCATCTCTAAGACAAGTGGTCACAGATAAAAGCGGTTACCAGTTCAGTGTAAATAAGGACATTATAGTCAATCATAAGCAATTTAAATTCCTTCTTTGCAGATAGGCTGTGTGAAACTCCTATTGAAATATTAACATCCAGAAAGTGTGTAGATTTTGACAACAAACAGACACTTAACAGGTACTAAACACAGCGGTTCTAATGTAAAACATTTTGTGTAAATACAACCAGTGTGTTCGAATGTAACCAGCGAGTTTTATTGCAATAAATAACCTGTCAACAAAAACATCTAGTTAAAGATATGAAACACAGACTGCTTGTAAATGTTTGGACAAGTGTAAGTTTAATCGCTAGCAACAAGAGAACAGTAGATATAGATAAGCAAACAACAGTTAGACATGTTGGACAACAGACAATGTTGTATTTGTTGTCTTTCGACTAGTCGCTGTGAGATTTTAAACACACAGCATATTTTTGCTTCATACTGTAAATAAGGGTTACCTCATTAGCTGTAATCGATTCATATGTAATGAAAGAATTTTTGTAAATGGTTTCAGAGCTACATTTAGCACACGGTTTTTAAAAACTTTTTATTTGTTATTGTAGAAGGATAACAACAGTATTATTGTATCTTTCACAGGGGGTCTCTACTCTCTAAAGATTGTATTGTCCTGAGGATGGTCTTAAGGATATAACAACCAGAAGGCCGAAACGTCGACTTTTACAGTCCACATCTCATATACTCTAATGAAAGAGACAATTGAATCATTGTTTTAGGCCTATGCAAGATTCGTTGTAATTTAAGTTTTTCAGAGTGGACCACAACGCAAGTGGATGTGAAGGGTAATTTAGTTGTTTCTTATCCATTTGTTTTTGATGAATTTGCTTTTCTACCCAATGTAACAGGACCCTTTTTTAAACAAGTATATAAAAAGACACTGTCATAACAAATTGAAAATCCGTGTCGCTTTTTTCTTAAAGTATTTCGTTTACTGTGTCCACACTTATGGGACGAATTACAAGAATATCAGGTCTTTAAAAGAGTTGATCTAAGCATAAATATATATATGCGATCAAACACCTGCAACACAACTCTAAACAAAATTCCCTTGTAAGCACCTTAATCGTCTTGTATTTCCGCCCAAGCTCGCAAGGGTTTATTGGGTCACCCACCTTGTATTTCAAAGTGTGTATAATGTGGCAATACATCTCTGTGGGGACTGGGCTTGCAGAAGATATGCAAACGTGGCGAACTCTTGAGGCTCTGTAAGGCAATCATCCAATTGGGTACGTAATGCCTGTCTGACTCTGTGGTAGTGGTACCTGAGTAGGTCTGGAGCCATTGCCTGGACCTGTTCCCTTGTGCGGACCTCGCCATTGATAAACAGGTCTCCCATAGCCTTTATGTTTAGTGTGTGAAGTGCCTGCATAGCCGCTCTGTCTTTCCTTAGCGAGAATGTGGTATCTGTACTTTGTGAAATAGTGCTCCTCTTTTATAGACAATAGTTATGTTAGAATGTTCTTTTGTAAGGGCTCATGTATTCTATATATTACTCTGTAGAGAATGTTGCTCTATTAATAGAGAATGCTTCTGTGGCAGTTGTACCTGCTAACCTGAGCCCTTTACACTGCTTTACCTATCTTCCAAGTATATAAATAAATACTTCATCAAACTGAAGACTTCTGGCTCCTGTCTTCGATGTGCAGTTCCACTACAAGCAAGACCACTTCAATTTTGGCAACGAGGATGGGATTTTTTTTTCTTAATCTTCAAATCTGTCCTCTGCTCTGCCCACGCTACTTTCAAGGTACTGTTGTCTGCTTCATTTATTACTCAAGGGCTAAAGGGAAATCTAAATTCAGAGATCCAACTAGTATTTTGAATATCAGAGGTAATGCTGTTAAGTTAGAAAATGGCCAATGGTGGAACATGGGTCGCATAGCAAAGTTAAAAATGGTTCACAATTCTAATGACAAGAGTTTGCAAAATATTGGTGATTCCTATGATAAGAGTTTACTTGAGTTTGGCAATGTTAGAAAAAGTGTTAGAGTAAAGAAAATTCCCAGCAGATATCTTCAATAATAGGTTGTATTCTTATTTTATTAAAAAGAGGGAGATATGTGGTACTTGTACTTTGTGAAATAGTGCTACTCTTTTATAGACAGAAGTTATGTTAGAATGTTCTTTTGTAAGGGCTCATGTATTCTATATATTACTCTGTAGAGAATGTTGCTCTATGAATAGAGAATGCTACTGTGGCAGTTGTACCTGCTAACCTGAGCCCTTTACACTGCTTTACCTATCTTCCAAGTATATAAATAAATACTTCATCAAACTGAAGACTTCTGGCTCCTGTCTTCGATGTGCAGTTCCACTACAAGCAAGATCACTTCAGAGAACCAACGGCACCATTTACTGGCAGTGTGGAAGTGTATAGTAGTGGACGTCCCTGCAGCTCCCCAGCTCTATGTAGCTGGCAGCAAGTGAGTCCCACCAGGTTAAAAACATGGTATTTTCTCTGCGATTTTGTGGGTAAAGTCTGTGTGAGAGTAACTGGTTGCACTGCTCCTCTTTCCAGATGTAAGTGCGGTAGATTAGGAAGACCGTGTAACCATGCTTGCACGTGGATTTGTTGTGCTGTTCTATAATATGTCTCAAAGTCTCGAGCGTTGAGGCTACCCGCCTGATAAGGTTTTGTAAGAATGGCCCACTGCACCCTAGGCTGGTTGCCAGCCCATGTAAGCCTAATGAGCTGAGTGAGAGTGGTGTGAAACAGTGAGCTTGGGAGTAGAATTGGTATATAGAGCAGTAATCGTGGTAGCACTGTCATTTTGATGATAGCTATACGCCCCAGCATTGACAACAGCAGTTTAATCCACTTTTCCACCATATCTGTAAGGAGTAGCAATGCCCTGCCGTAGTTTTCATGAACCACTGTCTCTGGGTTTGTATGAACCTGGATTCCGAGATATCTCATAGGCTCTGATGTCCAAGTTAAAAGATAGTCAAGCGGCACCTGGGATGTGGAGGCCGTCAGGGGAAATATGAGTGATTTGGACCAATTAATTTGCAGACCTGAGTGGCTGCAGAATCTCTCTACCTCTTGCAGTATTGGTGTTAAATTATGTTCAGGGTTTCTGACGTATAGTAACTTGTAGTCAGGTTATACTGCGAGGATCGTATTATTTCTTTAAAACTTAAGGGAAGGCTGTTTTTATTTTACACAATTTTCTTCAGGCTGCAGACAGCAGGGCCTGATAATGAGCAGTGCTTGAGTCAGATTTTAAAACCCAGGGCACAGAGGCGAAGATCTGAAGCATTGAGTTATTTAACTCTTAAACAAGTCCTTGTCAACTCAGCATTAGAGTGTGAGAACAAAATGATGTTTCTGAATGCTTTTAAATGGTAGCAAAGTGAAATGCAAAGTTATCTTAACCCCTTGCGTGCTTGTGATGGAACCGTTCCGTCACGAGCCTCAGGTGGGCTGTGCTGGTGACGGAACGGATCCGTCTCGGCCCGCTCGCCGCGCCTCGCGGCGCGAATTCCGCTACGGGCGGGGCCGTAACGGAACGTTCCGTCATAAGAACAGCTCACCCGAGGGCCATGACGGAGCGGTTCCGTCACGAGTACGCGAGCGCCCCGCGGCCCCCCCACCCCCTTAGCACTACGGCGGAATAGCCGCCGCAGCTAAGGGGTTAATGATTAAGTTAACTCTTCATTTTATTTTTCTCCCATTTCAAAGTGTCACATTAACAAGCAACAGGTCGCTTGCTTCTAGTACCTAGTGAACACTGGGCCATAATTATAACTGAAAAATACAGTCCTCTTTCTTAAATGGAAACAATTTAAGTGAAAACAATTATTTCTATGAAAGAATATCTCCTGTTCGGGGCGTGGCTTGCGGGGCTAAAATGGCAGATGTGTTTTAATGCAGCTTTGCCACCTATCCCTATTATCTGTTAATGTACTGCTCACTGAAATGGCATCTATGCACCACTGATGCCTTGCCGTCCTGCCTAGTTGTCCTCGCCCGCGTACCTTATGGGTAGTGACCCTGATTGGCCTCCTCATCGCTGCTGTGGCCTGGATGCCGGCTGTGGGTGGGGTGGAGGGTCCATGCCTCGCGGCAAGGGGAGGCTGGCTTGCGGACTCTTTGAGACCTAACGCAGCTGCTGGCTGTGACGCAGATGGGATCGGAGCAGCTGTGGGATCCATAAGGTGCTGCTGGGGTATGTGACACCTGCTGCTGCTGTGACCCAGGAGTACTCTGGGGAGAAGCGGGAGAGGCGTATGTTGCGGGTGGAAGCGCTGGGCCCCCTGCCCTGCTGAAGGCTGAAGCTGCTGCCGCTTGACGTCTGGAGGCGACCAAGGTGATAACGGGCCGCTGGACTGCGGAGGCTGTGGCTGCCGAGGCCCGGAAGCTAGATGGGGACAGGCAGAGAGACAGCATGACGTGACTGCAGACGACAGCCTCGCTGAGGATGGTCACTGGGCGGCACTGTCTTGCACTGCTATGGGACCTCTTGGACACATCGCTGCATACCGGCCCATCCTGTCTGCTGCTTGTGACTAATAATAATAATAATAATAATATCCACATTTGTAAAGCGCACAATCACCCGTTAGGGTCTCTAGGCACTGGGGGCCGTCGGGAAGATTAAGCAAGCTATTGCCCAGAGTCACATGGTGCTGGGCTAATCTGCCGCCGGTGCCGGGGATCGAACCGTGATCCCCAGATTCCGGAGTCAGTCGCCCTGGCTGCGGCACCACACCTCTTCCCTTTGACTGGGACTTGCCTCCACACCTGACCATGTGGGTTTGCAAGAGTGCTTCTGTGATGGGATGCGCCTGCAACACTAACACCAGGGTGTCGTCGTGCTCATCCTCAGCTGTGGGGTGGATCGCCAGGAACCCATGGATCAGGCTTCCCACTTCAAGGTGGTGCACTATCTCGACAGGGACTCCATTCTGCGAGAGGCCAGGAGGCAACAGGATATCATGCTGGACAATGCACGCATAATGTTCTTCCAGGACTACACTCTGGGGGTGCAATGCCAACGGAGCTCCTTTTTGGCAGTTAATAAGCAACTAAGGGCACTAAACCGGATATATTCCTTAATCTTCCCAGCAAGGCTCTGTGTAGTCTCTGTGGACAAGATGAGATTCTTTGATAAACCACAGGATGGATGGGCCTAGCTTGAGTCTTCAGGGCAAATTTCTGTTCCCAACCGGACAATAGGGTAAGGGGGTGGGAGACCGCAGGGCACCCACCCATATCACATCAGTGGCACAGGAAACGCCGTCCTCCAAGCCCAGTGGCAGTGGCGAACTTGTAACAGATTATTATGGAATGCAAGCGTGCGGTTCAGGAGGCGCGTAGTTACATATCCCATCCACAACTCTGACTGGGATGTGGCATCTGTGTGATTGTCTGGGGACTATGGGTCATTCGTGGCCTGCCCATTGGATATTGACTTGAAGAGCCTGTCAGTTATCACACCGCAGATGTCCGACAACATTATTTCATCCATTATCTGCCTTTCCACCGATTACTGTATTGTATTGGTTTCACAGCATGCCTGCCCTGTATATTCCTGACTTATAGCTTTTGAATATTGTCTCTCGTGGGCCATGGAGGTGTGCTCCGGAGATGGCGGGGTGCTCTCAATGCCCACACCCTGAAGCGACTAGATTACAACGCAGGTGGAGGGGACAAGTAGTTGCCACAAACGACTCGCCTTACGCTCGTGGAGTGCTAATCTGGGTCCGCCCGAGAGTTCCATTTCAGGCTGAGGAGGTAGTGGCAGATGCTGGTGGCAGGTAAATTTTTAAAGGACAGCTTGATGGCCGTCACCTTCTATTATGTAATATTTATGCTCCTAACACTGACTAGGGCTCCTTTCTACAGTCACTGTTGCAGCTGCTTTCCGAATGGTGCGATCTCCCATGGCTGGTGGGTGGGGATTTTAATGGTGTTCTAGACACAAGCCTTGAATGCTCATTTCCCCTTTTGAAGAGCCCAGTGGTCTCCACTAATGCACCACTCCTTGGAGATTGGATGCGCCAGTGGGGATTGGAGGACATATGGAGATTCCGCAATCCACTGACAAAGGTATATTCCTTCTATTCTCACCCATATAAATTATACGTCTGAATAGGCAGAACACTATGCACGCCCAATCGACTGCCTTCCGTCACTCATATTATTTGAGCTGCACTAATTTCCATCACAATCAGCAATATATCAATATTGCCTGGAACAGTAGACCTTCCCCATTTCCCAATGGTCCATGCTGGAAGACCCCCCCATTCCGCGAATTTCTACACAATGCTATCTTGGAGTACTTTGGCCACAACACGGACATGGTGATGTCGATCCTGAATGAATGGGACGCATTGAAAGTGACCCTAAGGGGTTGCTGTCTGGGGCTGGGATGCGTGTGTAGATAGATGGAGGACGAACTGTCTGAGATCGAGCGATCTCTGCTGGCACTCGAGACTCCCTCTGTTACCGACTCTACTCAAGAGCCAAACCTCACAGAGCTAAAGAAAAAGCACGTAGCCTTAATTGAGGGCTTGTCCTACCTGATTTACACAGCACATTCAGCGAGGATACACACAAATGCAGATTGGTCTGGTTCACTCTTAGCTTGGCTGGTACATCAAGAAGGGTCAGCGCAACCAATTACCGCACTTAGGTCTCCCTGGGGTGTGATACGTTATACACAACAAGAAATCCACAAGGAACTGGTTCATCATTATACTGCCCTCTACAATTCGAGGCTGGTGGCACCAATGTCAGATATTCACAAATTTTTGTCAGAGCTCCCATTCCCCACACTGACTCTAGACCAACATGGGGACCTTCATGCTCCTCTGCCGAGATCCGGGATGCGATGAGGACTCTTGCTACTGAGAAGGTGCCGGGCCCAGATGGCTTCCCATCTGAATTTTATAAGGCATATGCAGGCTTACTGGCCCCACATTTACAGAGGGTATATGATGAGGCCCTTCTCTCCACCCATCTCCCTGACTCTCTTTGCGAGGCCACACTGGTCTCTCTGCGGAAGCCTGACAGAGACCTGACACTTTTGGCCTCCTATCGCCCGCTGGCGTTATTGAACAGAGATTACAAGATATGGCCAGGATTTTGGTGAAGAGGCTGTCTCCACTGGCGCCCTCCCTCATACATGCTGATCAAAACGTGTTCATTCCGGCGCGTACTACATCTTTTAACCTGCTATGCCTCTTCCGACTGAAACATTACGCCCCTCACGCCTGGCCACGGTCGGGATGTCTAGTCCACGATCTAGAGAAGGCATTTGACACAGTGGCGTAACGATAATTGAGGGGGGCCCCCTGCCAGGTATGTGGAGGGGCCCCTCCGGACTCTATCAGGAACTCTCCGGCTGAAGTGCTGGGCTGAGGGGCCCCCTGGAGCTTGGGGGCCCTCCGCACTGCAGGGGCCTTTGTTACGCCCCTGGTTTGATACCATTGAATGAATGGCCTTATCTTTTTGAGGTTCTTCCAAAATATGACATTGGACCTAGATTTATTTTTCTGGTGAAAATTCTCTATGATAGCCTGACCCAGAGGATCCGGATGGGAAACCACGTCTCGGCACCACTATGAGGCTGTAGGGGCATTATGCAGGGTTGGCCCCTTTTCCCCCCTCTTGTTGTCAGGCTCGGCGTCGGTTCTCTTCGGGGCTGTGCTGAATATCCTATATCCTCCCCCACACGACTCTCCTAGAGTCTGAAGTATAAAACACAGACTACCAAGATAGTTCCGTGAGCGCGGGAAAGGAAGGGGACAGCGGGGAGGGAGATCTGAAACGACAAGAACAGAGATTTAGAAACACCACCCCAAAGAACCCCACAATGCACGTAGCCTACAATACTACCACATTCATCATAACATTGGCCTAAACCCCTAGCTGAAAAGGAAAAGTGAAAGGGTTTGTAATTTGGGGAGGAAAGATGGAAGCAGAGATCAAGGATGGCAACCAACTGTAATGACAAATACATAAAATCACAGTGAGATTATGGTTTCATATGAGGATGTACGAATCACCAATAACGCTACTACATACCACACGAGTCTGGTGTTATCTCTTTAGGTTAGACCAATCCTTTTGTTTCTCGTACCCCTGTTTCGTCTCCCCTGTATATCCAAATACAAAGCATAGTAAAGGAAATGTTGTGTAAAAGGAAAACACAAAACGGCAGGCAAGGTTACAGCACCCTCTATAATGGTTTCCTGCTCATTGGTGAAATCTGTACAATAAGGTAGTAAGGGATTCCTTACAACACTTCTCGTGTCCTTAATCGAGAATCGAGAGACTTAGTTCCATAAACCACAGCAGTCCTATCTGCTCCTGCTCTCCTTACAGTTCCGAAAACATACACAAGAGCTAGGTGTATTAAGGACACTGTTCCGTCTAGACAGACCTTCAACGAGTCTCTCCCCGCAATGAAGAAAGCGGGCTTACCATGTCCTCCAACAACGAACAAAAGAAATGGAGAGAGAGCCCCCCTGTTAGTATTCACAAGAGTTCTCCGTGGACTGATCCATCGGCCTATAGGAAATATGCCATAAGCAATGCTACCCAACTCTATAACCTACTTCATGAAATACTACTCTAACTCATGGACCCATTAATCAAACATGACATATTTTGACCTACTGAAAAAGGTGATCAAATTAAACCTATATACACCTTATTTACAAATTATATACAAACTATATACAACCGCGGTAAATGATGACGTCATTTGAACAAATCCTAACTATTTAAATGACCACCATGGCGATGGCATCTAGCTAATAGTAACCTGCGCTTCTGAATAACCAAGACCAGCTTGTTTTCAAAAGTAAGATTTTATTAACTAATTTAGAATATTCAAAATATAATTTTATAAATGCAATTTTATTAGAATTATAGCAAGCATGTTTGAAAAGTGTCACAGAAAAATACAGTTTTAAGCAAGAAATTATAAGTTTAGCATTTCTAAAATCCTAAGTCCCTAGCGAAGCTAAATGAATGAAAAAAGTAAAGTTCTTTGAGGATTCTTACGTGCTCCACGCAAAGTCCAGCAGCACGACACCCTCATCTGAAAGTCAGAAAGCAGCAGCCAGCCCATCCCCAGGGCATGGACTTTTTATACCTTTCTATGCTAGCTAATCTAAGTAAAGGAACATTTTCTGCAAAAGTCGATGTCTCATTGGTCCGAGAGTGACAAGTGACATGTCACCTACATTTCAAAACTTCCATTCGGTCATATTCTTTGGGACCATTGTCTTTCTTGTACGTGTTCCAAAGCTTCCTTGATTTGCAACAAATTTGAGCAAAAGTTCTCACTGACTCTATTTCACTTCCTCGGATGCCAAGTTAACAAATGTTCTTTCTACCGGTTTCTGACCTTGGCCACGTCCGACAGAATAATGACAACACTTCATCTTTGTTCAGTGAATGTGATTTTGACGGAAACTTTTTCAACATGGACATCTTGTGCTCCTTGCAGAATTAAATTCATCTTTTAGCAAACTCGAGCAAACTAGGCCCAAAAGCAGGCAACTTATTTTTCTAGTATAAAACAAACACAAGAAAAGTATTAATGTAAGAAATATTATTTATTCTGTTTCCACCCTTCGTTTACTAATTGATTAACCCTCCCAATTAGTCTAATGTTACCTAGCACAAAGCAAACAAATAAAGCAGTATTTTATATCTACCAGTCTTCATGAATCCATGAAACCTTATGTGCACCTAGAATAGTAGAAATGACATCACATAGACAAGGAAAGCAAAATAAGCACATGCCTCTTTTAAATCTGCTGCCGTTAGTAATGACAGAAACGAAAAACGACAAAATTAATTTGTTATTTTTGCACAAACAAAAGATGCAACAATTATGCACGTTTATGAGCACACATGTTAATGTCCCCGTGTATAAAGTTTAATCTAGGTTGAGTTAGCATAACACATCACAAATCATTAATATTATTATTTATGTTATGGAAATGTGACTTCACGAGTTTAAACAGATTTCTGTTTTCTATCTCGCTCCATCAACTCCCTCATCTGGTGATTAACAAATCACCACACCACCGCCCAAAATTTGGAAATTTAGACTTTTTGGAAAATTATTCAAATTCATCTGTGTCAGTATTTATAAAAATCTGTTTCTGCAAAATCCTTGCAATTGTCATAACGTGCTCTGTGTAATTCCTGTAACTCAATCTCCCTTTCTTCTTCTTTTTTTGATTTTATAAATTCTTCTCTTTTCCTTCATTTGTTTCTTTCTCTTATGCAACAAACAACCAATTTTTGTCAAAATGAAAATGAATATTATCACAATCAAAGGTGCCAAAATCTTGTCAAGAACTGAACTTCCAATGTCATGGAACCAATTTTTGATTGATTGGAATCTTTTTGAAAGTCTTTCTGTAAAATCTTCTTCTTCTAATGGAATTATCTCTGAATGCATCTCTGTGATGTTCTTAATGTACATCTCAATGTTCTTACTTTCATCAGGGATATATGTGCAACAATGTTGCACATGTAAAATGCCACAGACTCCTCCCTCTTTTGCCAAGAGTATGTCTAAAGCAAGGCGATCTTGAATCACCATGGATCTGATTGCAATGACCTCAACATTCACTAATTGGAAACCCTCAGCTGTATCTGTTGACAACCTGTCAACAATTGTGGACAATTTTCTGATTCTCCCTGCGTTCAGGGTTATACCTACAAAAGGTATCACTGCTTGAAAAATATCTCCCAAAACTTCTGTAAAAGTTTCTCTTTTAACCCTATTTACATAATTGTGAATTTTGAACAATCCTTCCGAATCTCTGTCAACATGGAACATTTTAGGAAAAACAATCCCAACATAACAAGTTCCATACCAATGATCAGGAAGGTTGTAGTAAGCCTTGTCACCACAAACAAAATAAATCCCAGGAAAAATTGGATCTTTTCCACCTTTGAATCCCCAACCTCCCATGATCTGATATGTATCTTCACAATTACTTGCACCCACAAAGTAGTTATCAAAAAGTGTATTGTCTCTCCTAATGCAAAGCTTTCCACTAATTGGTTTGTCTATGTGAATTGCAACATTATCAAGCATTTTGCCATTAAGCTTCTCATCCTCTTTCTGCCAGAACCTGGACTTAGTCTGCTTGACTATTTCATTTCTCTTGTAAATTGCTCTCCTTTCTTCAACCAGGTTCAAAAACTTATTTCCTTCAGCACTAAGTTTGCAGGTTAAATTATTTTTGTAAGCATACTCATAGGTGAGTTCATTAGTAACAAGGAAAAATTCCCTCATCTGTTTGGCTTTCTTATGCTTATTCAAAGCACCCTCAATTTTTAAATTTGCGAAAATCTCGTAAAAATCTGAATAATAGTATTCTAAGCGTCCAGTCTGATAGAACAAGCTAGCTAACACACTGCATGTCACACCATATATAAGAGGAAGCATATTATATGTTACTCCCTCAGAAACAGAAGCAGGTAATTTAACGCAGACATAACAATCTTTTGCATCCATTACCTTGACATATTCACTCAACAGCTTTGTGAATGTATTGCTTGAAAAATCACTAATAGATTTGTCCTGATGAATGTTAGGTTGATGATCAATAACTTTGCCAGTTGCACTATGTTTGTTTTGACTAACTGAAGCTTTGCTTGTCATGTTGGCTTTGTGAAAATCTTTGTTAATTTCAAATGGAATAATAACAGCTAAAACTAACCAGAGCAGAATTAAAATGAGCAGACACACCAGAGTCATCTTACAGCATCTCTTAAAAATGGAACATCTTGAAGTACTTTGTTCCATGACCCAAGGCATCTTTGGTTAGTTTTGCCTTAAAAGGAAAAAAAAATTAAAACTATTTTAAAATGATTAATTATTAATTATTTACACCCCCCTTTTTAAAATATATATATATTTTTTTTTTCAAACCCTAACAGTATTTCTTCGACCTTATGTCACAAGCAAGTTTTCTTCAACTAAACAACTTTTCTTCAACCAAGTGTCACCTAACAAGATTTCTTCAGCCTTTTGCCAAAAATTAAAAACCCCCAAAAAAATCCAATTAAAAGTTCTGTACTTCAATCATTGTCACTAATTTCTTCAATTTCTTCTTCTTCTTGACTACTATCGTAAATGTCAATGACAGGTGGAATTACTAGATAAGTCCACTCAGGAGATTTATATTTCTGATTTGGCCTTATAATCCTCTTTCCTTTTCTTGTCACTACTTCAATTTTTCTCCCGATTCCAACTTCCTTTTCAGAATCCTTTTGGCTACTGATTTCTTCCACCTGCTCTTTCGGTTTCTTGATCAACCTGACTCTCAATCTTCCACCAGGCCAAAAATCAGTTTTCCTCACGAATCTTCTCTTTGGTTCTGAAGCACTTGTCTCAGACTTCCAAGATCTTTTCTTTGGACTTCTACTTTCACCATCCACGTCACTTTCTTCAGTATCACAGTCTGAAACTTCAATTATTGACTCAGGAACTTCTCTATTCGGCAGTTTCACTCCTTCAGGAACTATACTTTGTCTTCCATCACTGGTACTCGGTAATTCGTCTTCCTCCTCCTCTTCAATTACCTCCAACTTCCCAGATTCTGGATTTCCGTTCCTTACTTCAGAGCTTAACTTCTGCCTTTCGATACTCTCCCGGTCAGAAATTTCTTTTGGTTCAGCCTCTCTGTCCTCAATGGAACTTACTCCATTAATCTTCTTTACTGAATCTTCAGTCGTTTTTCCTTCTAATAGATTCTCTTCTTCTCCAGAATCTATTTCAATTATCTCAGAGCCTTTTCTTGTCAATTCTTCATTCACAGGCACAGGTTCCAGATGTCGACCTCTTTGTCGATCTTCAGTCTCTGGATTTGTTTCACCTTCTACTTCTGAATCAGAATCTTCTGTAGTATCACTTTCTACATCAGAACTCTCAGGAGTAGGCACTGGAATGGTATGACTAGGATGTATCCACCTTTTCAATCCTCTGCATTTCACTGCATTTGTAGTGACCAGAATTATTTGTCTAGGCTTCTGCCACCTAGGAGCCAAACAATTTCTTCTTCGATGAACTTTTGTTCTGACCCAATCACCAGGTCTCAAATCATGTGTCAGAACTTTCTCATTTGATTGTGCTTCAGTTCCCACCTGATTAGACACAGAAGTCACTATATCAGATAACTTTTTACAGTAATCCAAAATAGCACTGTCATTTATGCTCAACAGTTTTCCCACAGGTACAAAAGCTTGTCTCATGACTCTTCCCATCAGTATTTCATGAGGACTCAAACCTGTCTTTTTATCAGGTGTACTTCTCAATGACATTAAAACAAGTGGAAGAGCATCAGTCCACTTTACACCTGTTTCTAGACACATTTTTCCAATCCTGTTTTTAATTGTCCCATTAATCTGTTCAACCACCCCAGATGCCTCTGGTCTGTATGCACAGTGTATTTTCTGCTCAATGCTTAATGCCTCACATATCAGCTTCATCAGTTTGTTATCAAAATGGCTTCCTCCATCACTCTCAATAGTGACTGGAAAACCGTACCTTGGGATGATTTCTCTGAGTAACAATTTTGCCACTGTAACTGAATCACAATGTCGTGTAGGAAATGCTTCCACCCATCTTGAAAACAAACAAACAATCACAAGAACATATTTCAAACAATTGTGTAAAGGCATTTCAATGAAATCCATCTGCAACCTGGTAAAGGGACCACCCTCTCGACCAATTACCCCTATACCTACAACTGATTTTCTGTTTGGGTTCATTTGTTGGCATGACAAACACCTTTGACAAAAAGCCTCTGCAATCGTTCTGAATTTTGTATTGAACCAAGTCTCTCGGAAAAGTCTGATCATAGAATCTCTTCCAAGGTGAGCTGGGCCATGATACAATCTGGCCATATCAGCAATCAAACAATTTGGTAAGACTATTCTGCCATCTTTGTAGGTCCACACTCCATCCTCATCACGTGGTCTACAATCTGCTCGTAACCATAGATCTTTTTCCTCATCATCTGCTTCATTTTGTAAATCTCTGATCTCCTGCCATGTCTCTACAACTGTTGTTAGCATCAATGAATTTGAATCAGATTCTTTACTTTTTTCCCGATTATATGCACAACATTTTCTCGCACAGTATTTTGCTGTCTCATCTGCATAGGCATTGCCTTTTGAGATATAATCCACTCCTTTTGTGTGTGCAGCACACTTTACAATTGCGATCTCTTTCGGCAACTGTATGGCCTCGATTAATCTTTTGATAAAAACTGCATTTTTAATTGGTGACCCTGCTGAAGTCAAATAGCCTCTCTGAGACCAGAGCTGTCCATAATCATGCACAACCCCGTACCCATACTGACTATCAGTAATGATGGTAACTCTTATGTCCTTTGATACTTCACAAGCACGAATCAAAGCAATCAATTCAGCCACCTGTGCTGAACGAATTCCTTCAAGACATGATGCTTCTTTAACATCTGCAACTGTACAGACTGAGTATGATGCTTTCAAAACACCTCCCTCTGTCCTCAGACAGGAGCCATCCACAAAGTAGACAACATCTGATTCAGGCAAAGGTACATCTTTAATGTCCTGCCTTGGTTTGGTGCAAAACTCCATGACGTCCAAACACTCATGTTCCACTTCATTTTCATCAACAATTTCAGAATCAGGCAGTAATGTAGAAGGATTCAGATTCAAACATCTTGAAATGGAAACATTGTCTGCTCCTAGTATGATTTTCTCATACTTAGTCAATCTTCTGCTTGTTAAATGTTGAGTTTTACCTCTTGTCAGTAATATTTCAACCGAATGAGGCACAAAAACTTTCACAGGAAATCCCATTATGATTCCTTTGCTCTGCTCAAGACTGACACTTGTAGCTGCAACTGCTTTCAAACAACCTGGTAATGCTTTTGCAATGGGATCAAGAACTGCAGAGAAGTATGCAATGGGTTTCTTTGGATTCCCATGCCTCTGAATTAACACAGACAATGCACATCCTTCTCTCTCACTGC
Organism: Lissotriton helveticus; assembly: GCF_964261635.1. Taxonomy (NCBI): domain Eukaryota; kingdom Metazoa; phylum Chordata; class Amphibia; order Caudata; family Salamandridae; genus Lissotriton; species Lissotriton helveticus. Next base: position 535,137,247 of record NC_136069.1, on the reverse strand, counting down.
AATACAGTTCAAAATCTTTCTCATAATTCGGCATGCCCAAAGCAGGAGCTTGACATAAGCTCTTTTTCAGGTTCTCAAAAGATTCCATCTCAGCCTCATTGAGAATAATTGGATCTTTCACATCAGACTTTGTCAGTCTCTGTAGTGGTTTCGCAATTACTGAAAATCCACTTATCCATTGTCGACAGTAGCCAACCATTCCCAAAAACATTCTAACCTGTCTCTGTGTTCTTGGTGGTTGCATTGCTTGAATCATTTTTATTCTCTCAACCGTCACCTGTCTTTTTCCCTTTGCAATTCGGTGACCAAGATATTTCACTTCTTGTTTGCAAAACTGTAATTTTGCTGGAGACACTTTATGTCCCTCATCTGCAAGATGGTTCAAAAGTATTATTGAGTCTGTTACACAATTTTCTCTTGTTTTAGCAGCTATCAACAAGTCGTCGATATACTGCACCAACGTAGACCTGCCAGGTAAATCTAAATTTTCCAAAGATCTCTTTAACAGCTCATTAAAGATTGAAGGACTCTCTGTATACCCTTGAGGGATTCTACACCATGCGAGGGTCCTACTCTGGAATCTGAAAGCGAAAATTTCCTGACTCTCTGGATGTAAAGGAACAGTAAAGAATGCGTTGCAAAGATCAATGACAGTGTACCATTCCGCATCATGTGGAATCTGATACAAAATGACTGCTGGGTTTGGAACCACAGGGCAACATGGAACAACAGTCTGATTAGCTTTTCTCAAATCTTGAACTATCCTGTACGTTCCATTCGACTTTTTAATTCCCATGATCGGTGAATTACAAGGGCTACTCTCAATTTCTTTTAAAACACCTTGTTTAATGAATTTTTCAATCACAGGTATAACTCCCTCAATTGTCTCTGCTTTCATCTTGTACTGAGGAATATTAGGAAATTCTATTCCCTGCTTCAGTGTGATTTTGACTGGATCAACATGTTTCATCAGACCCATCTCATTCCCAGTCAAATCCCAAATTTCAGATTTCACTGTTTCTTTGAGCTCTTCTGGCAGATTTTCTTTTTCAAACGCAGGAAACAATTTTGTTTCCTCTGTTTCCAACAACATCATTGTCATCCTGTACAAGCCATCTTCCTCCATTGTTTGTAATTCAACTCCTTCAGGAGAACAATATATTCTGCAATTCATCTTGCACAATATATCTCTGCCCAATAGATTCACCGGACTACTGTTACAAACCATGAATCTGTGTTTGTCTTTAAAATTTCCAATTTCAACTGGTACTGGATCAGTCAAATCAGTTCTGATTTGTTGATTGCTTACTCCAACAACTTGGATAGTATCCCCAGAGAGAGGTAGGTTTTCAATTTCCACTGATCTAACAGTAGAACGGGTAGCACCAGTGTCCACTAGAAAAGTGATGTCTACATCATTAACTTTCCCATTTACAAATGGACCAGACTGGTCAACCTCAAGAGTGGCTCCAACAACACACTCTTCCTCCTCTCTCGGGCACCGTCAGTAATAATCATCAGAATCACTTTCCTGACCATCTGTTAACAAAAACTGTTGTGCTGCATTTTGCACCTTTTGCCTTTGCGGTTTTATTACCTGATCATCTCCTTGAAATCCCACACCTGAATTATATGTCTGAGTTCCCCCACAATTTGGAAACGGTGGCTGTGGCAATTGATTCTGACGGTTATTCACCTGATTCACCTGTTGCTGCAACTGTCGCTGAAGGTTTAGTTCGTTTAAATTCTGTTGCAACTGTAGCTGTTGCTGCAGGTCAACATCATTCTGCATCTGTGGATTTAACAATGGACTTTTTAAATTTCTAGGTGGTTTCTTACATTCGTCTCTCCAGTGTCCAATCTCGCCACAATTAAAACAAGGTAATTTTTGCTTCATTTCTTCAATCCTTGGGTTAATTTTTCTGACAAAATTATTACCTTTAAACTTCCCTTGACCTTGATTCGAATTTGTAGTTTGAACAAAATTTGTGTTTTTATTACCAAGACTAGCAATCTGTTGCTCAGCCACTTTTACCTGAGCCCACATGGCTTTCTCCTTGAGCTTCTTTTGTCTCACTTCTAACTCATCACTGCAGTATTTTGCTTTTCTCAAAATGTCATCAACAGAAAGTGCTTGCCATCCGACAATACTATTTCTGATCATGTCTGCAATTTCTGGTTTCAAACCATAAACAAATCTGTAGACGAAATGACTCATATCTTTTTCATCTAGTTTTTCATAGCCACTGTATTGTTTAAACATCAACAGTAACCTTTCGTAAAATGAATGAACTGATTCTTTTGTTTCCTGGTTTGTTCTTTCTATCTTAACCCAATCAACCTCCTTTGGTGGAATTTTGTTTTTCAACCAGTAAATCACTTTTTCATAAAAATCCATCACAAGTGGATTTGGAGCACCTGTTTCTTTAATTCGGTCAGGTTCTATTTTTGGCCAACTTATGGCTATCTTGCATTCAGTCCAAAGATCTGATGGGACAACAATGTCAAAAAATCCATCCAGATCAATCCACAGAACTTTTGAGACTTTAATGAACCTGTCCACTTGCCTGTACCACTCGACTGGCCTTTCCCTCAGTCTTGGAAAATCATTTGTGAACAGCAATATGTCCTGTCTTGACCATGGGACATGAACATATCCTCCACCTGCAATCTCTCTCATTGGAAATTGTTTTGACAATTTTTCCAATTTCTCATCTTCCTTCTTTTTCGTCCATTTCACTCTCCACTTACTCAACTCTCCCAGTTTTTTAATGTAAACAATCAAATCTTTTATGTGAATTATTCTTCCCATTGAGTTCAAATTCTCAATGTCGCTTTCTGAAAAGTCTAATCTGTAATGTTTTGCAAAATTCTTTTGCCTGCTCAAATCAATTTCAAGTTCAGCTGCCAGTTCATCCAACTGATCATATTTGTTTTTTGTTTTCCACTGAATACTCTTGCAAATGAACAGTAGTTCATCATCTCGATAATAATTTAAACTGTCAGGACCAATCGTACCAATTATTAATTCCTCAATATTTGCTTTTAATTTTGCAACATCAAGTTTAGGTTTTGTCACTCTGACTTCAGGACTCTCAGCATCAGATTCTGCACCCATCGGTGATTTTGGAGATAAATCCTAATTAAAAGTCAAATTAGGCATTCTCGATCTTGAAGAGTTTATTTCAGATATGTCTGAGTAAAATTTTTCAGCAACCTTCTGAATTTCTGCATTTAAAGGAACAGTCAACCCTGTTTTATTAACTTCTCTTTGCTCAAAAACAGGCTGAACAGGACCAATAGTTACCGGAACCGTCACAGCTTCCATGCTTTTTGTTATTTGTCGAATTAATTCTTCCTTTGATCGTAAATACTCAGAAGAATCTCCAGCCTCCACATTTCTGACTTCTCTCACATGATTTTTTGGAGCTTCCCTTGCTCTTGGAATTAATGAAAAATGCCTACCCTTCTCACAGACATTTGCATTTGTCTCAGTTTCTGGTCTTCTTGGAGTTTCAAGGATTTCACAATTATTTGGGTACATTTTAGGAGCTTCATTAATTGGAGGTGCACTCGGTGTAGTTTCTGTAGAAACCATCGGAGTAGACCATGATCTAGGGGGTCTCAAAGGCTGATTCCTTTTATCCGAAGTATAGATTTCCTCTAAAACTGCATCTTCAGATTCACTTTCTACAGGGGCATTATTTCTCTTTTCAGTTCTTTTTCCATCAGGAGAACCTAAAACCATTTCCCTAATTAAGTAGAGTCCCTCACTCATACTTCCCTGTCTCCACATTCGCATCCTATCTTCATGTGTCTCTCTTCTATAACTTGGAGGTTTAGGAGGTCTTTTAATTCCACTCGCTTCTCTTTGTAATTGGTACATCTCATCCTCCCATTCAACTAAAGCCTCAAATTGAGTTGGTCTCGGCTTTGGATTAAGAGCATTCATTTTCTCTCGTAAATTTCTTAAAACCTTTACATTAAATGAACCATCATCAGGCCAGGTCAAAACACCATCATCCTTTGTGTAGTGTTTCCAAATATCAAACCATAAAACAGTATGATAACCATATTCACCTTCCATATACGCTGCAGGTGTTTTGTACTTATGAAGTAATTTACCACCTCGCGTTTCAATTTTCTTGTCAGGCGAGATAAAAATTTTAAGTTTCTGAAACAACATTGGCTTTTTCTCAACGTGTTTAAAATGATAACTCATTTTTAGGAGTTAAATTCAATTAACAAATTCGTTCGTAAAATATTTCCAGGATGTTCCGCAAAAGCAACCAATCCGTGCGTGAAACACACCAACAAGCCAATGAGAGTTGAGCTACGTCACTTTTTTACTCAACCAATAAAAATGAAGATTTTCTGAAGAACCAATCAGCTTACAGTTCGTCAGAGACTCAAGAACCAATCAGAACACAGCTTGTGACGTATGTCACCCAATCCCAGCGCGGCTCTGTGACGTACACAGCAGCTGCGGTTTCTCACTTCTCACTCTTAGCGCTTACCCCTCCTTCACAAAATCTTTTCACAGCGCCATTTTGAAAACACTTTTTCGGTGAAAATTAATCTTTAACAATGACAATAAAGACTCATCTGTCTGTTTCTCTAAATAGGATAGTTTACATACATTCAAGTATTCTCAACTTGGAATAGTCGGCCCTATTCTCATAGAATAATTTTCATTTGCCAGTAGAGTCATCTTTTTACTCTACCCTTCAAACAAGTAATTATGAACTCATTTCCCTCAGAACGCACAACCAAGTGACTGTCCGAAAGTTCCACTCGAACATAAATTACAGAACAAACTCGCACTTTCACACGGAAAAATCCCTAACTTCAAACACACATGAAATCCGTACAGGACTCTCACCTGTTTATAGAAATCATGCACCGTTAGCAAAATAACGACGTTATCCGTACAGGACTCTCACCTGTTTATAGATATAAAACATGTACCCCTACAGGACTCTCACCTGTTTATAGATAATCATGCACCGACGTTACCCTACCCTTCACTCAAGCTCGAATATAACTAATACTCTTATCACAGTGAGTTTTACAACAGACGCTTTGTCCCTATTCTCATGCTGCTCAAATTTCTTAGATAATCCTCACTATACAAGATTCACACCTAGCCCTAAAACTGTGTTGCACGACCACAACACTGTGTTGCACGACCACAACACGTGATACACGGCGATATCACTACTCTGAAACAGATCAAATGTTCTGTGTGACTACATTCTCATCACACAGTCTGTACCGGTACAACTCACATATAGCACGAAAACGAACTCAACATGTGTTAAACATCGATCCTATTTCTATACCATAACATACCAATAACACCTTGGTTACCCTTAGCAACCATCAATTTCTGCTACCAGAAGAATTGATCCAGCGGCCTATAGGAAATATGTCATAAGCAATGCTACCCAACTCTATAACCTACTTCATAAAATACTACTCTAACTCATGGACCCATTAATCAAACATGACATATTTTGACCTACTGAATCAGGTGATCAAATTAAACCTATATACACCTTATTTACAAATTATATACAAACTATATACAACCGCGGTAAATGATGACGTCATTTGAACAAATCCTAACTATTTAAATGACCACCATGGTGATGGCATCTAGCTAATAGTAACCTGCGCTTCTGAATAACCAAGACCAGCTTGTTTTCAAAAGTAAGATTTTATTAACTAATTTAGATTATTCAAAATATAATTTTATAAATGCAATTTTATTAGAATTATAGCAAGCATGTTTGAAAAGTGTCATAAGAAAAATACAGTTTTAAGCAAGAAATTATAAGTTTAGCATTTCTAAAATCCGAAGTCCCTAGCTAAGCTAAATGAATGAAAAAAGTAAAGTTCTTTGAGGATTCTTACGTGCTCCACGCAAAGTCCAGCAGCACGACACCCTCATCTGAAAGTCAGAAAGCAGCAGCCAGCCAATCCCCAGGGCATGGACTTTTTATACCTTTCTATGCTAGCTAATCTAAGTAAAGGAAAATTTTCTGCAAAAGTCGATGTCTCATTGGTCCGAGAGTAACAAGTGACATGTCACCTACATTTCAAAACTTCCATTCGGTCATATTCTTTGGGACTATTGTCTTTCTTGTACGTGTTCCAAAGCTTCCTTGATTTGCAACAAATTTGAGCAAAAGTTCTCACTGACTCTATTGCACTTCCTCGGATGCCAAGTTAACAAATGTTCTTTCTACCGGTTTCTGACCTTGGCCACGTCCGACAGAATAATGACAACACTTCATCTTTGTTCAGTGAATGTAATTTTGACGGAAACTTTTTCAACATGGACATCTCGTGCTCCTTGCAGAATTAAATTCATCTTTTAGCAAACTCGAGCAAACTAGGCCCAAAAGCAGGCAACTTATTTTTCTAGTATAAAACAAACACAAGAAAAGTATTAATGTAAGAAATATTATTTATTCTGTTTCCACCCTTCGTTTACTAATTGATTAACCCTCCCAATTAGTCTAATGTTACCTAGCACAAAGCAAACAAATAAAGCAGCATTTTATATCTACCAGTCTTCATGAATCCATGAAACCTTATGTGCACCTAGAATAGTAGAAATGACATCACATAGACAAGGAAAGCAAAATAAGCACATGCCTCTTTTAAATCTGCTGCAGTTAGTAATGACAGAAACGAAAAACGACAAAATTAATTTGTTATTTTTGCACAAACAAAAGATGCAACAATTATGCACGTTTATGAGCACACATGTTAATGTCCCCGTGTATAAAGTTTAATCTAGGTTGAGTTAGCATAACACATCACAAATCATTAATATTATTATTTATGTTATGGAAATGTGACTTCACGAGTTTAAACAGATTTCTGTTTTCTATCTCGCTCCATCAGGACCCAGCAAATGCACACAGCCGTGTGCCCAACGGATCCGCTGCTTCTATTCACCCGACCCAGGACGGGGTGAAAGGATCATAAACAAACAACGAATCTCCAAGCGAAAGCTTACCGCTACAGCACCTTACCGACCAGTCCGTAGTCTTAGTCGAGAATTATCGGCACCGCTGGTGGTTACAGGCTGAGTCTTATTTCCGGGTATTGTGCGTGATGGACGTCGCTGCGTAACGACGTCTCCCGGCATTCTGGGAAATGTAGTTTAATGTAGTTTATACGTGTGGTTGCCGTTTATCCCGCATAATGCGGACAGCGGCTCCACACGGCGGTAATCCTGACACTTGTTCTCTTTAGTCATTGAGGCCCTGACACTGGCCATTCGTGCTTCAGTGGTAACCTGGAGAATACCACTCGGTAGGGGGAAAAAACATGCAATTTCACTGTACGTGGACGATTTGCTACTATATATAAGAGATGTGTGCTCTGTCCAAGTGACATACCAGAACTCCTCACTCGCTATCGGGGAGAGGTCACCCATGAACCACCAACTCACCACAACACTTCAATACTTACATGTCATGGGAGAAGGGCAGCATCTCACTCGGTGGTTGGCAGACGCGCTTCGGCTGCACAACGCCCCCAACTCTGACCTCACTACGAAATCGCTGGAAGACTGACCTGTCCCGTCCTTGCACCTCCAAGGAATGCAGTATGATTTTGGTAGGACCCACATGCGTCACTCGGAATGCAAAATTCCGGCTGATACAATTTTACATTATGCATAGGGTGCATCTTACTCCAGCGAAAATCAATCGTTATTTCCACAGGCTGGATACGGCATGCCGCCACTGCAGTCATCTGGACACAGATATTTTGTGGTTATGCCCCTCACTACGGCAGTACTGGAAGGGAGTGAATTAATACTTATCAATCTGCACCGACCGACAGTTTGCATGCATATGGGAGGTCTGTATGCTAGGCATAATCCAGAGAGAAAAGAGGCACAGGGCCACTACACGCTTTTTGGACATCAGCAAAACGCCTCATTACGAGGCGCTGGAAGGCTGGTGAGCCACTGTCTATAAAAGCTTGGTCACACTCCATTCTCCGAACAAATAGAGAGCGACCCCTTATAACCAAAGGAATGGGGTTCAAATAATCAATTGAAAACAAAGCTTCCTTTGTTTTGCTACGTTCAATATGTGAATCGCAACAAACACCAAACCACTTATTCTCACACCACTTATACAGAAAGGAGTCTAATTATATACTCAAGGCCAATACACGAGAAATAGAAAATATACATTTATTTTATTATTTTAAAAAAACATATAAAAACCAATTGCTCATTAAAAACAGCACAATAAGAAATTACATACATTTCAAGTTCATACAGAATTAATCAGACTCATGTTAGATATGGCTAAGAAGAAACAACCAAATTATCAATAGACAGTTCGTCAAGACAGCAAATTATACAAACAAAAAGGACACGTATACAAGAAAAAACATGAAAGAACAGCCCAATATGTTATGGAGAGTACACTTAACAAGACAGTACAATTTGTTATACAAATCATACATCTGTGTTAAAAACACGTGGTACCTGGAACCCGATAAGTTGTACCCGATTCAATATCTGTTGTTCCAGCCACTAAACGGATTGTGTACTCAAGCGTTTCGATGGCCAATTTCCCTTTAAACCATCTTTTTCAAGACCAAAGTTATGACTCCCACAACAGTTGTTTAGCCACTACTTAAGATAAGCACAAGACACTGGACTAAATAGTTCCTTCTGTTATCCTGATCCAACTCTCTATTGTAAGGGAACAATCTTCACAATAAATTTCCCAATGTAATGTTGCACTTCTCTGACCGTGCCATATTTATAAATGATTTTCCAACTGCGCTAAGGCGTCTGACACCCTCCTTTATGCATCACCTCACATATACAGATATTATTGTTGGTATGATGGTGCAAATAGATAAAAATCTGAATAACAATATTTATATTCCTCGTTATGCGTCTTTAAAATCCTTTTTTATATAAAAACCACTCGGACGGCGCCCTTCTTCAATTAGGCCTTTAAATGTGTGGTACGGCGCGTTTAATACACTCCCTAAGCATTTCGATAAATAATAAACTTTACACAGTAGTGGCTAAACAACTGAGCATTGAGTATAAAGTATACGATCTAATACTGGCACTACTGTCAGACATTATCAAAATCAGGTTTATACTGTTCATATTTGCCTGGATACATGATTTTGTGTGTTTGTGAGAGAGGGTTTGCATGTGTGCATTTGTAATGAAGAACCTGGATGGGTGACACAGATACACAAAGATCCTACTATCTGACAGAGTGTATGCTTTTGCTTTTTTTAGGAGGACTGTATAATTTACAGTTGTTTGTGTTTATTTGTTTCTATTGGAAATGTTGTTTATTTCATATTCACTCCTACACATACCGACTTCAACGAAAGAACCACACATAGTGTGAATCTGTATATGTTTTTACTCCTTTCGGATGAATGATTTGAGGATGTGTGTTGATTTGTGCCTGACAAAGAGCCAGTCTATGCCTCACACAAATAGATACAGGGATAACACAAGCAAAGACATATTCACAGTGGATGTTTCTGTGTATATTTGCATTTATGACTTCTTTGAAATGAGAAGTGTGTGTGTGTATGGGTGTGTGTATGTGGGTGTGTGTGTTTATGTATTGAAGTGTGTCAGAACCCACTTTCAGGGGCCACGAGGCAAGTAGATGTTACAGGGCCCAACTGTGGGGGCTGAGGCCTTTTACTCCTGATGTCCCAAGGCCCCGATTTACTATGGATTCTGAGTAACTGGGCCAAGTACCCCTTCTGCACTTTTTTGGCTCTCAGGTCAGGCATGGTTAAAGCAGTCCAAGATTCCATAGATGGGGATCTGTGGGTAGAGTGGAGCGAACACAAGCTCACAATTCAAAATGCACACTGCAGCAGCAATAAATAATTGTACATCCAAATACTCTCCTTTTTATGAAAGATGAGAAGCATTTTATTCCTACCGCTTACCCACACAAAGAAAAATATGACATTCATGAACAACTACGCAACCCCCATTGAAGTCAGGACTCTATTGTTTCTTCTGTGATCCCTGCCCCACTCTTTCATTGCATTAGCGCTAGTGGTTATTTTCCATTCACCTTTGGTAACATCCAGGGTATGTCCCTCTAGCAGACCAAGTCTCATGAGTCCAATTTGACTCACTCTTAGAAGTCACCAGTGTTCCAGTGCCACAACACTACTAGCAGCAAGTACCCCGAGGGCCGACAGGCCTGAAACCAGTCCTACCCACAGCAGCAGGCGTGAAGAGTCGGGAGTACCTGAGTGCGCCATGTGCGCAGGTGCTCGCAGTAGCTGCAGCTGCGTTCAGGTAAGTCAGTCGCATGGAGCCCAGGCAGTAACACTCAGCAGGTGCAGTCTGTCACTTGCCGCTGTGCTCCCGAAGACACTAGGAGCACTCTGCGGTTCCTCCTGCGGGGCCCAATATCTCTCCCGGTGGAGTTGGTTGTAACGATCCTGTTTTGGGTCCCGTGCCTGGGTGATGGTGCACAGCTCCTGGCATATGGGGCCACCGACCGTTACTACACAAGGCTATGGCCATTCATGCAAGGCAGACTTTTCCACTGCAGCCCATCCTGGCATACGGGGTTGCCATTTGGCACTACGCATAGTCCTCCAGCCCGATCGGCGTAGCACAATACACGACTCAATTCACTGTGGCCTTCTCTTGGCATATAGGGGTCACTGACTTTGTCCTGTACACGGGCAACTGATTGGTGCAGCAGCGTTTTCCTCACACCTTGCACAGGACGTTCACGCAACAGGGACCCCCACTGGACCTCATTCCCCCCAATGCTCTCCTCTCCCTCAAAGGGCACTCTGATTTTGGTGAGAAAACAGGTGCTGGTCCCACAGGCTCCAGGGCTGGTGTCTTCGATTCCCTGGGTGATGTCCTCTCACCCAGCAGGGAGACTTGCAGGTCTTGGCCCCCAGTCCTGGGCACAGGCAAAAGTATTGAGAACTTTCCATCCTCACACAGTCTATCTGGCTGCTTATCAGATGACAATTTTTGGGGTCCCAACCCCCCCTTCTTATTTCCAGACATCAAGGGATATATTTATCAAAAAAGCATTTTACAATTCTCAAATAGTGAGGTTTACTGAATTGTTATTTAGTAATCGCAAAATGCTATGTATTTAGGAATCACCAAAGATTTTGCGATTCCAATATTACCTATTAGCGATTCAGTGAATATCAAATTGCTATTATGCAATTTTACTCCATAAGTTCCTATGGAGCAAACGGTCCATAAATGCGAATGGTTTTGCATTTCACAAATTAGCTAATGCAAAGCCAAGGGTGCCCAGGGGCCTGAAGCCCCCCATGAAGCACCCACAAAAAAAGAAACTGTGCACATGTAAAGCACACACATCCCCTAGGAGCATGTGTGCACTACACTGCACATTGAACAATTAAGTTTTGTGCATTTTTTGAAGTTTTCACATTGTTACCATCAACTTAAAGTTGATGGTAATAGCATTTCCTAGATGCACAGTTCACATTTAGCAAAGGCTTCTAACATGTGCATTAGGGATTCGCAAATTGCGATCCCTATTTGCATTCGCAATGTAGGCAATCGCTAAAATTGAGATTACCTAAATTGCAAATACAAAGCCTTTTATTCATAAGGAAAAGCCATTTTACATTTGCAAATGGACGAATTTTGCGATTCGCACCGTTTTTTGAACGCAAAATAGTTTCATGCATCTGGCCCCAAATGTGGTTTAGGGTCTGAGTCTTTGAAGTTTTAAGTTGGTGATCTGCTTCTTTTGAAGCGTCCACTCCTCTGCTCCTTCTTCCTCTTGAAAAGCAGTCTGCTGTCACAGCAGGATTGTCTCCAAAGTTGATAGTCCCACAACACAGGTAATGGGAGTGACTCGATTTCACAGCTGGATGTAAGCCACAGTGATATGTGCATAACAGGTTTAGCCCAGGGCTTCCAACTCTACTCTTTATGATTTCTGTATCAGTCCTATCTCCTTTTAGAGATGTGTCTAGGCCCCTTCCTTGTGATGGCTCATTGAATCAAAGAGCACCTCTTGAAAGGTTCAGGGAACACCTGACTCTCCCCTCCCAGTGTGTGTCCCACCCAGCTTACAGGAATGCAGCAATACAAATATCTGTCTGGGGGATTTCTCTACCTCCTATCAATGTTTCACCATGCAGACCTGGGTCTCCCAAAATGGAACCCAGGGCCCTCGGTCTATTGAATCATCCACACGCACACACCACCCAGCGCATGCACACAGCATAAACGCGCTGAACAGTACTGGGTCCTCCATGTACTGTAGCTGTCAAAGGGACATATAAACCCATCACATGCATTTATCCTGCACACGCTGCATGGAACTACATCCTGCAGGCACTGTACCACTGGTAGGCACATGCACATCTAGCACATACAGGCGCTGGAAGTAGAGGTGCTGGGGGTGCTGCAGCAACCCCAGAATAACCATTCTATATTTCAGAAGGTGATTTGAGCAATAATGATGCCTTTACATTTTGTTTTTATCTGGTAACATTTGCTGTTCTTCAAAGACAGCCATTAACTTCTGGTAAATGGCTGTCTATTCTTTTGACATGGAGATTGGTGTTTACTTTAACTGCAAAGCAAGATGATTTTGTACAGTGAACTATTTGGCAATCGTGCAGGGGTACAGTAGATGTCATTGGTTTCTAACACATTAAATACCTGTAAATTAACTGTACAAATTTTTCGGTCTTTATCAGCCATTCGGAAAGTGGAAATGAGGCACAATATCTTTGTAATTCTAGTAGTAATTCTTTAAAAATAAATCAAGACATTCAATGGAAAGTGAGTTGTCTCTCCATGACAATGCATTATCACACCATGCTTTAGTAATATATTTGTGGCAATGCTCTCCAAAAAGCACCACCAGCTATATACCACACCCTTACCACTGTGCTGCTGAATACATCTTCTACACTTGTTCTTTGTGTGCGACACTTGGAATTTTCACAATCACTATGACTTCAGAGATGTAACATTGATGGCAGCACCCCATTATCAATATTTGTTCAAGCACCACTGCTAACACATGCGTTCAATTTGCATGCACTGCTCAGTACTGCATTATCCCTGTAATCTACCCTTTCTAGGCACACGTTCACCCAGTGCTGATACACCACTTCTATGCTGGGCATCACTTCACCACAAAATTATGTAAGTCAAGGTGAGTTGAGCACACAGCAGCATAATCTTTACAAGTGAGTGAGCCTGCAAGCCTCACTCCAGAAACACAGGTTGTAAGGTACCTGCTCACTTTTACTGATCACTATGCAGCACGCTGCCACCAATGCGCTTGTGGTGCTTAATCCCTAGTAACGGTGGTAGCCTTCCACCACTATGATAAAAGGGCTTTGGGAGCCACTCCTAGTCCTACATGACCATTCAAGACAAGCCTGTGTCATGGTGCATGCAAACGTATGATCCGTCTTTGCCTATTACAACAAAAATCTACATTAGTGATCCAAGCATCAGGACAGTTGGGCACTCAGGGAAGAGGTGCACACCTATTACAATGTAGAGGACATTTTCATCCCAACAGAGGCATTGTAAACAAGAAACATTTATAAATAGTATTTCACACAACATATCCAGTTCATTAGCCTCCATTGTGAAAAACGTAATCAGCCTGGTGTTGAGGTGATAACCTGTAAACCTGGGTTCTTCTATGGAATAGCCGCCAGGGTTGTGTTTATGTGCCTGGCGTAAGCCACAAGGGGGCCGCAACCCTTCGGGAGGGGCTGATTTCAGCCAAAGAGCAATGAATATCTGTAAGGTATGGGAGACTCGGGCCCAGTGGCGGCTGTTATTAACGGGCGTCCAGGGCGTTGCCCTTCCAGTTTCGGAGCAGAGAAGGGAGAAATTAAATCATGGCATGCTCATTGCTCCACTTTACCACTTCTACCCTAAGAAAGCAACATGTCATTTTTAATATCGCTGTTTTCTTTAATGAGGTCGGACCCTTGGACGAGAATCCCCTCCTACGCATGTGCTGAAACTGGGCGAGGAATCTTCCTCGCCCCCGAGGCACAAGCGAGGAGAGTGCTTCAGCCACTCCCATCAGGCTGATGTCAAGCAGCAGTGAATAGGCTGCAGATGGGGCGCTTCTGATGTGGCCCTGGGCAGAGCTTCATTGATTTTAAGGCGAAGGGGTGGGGCTGGCCAAAAGCAACACAGTGCAGTGGTGGGTGGCAACGATTGCACTGTTAGGCGGCTTTTTCATTGGATAATGGAAGCTGCTGGGTGCGTGAGTTATTGACTTCAGTTCTTCTTCCGGGATTTATCGTGTTAACTAACTGACTGTTTATGGCGCGCAACGCAACGGACGGACACCATCAAGCTCCTAAAGTCGATCTTAAGTGATCTACAGGGCTACAGGCACCCGTTGCATTTGGGAAAAGAAAGGCCGCGCCTGCAGCCACGGAGCGCACAGCACGATCGAAAGCAACTTAAAGAAAGTTATTTAACTAGAGGTCTGCAGGTCGTGCATAATGCTTTGTCCCTTATACCTGTCCTCTGTAGTTCGGATTTAAACTGATATTTGTATTGAATACAGTGCCTAAAGACACTGTGTGCATGGCTGTCAGTATGTCTTCGCATCGCACGACTGTGAGTGCATATGCGCATAAGCCTCAGCGCAGATTTACACTCGGAGAAAACTTTTTATTTCAGCGGCAGTCTCTACAGAAACATTCCTTTATACAGGGCCACGTCGTATAAAGTAATGCCCTTCAATACACATTTCACCTGGTCTCGCCAAGATAGCCAAGCAGAATTATGCGCTTGCTACAGAGTGTTGGTGGGAGAGATTAGAGAAAGACACCCGCAGGTCACTTGTGTTATCCCACCAAGACCCTTCAGCTGGTAATATGGCATCTGCAGAGGTCTTTGTACACTCCGTTCAGACTCAAATTCCAATAAAATAGCTTAGCAGGTTAATGTGTTTGCTGTTGAAATCTGTGTATACTCTAGTGGTTACAAGGGCAACTCCGTGTGTCACCATACATAAGGTGGGGCTTTAAATCCTCACAAGTCATCACTATTTTGTTCTGCATGTACTGGCACTGCAAGACCTTCCTGGCAGAATGTCCTCAACCCGGAAGTGTTCTGAGTATATGGTGTCAGAGGTCCAGTACTTATACCTGTTTCGACCTTTGAAGCAGGCGAACTTCAAAGGAAAGTTTTGTAGTGCACAAGACCCTGCCTTTCCCTGCCCTAGCTGTAAAAACAGGCACAGCCCTATTCAGGTGTTAGTGTCAACTCCTCCCACCACTCTACCTCAGGAAAGGCCCATCAGCATGGTGGTGGGTCATAAGGATATGCAGGGCAACTCAGTTCCCTTTGTATGACTGTCTAGAGTGAATCCACAAACAGACCAACCGTCATCCTGACCCAGACGTGTATTCAGAGACAGGCAGAGGCATAGAATGGGTCAAGTAAGAAAATGCCAACTTTCTAAATGTGCAATTTTTAGACCTGTCATTTAAAAACTTTCACTAAAAGATATATTTTTTAATTGTGAGTCCAGAGACACCAAGTTATTTATTTATTTAATGAGTTTTATATAGCGCTGCTAGACCCGTAGGTATCAGAGCACTTTACATTAGGTTACATACTGTTACAGAAAATAATTACAATTACACATTACATCAAAAATAAGCAGCACATTGAGAGAGGAAAGAAAGGTGAGACAAATAGAGCGGAGGGGGGAAATGGGAAGTGTGAGGGGGAAGATGAGGGAAAGGACGGCAGGAGAGACAAAAGGAAGTCTGCCCAAAACCGACTGGGTAGGTGGTGTCTGAGGAGGGAATCCACAGCCTGTCTTCCCTTTAGATAAACAAGGTAGCTCCATCGGGCATCAGTCAAATAGCTAAGTCTCAACGGACGAGGGAAAGTTCACAGAAGAAAGTCCAGTGGAGAAACAGTGTGGGATCTATGAGCAAGGACGGGTGAGGGTAAAGGTCAATAGCTGGAAAGCGGAGAAGAGTAGAGTGAAAAGGGGTAAACTCCAATTTTCTATCAGCTCCCAATTGGCAGATTCATTTGCAAGATGTTACAAGGTAGCTCCAATGATAACCTATGGCAGAGATAGGCCTTGCTGTAAAAACGAAATTAGCAGTATTCCAATACCAGAACGTGTAAAACACAACCATACATGTGCTACCTTTTACATACACTGCACACTGCCCATGGGGCTACCTTGGGCCTACCTCAGGGGTGCCTTACATGTAATAAAAGGGAAGGTTGGTGCCTGGCAGGTGGGTGCACTTGCCAGGTCGAAATGGCATTTTAAAACTGCACTCACAAACACTGCAGTGGCAGGCCTCAGACATGTCTGCAGGGCTACTTATGTGGGTGGCACAATCAGTGCTTCAGGCCCACTGGTAGCATTTGATTTACAGGCCCTGAGCACACATGGTGCACTGTACTAGGGATTTACTAGTAAATCAAATATGCCAATCATCTAGAAACCAATTACCATCACATTTTAGACAGCAAGCACTTGCACTTTAGCACTGGTCAGCAATGGTAAAGTGCCCAGAGTCCTAACACTAACAAAAACGAAATGCAGCACACAGTCAAAAAAACACGAGGTCAGAGGTAAAAAGACAGGGGAAACCATGCCAAAAGATACCAGGTATAACAGGCATTATAAAAAATGTTTAGAAAAAGAGTTTTTGGTTTTCACTTTATATTGTTTCAGTATTTATAAGGATCTGTAAAAAGCGCTACTTTTATATATCAGGATGGGGTATTGGCACAATAGGAATCGCCACGAGGGGGTAAAATTTATATTTGAGACTCTCAAATCGGAATGGATGACATCACAATGGTATGAAAACAAAGTGGTTTCTCTAGATATCTCAAGGAATATAGAAAACGTTTATCTTCAGATGTGTAGGTACATTTCTAGACTGGTTCTCCTCTCACCCCTCTAACTGCTCTTTCTCTGTCTCCTAACAATCTTCGCTGTCGGCACCTCCCCCCTTTATGAGTGGGTATAGTGCAAGGTTTGGCCCAGATAATTCTTCTATTCGCTGTCTACATACCCTCCCTAAGTCACATGGTTTTCTCATTTGTTGTCTACATCAACTACACCAACACTCAAATATTTTTCTCCTTCTCCTCCCTTATGCCACTCCCTCAAACCAAAATGTTACTTGCTAACGATGAACACCTTCAAAACTGAATTACTTTACTTGCCCATCTCAACAGATGACAGCCGCCACCCCCTATTGCGCATCCTACCACCAGACATTTAAGCACCGTTTTTCGGCAGCCTGGAAACTAGAAGCCAATAGTGGCTGGCAGGGAACGGGTGTGGAGGGGCGGGGGACAAAATACAAAAAAAAACACTTACCTCCTCACAGCCGCTATGACCGTCTCCCCGCCATCATGTATCCTACTCCTGGCAGTCCCGGAAGCACACAGACTCCCTTAAGCAAATCACAATGCTGCTATGCAGCGTTGTGATTGGTCTGAGCGCCTTAGTTCGGCGTTCAAACAGGGAATGGGAGCCTGTGCATGTTCCTCACCAGGCAGTATATTACAGGCTGGTGAGGAACATGCAAAGTGCGCATGACAGTTTGGTCAGCACAAGACGGCCGGAGAAACCATCTTGCCACCATCCCTCCCCTACCCTAAGCCAGCCCCAAACCTACGAAAAATAAAATTATAATAACCACGTTATTATGATTTTAATTTTCCTGCTCTGAGAGCAGTGGGGCGACGCCCCTGCCTGAAACACTATTTAACCGTGCCATGATACTAGAATCCTCCATCACAGCCAGCACACCGCTGCCATTGGATTCAATCTCCGACATCATAGGAACATGCACCAACAGGCCAAGTGGCTGAATCCACTGGACAGTAAACAGGTCTGACCACTGTAACGCAGACCCCTGCGGAGCATAGGGCCCCTCAACCCTTCAAGGGTCCTTATTCAGGCTAAGGTCAATGAATATCTATGAGATATGGGAGACCCTCGAGCCACTCATCAGACTCTGCAGGGGGTCCACGTCATGTTGCGTCACGCCACTGGCTGTAACGGTTTTAAGTTCCCAGTCCAGTCCAACCCCGCGAGACACAGGCCCATGCAGTATGCAACACAGAATTCAATATTATATTTTGAATACCTTTATCAATCTCTATTCACATTAGAGCCATCTCTCTTTCTACCAAGCTCATTAATGTTCAGCAAATTCGCCCTGTCCTTGGCTTTCATTACTGCCGGCCCTTTGATCGATACTCCGGGTCTCACAAAAGATGATTACAGCAGGGGCTGCTTACTGACAAGAAGCTCTCCCGACGCCATGACGAATGCTGCGGAGCCGCGTCTATACATCAGCGTGCGCGGGAGACAAAGTAGGCTGTTTTTGAAAAGTTGAATCCTGAACAAATTGTCTTTTGTGCTGGCCTTATGACAATAGGCAGCTTCAAGTGTTTAAACTCTGCGGCGCTGATTGCATACCCAAAAGGCCCCAGAAGCACAAATTATGAAAGGGGAATTGTATGACAGCGTATCAAGTTTGAGGCCAGATAATAGCGTTCTGTTCCCTCTGTAATTATTTTTGCAGCCCTTGCAAGCTGCACTGTTTGCAATTAGGTTGTTTATTATTCCGCGCCGTTTGATCACTCTTTGAAAGATGGCGTTCAAGGAGGCGCCGCTTTATGTCCTTCTGACTGATAATTCCTTCACTACTTGTCTCAATTTTCAGATCAAAGCCCGATGAATCCGGAAGTCCAAAGTGCTGGCTCGCTTCATGTATTTCTGCTCATCAAAAGGGAAGCACCTAAAAGCTGCAAATATGAATGACACTTTTGAAGTGTTCCAGCTGATTGTAAGTACACATGTCTGCTTTGACACCCCATATTTATCTGATTAAACGGCAGCCTGCTGCTTCACGAAGTTAATTTTGTCAAATTAATATTTCAATGCTCGCAAAATGTGACACTGTTCTGCAGCAGGGCGACAATGTTTGTGATTTTGAGCAAGTCTTTAAATATCACATATGTGTGCATCCTGCAGTAGCACAATCAGGGTTCAACAGGTGGACACCTCAACAGAGCTCCACCTGTTCACTGTAAGTAACCGCATTCACCACCTTTCCTGCTTCCTAACCCTGCTTGACTTCTGTATTATTCGTTAATGTGGCTTTTGTGGAGGGTGGCATACTCCACATGTGGCTTGGTGATGCTGGTCAGTGCGGTCTATATAACAACAATAGGCTTGACTCTGATCAGTAAGGCTGAGTCCACTAAACCTAACCAACAAAGATATGTGCCAATACTGATGATTAATTCCAATCCATCATTACAGGTATACAAAGACTATCAAACAATGCAACCTTAGGCTTATCAATTGCCTTTATTTCAATATCAAAACGAGTTAAATTGATATATACAAATCAGATCAGGGAAAAAGTTTTTTTGAAAAACCGAAATAACAAACAATTCACATTACATCACATTCCTACAAACACTCCCTCAATTTTACTCAAATTTTC
The DNA here is from genome assembly GCF_964261635.1 of Lissotriton helveticus. Lineage (NCBI taxonomy): Eukaryota > Metazoa > Chordata > Amphibia > Caudata > Salamandridae > Lissotriton > Lissotriton helveticus. The sequence continues at coordinate 535,117,684 of NC_136069.1, read as the reverse complement.
ACATTCATTCTGCATTCATTCAACCCTCATGCACACACGCAAAGTCCTACAAGCATCACCATAATTTGCTTTTGGTAGAGAATAGGACAGATGTTAGGGCACAGAAGATTAGGCTGCCTTCAATATTTCTTAGATGGACAGATCAGTCACTCCTGAGCCAAGGTACCAGAAAAAATGACTGCTTGTGCCTTCCATGAAGGTTTGATTGTGAACTGCCATGCCATTCTGTTTTTCTCACTCTGCAGTACCTCCCGAGATGACATTGTCTCTTCTTCTTCTCGTATGACTTCTTCCTAGACAAGGCCCAACTTTCTGCTGTGACTTCACTATCACTATCACTTTTCTTGACCTTTGTCTCATACATCCTTACCCCATTTAGGCTCAGAATTACTGTACCATGCTTACGTTCACCCTATTGGCTATCAAAATAATCTACCTCTCAGCTTCCACAGTTCCATTGCTTGCCCCAACCCATCCTTTAAACCGTGACTCCAGCACCATGACACTTCTGGCCAGAATGTCGACATCCCCCTTGAGAGCAAGCTGAATGTAAACACTTTCATCAACTACGCCAGCACTGCGGAACACCGTCTCCTGCTCAATGTTATGAAAAACACATCAGTACATAATACAGCACAATAGCAAAACCTTTATCAAGCCCCTAGTCACCAGCAAACTGCCCTACTGCTTCTTTTAGGGCTTTTCCAATACTCTTCCCAGCCACTGGACAAAGTTCCAAATCTTACTGCACAGAGACTATTTAGCCTCCCTCAATCCATCTTTTCCACTGTGTACCAACAGCGAGAAGATTGACTCCACATTGATCTCTTCAAATTACTCATTCTTGTGTGCAGAACAGTACATACACTTACCCTCCTTACTTTTCGGAATCAATTTTACAATATAATCCCTACCTCCCTCTTCAAATCTTAACTGGCCTAAAACATCTATTTCGCACCATCACTGTACAATTGCACAGTTTTTCCCACGCTCGCTGCATTCAAAGTGTATCTTCTATCCCTGCTCCCACCTCTGGGATGCGCAACAAGCCAAAGGCATGAGTGACTGCAACTGATATGAAGCCACAATTCCCGAAAGAGACTTCTAGGACATTGGTACTAATTCTTGCAGTTTGTCCCACTGCCTTTTATATGGATCTCACAATTGTTCATGCGACCCACCAACAGATTGGCTACTCTTCAAAGTAACCCACACTACATCAGTGCTATATCACTATTGCTATATGATGTGTGCATTACGATATAAAGTACTTCTTGTCGAAGTGATTGGCCTTGGTGCAGTGTTTGAACTTCTGGAGACTGAACACTGTGAAAGGCAATCTGAGACAGCATGAGCAACAATGGGAGGAACGCTGGGAGAAATAGTGGAGAGATACTTGAAGGAATGGCTATAGGTATGGTGGGAGACAGCAGGAGGAATGCTGGAAGAAGCAGCAGGAACGAACAACACCAGGATGTATGCAAATAACATATTAGCTATCAACGTCCCAAGTGAGAAGCAAGGTGGTCAGGTCACCATGTACCAGAATCTCCTACTCACTCACAAGACTTATTTTTCAAAGTGGCTTAGCAGAAGCAAACTTTTAATATCATTAACTCATTGACCTTTCGCCCTACCGTGACATTTTGTGACATTCTAAGAATTTTCTTTAAAGGTAAAGTCCACATACCAAAAAGTGTTGTCAATGAATACAGTTTAATTGAGGGGCTTATTGAAAATTCAGCACAGTCAGCTAAGACGTCACTGAGCAAGCAATTTTATACTACCTAACGAAGGCAGAAGCCGAAACACTGTAGTCAATTTATATGTTTTTGTTCTTTTGTGAGTTTATCTGTTTGAGTCATTACTTTAATGACTATTTGATGCTTGATGTATCGTTGGTATCAGGTTTTTCTATGTATTGTATTCTTCATGTCCTTCATCTTCTTGTTCTGAATATATATAGATAGGGTTGACTAATACTTTTACAGTGGCGTTTCCAGAAAAAAAGGAAATGTTCAGAAATTCCCAAGTTAAGGTGCTAGATTCATATTGTGTTGGGTGTGTGTGTCAGTGTATAATAATGTGGGTTAGTGACTATGGGTGTAGGATGGTCGGTGAGTGGCCTTTGATTGTTATATAACAGTATTTTGGTGCGGTGTGACTATTTGAACATGGCTGTGTGGATGTGTGATGGGCTGTTTTCATATACTGGTATTGTGCACACTTATAATGGTGCTTGTGTGGTCATATATGATGTTGGATGAATGGCTACATGGTTGTGGATGTGTTGTCAATGGATGTTGGGTGCATGCAGGTTCTAAGGAGCCACTATTATTATATCTTAACTTAAATCCCTTTCAACTATATATTTTTTTAGTGCGCTTCATTGCTATATTGTCATTTTTGATGCTTCTTATATACACGCATGGGGCCTGATTCACAAACTGTATTTTGTATCACAGGTATAGTACTACAGTAGTACTACTCCTGTATATCAAATCCTTATATTATAATCCTACATGCTGAGACCTCTGTCCGTCTCTTCTATCTTTTCTATGCAGAGATCTCAGCCAACAGGGCACAGATCTTCTCAGTCGTGCAGATAAATGTAAAAGGGACAAGGAGAAGTGCCTGGAAAATGAGGACTACTTAATACAAAACTGTAGGGGTTCAGGTAAAAAGAAAGGAGAGGTTTAGAGAAGGATATGCTACTGCAAACCCCTACCCAAAAAAGACTAAGCCCATTGCTACTCTCAAATTACTCTTCTAAAGTTCCTACAGTTCTAAAAGTGACAACATAATATTACTACATTGGAATGTTGAGATCTCCATTGAAGACAAAGGACTAGCTCTGGACATATAATGGGTGGTATAAACCTGCTCCAACATTTCAATGTTTGTCTTTCTGTTTCTCCCTTTTTTAATTTAGAACATTCTACCCTCAGTGGGTGGAATGTTTCATTAGCCTTATAGCCCTTCTGCCTCAGGCTATACCAGTTGTTAAAGACCTGCAGCTTCGGCCTATAACTCGGGTTCAGAGCCTTTAACAACCGGTAAAGCCCTCAGCAGCGGAACTATAAGTCTATAGTAAATGTTCTCTAGGCCACCCTTGGAGTAAGCAAACACAACACATGGCCACTTATAGGTAATGTAACACACACCATAGAAAAACATGTAGGCAGGTACCTAAAATAACAGCCTAGAGGAAATAATGTTCAATTAATAAAATGAATTTTACTTTTAAATTATATGTATATATACTTTGTAAATACAATTATTTAAAATTAATTCTACACATAACTTTTAACAAAAGATGGTGAATCTGATTGAGTGAATACATGTTGCTGGATGTGTTTGTAATGGTAAGTGTGCTGTAGTGTGATACTGGTTGTGTGGATATATTACTGGATGTTGGTGCAATGATGGTTATTGATTTTGTGTATGTGCTGGAGTATGAAGATGACTACTGGCGTATTATAACTTGGTGTGTTGAAGGTATAACGTTGGTTGCTTGGGCAACCAACGCTTGAGGTGCTGGTATACGATGGTGGATGGGTTGAAGTGGTTGTGTGGTGCAGTGATTGCACTCGACCCCAGCTTCAGATAAAGGCTTGGGCGGGAGTGATGTGTGGTACTTCTCTCACGGTGATGGTGGTGGGAGGGCCGGTGTGCCACCATGCTCATCCTGCTTGCTTATCTCATGGAGGCCCAGGCCAGTGTTGTCCTCTGCGCATCATTCTGATCCTGGGGCGGCCTGCTGCAACATTTCGTACCTCCAAGTTCTTGGTGTTACTTCCTCCCAGAATTTTATAGGAACGAAGTATATTCGCCCATTTCAATATGGTGGGCAACGTTAGTCTCCCTATGATCTTTTCCCAATCAATTAAGGTTTCGTTTTTTCCCTGATGTAATTTACTGAGAGTTCTATATATAAGGAGATCAGAAATGCCTTGTCTTTTCATTGCAATGCTTCGCCAGTCCTGTCCAGGGTTTCTACACTTACTACAGTTATCTAGAGTCCTGGTTCCTGTCCTGCTATTCTGCTCATGTCCATCTTTCCCATATTTCTGCTACCTCCTGTATTCCAGCTGCCTTCGCCTGCAATTGCCAACTCCTGGATATTTTTTGCAAAGTTGTTTTTTCCTCTACACCGTGACTTTTTCTGTGTGTTTTCTAAGGTCGGTGGCATCGTGACTAACGGAAGGGGTCACCCATACCTCTGGCACACCAAGATCATGAAGGCCTGAGCAGTCCGCCTTCATCAAACTCGAAGTTCCATAGCCAGGAGTTTTTTGTCCTGAGCCTGACAAGATGTAGTCTGTCAATGTATGATGGTGGGTGTGATAGCATACATTGTTGGTTGTGTGTTGTTGTGTGTTTTAGCGCATGATGTTATTTTTGTTGATGTAGTATGCTCCTGCATCTCCTCTATGTGTCCCCCAACAACCCGTCTTTGAAGAATATTGACACCTCCCCTATTCTGTGTGAAGCAGCCCCTCTCTGTGCCTGCTAGCCTTTAGAGTGTAGCCACTTTTGTTCTTCTCTGGCTTGGCCCAGCAGCCCCACATGTGTACTAACACCCCTACAGCCTCTCTATGTTTCTCCTCTTCCCTGTAGGCTCTCTGTGTGCCCCCACCTCTGCGCAATTTATTCTGGCACCCTGCAGCCTCTCTGTGTGCCTCTGATTCCCCTACAGCCAGCCCGTGTGTACCACTCTGTCACTATAGCCCCTCTACCTGCCCCTGTGCCTCACTCTATCACTCTATGTTACCCCCACCTGCAGTCCTTGTATGAGTCGCCCAACCCTGCCCTTACAGTCCATCTGTGTGTCCAATATTGCCAACTCTAATATGTCTGACTTGTAAGTGAAAGTGACTTGCTATGGTCTTCCTATATCTATGAACATTGGGAGAGATTTTGTAAAACTGATACAGAGGATCAGTGAAGTGTTTGGTTCACGCCCACCAAGCGCTTGCCAATGGTGAGATTTGTTTTTAAAAAAAGATATGAGGTAAATTAAATTTAAACCTTCTACCACCAGCCTTGAAAAATGGTTATCAGGCGCTGTTGCTTTTGAATTATTTCCCTCTCTACCCAAGAGCAGGGGAAGTGTGTGCCTTCATCGGCCCACCACCAGGCCTAAGGGTGAAGAGGTTGTGATTGTAACTACCCCAACCTTGCCCATGGGTGGGGTAGTATGCATGCCATGCCCCCCTAACCCTGCCCAAAGGTGAAAGAGGCATAAAAACAATATTCCATGGAGCAGCAATTGGTTTGCCACTGCCACCAGCTCCTGAAACACGTACTCAAGCTGGGGGCTGAGGGCAGGTGTCAGCTGACCTCCTCCTCCGGGCCCATACATAAATATTGTCTGCCAGCAGGGATAAATTAACAAAAGCCTTTCAGTCAACAAAAATACAGTTCATTATTATTGGACACTGTACACTCTTTGGAACAACAGAATTACACATGGTTTCACGTAATTTACACAAATGTACTCTCATATTTTTGCACATACTGTCCATTCGCAACAAATATTATTGATGATCGCAGAGTTTAACCGGTATTCCCTAACACAATTGTATCACATTGATCAATAATCCATTAGAAGGAGGATTATTTAAGCTCACATTGTCTTTGTCATAAAATACTTTAGAGAAGACATCCACCATGCATCATTAAAAACGGACCAAATCACATCTGCCCATTGTGCTCAAACGAGTTGCATGAGGCTGGTCTTGCGGAGATGGTGGCAAGGGTCGGTCAGGATGGGAATCTTAGTACTACATGTTATTTGGATTGATACTCCAAACAGCCCAGTGAAGTATATTGGCACTACTGCTATAGAGGAAACACTGCTGGAGATGTCATGTGGGGTCCATCAGTCGAGGCGTGAATCATTTGCACTTGACTTGGTTGTGTCCAGAGAAGGGTGATATAGACAATGGGCGCAAAGTGCCAATCTTGTTTACCAAGGGACTCTATTGAATTTTGAATTTTGAGTTATTTTTAAAGCGCACGTTCACTAGCAGTTTCATGGCGCTATAGGATTTCAACCTGAGGGAGGGAGGGGGGAGAATTATGGGCTGAACGCTTGCTGGAACAGCAGAGTCTTAAGGTTTTTCCGGAATTCAGTATAGGATGACAGGGATCTTAGGGAAAAGGGAAGAGAGTTCCAAAAAGTGGGGGCCTGCACCGAGAATTTCTGGCCGCCTGAGCGGCTCTTCTTAAACCGAGGGGTGACTAGCAGAGATTCGGAGGAAGAACGCAACTCTCTTACGGGAATGTAGTTGGTTATAGCCGCATTGATGAAAGTAGGGGCCGTGCCGGCTCGAGCCTGAAAGGTAAGACATCCAAGCTTAAAGAGGGCTCTTTGCTTAATTGGGAGCCAGTGGAGGGCGAAAAGAAGAGGGGAGGCGTAGTGAAATTTTGAAAGGCCATATACCAGGCGAGCTGCCTGGTTCTGCACCAATTGGAGGCGTTGGAGTGCATAGGCCGGGGCTCCATTATAAATGATGTTGCCATAATCGAGTTTTGATAGAATCATGGCCATAACAATCATTTTTAGTGCAGAGGGAGAAAAAAAACGGGATACTTTCCTAATAGTACGTAAGGCAAAGAAGGAAGAGGAAACAACAGAACTAATGTGGGTGTGAAGTGTCAACTGATTATTGAGCATAATGCCCAGAGTTTTGACAGAATGAGAGGGAGTGGGAGAGGGACCAAAAGAGGCAGGCCAAAAGGATGGTGACCAAGGATTGCCACTCCCCCCAGTCAAGATCAGTTCTGTCTTATCCGGGTTGAGCTTTAGATGGTTAGCGTTCATCCAACCTCGGATAAACAGAAGGACCGACTGGAAGTTAGTGGCAGCAAATGAAGCAGAGGAGAAATTAAATATAAGCTGGAGGTCATCAGCGTAATTATAGACTGTGACCTCCATTTGTTGAAGTGCAAAAATGAGGGGAAAAATATAAAGATTAAACAAAAGAGGGGAAAGGGAGGAGCCCTGGGGGACACCACAATTCACCTTGCTGGGTGAAGCTGAGAATTCGGACAGATGAACCGCCTGGGTTCGTCCCTTCAGGAAAGAGCCCAACCAGATTTTTAGGACTGCAAATAACAGTGGGTCTGAAAAATATTTTACACACTGACTGGCTTTTCACCTCATCTGTATGACCTGATGTCACTCTATCTTGAGGCAGACCATAGACTAGTGATGCATGTGGTGCATCCGGTACAATATTATTGTCCCCATGGAAATACATTGGGGAACATGACAGAGCTTTCCACTGTCACTTGTGCTATTTACCTCAGCAAAGGAGTTAGTTGCTGGCATCAAGAGGAATATATGTAATGGGAGTGGGATGCGCTTGGTCAAAGGAGTACATACCATCTCTCTAAACGTGGGTGAGATATTCCTTTTTGTGAAAGATCACAAATTAGCCATAAACCCCACGATCAATAGTCTCCAAGATTTTGGCCGTAATTCTAGTCTCACGGTTAGTTGGACCAAAATATGTGCCTACACTTTCACACTGGGACTGGATAGTGGCCCAATTGGTCTGACAGACATTGTCTTCGTCTGGGAATCAGATTTATTCAGGTACTTGGGAATTCCGATATTTCATTCAGATCCCGATCTGCTGATTGGGAATCTGGCGCAAGCTCTGCAATCTCTTAGGGGGTGTGTAGACTTCTGGCACAACTTGTCCATCTCCATTATGGGTAAAATAGCTCTCACTAAAATGGTTATGCTACTCCATCTTCTATATTACTTTACCAATCAGCCTCTGAGTGTGCCCAAGTGTGGCCTTGTGCCTGATCCCGCTTTACTCGTGCATTATAAGTAGTGTCACTCTGCTGTTCGTCTATCCATTCTGCAATGCTCTGCTGATCCCAGGGCCGGACTGGCCATAGCAGGCACTAGGCGTTTCCCCGGTAGGCCGCTAGGTTGGGGGCTGGTTTTGGGCCCCTGGAGGGCCGTTATTGTTACCGGGGGTCGGCAATAGCGGACCTCTGTAACAAAAGCGGCCGAAACCGGCCCTCGCAAACTGCTCGGCTGCACTACCCCTCACCCCAGGGGGGGCAGCTGAGCAGTTTGCCATGGCCGATTTCTGGTCCCAGTCCGGCCCTGGCTGATCCTGCCTGATTTCATCATCGTGGTGCTCTGCTGTTCTACTACCAATACTATACAGCTCTGTTGATCTTGCCTGATGTTGTCTAACTCATGAGTCATTTACCTGTTATGTCGTGGTTTGTCAAATTCAGACTATCTAATCGGCACATGATAAAATGCGGAATATCGCCACACTGAGAATGCGGCTACGTGAGTGATAGTGACAGTTAGAGCAGGTGATACACTCAGAAGGGTAGCTCTTCCAGCTGGTGTTGCTGTGACCCATAATAAACTCTTCTTAAACTTACCTGTGTCATCCTATCCCATACAAATTGGCAACACATGATCAATGGCACTTCTCTGGACACTGAAATTCTGTTATTAATGACAACACAGAGGCGAAGTTACAAGTTGAGTAGCAGTAATGTGGGAAACATCTTTACAACTCAACCATTACATCGCACTACACGTACAACGCAGTCATTACATCGCAACATCCTTTACAGTGCATGTCACTACAACGCAGGCATTACAACGCATGACACTACATCGCATGACACTACATCGCATGTCACTACAACGCAGGCATTGCAGCGCATACCATTACAACACATACCATTACAATGCATAGTACCCTTACACTATCCAAAACTTACCCTGCTGTTGCACCCCATGGAGTTAGAATAGCAACTTTTACCCCAACACTATCCAAAACATACCCTACTGTTGCACCCCTGGAGTTAGAATAGTAATTTTTACCCTTACACTATCCAATACTTATCTTAAATGCAATGTAATGGTATGCGTTGTAAAGGTATAATGCGATGTAATGGAATGCGTTGTACAGGTAGTTTCTAAAAATGCGATGTAGTGTCATGCGATGTAATGGAGTGCGTTGTAAAGGATGTTGAGACGTAAAAACTGCGTTGTAAAGGCATGCGTTGTAAATGTATGTGTTGTAACGCCATACATTGCAGTAATGTACCCTGGCCAAGTGATTTTAGTGTCTCCATAAACCTTCTGAAGAGATTCAGGAGATAACCGATGTAGTCACAGCTCCTGTTCCTATGTTTGACTCACCGTCTGAGTGTTAGTGAATGATGATGCATGAGTCAGGCAACATCATGTAAGATCAATAGAGGAGCAGCACAACAACAGGCAAGATAAGCAAAGCAGCACAGTATTAATAGAGGAACAGCAGAGCGGCACAACTGATGAAGCACAGGTAAAGCAGGATCACAGAGAGAAAGTCAAGCAGGCAGAAATTTTACTTTTACATGAACTAGCTGGGTAGGTGCAAGTCAGGAGTGAACCAAAATGGTCAGGCAATATAATTAAACAATATAAGGGGCATTTGATGCATTTCATTGAAGATATTAAGTAAACAGGATTGTATGTATAACCGGCATTTGGTGGAAGTCATCATATAATTCTAGTAACAGAATGTTATTTTTGTCTTCTCAATATTTGTCTGCAAGGCTCATGGTTGTTATGGTAATGCCAGCTAACAACAATTGTCTTTGTAAAAGGAATCACGAGTATTTATTTCATAAAATGCAAGGAATGAACCCACCTCAGTCATTTTTTACCTGTTTCCGTTAATCCTGTTGTGCGATGGAAACAATTGCTTAAGGTCTTTTATAGATATTTGATAGCTATTGATGATAAACAAAATGACAATGAACTCAAGCTTGCTTTAGCATACAGGTGATTTAGGCATTAAAGGTCAACGAATTTTTGATAATCATACTGAAATTGAAGCCAACAGTGCACATTTTAGTCTTTGGGATGAATATTCAGAAACAGAGGTTAGACATTTCTCACATAAACCAAGTGCAGTTGTTACCTGCACTTCTATTTTTCCATTTCAAGCACTGAGTCTATTGATCAATGTCTTCTGAAGTAAAACTTCTGACGAGGTCTTGATTTATAAAGGCCAATTGAATAATATTTATGTGATCAAATTATTGTGGGATGCTTTGATAAAAAAGCGCAAGAGCAATTATTGTGTAGCAGAGATCCCATCTTGGAGAATACAATTGCAATATCAAAAGGGGTAGCAAAATCATTTGTAGTTACAAGAGAGCTTGTTAACTTAGAAACCAACGATACTTCAGTGTCGATCAATACTGTTTCAGGTTCTACTTAACTGACCCACGTTATTGATACTGAAATAAAAGAAAAAATGGAAGATGGTTCCAGAAGCAAAAAATATATTCAAAATGTGGTTCACTTTACCATTTGTCAGATTCGCCTAGTTGTGTGGCCCTAAACATATCTTGCATTAAATGTTATAAAATAGGACACTTTGCAGAAAAGTATAGGATGAATAATAACCCTGGTCAAGTTACGGAGGTACAATCCGATAATATTTGTCAGGAAATGAGCTATTCTAAATTGGTGTTAATAGTCACAGCAAGTGATCTGGATTCAAAAACTAGTGATCCTGTGTGTGAGATTATGCTGAGTAAACACGGTATTGAAAGTAACTGCTGATTCGGGCCCGCCTATTACAATTATTTCCAACAAAGGTTTTTTTCTTAATAAAATAATATTGGTTTATTCCTCCAGATATTAATACAGTAGGTAATGGAAGAAACAATGTTAATATGATTGGCTACTTTTGGGAAAAAGTGTCAAAGATAGAGACATTTTCACAAAATGTTATGTGGCACAAAGAGGAGGAGACATCAGAGGATCATGGGCATGGTACTCAGGCCTGGGACTACTTGCCCTATATCTCTTCTCGCTATATAGAATCATGAATTATAGGAGATTCTTGATTCCCATGCTGAGGTGTTTAGAGATGAATTAGGTTGTGTTAAGGGTTTGTCCACAAAAACATATTGAACAAATCTGCTGTCCCTTTTGGTTATAAAGTTCATCATGTTTTATTAAGTATTAGAACATAGTTACATGATCACTGGAAGCAAATTGTGAAAGAAGGTATAATTGATTCTATTGTTTCATCCAAATGGTTTGCCACAGTAGTTGCAGGTAAAACGAAAATTGGATGAGTTATATGTTTGCTTGCAGACCTCAGTCTTGCAATAAACATATTTTGATTTGCCAATCTCTGGCCTCTCAATAAAAATATTTTGATTGACTTACATTTTTGTCCTAAAATATTAGAAATGTTTGCCCAATTAGGTATTGCTATTTGTTTCTCTATTAATGGCCTGAGATTGGCATATCATGAAATTGAGTTAGCTAAGGTCTCTAGAAGCCTGATTTATAGTTTGTAGGACAGAGAAATGTCCATCAGGGCAACAGATGAAATTACTCCTTAGCCCTGACAGACATGCAATCCTCCAAATTTCGAGATGTCCACTGGCCTTGTAGACATCTCCTAACATTGCAGGAACTGCAAATATGGCAGTTACTGTCAATGTTGTAAAAATGTATTGATCTCTCCATCAAACATGATGGCAGCCCATCAAACTTTAACATAGTTTTTATTTTTCAAAAACAAACTCCCAAAGCCTGTTTTTTTTTAAAAAAAAAGTCAAACTAATGACCCCAAGACCATGAAGCCTGTTTTCATAGCGCGGCGATACATTTTTTTTTACTGTCCCACACGAACACCAGGAAAAAAGCAATCAGACCGACCACTTTAAACTGGATGAAAGGTCAAATGGCTAACAACTGATAGCCTGTAGTCTGCTGCATAGGGAGACAAACTGTGAGTTTGGCATAAAGGTGGTACTTTGTTGTCAGTGACAAACTCTAAATCAACCCCTAAATCTTCTGACACTTTTATTATGCAAGTAACTTACAATACCCTTTGGGTTGACCTCTCCGGCCTCAGTATTTCAAAAACTGATGTTCAATTTGTTTCAGGTTGTTCATGGTGTTCATGCCTTCCAGGACAACATCCTTTTACATGGTAATGCTACTGAAGAGCACAACAGTATAGTGGATCAGGTTTTAAATATTCTTGGAATAATGGAAAGACAGTAAAAATGGACAAAAGCAAGTTTGTTACAGAACATGTTGAAAATGTAGGTCATTATTTAGCAACTGAAGGTAGAAAATTAAGAATGGCCTAGCAAATACTATTTCTGATGCCAAACTCCCTACTAGTGTTGAACAATTTAAGTAATTCTTAGGTTTATGTGAATACTGTTCATGTTTTGTAGATAAATTTGACTTCATCGCAGAACCTTTGAAACAAGTTTTACATAAAGAGATACTTTTTGTTGGTCAGGGAATGAATATCAGTCTTTCAACGGTATAAAAAAGGGTGATTATTGAGTCCCTAGAATTAAAACCTTATCAGGAAGGGGTGTTGTGTGTGATCACTTTCAATGCGATTGCAAGTGAGCTGGTTATGTTTTGAGTCAGATGATAGATAATAGAGAACACACCATTGCCTTTGTCTCTTATTGAAGACGTTCACTATTCCACTATTGAAAGAGAAGCCTTAGCATGTGTGTGGGCAGTAAAGCATTTTGGAAATTATATTTGGGGCAAAAGATTTGTCTGTCCTCTGTTTGGATCACAAACCTCTTCAGTGTCTTTTAGTAGCGTCTCCACACTTGATAACGCTGTCAACTAGATTACAAGAGTCAGTTTTGAAGTGCAACATGTTACTGGCAGAAAACATGTGTGAGCAGATTTTCTGTCAAAATTCTTTTAGACTACCTTAATTTAATGGGATTAACAAAAAGGATGAAGTAGGACTTGTAGATGGAGTAATGTCTACTAATGGTATTATATCATTACAGGAATAGAATTCATGTTCAAATGTGGATAAAATATTATCTGAAGTAAGAAAATTAATTATCTGTGGTGGGTCTAAATAATGTGTTTACAAGGTGAGTTGCATTTGTTTAAGGTTCAGGATATGCTAAGCATTAAAGATTGTTTTATTATGAACGTGTAGAAGGTCATCCCTCGAATGGATGTATATATAAAACTGACGTGTTTAGGGAGACATCAGGGAATGGCAGCTACTAAACAAAGGCTGCAAGAACATTACTGGTGGCCTGCAATATGCAAAAATGTAGAATGTTATGTTGGATCTGGTCGCGTGGGTCAGAACACTGGCAAGAGTTTACACACAAGACACACTCCACTCACACACTTGGAGTTTCCACAAAGATTATGGCAGAAACTTCCTATTGACTTTATGGGACACTTACAAGGTTTTCCACCTGGTAATAGACAAATCATTGTCTTAGTGGATTGTTATTCGAAATGGATGTACTATACCCCCATTAGGGAATCTACTCCACATATTGTAACACACTTTCTAGAAGACGTTTTCACAAGTAAAGATTATACGGAAGTGCTTGTCTCTGATAATAGAGTTCAATTCATTTCACATGAGAGTATCTTTTAACTATGACTAGCATTAAACAACTTACAGTGGCTCTATGTAGCTCACAAAATAATAGTAGGGTAAGAAGAGTACATAGAATGGTGAAGGAAACCATCCAACTAGCAGGCAGTGCAAGTTATATGTTAAAAAGGCTTTAAGAGACAGGTTTTCAATTTATCATATCACTCCACGCTCCACAACAGGTATCAGTCCGTGTAAAATGTTGCATTTAATGTACCCTATTTGCAAATAAGTACCTACCTATATACAAAATGACATCGGAAGGGATGCATTGATTAACATGATGACCGTTCATAAACGAATCAAAACAAAACAGGTGAAGTCTGTAGAGAAATACAAGTTCCAGCACCGTTCATTTAAGTTGGAAGATCTGGTCAAGATCAGAAAATCGTATGGAGTGGGTAGAACCCAGTAAGAGTTTTTTGCTGATACAAAGGGTATTAGAGTCAGTTCAAGTGCAAAATGATTAGTTCTTGTTGGGAATAGAAATATGGACAATTTCCCAGAAGATAGAGGAGACGTTTTCCCCTTATCCCCTATTTTCCCCTTTTGGTTATGTTGCATCACTTTGTAACTATGTTGTTAAGAGAAGATAGATTTGCATAGTACTTTGTTTTGTTTTTCTGTGACGGGAAGGGAAATATGCTATGTCATGGTTTAGAATGGGTTTGAGCAAGCAATGAACTCAGAGGGGCAGCACTTCCAGCTAGTGTTACTTTGGTCTATAATAAGATTAATAAACCCTTCATAAACGTACCCATGTCATCCTAGACCTTACACCAGGGCTCTCCTTAGGGAGCTACACGGCTTATTGGACCACTTGGTCTGAGGCTTTGGCAGACACTGGATCCCACTTGTCAGACTTGTCTATAATGGATGGTAGCCTGAGTGCACTCAATTTCGAATATTATTACTTAGTTGCACAACAGCGATATGTAGCATACCTCCAAGAAACTTGATTGCACAGGGGACTATGAGTGACACAGGGATTCCTGACCTCCTCTACAGTGGGATGAGTGTGTTTACTCCTGGAACGAGACTACTCTAAACAGCATGAAAATATGGGAAAAGGAGCACAACGTTGAACAAATAAATACTCCCTAATGTATGCCCTAGCTCTTACCCTGACAAGCCTGCTGATGCGTCAGGGTCATTTTTATGACTAAGCAGGTTGAAGCCTGATTAAAGGCTGAAATAAAGATGATGTGAGATTGCTACGCTTCATGGGCACTACAAACCTTGCAGCAACTCGTACTGGAGAATGATCTACCAGTTGAACACCTTTTTATTGACAGCTCCCATACAAGAGCCATATGTGCAAGGCAGAAAAGGGAGAGGAGGAACCATCACTACATGAGCTGTTAAGTGCAGTGCTCACTCTTAGCTATATAAATCCATAGATTCCATGACAAAGACTAACATAGAAAATATGAGACACAAATGAGAAAAAGAACTGAGGACGCACAAATAGGCAGTGAATATAAAATATTAGAGTCTGCTCATAAAGTGTCTTGAAACATCTAGTTTACGTACATCCAATATAACTACACCCATAAAAAATACTAACCCCCAAAGTGCTCAACAAAATACTCGCACATATTACAGTATCCTGTCCAAGATACAAGCTTATTGAGGCAGAATTTTTCCACATGGTATGGGAATGCTCAATTGTCACTGAGTCTTGGGAGAAAGTGAATGATTTACACAAACCAAAGCCCTGTTTGGCATTTTTTCGATCCAACAAAACCAAACAATGTGAGAAATAGATTTCTAGTTCTAGCATTATTATTGTCAAAAAGAGATATAGCCATGTCTTGGCATCCGCAGCTGGCCACACCCCTCAAAGTTGATAGGGTAAAATGAAGAACTGAGGTTGGGTCTCACACTAGCCAAGTGGGACATTGCACAACACTGGAAGGCGGAGTCCCCACCAAGCGTAGGTAACTGGAAGAAAGCGATGGATAGATGTCTGCCGGCTGAAGTGGCGGTGTTCCAGGCACGGGGGTGTCCATAAAAACATGGGGAAATCTGGTCGGGTTGGGCCACGTACAGAGAAATTGACCTGTCATTCTTGGGGCCCCCGAATTCCAGGGACACGGTGGATAGACTTGTAGTAAGCAACTCACCTGTTTAATGCCACGGGGTGGCGGGTGTGCAGGGAGTTTGATTATGTAATATCATTTTCTGGTGATGGCAGGGTACGTGGTCCGGGGGTGGGGGGGCTTCTGGTCTGATGTTCTGAAGACCTTGGGGTATGATATGGGGTGCCGAAATTCCTACGATATGCCTCTATCGCATATAATGCTTGCTGGTTTTGCTTCTTTGGTACCTATGTAAACCAATAAAATGTGTTGTTAAAGAAAAAATGAAGAACTGAGCTAAGTGCAATATTATTGCCCTTCATGGAGAGGAAAACATTGGCCTTTACTGATGGTCCATTGCCTACCAATTTGATGATGTTCTGACTATACTGGAAACAATCCTTACCCAACTATCCACACATATCAGATGCACACTGAACCCTTAAAATACCCCTGTGTAGCTCGACATATAGCTGTGTAGGATACAATTTCTTTAGACACCATCCCCCACAGGAAGCAGAAAGCTTGCATGGCAAGATAGAAATGCTAATCATAGAGTAAATGATAGTTGTCCCTGGAAAACCATTCCTAACTGCACGGTATTCGACATGACCAAAACACCCTATTCATTCCATGGATTCAATCACTCCACTTAGCTACATGGGCTTAGCTTCAGGACTTCTACTATCTACTCAGCAGAGTAATGTTCTATATACACTTGTTGACGCTTTCATTTACAATTAAGAGGACCGATGTGCAAGATCGGGACTGTTCGATTCTTGGTGAGACCCCTTGAGAGTCTGCATAAAAATTATCCAAATCTAATAACAATCATGCATGAGACAAGGATTCCAGGCTAAAACCTTATTGATTTATTCAAAATTATGAAAGTTACAGAATGCAAAAAGTAATTGATTAGTTAATCAAGAATTAGCTCAATCAAAATTGTCAAAGCAATATTCAGCAAGAGGACTATCATAAGGTTAGGCATAGAGTCTGACCCCAAAACAGTAAGCCAAAAGACTGGTTCATCTACAAAATACAGCAGTTTTTATAAGGTTTCACAGTAGAGAAGCCACACATTGTGTGGTGCGATCGGACAAAGTAGAGTTGAGCTTGCAATGTATCATTCTAATAAACGAATAAATAGTGTAATACATATGATATCTTCAAAAAGATATATCTAGATACATATCCTTCTACTGCATATTAATGATTGGGGTGTGCATAGCAAATGAAGGAAATGACATGACGTTTATATAGCACAGCAAAACAAAAGTCTGTTCAGCTTATGAATGGTATTACACAAAGCATCAGTAAGAAAGCTTGAAAAGCTACAGAATAAAGGAACATCTTGGGCATTGCTCTCTTGACAGAGCATAAACTATTACATTGCAGACATCACTGCGGATCCTTCTTTACAGTGATGTTATTGAAATGGAAACGCACACAAAAAGCACAGAAAGAGAGAGAACGGCTGCACAGTTATTCTGCAAATGTAAACAGCTGTCACTGCATATAACTGAGGCCTAGCCAGGCTAATTGAACCATGACTGTACTGTAAGAACTCCCACTTTCACCCGAAATATACTGAGGCACAATTCTATGAAGTCAATACCCAGAGGTTTGTTTTTGTAAAAGTAGATTTTATTAGTTTTGCAAGGTAGAAAGGGAGGAAAACATACAAAAAAGCGGCCAAGTTACAGCGATATAGGCAGGAGCTCTTAAGAGCTGCAGGGGCAACCTTGAAAGCCATTCGCAACAACAAAGTCCAGGAAGCAAAAAGTCTGAAATGACATTACTGGGAGAGTTCCAGCCAGCAGGCGCCACTTAATGTCCTGTCGTATGTTCCTCGAGGAGGTGAAGCTGCCTACGAAGTGTCACAAGGTATATGCAAGCGTATAAAGTCCATCCTCCGCGCTGCAGTGCCGCATTACCAAAATCAAACCCCCCCAACTCCCCCCCCATCCTCCCGACCCCAAGCCCCCCCTCCCCCCCCCGGGTGGTAGCGCCAATCTGTATCACGTCACACACTACATAGCATTCGTGCGGTCAGACTTGGAAGAGGTGAAGTGCCCTTAGGGCCGGTGGACAGACAGCCGACGGCAGACCCTTCGACAAAAATCTAACCAAGGGTCCCCAGCGGAACATAAAGTTCTTAAAGTTGCCCAAAAAGATGTCCGCCATTCTCTCCATGCTCAGCAGCCTCCACAACTTTGCATGCCATAATGATACCGCCGGGGCCATCGGTTTCTTCCAAGCCGCAGCCAGCGTTAATTTAGCTGCCCCCAAGCACAGCCACATAATACGTTTATCTGCGGTCATCTGGTGTTCCAACAGTGGGTCTCGAAGACCCAGTACCACAAAGGATAGCGAATCCGGGATCGGATACCCCAATATATCCTTGATGTGAGAGAGGATTTCGGCCCAGAACAGCCTAATAATCGGACAGTCCCACCAAATGTGACTAAAGTCACCTAGCAGACCGCAGCTCCTCCAGCAGCGATCCGTGGTCGCCGGGAATATGCGATGAAGTTTTGAGGGGTAGAGATACCAGTCAAACATGGTTTTGAAGTGGGCATCTCGCAGGTCCGCCGAGTGGTTGTGAGACTGAATGTCACGCCAGAGAGCCTTCCATTCCGTCTCCGCAATGTCCCTACCCAACTGATTCTCCCAGAGGTCCATATAGCGAGGACGAGGAGAGGTAATAGTATCAAGCAAAAGTTTATATAAGAAGGAGATCGTCCCCTTCATTGTGGCAGTCCGCAGTAAGAAGGCTTCGAACTGCGAAGGAGGTCTTGTCGCGGCCTCTCTCAGCCCAAGCGAAGTTGCCCAGTGGATCAGTTGGGCATACCGATATCGTTCCTCGGGTGGTAGGCCGTAATCCCGCATGCAATTCGTAAAGGTGAGGGGTTCCCTACCATGAAAGAGATGCGTAAGGGCCCTACAGCCTCCCTCCCGCCATACCCGGAAGGGTCCCTCCTGGAGCGCCGGCGGGAAAGCCGGATTGAAGTGTAACAGAGTGAAGGGGGAGGGGAACGTCGTCCAGCGGTCGTCCCCCGTCACCGTGTCCCATACTTTAAGAACTGTGCTCGTGGGGGTGCGGATGTATGCATTCCTAGGCCTATCGGGTTTAGGCTTCCACGCCAGGTCCCAAATCGTCCGTCCTGCCACACTTCTGTCCATGTGCAGCCAGTGTTTTTCAGATTCTTGCTGTGACCACTCCACCAAGACCCTTAGCTGCGCTGCTTTATAGTACAGTTGCAGGTCCGGGAGGCCCACTCCCCCTTTCTCTCTTGGGCGCCGCAAAACCGCGTAAGAGAGTCGCGCTCGCCCGCCTTGCCAGATGAATTTCAGGAGGAGGGTTTTCAGTCGTTGGAAGAAGTCCACCTCCATCGGTATTGGGAGGGCCTGGAAGAGGTACAGGAATCGCGGAAGGAGGACCATTTTAATGGCGTGGATCCGACCTAGCCAAGTTATGTATTTCGGCTTCCATTTGTTCAATTCCCCCCGCTTGTAATGTGGACGGAAAGTTCGCTGCGAAAAGGGAGCCCACAGAAGGTGTCAGGTGAACTCCCAAATATAGCAGAGAGGTCGTCGCCCACAACAATGGCGTAATTGACCGCAGGCCCTCGGCCTCCGCCGGCGGGAGCGTCAGGTTTAGGATATACGACTTATCAAAATTGACTTTGAAGCCAGCTACAGCTTCATATTCAGACAGCAGAGTTTGTATGTGCGGTAGGGAGTGTGCCGGGTCCCCAACTGAGAGGAGCACGTCATCTGCGAAAAGGGAGATTTTATGTTGCTCACCCGAGGAGGGGAGGCCCTGTATCTGTTCCCGTTCCCGCAGCGCGATAGCTAGGGGCTCAATACTTAAGGCAAAGAGCAGCGGCGAGAGGGGGCAACCCTGTCTTGTACCCCTGGTGTGCGCAAAACTAGCGGATCGATGACCGTTTACCATCACCCTGGAGCAAGGGTTGCTATAATTCGCGCGTATCATGGTGAGAAATTGGTGCGAGAAACCAAAGGCCTCCAAAGTGCGGAACAGGAAAGACCAGTCCACTCGATCGAAGGCCTTCTCCGCATCCAACCCCACCAACACCGCTGGGAGGCGAAACCTCGTGGCTTTCTCAATGAGGTGAATCACCCTCCGCAAATTATCGTGTGTTTGACGCCCTTTGATAAACCCAGATTGGTCTGGGTGGATTATGGTCGGCATCAGATCTCGAAGCCTGCGCGCAAGGATTGCGGAATATAACTTGGCATCCACGTTGAGCAGCGCTATCGGTCGGTAGGACGAGCAGCAGGACGGGTCCTTCCCTGGTTTAGGGATTACCGAAATCTTAGCCTCGGCCATAGATACCGAAGACCGTCCCGAGGTAGCCATTTCGTTAAAGAGGGGTATTAAAAACTCGCAAAGCTCCGTAGCGAAAGATTTATAAAAGAGTGCCGTGTAGCCATCCGGCCCAGGAGCCTTGTGAAGCTTAAGTTCCCCGATGGCCTCCGGCACCACCTCCCTAGAGATAGGGGCCGCTAGTAACTCGTTCCATTCTTTCGACACCTTTGGTATGGGGAGGTCCGTTAAGAATCGATCCTGCGCCGCCTGGTCCAGGGAGTCACCCCTGTACAGCGCTTCATAGAACCGTCCAAAAATGCGTGCCTTGTCAGCATCGCTATGGTGAAGCGTACCGGAGGGGTCCTTGATGCCACCCACATATTCCTTTTCCCGTTTATCCCGCAATTGACGCGCCAGATGGCTACCTATCTTGTTACCCTGAGAATAGGAAGTGCGTCGCAGCCGGAGCAGCGTAAGCTCAGCACGGTTAGTATAGTGCGCCTTCAGTTTACCCCTAACCGCTGTCAATGGTCTCAGAGTAAGCCTAGATGGATTGGCCTTGTGGGCCTGCTCCAATGCGGTCAGCTCCGCTTCAAGGTCCTCCCGCTCCTTCCTCCGCAACCGATTAAGGTTGGCGTTGAGATGTAGGCACGTGCCCCTTATGGAGGCCTTACATGCATCCCAGGTATTAAAGAGGGAGGTATCTGAGACCGGATTGAGGGTGTGAAACTCCCTCAGAGCCTTACGCAGTTCCCTACAGGAGGCATCATCCCGTACGAGTGCCGGCGGGAAATACCAATTTTTCATGCCATCTCCCCCGGAAGGCCAGAGAAGCGTCAGAACCAATAAGCTATGATCCGAGACAGAAAGGGGGAAAACACTGGCTGCTCGAAGATCCCCTCGAAGTGCCTGGCTCGTAAAAATATGGTCAAGTCTAGAGTAGGAGTGATGGACATGTGAGAAAAATGTGTAGTCGCGGGATTGGGGATGTAGGGCCCTCCAGCTGTCAATCAAGCCTAGGTCATTAATCAGTTCTTGAGTCTCCAATGAAAACACCCCCGCTCCCGCCCTCTGCACCCGCGAGCTATCTATGGCCCCATCCCACACCATATTAAAGTCACCCATCAGCACTACCAATCCTTCAACAAATTCCCCCGCTCTATCCAACAGGTCTCGGAGAAAGGTATTTTGCCCCGAATTGGGGACATACACCACCACAAAGGTACACTTCACCCCACCAAGCATCCCTTTAACCATAAGCCACCTCCCATCCTTGTCACCGCTAATCCCCAGTGGCTGAAAATGTAATGAAGCTCGAAAGAGAAGTGCTACCCCCCTATGTTTGGTGGCGGCGGAAGCCCTATAAATCAGTGGGAAGTGCCTATGACGCAGCCTAAGCTCGTCCTTACGTGCTAGGTGTGTTTCTTGGAGCCCCACAACATCCAAATTGTGATCAGTAATGTATTTCCAAATCTTTTGTCGTTTCTGTGGGGAGTTAAGACCTTTGACGTTCCACGTCCCTATACTAAGCGGCATACTGGGATACCATCACCCACCACCAGCCAACCAACGCTAACATCACCTTACCCCACCTCCCTCCAAGAAGCTCATCCTCTCGGTCCACCTGACCCCCCGCCACCATTGCTCCATAGAACCTTGAAGTCTTGTTAGCGGGCAACAGGTCGTCAATAGGCGTACACTCCACCCAAATGACCAAATCTCGGCCAAACACGTCCTTTAGGAACCCTAAGAGGGCAGCCACATAAGTGAAAAAGCACAACAGACAATCATACCAGGCGCCACCACCCCCCACACCCCCCAACCCCTTCCCAACCAGACCCCCCCAACAGTCCCCACGACCCACCTCCCACCCCAAACCCCAGAGCAAAAACAAACATAGATACTTAACAGATTCAACGAAGTGTCCCAGAACAGTGCAGCGCACCGTGAAGTCACTGGGAGGGGGGTGAAAGACCTCAAGAGGGTCTCCCAGGGCCTCGGTCCGGGGTGTCTTCTCACAAAGTACTTGCATACCCACGGAACCAAAGTACGCTGGCCCCTCCGGCCCCTTAAGGCCCACAGCCCTCAAGTCAGGCCGCTCCAGAGCTCTGCTGTGAAGACGTCAACGTTGCCGAGGCAACGGAGGCCACCGCGTCCCCTCTTTCCTGTAGGCTGGTTGCTCGATCCGGCCGCCCACGATCCGGTGCCGACCCCACTCTGTGCCATGAGCAGGATCGGTGTCGCCGCCTTGGTGAAGGGCTGCCTACCCTCGAAGCTGGAGAATCATCCCCGATGCCCAGAAGTTCTTTTGCCACCTGCAACGAGCGTATCTGCGCCAGCTTATTCTGCCAACGGAAGACTATGCGGAATGGATGGCCCCATGAGTAGGTGATGTTGTGGTCACGTAGAAATGCCGTGACTAGCCTGAACTCCCGCCGCTTCTGAAGGGTCGTCGCTGCTAAATCTTGATGGAGTTGCGGACGATGGTCACGGAACTGCAAAGAGGGAGCGTCACGTGCCTTCCTAAGGATTCTTTCCTTGAGCTGAAAATCATGGACACACACCAGGATGTCCGGTGGCGGACCTCCACCCCTACGTGGCAGCCCAACTCTGTGGACCCGGTCCATTTGAATCTCATGTACCTCCTCGTCGTCCAAAATCTGGCGGAAGAGGTCCTGGACGTAGCCGCGGAGGTCCCCTGCTTCTCCATCGCACGGTACCGCCCGTATGCGAATGTTGTTTCTCCTAGAGCGGTTCTCTAAGTCCTCCGCATGGGCCTGCAGGTCCAGGTTCTGTTCCGTGAGTCTCAGCACATCTTGTTGCAACTGGTGGACGTCATTTGCCATGCTGAGATCGTGGTCCTCGAGTGTGGCTACTCTTTCTCCCACAGCGTCCACGTCCCTCCGCACCTCCCGAAGATCAGAAGTCAATTGCGCTCGGAGGTCCGAGATATCTTCTTTGATGGACTTGAAGAGGTCGGTCATAAATGCTTTAGTGGCCGGCGCCTCGTCATCAGAGCATTTAGGAGAGGAGCTTGGGCCAGGGGAAGCTGGTTGCTGAGTGCTCTTTGATTGTCCATCCCTCCCGGTCTTCCCTTTGCGTGGAGCGTTAGACATCGTGACCCCCTCCAAGTGTCTTGTAGGCCACCACGAACCGTACCCCTCCGCCACTAACTAGATCCACACAAGGGTTCGAGAGGGCACCCACACCGGTGGCTCAGGGTCCTCGTACAGGCTCAGGTCGTAGCACAGGCAGCGGGAGTCACTTCCAGTAGAGGGTGCCTCAGTCGCCCCCGCGTAGCCCCTACGGCCAGGGAGAACGCAGCGGCGCAGGTTCAGCACAGAGGAAGACAAGCGGGCAGGAGCCCCACAGGCCGCGATGCTGGTAAGGGCCACAGCGAGCCCAGGCACAATCCTCGGTGGCTACCCGACCCAGCACGCGATCCGACCTTGCTCGCTCCCCCGGCGCACCAGCGCCTCAGGTCCCGCGCCTAGGGGGGATGGGGCGGAGAACCAGCAATGGCGGGGGCCTCTCAGGCGGCGACTGGTTGGCCCTGTCACAGCAATGCACGAAGGAATCCCTCACCCGACCTCCAGACAGCCGATGCAGCAGTCGCAGACCTTCACTGCCCAATCCAGCTCTCCCTCGCAGTGCTCTGGGGTCAGGATCTGCCTGTCTTCACCTGCCTAGGCACCGTCTCTCGCTACCGCCGCCACGTGGTCCGATCCTCGCTCCTGTCCGCTGTCCGACGCATTCACTACCACCAATCAGGCGCACTCTCACCTGTGTGGCCAGGGCACTCGTCCCCCGTGCAGTGTTATCGCTCAGTCCAGGGGTCCGCCTCGTTGTATGGGTCCAGGGGGCAGCGCCAAGCGGTCCCCCTACTAGGCCTCAGACCGCGGCCTCAAGTGGAAGGGCAGCCGCCCACAGCTCCGGGCGCTCGCCGGCAAGAGGCTCCTCCCCAGCCGGGGAGGCTCGGGGAACCAGCGTCAGTCTGGCGTCCTCCCGCTGCAGCCCGGTTCCGGCGGCCCCCACCTCACTGTCCCGGTGAGCCCGCCAACTTCTGCCGCTCAGGAGGTCCCGAGTCTCCCTCGTGCTCCCTCCTCTCTGCACTGCTCCGGTCCCGGTAACCTCCTCCGACGCCGGAGCCGCTTGGACGACTCCCGTGTCTCCGGGTCGCTCACCGCCGACGGCCAACACTCTGCAGCAGAGCCCAAGCGACCAGGTGCCAGAAATAACTCTGGAGCAGCGCTACACAAAGCTTTTGCAGGGCCCGGGGTCGGAGAGGACCTGAAACACGTCCTACTCCGCCGCCATCTTGGCCACGCCCCCCATACCCAGAGGTTTTAGGCACTTTGTTATGAAGTACAATACAGAAAAAAGTGTACATAAGTGTGTACTAGCTGATGGCGCAGCAAGTGTGCAATTTTCCCTCATGCAAGCAAGGAAACTGGGTTACCCTAGCCTCAGCCTAGTAGGAAAATACAGCCTTATTTTTGGTCCAGAGGGCTCTTAAAAAGTGTCATGGCCTAAGTGCTACTGCACAAGCTACCCTATTTTTTAATTTCAAATTATTTTATCAGGAAAAGTTTTTTAGCATAGTAAGGATGATCCATGATACTGGCCAATTGTAAAAGTACTGAGTGAGACAAAATGTCAGGACTCTCATCACACATTAAAGAAATTGCAAACTTTTTTAAAATCGATTTGCAAAAGCAGAAGCATAAGCCCAGATGTACGTAGCACTGGCCACAAAATAATAGTCAAAATTTGTGCCCAGTATTCTTACAACTAGTATGGTATTTTTATGTGCTCATAGATTGGTTCTCACACTGATTCCCAGTGGGTTGCAATTTGACCTACTTCATGAATATTAGTGAGGTAGGTCGCAAATTGTGACCCACTAGGAATTGCAGCCATCACAGGGATGGGTGGTCTGCTGAGGTCAGCAGACCACCATGTCTGTAATTGCTTTTAAATTAAGCAATCATTTAGCTGTACTTGCTTTTAATTAAAGGAAAACGGGATGCTTTTAAAAACAAACTGAAAAGTTTGTTTAATATTTTAAGAATAGGCAGTGGTCCTACTCTTAAAAATGTTTTTGTCAACATTCACAAATGGCCACTGTGCCACTCTAGACCGAGACCAAGCAAATGCATATCAAGTCTTGTTCCAACAAGAACAGCCCAGCCTGAACTGCCATGTCAGGTACTGTACAGACAGGAATACAAGCAACCCCAGACCTCTTTCATCCTATTTGCTTCCAATCAGTTAAGTGCACTCCTGTGGGGAAAGGGACCCACGTCACTCTTGGAACATATACCGCAACAAGCACCAAAGTGGTTGAAGGAATGCCTGAATTAATACCAGACAGTGGCGATTTCCTAGGCCACATTTCGCAACATCATTTGTCGTCCATTATGTCTTTCTAGAAGCCATCCACATGCAGATCTGTCTTAGTCTTGCTCCAATAGAAACAGCCCAGCCCAGTAAGCTACACAAGCCATCCAAGACTAGTTTCTTCCTATCTGGGCCTCATTAGTTAGCTGCAGCGTGAGTCTCATGGTACAGTGAGCACAGAACCCGCATCTGGGCAGATCAATCATGCTTAGATCATCAACTGCAGGAAACAATGTGAAGAAAGGAATGCTTGATTTAATTTCAGGAACTCAGGGACGCTTACCAGTCCTTTGTTTTTCACCCATTGATCCACTGTCACAATTGAAGGTTCACTAACCTCAATGGCCGGATACAACAGGAGCGATGCTAATATACCAATGCCCCTTCCACGGTGAAACCTGTGAGTCTATACTAGAACTCTACAGATATACACCGTAGACGGGGAAGGGGTAAAAAGGGACAAAGGAAACAAAAACGTTGGTGCAGTAAATCACTCAGGCGTGCAACACAGGAGAGATAGCAATCCTCGCTTCTCTAGGCGCCCTTGAAGTCCTGCATGTAACGAGAACAAACATAGAATAAGTGACCCTCCCTTCCCTTCCTTCAGGAGATATCAATATATCATGAAAAAGCTAACTACACACTTACATTATATACTGCCCCACGTGCTTCAATCAAAAACAGTGCAAAATAGAAAAAATAAAGTAAAGAAAACAAAGGGTAGGATAGCGTCTCAGGTTTCTGGAATCCTCCAGGAAACACAGCATATCCTTCCAGGTGAATATCCAAACCGATATCAGGACAAAGGAAAAAAAATGTACTTAGCTGTCCTTTACTACGAAGGTATTTTCAGGTGAAGTCTTTTAAATCACAGCATGTGATCAAGCATCATTCCTTTTCCTCAAACGGCAATATCTAGGAAATGAGGGTGCTTGGCTGTCAGTACATCATGATTTGTAACCCCTCATTTCCTTTCCGCAGTTAACATACGGAAAAAGTAAAGAGTTCTGTCCCTCGTCGGGGGCCCCAAATAATCCAAAATCCAATTAGGTCACCAACACGCCTTCGCGCTGATGCGCAAGACAAAGCACTCAATAAACAGCTGAAAATCCAAACGCGCTCCGGCGTTTAATTCATGAACTCTACCAGACTCTGTTCAAGATCACAAAAGTCACACGCGCTCAGCGCGAAAGAGAAAACAGTCTCGAACAGCAGACAGAATCATTAGAAATGTTCAAACAAAACTCTGCAGCGTGTAAATCCCGGAAGTCCACAGGTGACAAGCACCGGGGAAGGGGAGTAGCAGGTTTAGTTAGAAAACCCAAGAAAGAAAGGTAGGACAAAACTGCAGGCAATCTGGGAGATGTAGTGTTTGCTTGCACTGGCATTTTCTACCATGTAATCGTGACAGAACCCCCTCACTACGTCCGACGTCTCGGCGGACCACCAGACTTGCCAGGATGCAAGACATGGAAACGTCGCAGGAGACGCGGACACCGCAAATTACACTTGGGTTCCCATGTACGTTCCTCAGGGCCATACCCCTTCCATCCCACTAGATATTGTACTCCAGCTCTCACCCTCCAAGAATCTAAGATTTTCTCATCCTCATATTCATCCTCACCATCCACCTCAATTGGGACTGGTCTCACAAGCACTCTCGACCCAGGGAGGCAAGGCTTAAGAAGGGATACATGGAATACTGGATGTATCCGCCACAAGGAAGGAATCTTCAACTCCATGGCTACAGGGTTGATAATCCTAACTATGGAATAGGGACCCACAAATTTAGGCTGAAGACGTGTATTACCCTTAAACCTCAAATGTTTGGTACACAACCAAACCCTGCCCCTAGCTGATAAATCGGCTCAGGAATTCTCTTCCTATCGGCATTAGCTTTATCCCTGGCCCTGGCTGCCTCCAAGTGAACTTTAGCTTCCACTAAGACCTGCTTCAGGTGTGTATGGTGTTCCTGAATAGTGGGATTCACTGAAGTTCCAGGTAATTCCAGTGGCATCATATTGGGATGACAACCATTAATGCAATAGAATGGGGAACAACCTAGGGACGAGTGCTCAGCGTTATTATATGCGAACTCTGCAGTCCATAGTAATGTTCTCCATTCTTCGCCATGTTGCAAAGTGAAACATCTCAGATATTGCTCTAAGGTTTGATTCAACCTCTCTGTTTTTCCATCGGTCTGAGGGTGGTAGCTGGTCGAGAGTCTAGCGTCTATTTTCAGGATGGCACACAATGCCTTCCAAAATTTAGACGTGAATTGGGACCCCCTATCGGTGATGATAATGGAAGGGATACCGTGGAATGTCACTACATTTTGTAGCACTACCATAGCTAATTCACCTGAAGTTGGGAGTTTCTGTAACGCTATAAAATGACCCATTTTAGTCAGATGGTCCACCAGAACAGTAGTATTACCAAAGCTGAGAGGCATCTTAACGATGAAGTCCATTGAAGTGGTGTGCCACGGAGCAGGAGGTGTGGGTATAGACCTCAGTAGACCACTGGGCCGTTGGTGAGAAGGTTTAGCTTGAGTACAAACAGAACATTCCGAAACATACTTTTCAGTGTCTCGTCTCATAGAGTCCCACCAGAAATATCTCGATAATGTTTGTAACGTTTTCTGTTGTCCTAGATGCCCACCCAAGACTGAGTCATGAGTCCATTCAAGAACCTGTTGTTGCAACTCTCCATTTGGCACATAAAGCTGTTTATCATAGAATAACAATCCGTCCTTGATTGTATGATGAATGGGATTCAAAGCGATCCATGCATGGATGTTCTGCGATTCCAGCTGTGTCTTTCCTGCATCCAGAAAATCTGTGCTCGAGACAACTGCCACTTGTTCCCTCACAAAAGATGATTCTGGCAGTATAGAAGGAGGTTCTTGAATATCCGTAGTCTGTTCCAATGAATTCGGAAGAATCCGGGATAAAGCATCAGCCCTGCCATTCTGAGGCCCTGGTCGAAATTTAATCAAGAAATCATAATCAGCAAAGAACAAAGACCACCGCAGTTGTCTCGGGGTTAAGGCTCTAGCACTTTTCAAAAAGAGTACATTGCGATGATCCGTATAGATCACTACCCCCATTAAATAATGTCTCCATTCTTCACATCCTTTCTTTATAGCCAATAGCTCTTTGTCTGTTATGCTGTAGTTGACCTCGCTGGTAGTTAGTTTTCTAGAATAGAAAGCTACCGGGTGAAGTTGTCCCGTGTCTGGATGCCTTTGGGACAATATGCCTCCCACAGCATAGAATGAAGCATCAGTCTCCATCAGAAAGGGTTGGCTTACATCCGGATGACGTAAAATGGGAGCACTCATGAATTTAGCTTTCAATATTTGAAATGCGTGTTCGGCTGACTGATTCCATAGGAAGGCAGCTCCTTTTCTAAGCAGTAACGTCAATGGCTGAATGATAAATGAGAACCCTTGAATGAATCTCCTATAAAAGTTTGCAAAGCCGAGGACGCTCTGAAGAGATTTCACACAGGAAGGGGATTCCCACTCCACTATCACTTGGATTTTCTTCTGATCCATGCACAACCCTC
The DNA here is from genome assembly GCF_964261635.1 of Lissotriton helveticus. NCBI lineage: Eukaryota > Metazoa > Chordata > Amphibia > Caudata > Salamandridae > Lissotriton > Lissotriton helveticus. The sequence continues at coordinate 535,088,834 of NC_136069.1, read as the reverse complement.
GAGGACCAATAACATATCCAAGAAAGTCAACTTCGGATGTGTGGAACTGACATTTATCCATTTTGGCATACAGGGCATGTTGTTGTTGCCGTTCCAATACCACCTGCACATGAGCCTGGTGTTCTCTCAAGGTCTTTGAATATATTAAGATGTTGTCTATATAGACCATACAAGAGACATCCAATAGCCCACGTAACACATCATCCATAAAATATTGGAAGGCAGCAGGGGCGTTACATAAACCAAATGACATCACGAGATATTTAAATAGCCCAAATTTCGTGCGGAACGCAGTTTTCCATTCGTCCCCTTTTCTTACCCGGACAAGATGGTATGCGCCTCTTAGGTCCAACTTGGTAAATATCGTAGCTCCTTTCAACTGGTCCAGTAGAACTGGGATCAAAGGCAACGGGTACCTATTCTTCCTTGTCACCCTGTTAATAGTACGATAATCGATGCACGTTCTCAATCCTCCTTCGCGTTTAGGAATGAAAAACAAAGGCGAAGAGGCAGGGGAAGAGGATGGTCGAATAAACCCATTTTTTAACATCTTCTCCAAGTATTGCTGAAGATAGGTGTTCTCAGTCTCTGTCAAGGCATATATTCTACTACAAGGAATACTGGATCCAGGTTCAATGTCTATCACACAACCGAAATCCCTATGCGGAGGGAGCCAACTGGCTTCTTTTTCACAAAACACATTCTGATACTGTCGGTATTCCTCAGGCAAGGTGGATGTAACACATACCCTGGGAGTACAACAAGCACTGGCCAGTAACATGGCCGGACTATCTTCTTGGGCTTTGTCCTGTAAATAAGCTTGTGTACAATGTTCCACGCAGTACGATGAAGTCAGCTCGATGGTACGCACTGCCCATTTTACCAACGGATCATGCAGCATAAGCCATGGCATTCCCAATATCAGTTGGAAAGTAGGAGCATCAATTAAATCGAACTGAATATATTTGCAATGAGTTGCACCAGTTTTCATCAATATTCGAAGAGTATGGAAGGTCACAGGACCTGACGTCAAATCCGTACCATCGACAGATTTCACAGGTTCAGGTATAGCCTTCTGAATACATGGTACCCCAATGCTTCTGGCATATGTACGATCCATGAAATTGCCGGTAGCGCCAGAATCCAATAAAGCGTGTACCAGCACCGGATCAACCACTGCCCATTCCAAAGTCACACAAACGTTCATATGGGGTGCCGTATTTTGCATCGTATTTGCCAACGCCGGAAAGACCTCTTTATCAAAAACACTCAAACAAGGGGTCTCCATCTTGTCTGAGCATTCTCGTTTCCCGACGTTTCTGATTGACGTTCCACCACCAACACCTTACTGGAATCCTTCCCTTCCTTGTACCTAACATTGGATTTAGCTTTACAGTCCTTAATGTAGTGACCTGACTTTCCACAATACATACACAACTGATGTACACGCCGGCGGTTGCGTTCTTCTGTACTTAAAGGTCCACGTACCCCACTAATCTGCATGGGTTCGCTTCCATCACTGGATTGAGATGTATCTATGGCAGTTGATTTAGGTCTTGGAAGAAAGAACTTGCCATCGTAACGTTGTTTATCCCCCTTCCTTTCTTGTAGGCGGTGATCCAGCTGCACCGTGAGATCTATCAACTCCTCGCATGTAGTGGGCATATGGACTACTTGAGCGAGGACATCCTTGATTTCACCTCGCAGACCTTGGTAATACAATGAGACTCTCTTCTCTATTGGCCACTCTGTTTCAACCACCAATCTATTAAAGTTGGTAATGTATGATAACAAATCAAGGGAGCCTTGTTTTAGACTAATCAATTCTCTATCTAAAGATAGGAGATGAGCTCTCCTATCAAACAATTTGCGCATCTCATCGCAAAAAGCAGTAAAATCATTTAAGACCGGGTCATTCCTCTCTATTAACGTAAATGACCAACTAGCAGCATTCCCCCCTAAATACGACATCATAAAAGCCGTTTTAGTTTGGTCATCGGGAAAAACAGCGGGTTTACACATAAAGTGCAACTTACACTGTCCTAGAAATATACCAAACTTCTTAGGATCCCCTAAGTATCTCTCAGGAGGTGCTAATGGCAACATATGTGGCTGTATCACTTGAACCACAGATGTACCCACTGCGCCATCTCTAACAGGAGAACCAACCGAGGAGGAAGGGGGAGGCAAGGTCCAACCCCTAATATAAGGTTGCCCTCCACTACTAGTAGGCACTGTACGTGACATTCCAGCTACCTCAGTCCTCATAATGCCCATCTCATTCCTCATCTCATGATTTTCCCCTCGTACTGCATCTACCTCTACTCTCAAAGCTGTCATAGTTTCTAGTAATGCAGTAAGCACTGCATTCGTATCCATCGCTCAGGTTGTAAATCAGCTTGGGCTTGTCACTCTGTCACAATTGAACGTTCACTAACCTCAATCGCCGGATACAACAGGAGCGATGCTAATATACCAATCCCCCTTCCACGGTGAAACCTGTGAGTCTATACTAGAACTCTACAGATATACACCGTAGACGGGGAAGGGGTAAAAAGGGACAAAGGAAACAAAAACGTTGGTGCAGTAAATCACTCAGGCGTGCAACACAGGAGAGATAGCAATCCTCGCTTCTCTAGGCACCCTTGAAATCCTGCATGTAACGAGAACAAACATAGAATAAGTGACCCTCCCTTCCCTTCCTTCAGGAGATATCAATATATCATGAAAAAGCTAACTACACACTTACATTATATACTGCCCCACGTGCTTCAATCAAAAACAGTGCAAAATAGAAAAAATAAAGAAAAGAAAACAAAGGGTAGGATAGTGTCTCAGGTTTCTGGAATCCTCCAGGAAACACAGCATATCCTTCCAGGTTAATATCCAAACCGATATCAGGACAAAGGAAAAAAAATGTATTAGCTGTCCTTTACTACAAAGGTATTTTCAGGTGAAGTCTTTTAAATCACAGCATGTGATCCAGCTTCATTCCTTTTCCTCAAACGGCAATATCTAGGAAATGAGGGTGCTTGGCTGTCAGTACATCATGATTTGTAACCCCTCATTTCCTTTCCGCAGTTAACATACGGAAAAAGTAAAGAGTTCTGTCCCTCGTCGGGGGCCCCAAATAATCCAAAATCCAATTAGGTCACCAACGCGCCTTCGCGCTGATGCGCAAGACAAAGCACGCAATAAACAGCTGAAAATCCAAACGCGCTCCGGCGTTTAATTCATGAACTCTACCAGACTCAGTTCAAGATCACAAAAGTCACACGCGCTCAGCGCGAAAGAGAAAACAGTCTCGAACAGCGGACAGAATCCTTAGAAATGTTCAAACAAAACTCGGCAGCGTGTAAATCCCGGAAGTCCACAGGTGACAAGCACCGGGGAAAGGGAGTAGCAGGTTTAGATAGAAAACCCAAGAAAGAAAGGTAGGACAAAACGGCAGGCATTCTGGGAGATGTAGTGTTTGCTTGCACTGGCATTTCCTACCATGTAATCGTGACATCCACTCTGAATAGGGGTCAGCCACATGTGAATCAGTTTTGGTCTTGCTGCAATAAGAATGGTCGGGCACTGCCAGTCCTTGTCTTCCACAGCTCCATCACCATAATAAATGTGTTGTTTTTCTTCTTCATCCTACTCCTCCTCAATCTCACACTCAAGTCCCCCACGCATCTTTATGTTAAGTAACATGGCAAGTGTTGCAGTACTTTTACAGCAAGTCACTGGCTCCTTCTCTTGTGCCGTGCAGGATTTGTGAAGGCTGCTGGCTCTTCCTTTCAGTAGGCCAAAGGTCCTCAGGCCCACATGTCTTGTTCTGCTGCGGGCACTGTTGTGCGTGTGTTGCCTAGCAGTGCTTGAATGTTGCTAATCTGTTAGTGTCCTTTTATGTATGCCATAAGCATTATCACCTGTGATGTTAACATGTATGGTAATGTTGTACTGACATTTCCACCCATGCCTTCCCACAGCCTTACCAAGAAGCCACCCATCTTCATATTCGCCATTCTTAAATTATTGGTGGGTTGTGTTGTGCCTGAACATGTAGGTGTTGTATGTGCTTCATATGTACTTGGCCACCGTATTTGGGATGATGTGCCTTGCATTATAGATGTCCTAGACATTCAAGGGGTATTGCTGTCAAGTGCAGTACTCAATGGCCACTCGTTAATCCATGTTTCCTTGGATCTAAAATAAGGGTGATCTCTTTCAGTACAAACTTTCCCAACTGGTGGTTGCATAACACAAGGCAGAGGAGTGCCCTGTAAATGAAACCTCTAAGGTTGGAGGTAATAGCCAGAAACATAAAACAAATCCAAGTAAGATGTTGTACAGTAAGGTTGTAGAGCTATATCAAAAAGAATCACACAGTTAAACTGCTCGGAGTGAACAGGCAGAACCAAGAGGGAATAACTTTGGCGCCGGTTGAGGAATTTGCGTGTAATTTTCCAAAATGTTGGCCAGCTCAGCTCCGCTCCTTCCCTGAAAGTTTCGGGGGAATTCGTGAAGTGGGGGCTGAGAAAAAAGGGGGGTCCCAAAACGTGTTTTCCCCATGTTCATTTCCATAGGACGAATTGACAAGGCTACAGCCCGAACCGCTGAACGGAATTACATCAAACTTTGCAAAATTGTAGGGACTGGTAAGCAGATGTGCCTTTGCTATATTTGGTGAAAATTGCTCCAGTGTTTTTTTTAAAAATTAACTTAAAAAACACATATATATCTATAGGCGCGCTGCGAGCGCTCACAGGAACGTGTACCGGGGAGCGCACCGGCGCACTACGGGAGTGCGCGAGCGGAAAGCTGATTGGCCGTCGGATGTCTGTCAACATTCTAAACAGTCCGGAGAGTCCGCCATCTTGTGTCTCTGTAGAATTGAGACACAAGAGGTGAAAATAAAAAGGGGGAAATGATTAAAAGGGGGCAGGGTAGACACCCCCGGACCCCCTAGGTTTTCTGAGGGAGGCCTAGAAGGACCCTGAAGGGCAAAAAAATGATACATTTATTTTTGAAATTTTCGCGGGGTAAGCGCTGGGTGGGTTCCCATGTACGCTCACCGGTACGCGCGCCCTGAGCGCACCACGGGGAAAAACAGTGTAAAAAATTAGAGTAAAAAAATAATTTCGAGTGCTTAGAGGTAGGGTAGCTCTGAAAAGAGCTGTTGTGTTATGTGGGTGTTTTTTGTACCTATAAGTAGGTACCAATGCAGAGTCTCAAATTCAAGAGGAAGACTCTATTCCCCTCATCTGTAAAATGTACACCATCTCTCTTATAGATGCCTTGCATGTTGTAACGCAAGTTGTTGTGGTAAATAGGACCCATACCATAGTCTCTGAGGAAAGCAGAAACAGTTTTATTCACATGTTTCCTTGCTTTCTCAATCTGTGGACAAAATTGGTTGGACCAGATCCATTTTTGCCTTTGGCATATATTAGAAAATACCAAGGCAGTTTTTGGAAAAAGTGACATCAATTGCCCAAAGATGTCCTTTAAAAGCATTTCCAGACCTACCCCAGTCAAAGTGCCCAGGTCATTGCCACCACAGTGCACATTTATGAGGTCAGGCTGTGGTAGATGCATAAAGGATTTTATCAATGGTATCAATTGGTGACTTCTTAATCCTCTCTGTCCAATCCACACAATGTCCACATTTGGTAAATCAAGGTTGTAAATACCTCTGTTACTTGCACATTTTTCACTCCAGTAGACAAAACTTTGACACACAAACCAGACCTTTGGCATCTTGAAGGTAAATGTGCTTATATTCAAATGAGTTGTGGAAATGAAATGGCAGTTTGAAAGTAGGAATTATGAAAAAAGTGGTTGAGATTCAGTGCACTTGAAAAACAAGAAATGATTGGTGCTTTCTTAAAATTCACCACTGAAAATTAGGGTGCATGCTTTTTTTTTTAAGAAGTCATTTTAATGGTTGAGAAAAAGTCATTTAACACCCTTGCTGGATTCTTTTGCAACATAGTATGATGAACTTTTCAACTGTGTGCTGGGTTCGGTGGGAGTTACCATGGTAACAGGGTGAATGAGCACTGGGGGGATGGGTGAATATTATGTGAGTTTCAAAGTGTTGAAATGTACAACCAATTCAAATGTTCAGTTTGGTTTTGAATTTGTGTGGGAAGGATTTTGATTGGTTATGTACAAGAATATGGGTCTGAAATGAGAGGGAATCTGTGCCATTATTCTGAGGCTGCAGTGACAGAAGCATTAGTCAGAGATTCTGCTTAAGAAAATCTGGTGAGTGTGACTGACACTGTTCTACATCTTCCAAAGCATTTTTAAAGGTGAGTAATGATTCTTTTAATAAAGATAGACTGCTGTATGCACTATGGGGAAGATTAAGAAGCACATTGTGCTTCTTTATTCTTGCATTGTGTCATGTTTTTTTGTAATGCTGCTTAAAAATAGAATGGTGCGAGGAGGCGACGTCTGGCTGCGACCGAAATGGCCGCCAAATCTTAAACCGCTCCGGGGGCGATCCTGTAAAACCCCCAATATCCGACACTGATCCGCTGTCGGCAAGGCGTCTGCTGCCGGAATCGAGGAGCCCTTCTCCTCCGACGCTCACTGCTCCCTCCCCGGTGAGAATCCGAGTCCGGGTGCCGGAGATCCGGGACTCGGTGTATTGAGGCCTTGCATCGAGGAACCAGCGGCAGAGCACCGGCCTCGAGTGCAGAGGGGCGCGAGGCGGGAGTGTTGCGCGGCGGTTGGGGGCGGCACCTGACACCGGGGGCCCCCGAGACCGCGGTTTGCGGCACCTTCTCCCGCCTGGACTTTGATGTGGACTGGGCCCGAGTGGCAGCGGCAGCGGAACCGGGAGGCGACCTGTCCGAGCCCCGGGTGAGTGGAATTAACGGCCGGTGCCGCCGCGGTCGCCCTGAGGCCTTTGCATCCAACTGGGACTTATTTAGGAGCCTGTGAGAAGTGAGCAGTGGGGCCCTGACCTCGAACCTGCGCTGGAACTGGGTGGCTTTGCGAGGGTACATTGGCTGGGGGCCTCTGCCCCCCCGGCCGCTCCGCGTCTGTGGCCTGTGAGTGGGGGTCCCCAGTGAAGAGTGGACAGCGGTCGGCTTGGCTCGACGTGGCCCGGTGAGGGAACCGTCTCGTGGCATGGTGTGCAGACCTCGGCACTGGGCCCCTGGGACTGAGCCCCTAACTGTGCAACTGGCCACGTGGAGGTGGTATAGACGGTAATCTCTTGATCCAACTTGGCCGGTGGTGGGGCTCACTGGACGGCGGGGCCCCCTTCGCTGAGGGTGGATGCGCTGACCGGACCCTCTTCTGTGACTCACCTTGCCGGACGGAGGGGGCCTACTTTGCAGGCGGAAAGATCTATATCAGCTGCAGCGACTGATCACACGCGACTGGACCGGGACACCTGGTTCGGCCCTACCTGAGTGACGGTCTAGTGGAATGGAGTGTGAGCGGCCTTCTGCCATCCTCTGTGATCATGCGGGGCAAGAAGAACACGACGCCTCAAGCTAATACGATGGACAATTACACGGCAGGCCCGGCTGGCGACGACTTGCCCCACCCTGCACCGTCGGAGGAGCCCCGTGAGCCGTCCCTCTCCTCCATTATGCAGGCCATTCAATCCCTGGGCACCACGCTGGAGTCCAAAAACGACAAGATGTCGATCGAGTTAACGCTTCAGAGGGCTGATCTGAACAAGACGTCAGAGAAAGTTACACAGAACGCGGCTGCTATCACAGAGTTACAGGGAACCACCAAGTCGCTGCAGCAACAGGTCCAGCGGCTCACGCACCAGCATCAACAGGTGGCGGCTCGGCTGGAGGACCAGGAGGGGAGAGCCCGAAGGAACAACCTTAGAGTGGTGGGCGTGCTGGAAAAAATGGAGGGGGCTAGCGCAGAGCTGTTTCTAGAGGACCTTATCTTGAATGTTCTCAAACCCAGGAGGCTCTCTAAATTCTTTGTCATAGAGCGAGCGCACAGGGCGCGGGTCCCGCATCCGCGCCCGGGACTCCCTCCGCGGACCATTATTGCGCGGGTACTCAACTACCGCGACCGGGACGCAATCCTGCAGGCGGCATGGAGATTTGCGGGTGGAAGACGCCGCGGTCCGTTTCTTCCCGGACTTCACGCTCAAGGTCCAACAGGAGCACAGATCGTTTGACGCAGTCAAGAAGAAGCTGCGGGAGTGCGACCTTCGCTACATGATGTTTTTCTCGGTACGGCTCAAAGTACTGGCGGAGGGCAAACCCTTCTTCTTCACTACCCCAGAGGAGGCGCACACCTGGCTGGAGGGGCGCGGACAGCGTCGGAGAGGCCCGGATGGTGAGGGCAGCTGGAGGACTTCGGCCCCCCGGTCTCCGGCCTCCTCTGTGGGGGCCCCGAGGGACGTGGGCCAACATCGCGATGATCTATCCCCGGGGGCGCGGAGGCGGAGCCGCAGCCTCTCAGCGTCTCCGGCTCTGGAGTGAGGAGTCGGATTATTTCAACTCGGACTGGCGAGCTCCTATGGACATGTAATGTATGATGCCACTGTTAGTACTTACCATAAACATGATTGCTCTTCGTTTTGCTCTCTCATGCGGGGGAGTGGTTCGGCTTGCTTGGTGCAGGGGTCCTGTCAGTGTTGGACTTGCGGGGACTACTGAACTGATGCTGGCTATTCGTCCTTACCCTTGCCGGCGGGCGCGAATCTTCATTAGGGGAGGGTTCCTTATTCGTCATGGGCCTTCGGTTCTGGCTAGGATGTTTGTTGGGCTACTTATGAAGTTACACGGGGGGTTTGAGGGGGAGAGCCCCGGAGGGTGGGATTGACTGCTCTACACCCCCTAAGGTTGTCGTTTTGTTCTAGGGCTACAGGCGCTCTGCTGATTGGGGATGTCCGGCGCTGTTGGCTGAAATGGCAGGGTAGCAGGGTGGGGGACTGTTGTGGGGGGGGCACGGGGGGCTTGGTTCAGTTATTCTTTTGTGGTTTTTGTACTCTATCATGGTTTTAATTCCATCAACATGCTTGTGGGGAGGGGTGAGCGGGGGAAGGGGAGGGATGGTTCTTCCACCTTGAGGGCTGACAGGAGACATGGCAGACAGGCACTCACTTAAGACGCAACATATCAACATTTTATCCTGGAATGTGAATGGCCTGCAGAATAAAATCAAACGGACGGTTGTCCTACAGTATCTCCACAGACATGCTCCTGATGTTGTCCTCCTACAGGAGACACATATGTTGGGGAATCGCTGCAGGGCCTTGGACAGATTCGGGTATACCCTCCGTGCACACTCAAGGGGTGTCTGTATACTTATAAAAAACTCACTGCCATTGGTTCTGGGACAAAGTTGGTTTGATCCCCTGGGTCGCTTTGTGGCACTGTCTGCCCATTGGGAGGGCCGCCCTCTGATCTTCTATTCGCTCTACATACCCCCGAGGCTGCACGCGTCCACTCTTCCGGATATGGGGCGGTTGCTGCTGGACTTGCCTCCAGGGACGTTAATACTTGGTGGAGATATGAATGATGTATTGGCCAGACACTTGGATAGGTCGTCACCCTTGCTGGGGGGGGGGCACTCACCACCTCAGGGACTTCACGCAAGCAATGGGTCTCCTTGATTTATGGCGAACACATAACCCGCACCTCAGACAGTACACTCACCTATCGGCGGCCCATGGGTCCTCATCGAGGATTGACTATATCTTCACGCGCACAGACAGCACGAACCTGTTCCGAGATGGACACCTTCTGACCAGGGGAATTTCAGATCATGCACCGGTAGGGGTCCAGTTGTTGGGTCCCATTCGGGACTGGAGCGTCCCTCCTCAGCTTAACTCTTTTCTCTTCAAAGATCAGGACTTTCAGGAGCGCTTTGGGGAGAGGGTGGATCAATACTTCATTGAGAACGTAGGCCCCGTGGAATCCCCCGGGATACTGTGGGAGGCCTACAAAACCGTGGCAAGGGATTTTGTACAAGCCGAGGTAGGGCGAAGACGTAAAGATAAATATGCTCAGGTGGAGCGTTTAGAGGCGGAGCTTGTGACCTTGAACACTGAGACAGGGCTCACCTCGGACCAGGACTGAGTTAGACAGCATAGGGCCCGCCTGCTTAGCAAAGACGTGAGGGATCTCCAGACGGACCAAGCGCGGGCACACGCACTAGCCACCCAGCGCAGAGTGTATGACATGGGCGATAAGGCAAACAGAATGATCGCCTGGTTGGAAAGGAGAGACCGAGACCGTAGTTGGGTACCGAATATAGAGCACCCAGATGGATCGGTGAGTACCACCAGTAGGGCCATTGCGGAGGACTTTGCACGCTATTACGAAGAGGTCTACCGCTCCCATACATCTTGTACCGGCCAGGACTGTCGCAACTTCCTTGCTCCCTTGCAACTTCCGGTCCTGGAGGCGGTGGACAGGGATATGCTGGAGGCTGCGGTCACAGTCAAGGAAGTTGAAGAGGTCATGGGGGATCTACAGACGGGGAAGGCCCCGGGACCCAATGGGTTTCCGGTGGAGGCATTCAGCTGTGTGGCCAGCCACATTGCACCGCATCTGTGCAACATGCTCCTTGAAGCACGTGAAGTGGGTCAACTCCCGCGGGATCTGCGCCTGGCTACGATCGTGGTGATCCACAAGGCGGGAAAACCACGTGGTGTCTGTGGCTCGTACAGGCCTATCTCCCTCCTCAACTACGAGACGAAGGTTCTTGGAAAGATCCTGGCTACGCGCTTGGGGGCAGTGATACAGTCCCTGGTCCATCCGGACCAATCGGGCTTCATGCCCCACCGGAACACTAGACTTAACCTGCGCCGGCTGTTAGGGGTCCTACAGTCAGTCACGGCACTGGAGGCAGCTCCGGCGTCCTTGCTTTCCCTTGACGCCCACATGGCCTTCGACAGTGTCGAATGGTGTTATATCTACGCCGTACTTGAAAAACTGGGTTTCGGACCGAACTTCTGCTCATGGGTGAAACTGTTGTACGCTGAACCACTGGCGCGAATCCGAGTGATTGGGGCCACGTCTCGTGAGTTTCGATTGGGACGTGGCACGAGACAGGGCTGCCCCCTGTCTCCGACCCTCTTTGCCCAGGCACAGGAGCCGCTGGCGCACTGGGTGAGGACAGACCCGGGGGTGTGGGGGATAGCAATGGATGGTGGTTGGGAAGAGCGTATTTTGCTATACGCAGATGACATCCTGCTATACACCCAGAGGCCGGCGGAATCGATCCCGCGTCTCATGACTATACTACGTACTTTTGGGGAATATTCCAGATACCAGATCAACTGGAGTAAATTCCTCGGCTATGTTCTGGCGGGACCCCAGACGCCCGTGGTTGTGGGATGTGAGGGCCTGGTGTGGCAGGAGGCGTTTCGCTACCTCGGGATATGGATTACACCGACGGCCTCGGAGTTCCTCCGGCTTAACGTACAGCCACAACTTGACCGCCTGCACGGCGACGTGCAACACTGGCGCACTCTGCCGGTCTCCCTGATGGGGAGAGCGGTACTCTTCAAAATGATGGCCTTGCCACGACTGCTCTACGTGCTGCAGAGCTCCCCCTTTTTGATCCCGGACCAGGTTTTTAAAGTGGTGGAGGCGGAGCAACGCTCCCTTCTGTGGAGCGGTGGCTGCCCGCGGATTGCCCTTGCTAAGCTGCAACGCGGTCCCTATGAGGGGGGACTGGCGGTCCCTGACATCCGCCTATACTACTGGGCGGCTCAGCTGGCCAACGTTAGCGGCTGGGTTTTTGCCCCGCAGGAGGAACCGGCGTATCGAGTGGACCGGGCAGCCATGGGTGTGGATACCTATCTGGCGGCCCTTTACTCTGGGACACGACGCGGTTTGCCCCTACCCCCCAGACTGCGGTGGTGGTCCAAGTCTGGAAGCGTGCGACGAAGTTGCTCGGCTGGGAGAGGCAGCTTACGGCTCAGACGCCCCTAGGGAAGGGGGATTTCCTGAGGGAAGTCGTTAAACTCCGCGATTTGCATAGTTGGGGCCTCATTGGCATAGACCAACTGGGCGATGTCTGGAAGAGGGGGCACGTGGTGGAATTCTCTGCTTTGCAGTCCGAACTCCAGATGGGGAATGACGAATTTCTCCACTACCAGCAACTCGCGCACGCCATAAAGTCACACCTAGCGCAGGGGGACCAGCTACCTGAGTATGCCCCACTCGAAAACAGACGGCTTCTAGACCCAATGATTGATAAAGCCATCTCACTCACCTACAAGAAGTTAATCAATAACCTCCCAGATACACTCGGGCCCCTGCGGGAAAAATGGGAATCGGATTTGGGTTTGCTAGAAGATGACGATTGGAGCGAGGCCTTACAGTGCCCCAGGGAAGTGGCGATTAGGGCACGATTCCGTCTGGTACAGCTTCGTATACTCCATAGGTCTTACACCCCACGCACGGTGCAATTTAAAATGGGATACGCGACATCACGCTTCTGCCTGAGAGGGTGTGGATACGAGGGTACATTCTTCCACATTCTCTGGGATTGCCCCAAAATTCGCTCCTACTGAGTGAGATTGACAGACATAATGGGAGAGGTGGTTGGGGCGGAGGTGCCGCTGGAGGCCAGGTGGCATATACTGAGAGTCACGGGAGAGGTAACATGGCCAAAGGGAGAAAAGGTGTGGTTGGCCTTTGCGAGCATGGTGGCTAAGAGAAACATCGCACGTCTGTGGGGGAGCAATTTGCTACCAACAATAGAGGAATGGGAGCGGGACTTGGACTGGTGCCAGAGGGCGGAGAAGGTCATATATAACAGCAGAGGCTGCCCCAAAAAATGGGACAAGATCTGGCAGGCCTGGAGAAGGTATAGGGGAGAGTGGATGGACGCCTCGGAGGATGAATAGAGGGGCCCCGCCGGGCCAGGAATCGCCCATGGTTTGTCTGTGTTCCCTGTTTGCAGAGTGGACAAAGTTTTAGACCCGGCTTCGGGCTACATTTTTAGAGGAGTGGTGGGGGAGGAGGGGTAGTCAGGGGGGTGGGTGGTTGGCTGAGCAGGGAACGGACCAAAGATCGGAGTTAGGCTGGAGGGTACATTGAACTGGAGGTGGAGCATCCCAATAACCGTGAATGATTGGACTGATGTGATTCTTACACTGTAAACTAATTCTGTTCTTACTCTGCTCCTAAGTGTGTATTATGATGGAACTGTTTTTCTTTCAATAAAAAGATGTTTAAAAAAAATAGAATGGTGCATATTGGAAATGTATATTGGAAATGCGTTAGGTTTCTGCTTTGTTTTTGTAGTGGTCATTTAAATAGGCTGTGCTTTGTGTCAAAAACGATTTACTATGTAAAATGTTTTCTGGTAAAAAGTCTGGATTTTAAATTTTGGTCAAGGATCACACTGAGTGTCTGTTTGAAATAAGGAATTACATTTTCACATTTTTCAGTAATGTCACCTGTGCCTTCTAACAGTTTACCTCTCTTAGCTTAAAGGGTACTCTGTGCTTGTGTCTCAACTTACTCTGTGCCTGTGTGTTATCTGATATATGATTCATTTAATGAAGATACACTGCTGTATGCAGTATGGGGAAGCTTAAGAAGCATATTGTGCTTCTTTATTCTTGCATTGTGTGTCATGTTTTTTGTAATGCTGTTTAAAAATTGAATGGTGCATATTGGAAATGTATTTTGGAAATGAGTTAGGTTTCTGCTTTGTTTTGTAGTGGTCATTGAAATGGGCTGTGCTTTGTGTCAAAAACGATTTACTATGGAAAATGTTTTCTGGTAAAATGTCTGGCTTTTAAATTTTGGTCAAGGATCACATTGAGTGTCTGTATGAAATAAGGAATTACATTTTCACATTTTCCAATAATGTGACCTCTGCCTTCTAACAGTTTGCCTCTCTTAGCTTAAAAGGTACTCTGTGCCTGGGTCTCATGTCACTTTGCACGTGCATAATCTCTCTTTTTCTGTGTGTCATTTTTCTCTTTGTGTGTGTGTCATGACATGTGTCTCATGTGCCTAGGATCACACTGAGTCAAGCTTGATTTTAAATGGATCAGGGTGAATAATTTGCTTAGTTGATGTGTTTAAAAATATGGAAATACATGTTTTCTTAAAGTCAGTTAGACTTTAGCATATGTACTAGTAGGGAATCTTAGGCAGCATGTCTGTTAAGCCTCTTACTTCACAAGTAGGCTCTAAACTGTGCAATGAAGATCCAGAGTGTGCCGTTGAAATGAGAAATGAATGTTATGTCTTGCTTATATATATGTGGTCTGTTTTTTGCCAGTAGAGGCAGTGAAATAGTATGAGCAGAGACACACATATTGCATGCAGAGACAGACATGGTAGATGACATGTACCATCCTGGTCATGTGCCTAAGATCACACTGTGAGTCAAGCTTGATTTTAAATGGATCTGGGTGATTAATTTGCTTAGTTGATGTGTTTAAAAATATGGAAATACATGTTTTCTTAAAGTCAGTTAGACTTTAGCATATGTACTAGTAGGAAATCTTAGGCAGCATGTCTGTTAGGCCTCTTACTTCACAAGTAGGCTCTAAGCTGTGCAATGAAGATCCAGAGTGTGCCGTTGAAATGAGAAATGAATGTTAAGTCTTGCTTATATATATGTGGTCTGTTTTTTACCAGTAGAGACAGTGAAATAGTATGAGCAGAGACACACATATTGCATGCAGAGACAGACATGGTAGATTACATGTAACATCCTGGTCATGTGCCTAAGATCACACTGTGAGTCAAGCTTGATTTTAAATGGATCTGGGTGAATAATTTGCTTAGTTGATATGTTTAAAAATATGGAAATACATGTTTTCTTAAAGTCAGTTAGACTTTAGCATATGTACTAGTAGGGAATCTTAGGCAGCATGTCTGTTAAGCCTCTTACTTCACAAGTAGGCTCTAAACTGTGCAATGAAGATCCAGAGTGTGCCGTTGAAATGAGAAATGAATGTTATGTCTTGCTTATATATATGTGGTCTGTTTTTTGCCAGTAGAGGCAGTGAAATAGTATGAGCAGAGACACACATATTGCATGCAGAGACAGACATGGTAGATTACATGTAACATCCTGGTCATGTGCCTAAGATCACACTGTGAGTCAAGCTTGATTTTAAATGGATCTGGGTGAATAATGTGCTTAGTTGATGTGTTTAAAAATATGGAAATACATGTTTTCTTAAAGTCAGTTAGACTTTAGCATATGTACTAGTAGGAAATCTTAGGCAGCATGTCTGTTAGGCCTCTTACTTCACAAGTAGGCTCTAAGCTGTGCAATGAAGATCCAGGGTGTGCAGTTGAAATGAGAAATGAATGTTATGTCTTGCTTATATATATATGTGGTCTGTTTTTTGCCAGTAGAGACAGTGAAATAGTATGAGCAGAGATACACATATTGCATGCAGAGACAGACATGGTAGATTACATGTAACATCCTGGTCATGTGCCTAAGATCACACTGTGAGTCAAGCCTGATTTTAAATAGATCTGGGTGAATAATTTGCTTAGTTGATGTGTTTAAAAATATGGAAATACATGTTTTCTTAAAGTCAGTTAGGCTTCAGCATATGTACTAGTAGGGAATCTTAGGCAGCATGTCTGTTAGGCCTCTTACTTGACAAGTAGGCTCTAAGCTGTGCAATGAAGATCCAGGGTGTGCTGTTGAAATGAAAAAGGAATGTTATGTCTTGCTTATATATATGTGGTCTGTTTTTTGCCAGTAGAGACAGTGAAATAGTATGAGCAGAGACACACATATTGCATGCAGAGACAGACATGGTAGATGACATGTACTATCCTGGTCATGTGCCTAAGATCACACTGTGAGTCAAGCTTGATTTTAAATGGATCTGGGTGATTAATTTGCTTAGTTGATGTGTTTAAAAATATGGAAATACATGTTTTCTTAAAGTCAGTTAGACTTTAGCATATGTACTAGTAGGAAATCTTAGGCAGCATGTCTGTTAGGCCTCTTACTTCACAAGTAGGCTCTAAGCTATGCAATGAAGATCCAGAGTGTGCCGTTGAAATGAGAAATGAATGTTAAGTCTTGCTTATATATATGTGGTCTGTTTTTTGCCAGTAGAGACAGTGAAATAGTATGAGCAGAGACACACATATTGCATGCAGAGACAGACATGGTAGATTACATGTAACATCCTGGTTATGTGCCTAAGATCACACTGTGAGTCAAGCTTGATTTTAAATGGATCTGGGTGAATAATTTGCTTAGTTGATGTGTTTAAAAATATGGAAATACATGTTTTCTTAAAGTCAGTTAGACTTTAGCATATGTACTAGTAGGGAATCTTAGGCAGCATGTCTGTTAAGCCTCTTACTTCACAAGTAGGCTCTAAACTGTGCAATGAAGATCCAGAGTGTGCCGTTGAAATGAGAAATGAATGTTATGTCTTGCTTATATATATGTGGTCTGTTTTTTGCCAGTAGAGGCAGTGAAATAGTATGAGCAGAGACACACATATTGCATGCAGAGAGAGACATGGTAGATTACATGTAACATCCTGGTCATGTGCCTAAGATCACACTGTGAGTCAAGCTTGATTTTAAATGGATCTGGGTGAATAATGTGCTTAGTTGATGTGTTTAAAAATATGGAAATACATGTTTTCTTAAAGTCAGTTAGACTTTAGCATATGTACTAGTAGGAAATCTTAGGCAGCATGTCTGTTAGGCCTCTTACTTCACAAGTAGGCTCTAAGCTGTGCAATGAAGATCCAGGGTGTGCCGTTGAAATGAGAAATGAATGTTATGTCTTGCTTATATATATATGTGGTCTGTTTTTTGCCAGTAGAGACAGTGAAATAGCAGAGACACACATATTGCATGCAGAGACACACATGGTAGATTACATGTAACATCCTGGTTATGTGCCTAAGATCACACTGTGAGTCAATTTTGATTTTAAATGGATCTGGGTGAATAATTTGCTTGGTTGATGTGTTTAAAAATATGGAAATACATGTTTTCTTAAAGTCAGTTAGACTTTAGCATATGTACTAGTAGGAAATCTTAGGCAGCATGTCTGTTAGGTCTCTTACTTGACAAGTAGGCTATAAGCTGTGCAATGAAGATCCAGGGTGTGCCGTTGAAATGAGAAATGAATGTTATTTCTTGCTTATATATATGTGGTCTGTTTTTTGCCAGTAGAGACAGTGAAATAGTATGAGCAGAGACACACATATTGCATGCAGAGACAGACATGGTAGATTACATATAACATCCTGGTCATGTGCCTAAGATCACACTGTGAGTTAAGCTTGATTTTAAATGGATCTGGGTGAATAATTTGCTTAGTTGATGTGTTTAAAAATATGGAAATACATGTTTTCCTAAAGTCAGTTAGGCTTTAGCATATGTACTAGTAGGGAATCTTAGGCATCATGTCTGTTAGGCCTCTTACTTCACAAGTAGGCTCTAAGCTGTGCAATGAAGAAACAGGGTGTGCCAATGAAATGAAAAAGGAATGTTATGTCTTGCTTATATATATGTGGTCTGTTTTTTGCCAGTAGAGACAGTGAAATAGTATGAGCAGAGACACACATACTGCATGCAGAGACAGACATGGTAGATTACATGTAACATCCTGGTCATGTGCCTAAGATCACACGGTGAGTCAAGCTCAATTTTAAATGGATCTGGGTGAATAATTTGATGAGCGTTAGAGAGATGGAAACTGTGAGCAGACACAGGTGCCAATTTTGAAAAATTTGAAAATATAATTCCTTATTTCATACAGACACTCAATGTGATCCTTGTCAAAAATGTTAAAGCCATACTTTTTACTATGAAATATTTACCAGAATGAGATGAGACACACACAAACAGACAAATGATACTTAAAAAAAGAGAGAGAGATGGGGCAGGCACAGAGTGAGATGACACACAGGAACAGAGTGAGGTGAGACACAGGCACAGAGTACCCTTTTAGCTTACAGATGCAAACTGTGAGCAGACACAAGTGACATTATTGAAAAATGTGAAAATATAATTCCTTATTTCATATAGAGACTCAGTGTGATCCTTGTCAAAAATGTTAAAGCCATACTTTTTACCATGAAACATTTAATAGAGTGAGATGAGACACACACAAACAGACAAATGATACATAAAAAAGAGAGAGAGATGGGGCAGACATTGAGTGAGATGACACACAGGAACAGAGTGAGGTGAGACACAAGCACAGAGTACCCTTTTAGCTTAGAGATGCAAACTGTGAGCAGACAGGTGACATTATTGAAAAATGTGAAAATATAATTCCTTATTTCATATAGAGACTCAGTGTGATCCTTGTCAAAAATGTTAAAGCCATACTTTTTACCATGAAACATTTACCAGAGTTAGATGAGACACACGCAAAGAGAGAAATGACACACACAAAGAGAGAGAGATGGGGCAGGCACAGAGTGAGATGAAAAACAGGCACAGAGTGAGATGAGATACAGGTAGAGAGTGACATAAGACACAGGCACAGAGTGAGGTGGTGCAGGCAGAGAGTAAGATTAATACTGAAACTGTGCTGCACTGTTACTGTGACACAGTTGCTGTGGTATAAAGTAACTTATGTTGTAAGCTAGTGTTTATATCGTTTACTTATTGCAGTTGCTATGTAGTTTGTTTGTAGTGGTCTATAATATGTTATTTTTTCTTTACCACAGATTATAATCATCTATAGAAAGATAAAAGAATATGCCATCAAAGGAAAGACGTCAAAAGAAATACAAAC
The DNA here is from genome assembly GCF_964261635.1 of Lissotriton helveticus. NCBI lineage: Eukaryota > Metazoa > Chordata > Amphibia > Caudata > Salamandridae > Lissotriton > Lissotriton helveticus. The sequence continues at coordinate 535,070,123 of NC_136069.1, read as the reverse complement.
AGGATTTAAGGTCCAAGAAAACAAAATCTTCAGTGAAATAAAATAATGCTCCTGGTAAGCAAACTAAGGATTTTTTCAGGAAGTTATTGAAATGTCAAAAAAAATAAGATGTTGTTTCAAAGAAGAATAAGCCATCTCTAAGTAGAAACAAGAAACTGTGCCCCTCAAAAAATGTTAGACCTGTAGAAGGAGATGATATTGTCTATAGCAATAGAAGGAGAAATCAATTTATTGAAATTCGTAGACGAATGTTTTATGACAGAATAGTTTCAAATTTATTAGAAAATGTAAAGAGGTATCAAAAAAAGAGTGCTTTTTACAAGAAAAAAAAGCATAGTGAAGATTGTGGATGAAGCATTTTAAGTGAAAAATAAATTATATAGTTTAGTAATCAATAGAATTCGTACACTAGATAAGGTAATCAATGTGTTCAAATCAAAATGTAAGTGGAAAAGAGTAATTAATCGGACTAATTTTTGTGATGTTTTTTCTGGAGAATGGAAGCATAGTTCAAGTTGTGAGCCATTTTTTAATGAAGAAAGTTACTTTCAGGATAATGATATGGTGCATGCAGTTGACACCAGTGGTCGAGCATATGAGGTGAAGGACGGTTGTGAGGTTGAAAAAGAAAAGATTGTGCCTAGAAATACAGAAGAGGTGTTAGCTGATGAAGTTTTAGGGAGAGTTCCTAAGGCTCCAGTGTATACTTGGAATTGTAGTAGCATTTGTAGTGTGCGACAGGATTCAATTGATTTGTTTCGCAGTTTCTTACGGACATATACTAAGAAAAGTCTAAAACAAAAAATGAAAATTTTGCAAGAGTTAGATCCTTGTAGAGTGAGAGAAAAAACAGGTTTACATGGGCATTCACTGGCTTGTCTTTCAAGAAAAGTATATCAGAGTGTTTTTCACTATTTTAGGATGTTAGCAGTGCATCATAATAAAGTGAGAAAATTAGTGAGAAGGTTGTATTATGCAAAAAGTCCAGCACTTAAGCTAAAACAGTTAAACAGTGCTCTTTTGCATGGAACTGAATTAGATGTGAAGAACATTTGTGAAGAAATTGAGTTTTGTTACTTTGGTGAAAAAGAGGACCGTGCAGAAACTGATACAGTTATAGAAGGTAATGTGGAAGAGAATGGAGAGATTTCAAGTACAGAAAAATTTGACCATGAAATTGCAAAGTTTAAGGTCAATTCAAGTGAAAGGCCTAATTTTGCTTGTGTGTGTTGTCGACGAACTCATTATAAGAATCAGACTAGATTAGTTGATTTATATGTAAAAAGTGAAATGGAAAATAATAATGAGTGGAAGGATTTTGCAACTTATTTGTTGGTAGAAAATTGTTTTGATTTGGGTTCTGATCAACGTATTTGTAAATATTGTTATAATAAATTAAATGAAAACAGAATGCCTGCTAGAGCTGTTCATAATAATCTGGAGTTGGCAGACATTCCTTCTGAATTGAAGGATTTAAATACCTATGAGTCTATTCTGATTCAATGTGTGCATCCTTTTCAGGCTATTGTTTGCATGGAGCCTAAGACAGGGAAATTGCCTCCTTCAGATTTACAGAGAGGATTAAAGGGAAGAGTTGTTTACATACAATTGGTGTAGAAAAAGTAGAAGAGGAACCTCTGGTTATTCTAGTTAATGGTGTTCCGACAAAGAGTAAGAAAATCTGGCAAGATCAGTGGATGTTAGGAAAGTCAAAAAGGCAACGTTGTATTTGGTAAAAAATAATCACTACTACAAAAATGTATATGTAGGAGAAGAGGAAACAACTGTAGAAGAGGACAGTGATTTCTCAGCTGGGCAAATTGAAAAAGTTGATTTCTCTAGAAGTGAAGAAATGTATGTATATTATAGTGTTCATCCATTGCATTCCAAAGAAGTAATGGGGAATGCTATTGACTTGTTTCAAATGAAAGAAGCAAAAGGAAGTCCCATTAGTGTATGGGAAGAAAGTTTGGAAGCTCGTTGTTTTCCACAGTTATTTCCAACAGGTCAAGGTGGACGATATGACGACCGACCCGTTCAAATTCCTGCATCTGAATACCGGACTTTAAGGTTATATGCAGAAGATCCAAGGTTTCGTCAATGCATTCTATATTTGTTCCATCTACTGTTTGAGAGTGACTTGTCTGGACTTTCTTATGCAGTGAACCATATACTGAAAAGTGGAGTACATCTACAAAATGTTTCGGCAAGGGACTTTATGGATAAAGTGAAACTGCAAGACAGTGTTTTGGAATCTCAGCTAATTAATCTCATGGCATGTCAGCGTGGTACTAACGAGTATTGGTACCGTCGTCATGGGGAATTGAAATGTATGCTTAGAAACTTAGGAACTCCTACATGGTTCCTCACTTTTAACTGTGCTGAGTATGCTTGGGAAGACTTACTTGAATTTCTATGAGAGGCAAATAAAAACATTGAAAATATTGAATACAAGACACCTGGAGAACTGTGCTCTTTGGATCCAGTTAATGTATGCAGCTATTTCAATCATAGGTTTGAAGCTATGATGTCTTTTATTACAAACAAAAAAATCCTCCGCTTGGAGAGGTTTCGGATTTCTTTTTGAGTAAGGAGTATCAAGCAAGAGGTGCTCCTCACATACATATGCTGCTATGGATTAAAGATGCACCAACATTTGGAACAGATTCAGATGAGAAAGTGATGAGTTTCATTGAACAGTATTCTACATGTGCTGTTCCGAAAAGTACAGAAGAAAACAATTTAAGACATCAAGTTTTACGCTTTCAAACCCATCGTTGTGGAAAATACTGTAGTCGAAAATACAAATGCAAGGACAAGTTCTACACAAAATGTCGTTTTGCATTTCCACGTCCAGTAACATCAAAAGGAAGAGTGAACAATTTTATGTCTTCTCTGCGACATACTGTGACAAGAAAATCACCTAAAAATACATACAACCTAAGAAGAAATGAGGAGTCCAAATACATAAATGACTCCATCCAGTCATTTTGTCCATGTGGAATGCTAACATGGATATTCAATATGTTGCTGACAACTCTATTGCTGTGGCTCGATATGTGACGTCTTACATCACAAAATCAGAAAAGACGGAACTGAAGGAAATGTGGGAGGAAATTTCACATGTAAAGAGTCTAAGCAAGAAATTATACAGTTACAGTCTGAAGATGTTGTCGCATCGAGAAATTGGAGCATATGAATGTTCTGATCGATTATCATCAGCAAGTCTATATGCCAAATCTAGAACCATCATTTGGGTGAGTCTAGGTCTTGCTGCAACACGAACCCGAGTTTTGAAATCTGTACAAGAAATAGAGTATTTGGCGGAGAAAGAACCAAACAGTACAGATATTTTGAAGACAAACATGTTGGATACATACTATCCAAATAGAAGTAGTCATCTTGAGAACATTTGTCTGTATGAAGTTCTGCAATCCTATACTTTTAAGAGGAACGTCACAGAAGATATCAATAAAGGTGTATATGCTGTAATTGGATGTGAAGGCTGTCTGGTGAAACAAAGAAAAGCACATTTGATTAATCATCGAAAATTGAGTTGTGAATCTCCAGACAAAAGGGAATTTTATTACTTAGCTCTTTTGCAACTCTTTAAGCCTTGGCGTACAGAAGAGGAACTACTTGGAGATTTTCTTACTTATGAAGATTCGTTCAATGCAACCAAGGACACCATAGAATGTCCTGTTTTTTCAAATTATCTGCAAATGTTGAACGAGGAAATACAGCAAGAAGCTACAATTGCAGCAGAGATTGGTAGAGACAGTTCTCAAGACAGTCAGAGTTCTGCTTCATTGAGTCAGGATCCACTAGGAGGACCAATTATACAAAATGAAGCTGCCACTGCCATGGATGAAGTTGAATGAGCCATGGAGCAAGCTCAGGAGGATGTAGTTAGAAGATTTGGAAAAAGAACTAAACGTTGAGCAGAGACAAATATATGACGAAGTCACAGAACAGATTGAGCATGGTTTATGTCATGAGAAAAAAGAGTGCTCATGTACATCATTTATACCTGTCCGACTGTACGTGAGTGGAGAAGCAGGAACTGGAAAAGGTTTTCTGATTAAAGCAATTGCAACTTATCTGCAGAAAAGAACGGAGTCATCGCTGTCTTGTGTTGTCACCGCTCCAACTGGGTTGGCAGCACATAACAATAAAGGGATTACTTTACATCGCTTATTGATGCTGCCAGTAGAGCATGATAATAAATTACAATACCACAAGCTATCTGGAGAAGCTTTTTGGGAAGTTTCCCGAGTCTTGAAGAAAATGAAACTTCTTATCATTGATGAGGTAAGCATGGTATCAAATGTAATGCTTGCTTTTGTGCATTTAAGAAAGCAAGAAATTCTTAAAACAGAGTATGATGTGTTATTTGGAGGCAAACACATCATTGTTTTTGGAGATCTACTGCAGCTAACTCCAGTGAAAGGACAACCAGTGTTTAAAATGCTTACCCATGAAGATACAAGGAAGTGCCTAGGAAGCATTGGAAATGTTAACATATGGTTAAATTTCAAATATGCAGAACTGCTACAAAATATGCGACAGGCAAAGGATGAAGATTATAAAAAATATTCTACAAGATGTAAGAATTGGAAATGTAAGTGAGCATGGGAAAGCAGCTTTACATGCACGATTAATTTCAAATTTGTTTCCAAACGATAACATTATCCCAGAAAATATTTTTAAGAAAATTCCTGAAAACAAATCTGTCATATGCTTGATGCCAACTCTGCAAGAATGTTCAATCTTCAACAACAAAATGTTAAAGTTGTAAAATCAAGAGATTGTGAAACTGGAAGCTATTGATAAAATAGAACATGAAGGAGCAACTATTATTTTTTCAGAAAAGTTGAAATCAAAATTGGATTCTTTAGAGAAGACAATATCTAAAACTGCTGGTTTAGAAAAGACTCTGTATGCATCTTTAAATTGTTGTTTAATTTTACGACGTAATTTACATGTGGAAAGAGGTTTAGTAAATGGAGCAATGGGTCATGTTGTTGATTTTGTGAATTACCGAAATAGAGATGGAATTGAATTTATAAAAATTAAATTTGATGGTATTGAAGAAGTACAACAAATCAGTCGTTGTTCTGCCCGATTTTTGCTTGTGAAAGAGTTATATGTCGGCAGAAAACAGTTTCCTGTTTCTTTGGCATATGCAGTGACTATTCATAAATCTCAAGGTTTAAGTGTAGATAGTGCTTTGGTGAATATTGGAAGTTCTGTGTTCAAGGAGGGTATGGCATATGTTGCTTTATCTCTAGTCAGAACTTTATCTGGATTGTACTTGATTGATTTTGATGAAACAAAGATTAATGCAGATCTAAATTGTGTAAAAGAATATAATAGGTTAAGAAGAGAGTATGCTCCAAATTTACATCAATATCCTCTATTTGAAAAGCGTGTGGTAGGCCGAAAAAGAAGAAATGAGAAAAATTGTAGTGAAGTTGTAGCAAAAAGAAAAAAAGTAGATGAACCAGTAATTGTAAGCAGAAAGGAAAAGGATTCAGTTAAAGATGTTGTTGGATTTCAGTTTGAAAACAGTTCTGGTGTCAACTGCTATGCTAATGTAGTGGTTAATGTTGTTTTTTTTCTCCAAACTCTACAAGAACAGATTGCTGAAAATCGAGATCAAAGATTTTGTTGTTTGTTGAATTCTGTGTTTGAGAAATGTAGCAGTGATAGAACAAAAATACAAAGTGTTTCTGAAATTCGAAATGTTTTAGACATATGTTCTGGTCTAAATCCATTTTCACAGAATATTCAGCAAGATTGTCAGGAATTTCTAATGTATATGCTTGTTGCAAGATGAAGGAGTAGATGTAGAAAATCTTTTTGGCCTTTCTTATAAATGGCAACTTGACTGCGACAATTGTTCCTTTTCAAGTAGTACCACAATAGACACTGAAAGATTTATATATTTGACTTTACCAGACTGCAAATCAGTGTCTTTTAATAATCTAGTTAGAGATGCAAATCAAAACATGGTCTGTACTCAATGTAAATCTGCAATGCTATCAACATTATTTATACAAAGATATGGACAGTATGTAATTTTAATGTTCCAACGATGTAGACCTGATGGAACTAAATTGACAACTTTAATTAAAAATGTTGTGCCTTCTCAATTATCAATTTCAGGAAGAACCTTTGCAACTGCAGCAATTATTTACCATGATGGTCCTTCAACAACATCAGGACATTACACAGCTTATTTAAAATGTCAAAAAGGCTGGAGTAATTGTAATGATACTCAATTGACTTTCAAACAACGTTTGCCTTCTGACTTACAAAATTCTTACCTAGTGTTCTTACAACCAAAATTTTAGGGAAGGTAATTGGCCTATGAAGATTGGATTACTTAATAAAACTTAGTTTGCTGTTCAAAATTACTTTGCGAGTGAGAGTGATCAAGATAATAAAAAACATGTAGTTGTCAAAGAGGTAGTATAAGTGTATCACGTAGTGTGTGATGTGAGTATTATAAGAAATATTAATCATAAGTAAGCCAGAGGTGGAAATAAAACTATGGTTTCATAATGTAAAAGATGTTGGAGCTTTTCTTTCAGAAACCCGGGTAAATGGGAGATTAAAAATACTTGTGAGTAATTTCCAAAGAAAAGGACTTTCCATATACTATTTGGCCTCGTGGAAAAGTACGTGGATCAAAAGTGAGTTAAGATAAGTTTTTTCTAAATTTTACATTATTTATTGAAACGTTGTATGGGTTTTTTAAACACAGTCATTTTGATTGTGGTTTTTTTTGCCCGCTGTCATATGATGAGTAGCATTGAAGTCACTGTTTTAAGTGAAATTCAATATATTCTGAGAACAGCAAAAATAAACCATATAACATGTTGTAGAAATTATTTTGTATTTTGTATTATCAAATATATATCATTCTCCCCTTGTCTTATGCTCACTCACATTTTTTCACCCTCTATCACTCCTCTTAACTCACCTTCACTGGCCTTCTCTCATTCTCCCTCACCTCCCTTCCCTTATTCCACTTCCCTCACTTATCCTCATTCCCCATTTCTTCACTGCCCTTTCCCTCTCTCCCATCCATCACTTTCCAGCTCTCAGTCACTCTACTTCACTCCCCTTCCCCTTCTTTCCTTTCTTTGCTCCCTCAATAATTCCCCTTCTCTCACTCACCTTACTCTACTTCACTCACTCCTTCTCTCACTCCCTCTGTCCTCTCACATCCTCACTCCCCTTCCCTCACTCCCTCTCTCTTAGCCTCACTCTCTCGGTCCTCTCACTCTCTCACTCCTCTTCCATCACGCTCACTCCCTATAACTCACCCACACTCCCTCACTTACCTTTCTTTCCTCCCTTACTCAGTCCTTTTCTCTCACTCTTTCCTTCACTACCTCTATGTCCTCACTCCCTCAGTCCCCTTGTCTTACAATCACTCGCTTTTATCTACCCTCTATCACTCCTCTTTCCTCAACCTCACTGCCCTTCTCTCAGTCTACTTCACCCCCGTTCCCTTACTCCACTTCCCTCAGTTATTTTCATTCCCCATGTTTACTGCCCTTTCCCTAACTCCCCTCCCACACTCAGCTTCTTTCAGTCTCCCTTCTTCACTTCCCTTCCCCTCTCTTTCCTTCCTTGGCTCTCTCCCTCATTCTTCTTCCTTTACTCACCTTACTCAAATTATTTCACTCCTTAAGTCACTCCCTCTGTCCTCTCACTTCCTCAGTCCTCTTCCCTCAGTCCCTCTCTCTTAGCCTTACTTTCTCCGTCCTTTCTGTCTCTCACTTCTCTTCTGTCTTGCTCACTCCCTGTAACTTACCCACACTCCCTCACTTACCTTTCTTTGCTCTCTCACTCAGTCGCTTTCTGTCACTCTTTACTTCACTACCTCTATGTCCTCAGTCCTTCACTCCCCTTGTCTCATACTCACTTGCCTTTATCCTCCCTCTATCTTCCCTCTTTCCTCAACCTTACTGCTCTTCACTCACCCTCCCTCACCCTTGTTCCCTTACTCCGGTCCCCCCAGTTATCCTCATTCATCATCCTTAACTCCCCTTCCTCTTTCTCTCCTCACACACTCACCTTTTCCCAATCCCTTTGCTTCACTTCTCTTCCCCTTCTTTCCTTCCTTTGCTCCCTCAGTCATTCCCCTTCCCTCACTCACCTTGCTCCCCTTTACTCACTCTTTCTCTCACTCCCTCTGTTCTCTCATATTCTCACTTGTCTTCCCTCACTCCTACTCTGTTACCCTCACTCCCATTGTCCCCTCACTGTTTTACATCCCTACATTCACCCTCACTCACCTTCCATCCCTGATTGTCATGAATCCACCGTCACTCACTCCTGCATCCCTGTCACTTACTCCCCTTTCTTTACTCCCCTTTCTTTCTCTAGTTTTCCTAATGCACATTCCTATAGTATCTTACTCTCCTTCACTTCATTTATCTCTCCTTCTCTTCTTCTCTGTCACTAAATGTATCCATCTCATTATCCTCTTAGTAATTTGCTCTCCCTCTATTTCTTTTTCACTCTCTCTGACCTTCACCATTTCTTTGTTTTCCTTTCAGAGTCCTTTACTCCTACTTTATCTCTTACTACCCTTTTATGACTTTTAATCTCCTGCATTGTCTCTTGTATTGTGAAATATATATTATAAATATTATAACTTACTTTTTTTTCTCTTTCACAGATATTAAATTTACTGAAAATATGTAATTAAGTTTACATTACTTATAAGGTAAGTTTGACATACAGAATTTACTTTCTCAACACTCTTTTCTTTAACCTCACTACTCTTCTCTCACCCACCCACACCCCTGTTCCCTTACTGCGCTTCCCTCACTTATTCTCAATCCCCATGTTTACTCCCCTTTTCCTCACTCCCCTCCCACACTCACCTTCTTTCAGACCTTCTCCTTTACTTTCCTTCCTCTCTCTTCCCTTCCTTCGCTCCTTCACTCTTTTCCCTTCCCTTCCTCTCCTTACTCCACTTCACTAACTCCTTCTCTTACTCCCTCTGTCCTCTTACTTCTACACTCCCCTTCCCTCATTCTCTCTCTGTTAGCCTCATTCTCTCCGTCCTCTTAGTCTCTCACTCCTATTCTGTCACGCTCACTCCCTATAACTCAGCCACACTCCCACACTCATTTTCTTTCAGATCTCCTGTTTTACTTCCCTTTCTCTCTCTTCCATTCCTTCACTGCTTCACTCTTTTCCCTTCTGTTACTCTCCTTACTCCATTTCAGTAACTCCTTCTCTCACTCCCTCTGTCCTCTTACTTCCTCACTCCCCTTCCCTCACTCTCTCTCTCTTACCCCTATTCTCTCCGTCCTTTTAGTCTCTCACTCCTCTTCTGTCACACTCACTCCCTATAACTCAGCCACACTCCCTCGCTTATCTTTCTATGCTCCCTCACTCAGTCCCTTTCTGTCACTCTTTCCTTCGCTCCCTCTATCCCCTCACTCCTTCACTCCCCTTGTCTTACCCTCACTCACTTTTATCCACCCTCTTTCATCCCTCTTTAGTCATGCTCTCTGCCGTTCTTTCACTCCCGTTCTCTTAGTGTGGTTCACTCACTACCCCTCATTCCCTATCTTTCTCTCCCTTTCCCTTTACTTTCATCCCCCACTCACCTTCTCTCAGTACCTATGCTTCAGTCCTCTTCCCCTCCATTCCCTTCATTCGCTCACTCACTCATTCCCCTTACCTCACTCACCTTACTCCCCTTCAGTCACTCTTTCTCTCACTACCTCTGTCCTGTCACATCCTCATTCTCCTTCCCTCACTTCCTCTCTCTTACATTCACTACCTCCGTCCCCTCACTCTCTCACTCCTCTTCCGTCACGCTTACTCCCTATAACTCACCTACACTCCCTCACATATCTTTCTATGCGCCCTCACTCAGTCCTCTTCTCTCACTCTTTCCTTCACTCCCTCTGTCTCCTTACTCCCTCACTCCCCTTGTCTCACGCGCCTTTATCCACCCTCTATCACCACTCTTTCCTCAACCTCACTGCTCTTCTCTTAGCCTTCCTCACCCCCGTTGCCTTACTCCGCTTTCCTCACTTATCCTCATTCCCCATGTCCACTCCCCTTCCCCTCACTCCCCTCCCACACTCACCTTCTTTCAGTCCCCCTGCTTCACTTCCCTTCCCCTCTCGTCCCTTCCTTTGCTCCCTCACTCATTTTCCTTTACTCTCTCACTGTACTCCACGTCACTCAGCCCTTTAAATTATGTAAAGAATATAGCTATTTTTGGAGAATTGGAGGTAGTTCTAAAAAGAACTGTTTTTTTTCTTCTTTTTTTTTTTTTTACTTTTTCCGAACATTTTTAAATTTTTTGGGTATTTTTTTCAGAACAAAAACCAAAATAGGGAATGCCAAACTGCTCAACAGGAGCAAAAAAAGGGGGAAAATTAGGGCTGGGGAGGGCAGCGGTGTTCTTCCCTTTTTCGAACAATTAGTAGGATACTCTGCTCTCCATAACAAAGCAGTTTGTCACACTGCTTACACCTAATTGTAATGTCAGTAAAAACTGGCTGAATATTAGGTATCATCTCTACTGGTCTTCCTCTCACGGATGATCTTGCTCCTCCGGTGGAAGTCGAGGGGCCATCTCTCAGGGGATTGCGTGCCAGGTCCCTGACACTCTCCCGGGCATAGTTCTGGGGGTGCCTTCTTTGCACATGCTTTATCATGGTGGAGTTCCCAAAACTATATTTTCTTCTGGGGTCACCCCGTGAAAGAATACTATGGCATATCTTGCATTCCACCTTAGGAGCATTTACCTTCTTCTCTCCTTGTGGAATGCAAAAAAACATCCAAATGAAGTGCTCCTTCACTTTTGGCTGAGGAGGGTCCTCATGGAGAAACTCATCAGAGTCATCACTGCTGCTTGGTGGTCTTGCAGCCATTCTTTCCAAAGAATTGAAGCGAAGAAGAAGGGAACAGGTCTTGCTCTCTCCAAAGTGAAAGAGGTAGTGAAGGAAATGGGTGGGGTTTTCATTAGTTGTAAAAAAAACTGTTAACAACCAATGAAAAGTGTTATTTTAAGGACATATGACTTGACGCGCTTACGCTACGCGCACCGGAGCGCTTCCAGGAGCACTTACGCGGCACGTACGTAGGCGCTTCCGGGGGCGCTTACGCGGCACGCCTGAATGACGTTTTGTTAGATTTTATGAAATGCGTTTACAGTTAAAATACGGTTATTTAAAATCAAAAATACTACTTTTATAAGTATGCCACTGAATGTCTTGCAATATTATTTACTTTAAATACATACTTTTTTTTTTTCGCACACGGGAATAGCGCTCTCGCTACATTTACGGGTGCGCGCAACCTGAGCGCTCTGAGGTAAAATGATAAAAAAAAAACACATGAAAAATACATTGAAAAATTTATTTTTGAAAAAAAAAATATATATATATAAAAAATATAATAATTAATAGTTATAAAAAAACAGCTACTAAAAAAACGTAATAATTCACTTTAAAAATCGTAGGTTACAAACTCAATATAACAAGGAATTAGCTTTTAACCTGTTCGGTGCTCATGACAAGGTCAGCTCGTCATGCAGTACACTGGAGCTGTGCTTATGACGAGTTGACCTTGTCATGAACCATGGGATTTTAGGATTTTCAGCGCAGGAGGGGAAAACCTCTAGCAGCCAAGGTGTTAAAAAACCTTTGAAATTCACTGAAAAAACCATAGGTTTCACAATCGTTATAGTTAGGAATTAGCATTTAAAAAACCTTTGAAATTCACTGAAAAAACCATAGGTTTCACAATCGTTATAGTTAGTAATTAGCATTTAAAAAACCTTTGAAATTCACTGAAAAAACCATAGGTTTCACACCAGTTATAGTTAGCTGAACATTTTACTCATACAAAACCATTGAAATTCCCACGTTATAGTTAGTTGGACTCACTTTAAATCGCGCGCCCGCAATGCACTGCTGATGATGTCACATATTACATCTTTCATGACATGGTCAGTGACATCACTGATGACATCACTGATGACATCTCAAATGACATCACTGATGACATCACTAATGACATCTCAAATGACATCACTGATGACATCACTGATGACATCATCCATGTGATAATACGATGCACCTGCTCACACTCTAATCTAACCTTTGATACACCATGTGATAAATACAAACTACCATTCCTGAAATTATTGACACACCAATATCAGTAACAACATACGCACTCACTGATTCCTAGGTCTACACACATATCCACTCATTCACACATACAATCCCTCATATATACAGACACTCATCAATACAACACTATCATATGCACTCATACACCTATACAGACACTCACACACTGCCACTCATCCATGGAGTTACTCACACACCGAGTCAGTCATGCAACGAATCAATCACACTCCCATTTCCTCATCTATACAGTTATACACACAAAACCTTACTTATTCAAACATAGACTAACACATACTTACTGTCTCAATCACTGATACAAGTACACATTGATAGATACAGTCACTTATGCAATCACAGGCTCTCATGTATAGTTATTTATATATGCCAACTCTCACGTGCACTGTATTTTACATATGTACTTACTTGGACATGTAGCACTGAGATATCCATTCACTCACCAACACACCCATGCACACAGTCAACCGCCCATACAGTTGTTTTCACATGCACTCTTCAACCTATGCACCAAGTGAATCAACTGCTCACACATGTATGCACAGAGTTACACACCTCCTAGCCACCCACACACACATGCAGCCTCACATACAAATACTTGGGCAACCAATCAATAACTCATATAGCAACTCATATAGCTACTGATCAACACATGCAGCAGCTTACACAACACCAGACATAATGATGCACACATTCAGACAGTTTAGTCACTAACCCATGCATTCACTAAGACACATTTAATCACTCACTCATACAGTCAGTCACGCACCTACTAAATCTTTCATCCAGACACTTATACATCCACTCATTCTTCAATATGTAAAACATATTTAAACTTTACAGAAACACACAGACACTGGATGATGTCATCAGTGATGCCATCAGTGATGTCATTTGAGATGTCATCAGTGATGTCATCAGTGATGTCATTTGAGATGTCATCAGTGATGTCATCAGTGATGTCACTGACCATGTCATGAATGATGTAATATGTGACATCATCAGCAGTGGATTGCGGGCGCGCGAGTTCTAGCGAGTACAACTAACTATAACGTGGGAATTACAATGGTTTTGTATGAGTAAAATGTTCAGCTAACTATAACTGGTGTGAAACCTATGGTTTTTTCAGTGAATATATAAATATATATATATTTTACATGCACAGGCACCTTGATGTACATTATTCTTATTAATGGTTAGCAATACACATTTCACTTCTAGATTCTGTACCACAGCGTATGTGTACTCAAGGGAGTTGCTTCCACGTACAGTCAGAGATATACGATCGCTTCTCTCCACTCTATCAACATATAACAATCTATAGTAAACTTTGTATTGGTGTGTCTCTTAATGTGTTTACTATAGGTAAAGTGGTCTCCTGCATGTCCCTTAGCCCGGTGGGGGGTATTTAAGTCAGGATATTGCGTCTGTTTGTATATTCAGTTGTGTGTCAAGGTGGGGGTCTGAGTGGGTCTATGCAGGGCCCACTCTAGGGCAGTGTGATCGGTGCGACCGCACCGGTCGTTAACTTGAGGGGGGAGCGTCATTTTTGAAAATGTATATTATCATTTTAAAAGCACCTGCTGCCGCGTTCCTGGCCTCCAGAAATTTTCAGACATCAATTAAAATGTCAAGATAACACCGGTGATTAATCGTATTCCTGGAAAGAGCTTGGAGGTTTGTCTAGTGGAAGTTTTGACTCATCCTAAGGTGGTGCAGATGGTTAAAATGCCTGCTGCAAGGAATATGTACCATGCGCATAACGAAATGCATACAATGTAAATCGGTCAGTGGGTTATGGCTTCTATAAGGGAGCTCCTTTTTTTTTTTTTTATATCCTCATTTGTGTGCATAGCTCCAATCTATCAAAACGAAGAAGAAAACCACACAGAGCAATGAGCCGACTGATCGTATACTGTGCCAACTCAGCTTATAGCTGGTAGGGAAATTTATATGAGGAGAAAATAGGCCAGTTCCCATCAGCACTATATACAGTGACCAATCTTAACCCTGCTTAGGGTGGAAACCTCAGTTGATAGTGCCCGAATTATCGAGACCCCTTTGGTATCAAGACTGTTAGTCTTGTTAGCCAGAATAGGCTATGCTCACATTAATCATCGGACCTGGGGAAAAAAAAAAACCCAGGCGTGATCACTACTATCTAAGCATTGCCCAAAACGCTCTACTATTCAGATTTCCTACCCTGGCTAGATCAAGTTTGGAAATTTGAAGGAGTGATGTTCGCCATTCATGTACTGTAGGTGGTTGAACATCTTTCCAGTGTCTACATATCTCCCTACGTGCCGCAAGAATGGAATAAAATATCAGTCTGGTGGTTGCGTTGCTGGTTTTATTTCTCAGACCAAAGATAACAAGAGCGAGGTCTATAGAGACATGTTCACCCAAAGTTTGTGATAACTTATTCTTAATAGCTTCCCAATATTCAGATAATTTTGGACAATCAAAAAACATATGTGTATCCGTGGCTGCAATTGACCCGCATCTAGGGCATAGAACTGGACCTACTAATGAGAATTTAGTTAACCTATAGGGAGAGTAATATGCCCTATGTATGGTAAAGAGGTGGTTCCTACGAAGCCACGAGGGTTTAACTAAATCCCAAAGCAATGAACAAGAAGCAGACCAAAGCTCTTCCACGTCTAAGCCTGGCATTAGTTCTGCCCACAATGTTGTCGGTAACTGAAAGCTGCCATCTATTTCATCTATTATTTTGTTGTACCAACGTGAGATTTCTTTTTTTGCGACTGGGCTGTCTAATAAACAAGTCACCAAGTCGCTAAAACCGCCTATAGGCTGCTTGTTACGTCGCCTTGGCTGTTCTTTATATGACTGAGCCCAGCTGGAAATCTGGATATATTTAAATCTCGACAACCCTGTGCCTACTTTGTTGATAAGATAATCCCATGGGAGTAAGGCCCCGTCCATAAACAGGTCGTCCCAACTATGAATGCCAGCTTCTTTTAGCGGATTATTAAGGGCATCTATTGTCCATAAGGGAGGAACGGGTAAGTTCCATATCGGAGCCTTCGCCGAATAGTAACCAATCTTTATCGCTTGCCTAACTTTGTACCAAGTAGATACAAAGCCCTTTAGAACTTTCAATTTTATCTTCTTAAAGAATTTGGGGTCGCCAAACTTAAACAAGAAACCAGCATGATTAATACCTTCGCATTCCAATAATATAGAGAAAAGGGGGCCCAACCCTGTAGATGTGGGGGTTTTAAGCAACATACGCATGTGCGATAGCTGGAACACCCATGCATATATTTGAAGGTCTGGGCCAGCCAGCCCACCCTTCTCCCTACGACGCCTAATTTTTTTCCACGAGATTCTGGCACTTTTACTATTCCAAATAAAACTGGTAATCGCACTCTGTAATTTGGAGATTAATTTTGGATCAAAATATAGTGGTATTGAATTAAATAAAAAAGAAACTTTCGGTAAAATACTCATCTTCACCAAATTAACCTTACCCAAAACTGAAAGCGGAAGATGAGACCAATCTCTCATAAGTTTCCGACACTCTGCAGCCACTTTGTTAAAGTTGAGAGAAGCAATCGCATTGATGTCCTTAACTATGTTCACTCCTAAATATCGAATTTGGCTTTTAAATGTCCCATTGTTATCAGTTATATTACAATTCCAGGACATTGACTCTGTTTTGAGGGCATTAATTTCATACCCTGACACTTTCCCAAATGTAAGGGCCTGTTCGATTATCTCTGGGTATGTCTCTTCATAACTTGTGGAAAAAATCATAATATCGTCTGCATAAAGTGC
Source organism: Lissotriton helveticus (assembly GCF_964261635.1). Lineage (NCBI taxonomy): Eukaryota > Metazoa > Chordata > Amphibia > Caudata > Salamandridae > Lissotriton > Lissotriton helveticus. Next base: position 535,054,119 of record NC_136069.1, on the reverse strand, counting down.
CACCTTTTTATCCCAGCCACCATAAATAAAAGATTTAATGAGTATATTGTCTCTGAGAGTCTGAGCGAAAGGTTCTATATATACGTCAAAAAGAAGAGGAGACAGGGGACAACCCTGTCTGGTTCCTCTCATGACCTTGAAGGGCTCTGTCAAACCTCCATTAATCAACAGTGAAGCAGATGGATTACGATATAGAAGATCTATCGTCCTCCAAAATCTGTCACCCACGTTGAACCTCCTCAAGGCCTCCGACAGGTACGACCAGTTCACCCTATCGAAGGCCTTGGTGGCATCTAAGGTGAGAACAACCAATGGAATTTCCTCCTTTACAGCAATATCCATTGAACCAATCAATTCATACGTAAGCTCACAGAGCTGTCTCCCTTTTATAAACCCCTTTTGATTTGGAGCTATGATTTCAGGAGTTACCCGGCCCAGCCGATTAGCTAATATAGATGTAAAAATGTTATAGTCGGCGTTTAGTGTAGAAATGGGCCTGTATGAGCCACAGTCTGAGGCGGGTTTACCAGGCTTCAGGATGAGGGTTATAGAGGCATTATTCCATGACTCCGGTGGTAACTCGCCCTCTCTAAGGATTTGATTAAACATAGTAGCCAGTACCGGTGAAACTTCTGATACAAGTTTTTTGTAGATTTCGCTAGGCATACCATCAGTACCTACAGCCTTTCCACTTTTTGCTTTCTTTATGGCCTCCTCTACCTCTAATATGGTTATTTCCCCTTCCAAGGAGCAGGACTGTTCTGTTGTTAAGGACGGAAGAGATATACTCTCAAGCCAATTAATTATGTCATTCTGATTAGGCTTAAGGTCGTCCTGATATATTGATTGAAAAAAATTTCTAAAAACTGCTCTAATTTCCTCATCCCTGGAAACAGTGCCTTCCACTGATGTAACTGAAGATATGTTGTTGCGGACCCGATCAGATTTTGTTTTCCAGGCAAGTAACTTTCCTGCCCCCTCCCCATATTGGAAATGCGAGAGTTTACTAGCCTCCCATCTCTGTATGACCCGTTTCTCCAAAACTGCTGACAATGACAGCTTCAGCTTATTCAATTCTACGTGTTTTGCGGCCAGGGTGTGATTATCTATAGGAGCAATGTTATCTATATCGTTCTGTGCTATCAAAATGTTACTTTCAATGGAAGTAATTTCGTCGGTATACTGTCTCCTACGATAGGCTACTTTATTTTTAATAAGACCTCTTAGTGTACATTTAAACGCGTCCCAGATTATTCCTATGGGGGCTGTATCTTTATTGGTGCTAAAGAAATATCTTGTTTCGGATTGTAAAAATTCAATATCCTCTGTTAAAGAAAGAAGAGATCTGTCAAAAGACCATATTCTAGTAAGAGGTGTCGTAGCCAGTTTTAATTCTAATTCAACTGCAGAGTGGTCAGAGAGATGTATTGGGGTGTATTATATTGAGGTAATGTCTTCAGCTAAAATTCTACTCGTGAGAATGAAGTCAATTCTAGATCTATGTCTATATTTCCAGTTCCTAAATGAGAATTCTTGTCTTTGACCCTCTTTGAACCGCCAAATATCTATGTAATCATATTGATTCATTAGACCTAGCAAACAGTTTCTAGATTTAGAGATGATTTTCTGCCTACTATTAGGGGATTTATCCAGAAGTGGATTCAAAGTTATGTTGAAATCCCCCGCTATAATCACCGGGTCTGGGAAGCTAAGCAAATGGCTAAAAAGGGTTTCCAATATTGAGGGGTCATCTATGTTGGGGCCATAGTATCCCACAAGTGTTAACTTGGTGTCTCCTAGTTCTATTGCTGCGATAGCCCATCTCCCTCCAGTGTCTACTTTCTGCTGTTTTACTTTAAATATGACAGATTTTTTGAAAAAGATCGAGACCCCCCGTGTATTGGAACCTTGTGTTGTTGAAATTGATGATTCTATCCATCTATTCCTTCGAACCAACTCGAGTATCTCACTCTCAATTAAGTGGGTCTCCTGGAGGATAATGATTCCCGCATCGATATCTCGGAGATACTGCATGATTTTGTTAGCACGCGACTTGGTGCGGAGACCATTAACATTCCAGGATAATATTTTTAGTTTACTCATTAAGTTGTAAAATTGAGTTATTAGTTGGAGCTAGGTGTGAAAAGAAGAGACTTGACAGTTCAAGCAGATTATTATTACTGTTTGGCTGAAGATGAAAAAAAAACATAGCGTTGAAAAAATTATTTACACAAAAAGATTGGAGCTCTTTTTTAGAAGTGTGGTTGTGCCCCCCTATCCCTCCGTACCCCCCCTACTCCCTCCCTGGGAAAACCCCCCCGTACTCACCAACCGGAAAATTTCCGGAAGTAAGTGCCCCTAGTTCTTCCCCGTCTCGCCACCATGTGCCTTTAACAATTTTAGTGTGACTCGCCGTTATATTTTATGATTTTCTTAGATGCGAGTATAGTTATGTATTTTTATATATTTATCATATTTATTTATTTATTTATTTATTTTTTCTATTTCCATAATTTTTACCCCTTTTGTTCCCTGTTTTTTTTTTTTTTTTAACTTTACTCATTATGATCTTCTTTTATTACCCTTTTCCATTTCCGTGAAACTTCCATAAAACTACGCATTCATGGATTCATGTCTTCCTTTGCTCATGGTAAGGTGTGATTTTCCCTAATCAGTGTATTTAACCTTGGCATTTGGTATTGGGTTTTTTAAGCGTATGGGGGTTCTAAAAATTAAACGTCAATACCATCTGGAATGGGTAATAACAATTCATCCACTGCTTTTAACATTTCAGAATTTATTGTGGCTTGGTCTGCTGTATTTTTAAGCTCTGAACTCTCTACCTCCACCTCATCAAGATGGCTCTCCTCTAATTGTATTGTATGAGACAAATTAATGCTGGTAGCTTGATTAGTAAGGGAGCTCCTTTTGTTACTTGTTGTTTATTAGTCAAAATCCCTGTCACCCTAGAGCTGCTGCAAACTGCAAGGTATATGTTAGAGCTATATGATCTTTTGCCCAATCTTTCATTATCCTAATCTTGCCAAAAGGGTTCATTTGGGTAGAAAACTATTCTTATCCTTAAAGAGCATCCCTAATAATGGTGTTACGTTTTAAATTCTGAATTTGTGCTTTTCCAGAAAGTGGACCTTTAAACTATATTGCCTGTTAGTATCGATGATATGTCACTCCTACACTACACCTTGTAGTCCTGTCTGATGTAACATTTCCTGTACACTGATTTACACACATATGATTGTCTCTGTGCAATGTGTGTGTGGCGTAAAGTGCTCTGACACCTGAGACTGGTATGAGTGGTGCTATAAAACTAAATGAATCTGAGAGACAGTGGTTATGGAGTCTTCAGAGACACTGTTAAAGAGTGGTAGTAAGGGACTGCATAGCAGAGATGGTCACCAACAGACATTGTCACACAGGGGGGCACCAGTACTAAAGCCGGCCCTGAGTCTAGGACTCCCGTGTTGGGGCTATCGTCTCCCAGTTCCTCTGTGACGTCCCCTCCCTCTGAATCAGCCATATTTCTGGTTTCCCAGTCCCTCAGCATCTCTGCCCATAACGGTTGAAGAGGGCAGCTCCCCTTTATCCCAGGCCTCTGTGTCTATCTCCTCTAATTTTGGTACCAGGGTTTGAGCATAGATGGTGTACAATTCCACCGACAAACATTCGAACGTGTGTTTTCCCTCTGGTTATCTCTTTAAGCACTGCCATAATTTCCATCGCAGTTAGCAGTCCCCCCAGACACTCGCGTTGGTCAGGTGGTGGGACCACTAGGGGTAGGGGTGATAAATAATTTGTTATGGTCTCTCGCCTTTGTGTTCGTGGTACATTACAGTTTGACATATTAAGACCGGAATGAGCCATTTATTTCTTTAGGTTTGTGTGTAATCTCCTTCTCTGTTAATTGTATCTGGGAGACTGGGGCTCTCCCTTGTTCAGGACGTATTAACTAAGCAAGCAGTCTACCTACTCTCCCTCCCTTCGTATGCACCCAAACTTAGTACTCTCGCATGTCAAAGCATTTCAATCTTTCTAGTGCTTTGTCATAATTGTGTTTCAAGTCCCTCAGTTTCTCCTGAACTGAATTCTTCTTTAGGCAGCCAAGCTTTCCGCTTGTGTAGCTGGGTTCCAAGGTTGGTATGTTCCCCCGAAATTTCCTTCCTCATTCCTACCTTGTGGCCCATGCAATGTCCTCTTACCACCAGCTTGAAGGAATCCCACTCTGTCGTCCTGGAAGTGGTTGTGTCGTGATTGAACTGGAAGTATTCTGTGAAAACCATCTGTAATGATGTGCGAAACCAAACTTCCTCCAGGAGTCCTGGATCTAGTCTCCATGTGGAGGTTAATATGGGCTCCAGTATGGGGCGAATACGCAGTGACAGTTGGTTGTGATCAGATATACTGCACCCCAGGTATTCTGTCTGGGTAATGGTCAGTCCCAGATTATTGGAGCAAGTGAACATGTCTAATCTTGTTGGGGGTGTGCAAGGTGTTGGTCACTACGTACTTTGGCTTTATAGCCCTCTATATCTTCTGGCAGGGATACAGTTCCCTCCTACCATCAGTAACCCTTGCATCCTATTTGTTGTTTACTCACGTGCTCCTTTTTCAGGATCACCATAGCCAGATTACATTATGTTATCAGCTTTTTGTGGAGTCACATCTGGCATAGCCACTTCGCTTCTGGCTGAGGTCTCTGATTCAGACTATTCTGCACTGTGTATGAGGTTTTTCCAGAGCTACCATTCTCCGTATGTTGTGTCAGAACCTCCGCCACAGCCTGCAGGGCCTCCTTTCTCTCTTGTGCAGTCTGCGATGTGGAGGGTTTCTGCAACGGGTCCTTCTGGATGAGCATTGAAGCCGCATTCGTTGTGGTTTGGGTGGTTTAGGGCCGGCTGGCCTTTCCTGTGCCATAGATCTACTCTTCTGTGGTAAATTAAATTACCTGGTATCTAATTTCTATGCGGTAAAGTTCATTAAAATAGCTCAATCAAAATAAGAGACACAGAGTCCGTGGCGTCTGAGTTTTAAGGGGTTTTATTCCATAAAATGGAATTGGTTCGAACCAGGTAGCATGATCCATCACCACGAGGGTTCAGGAAGGGAATCATGGACATGTACAATGATTTATTAACAGCACACAGTATATATAATATCATTACAGTGGTGATGGGTTCAGAAGGCGTAACGGCTGAAAGAAAACAAGATAAGAAACATGTGCGTAACAATATGTAATCAGAAGGCGTGCACAAGGGTGAACACGGAGGTGGGTGCCAGAAACGTCACATAGAAGAAGAAATATTTCAGCATTTCAATCATAGAAGTGACGCAAGTGGGTGGATCCCTAGAAGAATCCTGCAGTGTCAGCAGAAATATATGGCAGAGATGCGCACGCAGCAGCATGACGTGTGACTGACGTGGAACTGGAGGGTGAAGGGGACTTGACATTTAACGCTAGGATTAGAGACAGAAGTCTGGTGGGTCAGATCAACTTGTTCCTAAATCATATCTGGTATCTTGTGTTTGGAGAACTGTATTATCTTAAAAGAAAAGGTCTCTCGGGCAGAGGCTATTCTATACTGACTGCTAATGCGTGTATGTGTGTCTACGTGTAATGCGAGGGTCATGGGCCTACCATGGCAACAGGAGCTATGAATTACGTACATGGAGACAGAAAAACCGGGCCCTTTACTCGGCAGCTGGGGGAATGTTTACCTAAACTACTAGACAGGAATGTATTTTCGAGGAGCGGAGCAGATAACTTGAAGGCTGAATACAGTTTTGGCAGGCAGTCAGACAGAGCCGGGCACCACTTGCCGCGCAGGGAGTAAGTCAAAGTTCAGGGATGCAGATGCAGGTCCTCGCTGCAGTTTTTAGAGGCAGAAGTCAGGAAAAGGCTCGATGGCAGAAATCAGGGCCTTCGCCAGAGCCATGAAAACATGAATGTGTACCATGTAAAGACGGTGGCCCGGCACACTTAGGAACTGAATTATTGATCCATTCATGGCGGATCAGAAAGAGGACATGTTAATGTTGGACGCAAATGTATTTGCGTCTTCATAGCGGGTTATGGAGGGAACTTACATGCACTTTAAGCACATACATGGAGCCGTTGGGGTACATAGTAGGGGACACAATTGAGCATAAAAATTCATATTACCTCATTCCCTCCTTGTCCCCTACGGACCCTTCATGATATATCAATCTTCATTAATCCATCTATGTGTTCATATAACATCATTTGCTGTTCCTTTTTCTGACGGGAATTTGAACTTGAACTTGAATGGGGAATACATGATGTGGCGCACAAACCGCATATCGTCGCCCACATTGTAGACATAGGCAACAACTGAATACTATGAGAAGGGCTATCCCTAGGAAGGATAGGACTTTCCATCCCCAGGTGGATAACACGCTCCAGAACCAACCGGACCAAGTCCAGGTGCCTGGATTCTGGTGTATCTGACTAGCAATTTGGTGAAGACGGGTAATGGCTTTATATACTGAAGGTGCGTTTTGTGGAATGAAAATACAGCAACTCGATCCGATGACTCTACAAGCTCCGCCCCTATCGGCCAAGATGACGTCAAGAACAAGACGATTTTGAAGGACAACAAGTCTCATAGCAGACTGTTCCTCTGTTAAGTTGCCTAGGGCGGAAGTAGTTTCATTCACTACTGCTTCAAGGGTTCTGGTCAATCTACGTATCAGTTTACTATTCGAGACAGTACCTAAGTAGGGAAAGAAACCTTTATTGAAATCTGTATATTGCTCCCATGCCGTTTCAGTATAATCGACAATCGGGAGTTCTCTCTTGTGTCTAGTATGTACTAGGTGGGAGTTCCTATGATAGTCAGGTGGGGCTAGAAAAACAGGTGGCAGAAGGAATGCAATGTAACAAGTACCATCCCAATCTAGGGGTAAACGTATGTATGCTGTATGGCCACAAACAAAATAGGAATGACGGGAAGCTTTGAATGTAGACTTGCCTTTATCACTGAATTTGACTACAGTGGTACATTCGCTATGACCTAGGTGTACTGAACCATTCTTTCTGACACATAATTCACCTTTAACAGGTAATACTGACATAGAGGGTAAGTCTGGCTTGGTTTCGGACTCGACATTCAGAATCATGAGGTTAAGTGTAAAATTACCTAATCCATATACTTCGTTTTCTAGATCGGTCCCTGTCCTTTTGGGAAGACCCTCCTTGTCAGGGAAACATACTTTGTGCAGAACAGTGTTCAGATTTCCCCATACCCAATGGCCTTGGTAAACTACGGAATCAGAATCTAAGGAATTTATTAAACTAAACCATGCACCACAGGAACCATTGTGTGTGAACGGGTATGGAAAGAGGGGCAGAACTCCCTTGTATCTCTGATAGGGGGGGAGTCGGCCACATATCCAACAATTGGTAGCATTGCTGGCCTGATGGGAATGTTGTAACATACTAATGAATGTATTGTTGCGCAGCGCAAGTCTGTATGACAATTCATGCGGGGGTAATTCACTGAAAGTGTGCTCGGTAGTGACATTTGAAGAAGAATGTGTATGCTTGAAAATAGGGTAATACAAGTTTAACAGTATACTTGCAGCAATAATCATAAGACTCAGAAAAAACATAATCAATAATGTCACTATGCAGTGACTGCGGAGAGATTTACAATATTCACGTTTCTTGAGCTGTTTCTGTCTATCTCTCTCTCTATCGGGGTCTAGCGGGAACATGTCAGAATCAGGTCTAACCGATTCACCTAGGGGAGGACTTAAACAATTAAACTGTCTGACTTGCTAGACCTCAGTTTGGATTTATACTCCTCGGACGGAGTTTTCTCTATCAGGGGAAGTTTAGAGTCACTGAAATCTGGGCAGTCCTTAGAGGGGGAGGGCTGAGAGTCTGTAACTGGAAGCAGTCCATGAAATATCTTGACGTGGCTGGAGTGGAGCCATCCTTTGCGGCCCTCGACCTTGATTGCAGTCCTCGTGGTTAGCAGGACAAGTTTCGGCTCCTGCCAACGGGGCTCCAGCGGACTCCTCCGATCAAAGTTCCTGACGAGGACATGATTCCCCGGAATAATCCCATGTGGCTTTACATCAGTGTTGTCGGGAAAGGCTGCAGCAACCTGTGAACGACATGATTGTAGTGCAGACATCAAGGAGGCAAGGTAATCTGTCAGCATATTACAGTCAACATCTGTGATTTTTCTAGGCAGAGGAGTCCCCCACATATTCGGTGGCCTGCCAAAGACCACCTCATACGGGGATAGCCCTGTTCTCGAATGCGCTACCATCCTCATGTAGAAGAGGGCAACGGGTAATGCAACTATCCAGTCTACGCCCTTTTCTTTGCAAATCTTGGCGAGACGAATTTTCAGAGTCTGATTGTGACGTTCCACGAGACCTGCTGCCTCGGGATGTCGGACACAGTGAAACTTCCATTGATAGCCGAGCAGGAGTGATACCTGTTTCATTAACTCGGACGAGAATGGCTGACCGTTATCTGAGTACACGACACGGGGCAAACCGTACCGTGGGAAAAATTCACGTACCAGCTGCTTGGCAGTGGTCGGAGCAGTGTAATCTGGGACTGGATATGCTTCTGTCCAACGGGAAAGTGCACAGACAACTACGAGGACATATTTAAATCCTCGACAACGTTCCATCTGGATATAATCCATCTGGAGGACTTCAAAAGGGTGATCGGGAGGGTGAAATCCACCTTGCTCTACGGGAATGCCTTTACCTGGGTTGAACTGACAACAGATCATGCAAGTACGCACTTTCTGCTTTGCTGCTGCTCGTAAATGTTTATTGAACCAAAGGTTTTGAATACTGTCTAACATGGCTTTCTCTCCTAAATGTGCAGGACTATGTGCTGTGGTAATAATGACCTGAACCATAGAGTCGGGGAGAAACCATATGGCCTTTCCCTTCGTCATCCATCCCTGTTCTGTCTGGATCCCTCCCAGTTCAGTCCATTTCCTGATTTCGTCTGGTGTAGCATGTGTCTGTATGTCGATTACATCTAGGGCGGGATCCCTAACTGTCATGCAATGAGTTGGCGTCGGGACTATTGTCTTTGTCAAGTCAGGTGTGTGAGTCTGTGCTGTGCGCTTGGCTGTTCGGTCTGCCAGGTCGTTGCCCTGGGAAATGTTGTCAGTGACTTTAATATGTGCTTTACACTTCATGATGGCTATTGCTGTAGGCAAATGTATTGCTTCTAACAGAGCTTGAATGAGGGGACCGTGCTGGATCTTGGCACCGTGTGAAGTTAAAAAACCTCGTTCTTGCCAGAGGACTCCGAAGTCGTGTACAACTCCGAATGCATAACGGGAATCTGTGTATATGTTAACTTTCTTGTTCTTAGCTAGAGTACAAGCTTGAGTCAGAGCAATGAGCTCTGCCGCTTGGGCTGACAGGGTGTCAATACGATGTGTTTCTATGACATCAGTTTCTGTTGTTACTGCATACGCAGCCACTAACTCTCCTGTGCTTGTTCTCATACATGAACCATCCACATAAAGTGTCAGGTCTGGATCTGGTAATGCGGTATCTGTCAAGTCTTGTCTGGGTTTCGTCATGATGGTAATGACTTCGACACAGTCATGTGCCAAAGGGTCTGTCATATTTAATGGCAAAAGTGTAGCTGGATTCAATGTGTTACAGCGTCTGATTTCTATGTGTGGCTGAAATAATGTCAATTCATAACCTGTTAGTCGTGCTATAGTCAAGTGTTGAGTTTGTGTACGGTTTAAAAGAACTTCCACGGAATGTGGAACTTGTACTGTCAATTGGTGTCTTAACACAATAGAATCACTTTGTCTGATTGCTAGAGCTGTTGCTGCTACTGATTTCAGGCACGCAGGCAAAGCCTGGGCTACTGGATCTAATGTGCTGGAGAAATAGGCACACGGTTTGTGTGACCCTGCTTGGTCTTGAGTGAGGACTGATAATGCAGTACCTTCACGTTCTGTGACAAATAGTGTAAAAGGTTTGCTGTAACTTGGTGTCGCTAAGACTGGTGCTTGACATAAAGCTTTCTTTAATTCGTCAAAAGCCTGTGTATGTTCCTGAGTCCAAGGGAGAACAGTCGATGACGCTGCCTCCTGTGTTGTCAACTGTATAAGTGGCTTGGCTAGAAATGCATACTGAGGGATCCATTGTCTGCAATAAGAAGTGAGGCCTATAAAGGCCCGCACCTCCTTCTGTGTTCTGGGCTGTGTCATATTTACAATTAACTGGATACGGTCGGGTGTTAGCTGTCTCCCCCATTTGGACAGCAAGTGCCCAAGGTAAACCACTTGCTGAACACAGAATTGCAACTTCGAAGGGGACACCTTGTGTCCCTTGTCAGCCAGAGAATGTAAGACTGTCAGTGAGGCATGTTCACATTCTGGTTCTGATCCTGCTGTATTAGTGCTGTGTTGGTAGGCATGTCAATACTGTCTAGCTGTCTTTTCAGTGTCTGACTGTAAATGCTAGGGCTCACTGTCACCAATCTAGCAAAAATGAATTACATAAAAACAAATAAATAAATAAATAAATATTCTCAATTCAAAAGCACTATTTTATATTGGGGAACCTCTATCCAAAACCTCTGCAGTTTTACAATAAATCCTACTCTAGATCTTGGGAACAGTATGACCATACTACCTACAATATGTTCTCTAAATGTATCTGAATTAATCCACATTATTCGTGTTAGAAACAGAAGGCCTAGAAGCCTTGAAAAAAAAACTCACTCCTTTGAGAAGCAGCCCCTCCCTCTAGAATTATGTTCGCGCTCGGAGCTTTGAATCAATTCCAAGCCGGGCTACACTGAGATCTAAAATTGAATGACTGCCAGATGCTGAACTCATCGCAAGAGCAAGACTCTTGCCAATTATTCTGTTTACACTACTGGGGGAATAACTATCCATTTGCAAGCGTGACTTTATCTGAAGTCAATGAAGCTTTTAGTGTTGACTGCTTCAGAGGAGCAACTTGGCCCCCCCTTCACATAAACAAAGGGATCGCGGAAAGAATTGGGTTATGGCCAGCAAGACAGGCACTGCTCGCTCCAAGAGGGAGTAGCCCTCCCTTTTTATATAAACATTTATATTCTGGGAACCAAGCCATCTCGGTCTGGACGGACTGTCTCAAGGTTAAAAAAACACATTCCCTGTACTTCATAACATATCTCTTCCCAGGCCAGAGCTTTTCTAACTTTAACTGAAGCAAACTTTTAAAACGTGTTAAAAAGTAAATTAATAATGACATATATTTTTCTGTAACTGAGCGACATGCTAGCATTTTTAAAATAATTCTGTACTGCTACTAGCTGCAAGGGAAAAAATAAACAGAACAAAACAATCATGGCATGGAAACACACCATATTTTACTTTTTTTGAAAATAACATGTCGAACTTCTTAATTCTGCATTGCATAACCAATATTTTCATAAGTAAGTGTGTCAGCTTTTCTATTCTACCTATTAAAAGGGCCAGACTCATACTTTTTCAAAAGGCCATGTTTTCTGATTTTAGTGGGGACTGTTCTCTGCACATATTAATTGAAGCAGTCTGTCAAAGTACATAGGTGAGCCTTGAAATTAAATGAATGCAAATCAAACTAATGTAGGGGACTCTTAGCAATGCATTAAGATGGTAGTGTATTATAGCTATCAAAAAGGGCCACGTTCATTAATTTACAAATAGCCACTTTCCTAAGTGAGTGGGATAACTGTCACACGCTATTCTAAAGGGCAGCTTGCATTGGGAAAAATAATAATTCATATTTCGTAGAAACCCCCTATTTACAACTATACTGACCTCTGAGCCAAACACATTAAATCAAGTATTCCAAAGCAAAACCCTTCACAAAAACACTCCTTTACTCTCCATGCAACATTTTACCATTCAATCTGCAAACTGAATACGCCCATTGGATAACATGGCAAATCGCACCCCCGCACAAAACATGCTTTTTCCACCACTTCCACAGCTCAGATCCTTTTCAAATTTTGCATCACAGTAGTTCAAGCTATTCCCTAAATCCTCACCAAAAAGCAACCAAATCCCTCCACTGGAACGGGTACGAATTTCCGCTCAAAAACACGCCCCCCCCGCAAACACAAAAAAAAAATAAAACGCCAGAATCCCTCAACACCTTGTTAAAACAAATACTGCCTTCTCAATAAAAGATATTAACTCTTTGGCAGCCGAAGCACAATCATTCCCCAATGACTGCAGTACATGGGAAAGTCATGAACTCATCTCTCAATGTTATCACAGAACACATACGCACATCTTCAAAAACATTTATATGAACATAATAACATGCTCTGCACAAAACATAACTACATGGCGCTATTCACAAGCCATATTTACAAGGAGCTATACTTAAGAAAATTCAACATACTACTCACAAGTCTGAATCTCAAGTCGCTATTCACAAGCAACTACAAGCCATTCACAAGGCGTTACACACATGGATGTAACAGACTATTCACAAGTCTTAAGCACAAATTCACAAATAAACCAACTAGTTACTCACAAGGCACTTTCGCAGTCCAGAAGGGACTTGTCTAGATACAAGGAAATGAACTCTTCAGATGTTGTTGGCTTTAATTCTACATACTCTAAAGGGTACAGGTGGTGGCGTTCTCTACCTACTGGGTCTTTCTGGGTTGGTTACTTTAGCTAGTTTTTCTGACAGAACGGGATAAATACCAGTTAACAACGGCATTTCTTGGCTTGTTTAGTTCTCTCTGCTTTATTGAATTCATTTTCTGTTCTCCTATGTCACTCTTTGCGCCATAACTCAATGGCATCTTTCTGAGAGGGTCTTGACTTTCTTTTTCAAATGGCCTTTAGCCCATGCTTATTATACATAAAATGACCAGGTGTGTCTCTAGGCCGGATTATAACTGTCTATTCTAGTAAACATCTTCTGGTCCCTATCTGACGTAACTTACTGAACAGCGGCATTTTTGAACCTTGATACTTGATACTTACTCGAATTCGAACACCATAAATACAATATACACAGTAATGCAGATCAAACAATCACTCATACCACGACATTAAAACCATATATTAACTAGTAACATTTACTTGATGTACTGCTAAACAGCACAGATACACTGCTAAACAGTGCAGACCGGGTCTATGTACCCAAAACCCGTCTCGACCGGGGCAAACTAATGCACCCGTCTAGATGCGTCCCCAGCAAAGGTACTCACCGGGAAGCACGGAACAGAAGGCCTCGGAAAACTCGACACTGGACTGGACTCGACTCGTGACGTAGGTACTTCGGAACTGGTGGGCCTCAAGACACCTCGGACCTTGCACTCTCGGCTGGACTCGGGTCGGGATCCTCCGCACTCCTCACCGCCTCGTCTGGGTATCAATTGCAGTCTCAGTCACCTCCGTTGGCCTGAGGGAGATACAGGAAATCCTGTGGATGCGCATGAGTGTCCGTCCGGCTGTGGCAGGGGACTAGGGCTGCAACGCACCGCCGGCGCGTAAGGTGGGGGAGTGTCCCATCTGGGGTGCCATTCACTGTGGTAAATTAAATTACCTGGTATCTAATTTCTATGCGGTAAAGTTCATTAAAATAGCTCAATCAAAATAAGAGACACAGAGTCCGTGGCGTCTGAGTTTTAAGGGGTTTTATTCCATAAAATGGAATTGGTTCGAACCAGGTAGCATGATCCATCACCACGAGGGTTCAGGAAGGGAATCATGGACATGTACAATGATTTATTAACAGCACACAGTATATATAATATCATTACAGTGGTGATGGGTTCAGAAGGCGTAACGGCTGAAAGAAAACAAGATAAGAAACATGTGCGTAACAATATGTAATCAGAAGGCGTGCACAAGGGTGAACACGGAGGTGGGTGCCAGAAACGTCACATAGAAGAAGAAATATTTCAGCATTTCAATCATAGAAGTGACGCAAGTGGGTGGATCCCTAGAAGAATCCTGCAGTGTCAGCAGAAATATATGGCAGAGATGCGCACGCAGCAGCATGACGTGTGACTGACGTGGAACTGGAGGGTGAAGGGGACTTGACATTTAACGCTAGGATTAGAGACAGAAGTCTGGTGGGTCAGATCAACTTGTTCCTAAATCATATCTGGTATCTTGTGTTTGGAGAACTGTATTATCTTAAAAGAAAAGGTCTCTCGGGCAGAGGCTATTCTATACTGACTGCTAATGCGTGTATGTGTGTCTACGTGTAATGCGAGGGTCATGGGCCTACCATGGCAACAGGAGCTATGAATTACGTACATGGAGACAGAAAAACCGGGCCCTTTACTCGGCAGCTGGGGGAATGTTTACCTAAACTACTAGACAGGAATGTATTTTCGAGGAGCGGAGCAGATAACTTGAAGGCTGAATACAGTTTTGGCAGGCAGTCAGACAGAGCCGGGCACCACTTGCCGCGCAGGGAGTAAGTCAAAGTTCAGGGATGCAGATGCAGGTCCTCGCTGCAGTTTTTAGAGGCAGAAGTCAGGAAAAGGCTCGATGGCAGAAATCAGGGCCTTCGCCAGAGCCATGAAAACATGAATGTGTACCATGTAAAGACGGTGGCCCGGCACACTTAGGAACTGAATTATTGATCCATTCATGGCGGATCAGAAAGAGGACATGTTAATGTTGGACGCAAATGTATTTGCGTCTTCATAGCGGGTTATGGAGGGAACTTACATGCACTTTAAGCACATACATGGAGCCGTTGGGGTACATAGTAGGGGACACAATTGAGCATAAAAATTCATATTACCTCACTTCCTGTAGGTCTCCAACCAAGCCCACACATCCTCTGGTGAGTCGTATAAGTGTGTAGCTTCATCCAGGGTGATTTGCAATTTTGCTGGGAATAATAAAGAGTATCTTATTCCCTCTCCTCGCAGTGCTTTCTTGGCTTCCAAGAAGGAAGTGCGTTGGGCTTGCACTTCAGCAGTAAAGTCCGGGAAAATGGATACTTTACTACTGTCTACGGCATATGGTCCATTAGCGCGGGCCTGCTGTATTAAGATGTCACAATGCTTATAATGTAAGAGGGTACTACCGGCACCGGGGGCCGCCCCGGTGCCAGCGGGCAAGATGAACTCTGTGTGCTCGTTCTAGAGCAAAGAAGGATGTAAGCAGACCACCGTTATCCACAACCATGCCTCCAGAAGGGCTACCAGTTTCTATGGTCACTAATAGGCACCATTCTTGCAGTAAGTGTACACCACTGACTACATAAGCATACACTTATTGCAAGATAGCACCTGTCACTGTCCATAGAAACATACACTGCAAGCAAGAGAGGGCCTGTCACTAACCATTGGAACATATACTTACAGCAATGGAGGTGTCTGTCACTGACTATAGAAACATACATTGACAGCAAGCGAGGCAGCTGTCACTGAGCATAGGAAAATACACTTACAGCAGGAGAGCTGCCTATCACTGAGCAAAGAAGCATACACTGACTGCACGAGTGTGCCAGTGGCTGCTTCTAAAAAGATACATCCCCCAGATAGTGGCTTTTCATAGAACACAGAAACAGCCATCTGCAGTGTTCGATTCTTGAGGTACTACACACAGCAAGAGAGGTTCCTCTTACTGACTACAGAAACAGACTCTGACAGGAAGAGACAAGACTACCATGGTAACAAGCCATATCCATATACACTGACAGTCGGAATATGCTGTATTTGTTATTCGATTTGATGGTTCATACAGACTCATGATCCATTAAATGTATTTATTGTCAACATGGTAAATGATGACAAACCCATGATAGAAAACTGGAACATGAAGCACCTTTAAAAGGGAAGGCCATCCCCGCCTCCAGGAGACTCCACTCACTCAAGTCAAGTCAAATGTTATTGTTTAGTTAATTAAAACCATAACAATGTTTACAGATGGTATAAACTGATTACATTCGCTAACATCTTCTAAAATGAATCTAAAAGGATACATTGTTCACATTGTGCAATCATTTCTTTGATAACTTTTGTGCATCCTATCACTATACATTCAATGGTGTGGGTAAAGTACAAAAAAACATTTCTGCTCCAGCGGATAGAAACGAGGGGGAAATTGAAAGTTAAGGGACATTTATAAATGACAATAAAACAATGATTTAAAATTTAAAGCAGTCAACCAACAATAGTGTTCTTTCCTTCAGTCCTTTGGCGATTTTCCAACTGAGCACACAGACTATTAATAGAGGTTAAAATCAACATTTTGGGCTTTTACGTGTTTACTATCAGCGTATGGAAAAATAGATACCTCACTATAAAGTGGTCAACTGATGTTTATGATAGCCAACCGTCATTCATGCTCTATTCCTCACACCGTAACACGTTTTTGGTTGTGTTGAAATTGTTTATTAGGATTTATTAAATATAATATAATAAAAAGAATAACATACAGAAATGTGCAATATGGTAACATAAATTACATTGCAATGAAGGCATAAAGAAATAAATATATGAATTCATAAGAATGAAGAGCGTTTCTTATTAAAATATAAGTTATCCTATAATTAGATGTAAGAAGGATAAACGAATTCAGTTGTGAATAAAACAATAAGCTATTTGATAGAAAAACTCTTGTAATTTAGGCTGAAATATAGAGTAAATTTTAAGCCAAAAAGATCAAGAACGTGATACAAGGTGAAGCATAAAATTGCAATCGAGTAAGTGGGAGAAAAACAGAAAATGTGGGTAGAAAGAAAGTGAAGAATAATAAAGGAAAAGTGGCAATGTAATAAAATATAAAAGAATAGAACGTATAATATAGAAAATTATGTAGGGAAATTAACCAAAGATAAAAAGGAAGAAAGTGAAGGAAATGAGATGAGAGCTGTTTTAATTCTTGTTCTCAGTGTTGGTATGCAAGTCTATGGTAGTAAAGGTGAGAAAAGGGAAGAAGAGAAGAAAAGCAGAAGCGAGAGTAAAATAGGAAGAGAGAACAAGTTATCTTACAGTGGAATCCACTATGGAGCGACCTGAATTGTCTATCACAGAAGGATTATTCAATTGTAAAAAGGGAGGCCATACTTGATTAAATAATTGTGTCTGATCATGAAAATTTTAGATAATTCTTTCAGAAGAGGCAGTTTGGATCATAGCCACTAGCCAGGATTCGGAGAGGGTGGAGTCTGGGATTTCCATTGCCGTAGTATGCATATTTTAGCTGTGGTTAGAGCTAACCCTGGGCGTAGTTTGCACAGTAGCGCTACGCGTAGCTACGTGAAGTGCACTTTGCACTACGCACGCTACGCGTAGCTATGCGAACTGTGTAGTGCGATAGGGAAAATGCTGTTCGCACTGATTGCACAGTGCCGTATGCTTTTCCGCACTGTGAAATCATTGGTAACGGCATCTTGCACAGTGCAAGCGGCCGTTTTCTGCCACTCGAGTAGATTTGTACTCAAGCGGCAGCTTTCTCAACGCGGACTGGTAGTTTCTCATCGCGAGCGGTCGCGAGCATATGCGACCACTCCCAATGAGAAACCTGACCTCCCTGCGTTGAGAATCTCACCGGGAGGTTTATTTTCCACGCTTGCGATCGGCAACTTGATGTTGTTGATCACGAACAAGGAAAATGTCTCGCCGGGATGTTGATTTTGCTTGCTTGCGGCCGTCCACTTGACGTTGAGGACCACGAGCAAGCAAAAAATGCACTGTGCTACGTGCAATTCGCGTAGTGCATAGAAGAGCCGCGAGCGTAGCATAGTACTACGCCCAGGGTGGTTTAGAGCGGTATATAAAAGACAACATTGTGGTTTGGAAAGGTGTAAATCATGCAGAAGAATGATGGCTGATGGTAAATCCAAAGGCAGGCTATGCTGTAAAACCTGACCTATGTAGGGCCAAAAGGACTGGATGATAGGGCATGAACAGAGAATGTGGACTATGTCACAACCAGAAGAAGCACATCTCCAACAATTAGTATGAGGAAGGAGTCCAGCTTTATGCAGTTTAGATGGAGACCAATGCCAATCATGTAAAATCTTGAAAAAGCAAAATTTCTGTTGTGCTTCTCTGACTCTCTGGTTAAAGTGTCCAGAAGAGCAAGCCAGTCTTCATCATCATATGTACGTGAAAAGTGTGTTTGCCATTTGAGACAAAGAGCACATGATAAGGGTTGGGAGAATAAATGAAATGTGAATATTTTGTGTAAACCAGAAATAACCACTTTATGAGTTCCCCAAGTATATAGATAGGATAGGATTGGTGAAGTATGGAGAGACCATGGGCATGCCATCTTTACACTTTTTTTGTCTTTGCACGCTAGTTGGTCGTCGGAGGTCGAACATCATCACTGACCTTTTTGCATAGTCTGCTGCAAGCTATCCTGGCTGAAGACGGCTGATAGCCAGAAACCGGTCTAGGATGCTTGATTCCGGTCCAGGAAAGACATGGCTTGGCAGTTCGAGCTGGACTGTTCCCATGAGGCACAGGGTCAAGACTTATTTGCATATGGCCATGTCTGAACTGGGATGGCTTGGTGAGCAAATTAACGATGGATTCAACCCAGATCTGTGACTGGGGGTGAATGCTTTGCCGTTGTGCAACATACCGTCCATCATCTTGTGTGTTTTGCTGTTCACCCTATGTGGGAAGGGTATGCCCAGACATGGGTCCCGTGCACACTATGTCACTGGAGTCAAGCTATCCTGGCTGAAGACGGCTGATAGCCAGAAACCGGTCCTAGGATGCTTGATTCCGGTCCAGGAAAGACATGGCTTGGCAGTTCGGGCTCAGCTGTTCCCATGAGGCACAGGGTCAAAACTGATTTGCATATGGCCATGTCTGAACTGGGGTGGCTTGGTGAGCAAAATAACGATGGATTAAACCCAGATCTGTGACTGGGGGGTGAATGCTTTGCCATTGTGCAACATTCCGTCCATCAACTTGTGTGTTTTGCATGCTTTACCATCAGCGAGTAAGAAGTACTTTGAGCTAATCACAACAAGATGTATCCCAATAATTTACAGGTTGACAGCATAATTATGGCTCCCCGGATTAAAACAAGCTATATGGCTTCCCTGCATGTACGTATATGCCTGTGTTTAAAATAGGTTTTTAAGTATTGTTGTCTAAGCCTTTGTAGTCCTGGGCAGATACAGATCAGATGTATAAGAGCCTCTTCCTTATCATTGCAATGCCTGCATACTGTCAAACCAGTGTATTTCCATGTTGGCATGTTTTCTAATGCTGGAATGTTTACCATACGTAGAGAGAGAAATCTGTGTTTTATGCGTGCTGGGGAAGGAATAAGCATGTACAGGGCAGCAGACAGGTCAGTATACTGCTTTATTACCATCCATGCATGTAAACGGGTAGTGAACGTGTTTTTGTTCGAGAGCATGGAAATCATTTTTGTAGTTCTGTTTTTTGCCCTTCTAAAGGTATCATATGATGCCCATATTTCTGTGAGACCTAATTGCTTGAGGGAAGCATGCAAGTACTTATGATATAGATAGGATAGGATTAGTGAAGTGCAAGGAACGCGGCGGCCATCTTAGGGAGGTATCTCCTAGGTTGGGTGCAGTCTAGCTGCTCATGCGCAAGGCACTCGGAGCTAGTATTTAATCAGGGAACCTAATCTGCTTGCGAGACACGCTTATTCTCTTGAGGTGGAAGCCGGGAGACACACACTGTCCCTGCACACTCTGAACGCAATTTCAGCTTCGTTTTTAAAACTGTGTTTAAAAATTTGTGTTATACTATTTCTTTAGCCTTTGTGGCATTTTTAATTCACTCATTCCTCACTCGAGGGACTGTGCCGATTTAGGGCTCAGTCCGGCCTCGATCTTGGGAGGCGAAGTGCAAGGAACGCAGCGGCCATCTTAGGGAGGTATCTCCCAGGTTGGGTGCAGTCTAGCTGCTCATGCGCAAGGCACTCGGCGCTAGTATTTAATCAAGGAACCTAATCTGCTCGCGAGACACGCTTATTCTCCTGAGGCGGAAGCCGGGAGACACACACTGCCCCTGCACACTCTGAACGCAATTTCAGCTTCGTTTTTAAAACTGTGTTAAAAAATGTGTGTTATACTATTTCTTTATCCTTTGTGGCATCTTTAATTCACTCATTCCTCACTCAAGGGACTGTGCCGATTCAGGGCTCAGTCCGGCCTCGATCTTGGGAGGCGGAGTGCAAGGAATGCCGCGGCCATCTTAGGGAGGTATCTCCCAGGTTGGGTGCAGTCTAGCTGCTCATGCGCAAGGCACTCGGCGCTAGTATTTAATCATACGTCCTTGCCTCCGCGCAGCGGACGCGCTATGCAGACGCGCCAACATCGCGCCAAAGGAGCGCCTAAGGAAAGCCCGTCTGTGCCTGTCCGGGCCAGACCGGGCCCAGGGGCCACGGAGCTAACCCCTGGGCCACAGGTGAGACCTGTTCTCACGTATAGTCGTAACGACCTGTTTAATCTGAACAAAGGTGTATCTCCTAACTGTATCACACTGGGTGCTCATACTTGCGCTCCTAATTCCTGTACTGGATGCAGATATAACCTCTTCCCTGATAAACCATGCCGCATGGAGGCTGGTGCTGACAAATACCGACTGGCTTTACTTAATTGCCGTTCCTTACCAAAACATGCGACTGAGCTCGCTCTGCTTGTGGAGGAACGTGACTTAGATGCACTTTTCCTTATGGAAACTTGGTTAAATGATAGCTCCCAATTTGATATCATACTCGCCTTACCCCTCAACTATGCCATACATAGACAAGATCGACCTGATGGTCGGGGGGGAGGGATTGCTATCATATTTAGGAACACCCTAAGATGTCGAATAGAAAACCTCGTTATTTCAGGAGCTGAAAGCTTTAAATTTGCTATCTCCTTTTCTCCCACCTGTACCTTCTCTGGAGTCTTTTTCTATAGACCCCCGGGCCCGTATGCTCAATTTTGTGAAGGCCTTTCTTGTACAGCTATAAACTTTTCTAGCACTGTCTCCAATTTTACCATTTTGGGAGATTTTAAGATCTATGCAGATGAATCTGACCCGCCAGCTTGTATAAGTCTGACTACCGGTCTGGAAGTCCTTCATCTGAAACAGCTAGTTAAAGACTCTATTATTATTATTATTATATTATTATAATTGCATTTATTAAGCGCGCAGCTACCCGGAGGTTTCCCGGCGCTAAAGCAAGCAAAAGGTAAGCTAGGTGTGAGGAATAAGTGGACATGCATGTTAAGTATTAAAAAGCCAGGTCTTAATTCCTTTACGGAATGTCAAATAACAGATTTCAGAAAGCAAAGTTTGGGGTAAAGAATTCCACAAAGAGGGTGCCAACAAAGAGAACGAGCGACCGCCCATTTTAGCTCTGTTAACACGAGGTATCCTGAACTTGTTTTGAGTGGAGGACCTCAACGTGCGGGGGGGAACATATGGCTGCACCAGAGAGGATAGATATTTCGGGGCTTTACTGGTCTTAATATGGTGCATTAAACAGAGTGCTTTAAATTTCACTCGGCTCTCAATTCGTAACCAATGCAGTTTGCGCAGATGGGTAGTGGCCGAGGATCTGGCAGGCAGGTTACATATGAGGCGAGCTGCCATGTTCTGTACCACCTGGTATTTCTTTATTACCTCCTTACAGGCGCCCAAAAGTAAAATGTTCCCGTAGTCCATACGTGAGGTGACAAGAGCCTGGACTACAGTTCTCAGGGCATCACCAGGAAGCATCCACGTGATTTTTCTCAGCCACCTGATGATGGTAGTACAGGTGGCGGAGACTTTTACAACGTGTTGCTTAAAAGATAGCTGGTTGTCAAGGAGGACCCCCAGATTACGGGCTGTCACAGATGGAATAGGTGGAGGGCCCATCTGAGGAGGCCAATGTTGCGGGCCCCAGAGTAAGGTATCTGGACCGAACAGGAGCAGCTCGGTTTTGTCCCCATTTAATTTTAATTTGTGTTTGTACATCCAGTCAGATATGTGTTTCAGTCCGGACTGTAAGGAAGACGTAGGAAGATGTTTATTGGTAGAGAGTGAGTAGACGATTTGAGTATCGTCTGCGTAAGAATAGATTGTGAGACCGACTTGCTCTGCCAAGAAAGTAAGGGGTCTCACATACGGCAGGACATATCCTGGATCATTGTTACACTAATGTAGATACCCTTAGCTATGACAATGCTATTAGGGTCCCTTGGTCGGATCATTCATTAGTACTTTTTTCTATGCCCTCCCAGAAGCAAGCTGAACATGCTATACTCGCGAAAAAGTTTTGTCGGGTCTGGTCTAAACTCCCAATAGAATCTTGGGACTCTAACCTCAAGAACTCCTTACCAAAAATTTCCAATGATCCTCTGCAAGCTGATATGTCTTTTACTCAGTGGGTAGACGCCTCCTTGGATCTCTCCCTTCCTAAGATTGAATTGTCTCATAGAAGTGGGGAGAACAAGAAAGCCTGGTACACGCCTGACTTGAAACTACTGAAATTAGTATGTAAACAAAAGGAAAGACAGTGGAGAAAACACTATTCCGAAACCGATAAGGCTAATTACAAACTTGCCTTGAAAAATTATAAGAAGTAGATTAAAATCACTCAATCTAATTACTTTCAGACAAAAATTAGCACAGCCGCCAACTTCCCGAGAGAAATTGTAAAAAATTTCAGATCTTTGGTTACCCCCCCCCTCCCCCTATTGAAGACCCAGGACTCGCACAGGTGCGTTGTGAGGAACTGGCCAAATTCTTCTTCACTAAAGTGGCTATCATATATTCATCCTTCCATAATACCCCTACTGAATCTCCCTTGCCAGCTGATAGGGCTCTGATCCACCTGAAGGAATTTGATCCGATAGACCTGCCTACCACTCAGCGTCTTCTAAGTAATCTGAAATCAGGCTCCCCGAATGATCCTGCACCCCCTACTATTTTAAATCTTGTATCAGACACTGTGTCCCCAGTCATTCAGGAGGTAATCAATGCCTCTCTGGCCTCAGGCCTGGTTCCGTCTACCTGGAAACAGGCTAAAGTTAAAGCCCTGTTGAAGAAACCCAACCTTAACCCTGAAGATTGGGCTAATTATCGTCCAATCTCTCTTTTGCCCACCATCAGCAAACTCAAGGAGAAATATGTCAACTCTCTTTTGGCTGCTTTTCTGGAGGGTAACAATTCTTTTCATGCCACTCAGACAGGGTTTAGGAGAAACCAGGGCACGGAAACAGCTCTCATTGCAGTGGTTGAGGAAGCAAGGAAGATCGTAGACAATGGTAACCATGCAGCCATACTACTATTAGACCTGAGCGCGGCATTCGACACCGTGAACCACTCCATCCTGTTTCACAGGCTTGAGGAAGTTGGTGTCTCGGGCCGCGCTCTACAGTGGGTGCATTCTTTCCTGTCTGATAGGACCTTTGTGGTCTTTGAAAACGAGGAATCCTCCCCCCAAATGTGTCTGAATTGCGGTGTTCCCCAGGGTTCGTCCCTCAGCCCCACCCTATTTAATATCTATATGAGGCCGTTGGCTGAGGTGGTGTTGCCCTGGGGAGTACAACTTGTTACATACGCTGATGACACACAATTGATTATCTCATTAACCACGCATGATGCCCCCTTTGAGAACCTCTCCATTTGCCTCAATAAAGTCCGGGAATGGATGGATGAATCCTTCCTAAAACTTAATGGGGCAAAAACTGAGGTGATGATGCTGGGATACAAGGCACCCACCACGGTGGAGGATTGGTGGCCGGACAGCCTGGGCCAACCACCTAAGCCCACGACCCAAATTAAGAGCCTTGGGGTGTGGATGGACCCAGCTCTGAACTTCTCAGTACAGGCCCGGAAGGTAGCTGCCACATGCTATGCACTTTTGAGGCTCCTGAGGAAAATTATCATTCTCCTCCCCTTCGAAGCCAGAAGGATCCTAGTTCAGGCGCTGATCCTGTCTCGCCTAGATTATTCTAATGCATTATATCTAGGTGCCCCTCAAGGGACAATCAAGATACTTCAGACTGCGCAGAATTGTGCTGCTCGTATGCTGTTGACCGTCCCACGGAGAACATCGGCTAAACCCGCACTCCGTCAGTTGTCCAGTGCAACAGAGGATCGAATTTAAAGCTCTGGTCACGGTCCATAAAGTAGTTCATAAAACAGCACCTACACTGATGCAATCATTATTCTGCCCATATTGTCCCTGGTCGAGAATTAAGATCCTCTAATAAAAATCTCCTGACAATCCCTAAAATAAGGAGAGTCTGTATGGGTGGCCGACGCTTCTCCCTACAGGCCTCAAAACTTTGGAACAATCTTCCACCCTACATCAGAATGGAAAGCAACCATCTTAGATTCAGGAAGATGCTGAAAACTTTGCTGTTCGTCTAGTCTTGGTTGAATGAACGTTGTCTAAAGTGCTGGGATGCCTTCGGGTAGCCATGCGCGATACAAATACGTAATCATTCATTCATTCATATTCTGACGACTGATTATGTTGATGAGTTAACCATAAGGCTTGATTTAGGTGATTTAGAGACAAGCTAATTTAATGCCACTTTTTTTAGGGCTCGGCTATAACGCGCTGAAAGCGCGTTCTCGCCGAGAACTATTGTCGGCGTCTCAGCAGTCTGAAACGCCGAAGGGAGACAAGACCTGGCCGCGCGCAGCGTTTTTCCATAGGATAACGTTGTGCTCGCGGCCAGGTCTTGTCTCCACGGCATTCCAGGGCTGACCGGATCGCGTCGCACGCCTCTCTGGAATGCAGGGGGAGTCTGCAGAGAGGCGCGCGGCGGTGATAAATAGGCAGGCACTGAGAATATTTCAGAATACTTTCTCCTTACACAAATAAGTGGCAGCTGCATACGGTGCCCGCTGAAACATGCCCCAATACATGTGACAGCAGCAAAGCACGCTGCTTGTTAAAAGAAAAAAATCCTTTGCAATAATAGTACAATGATTAAAAAGCATGAACCAACAAAGTCGTTATCGCAGAAACACTGAAACAGGGAACTCCCACAAGATCAGGCACCTTTAGTTAAAATCTCAAAGCCTCTAAGGCGGCCCTAAAGTTACCAGCACTGAAGAAGAAGGTGTTGAGTCTGTTATTATGTAACTGCACCACAAGTGTCACTGATCACTTGAAACCTGAGCGCACAGCTGATGAATTTATCAACGATTCTTCCTCTCAAATTTAAAACAATATTATGACCAACTTCACGGTTCATTTCAATCTAGTAACATATACAAGAAAGTGATAACTGGAGGTGAACATGTACACTAATGCTTCAGCGTAAGCACCACTGCCATGCACACACAGACACCACCACTCCCATACACACACGGACACCACCACTCCCATGCAAACACGGACACCACCACTCCCATGCACACACGGACACCACCACTCCCATGCACACACGGACACCACCACTGCCATACACACACGGACACCACCACTGCCATGCACACACGGACACCACCACTGCCATGCACACACAGACACCACCACTGCCATACACACACGGACACCACCACTGCCATGCACACACAGACACCACCACTGCCATACACACACCGACACCACCACTGCCATGCACACACGGACACCACCACTGCCATGCACACACGGACACCATCACTGCCATACACACACGGATACCACCACTGGCATACACACACGGATACCACCACTGCCATGCACACACAGACACCACCACTGCCGTACGCACACGGACACCACCACTGCCATGCACACACGGACACCACCACTGCCATACACACACGGACACCACCACTGCCATGCACACACGGACACCACCACTCCCATGCACAGACACGGACACCACCCGTGCTTAATTTGTAAAAAAAAAGTGCCAGGGCTTTCATTTGTAAAAAATTAAGTGAAAGGGCACTCGTCAGGAGGCTACTGTAGTTAGCCATACACATTACGCGACTTTGAGCTATTGGCATTGTAAATGACAATGACTTTTATTTATGTTTTGGTTTTTAAAACATAAATAAAAGACCTTGTCATTTACAATGTCAAGACCTTAAACTCGCGTTCATGTACAATGCTAATAGCTCTAACTTTTGCAATGCCGAGACCGTTGCATTGTAAATGCTTGTTTATTACTGCAGCTCTTCTGGATAGGTCTTGTTTAATGAGGCCAAATTTTAAGCACATTTGTACAGGAGAGTAATTCTGTGGTAATCTGGATACTCGTCTAAATGTGTTTAAACGGTCCCAGGATGCTTGTTTCCGGTTCAGGAAAGACATTTTTAGGCAGTTCGGGTTGGACTGTTCCCATGTGGAACAGGGTCAAGATTGATTTGCATATGGCTGGTTCTGAACTGGGGTGGCGAAGTGAGCTAAAGAACAAGAATATGACTCGTTATTTTGCATACCATTACTTTGCAGCTTTTTGCTACGAAGTTTTTACTTAGCAATTACCATTACTACGCATGTTTTTAGTTTGCATACCTTTACATTTTGCAAGTGAAAATGTATGCAAACTAAAAACTTGCCTTGTAATGAAAACAGACATTTACCCCAACACTACACTAAATACTAAATACAAATACACTACCCTACACATATCAAACTCTAAAACACTACCCAAACCCCCAAACACTGCACTACACTAACACAACAACACTACCCTAAACCCTAAATCAATACTCCCTGAACGACCCTCCCTCTTCCCCAGCCTGCTCCCTACACTCAATCACTACCCTGCACGACCCCCCAACACTACCCAAACCCTACAACACTACCCTACACTACACAACACCACAACACTACCCTAAACCCTAAAACACTACCCCTGCACAACCCTCCCCCAACCTCTAGTCCTGTCCCTACATCCAAACACTACCCTGCATGACACCCCAACACTACCCTAAACCGAAAAATACTACCCTACACCACACTAACACCACAACACCACCATAAAACACTACCCCAGCACGACCCCCTGCCCCTACCCCAGTCCGTTTCCTACACCGTAACACTACCCTTCACGACCCCGACACTACCCTAAACCCAAATACACTACTCTACAAAAACACAACTACACTACCCCAAAACCTAAAATACTACCCCCAGCACGACCCTGCCCCTATCCCCAGTCCTGTCCCTACTCCCAAACACTACCCTTCACGACCCCCGACACTACCCTAAACTTCAATACGGTAGGCAGACATAATATCGATATTTTAATATCAACCTACAATAATACCGATCTTTTAATATCAAAGGGACAGAATATAGAAGGTAAGTAATATTGATTTTTTTAATATCGAAGGGACAGAATTTCGAAGGTAAGTAATATCTATTTTGTTAATATCGAAGTACGTAATATCGATGTTACTAATATCGATGTTAGTAATATCGATCTTACTAATATCAATTTTTATATGAGTTGTATGTATATTATTATGTATTTAATATGTGTTTTTTTTAATGTAATTTAAGTACATTTTGTATTTTAGGGCCATATGTATCAAGATACCCATTTGCGATTCTCAAATAGCGATTTTTAAAGAAATCGCTATTTGAGAATCGCAAATGGGTATGTATGTACAAAATCGCTTTTGTTTAGCGATTTCTTTAAATTCCTTAATTGCGATTAGCAAATTGCGAATCGCAATCAAGGAATACTTTCCCATTCATTTCTATGGGGCAGGAGGCCCATAGGAATGAATGGGAAATTATTCTCGCAAATTGAGAATAATTTCAAGGGTTCAGGGGTGTCCAGAGGACACCCTGTTGCACTCCTGAAATATGCATGGGTGCACATGTGGCGCACATACATGCCCCAAGGGCATGTATGTGCTTCACATGGCACTTTGAAAAATGCAAAAATTTGCATTTTTCAAGGAATTCGCAACTTACCACCAACTAGAAGTTGGTGGTAATTTGCGATTCCTTAAATGTAATTGCAAAATAAGGAATCGCAAATTTTGCGATTCCTTATTTTGCACCAGATTTTGCTTAATACATACCATGTAGCAAATTCGCATTCACAAAGGCCGAAGTTCCGCAAATTTCGGCCTTGGCTAATGCGAATTTGCTTGATACATATGGCCCTTAGTACCGTAGCGGGTTGTGGGTTTATAGGGGAATAGGGTGGGAAGTAATTTAATTATAATAAATTAATTATACATTTTTAGGAATTATAAATTAATTTTAATTAATTGGTAATTAATTTGTATTAATCGGTAATTAATTTTTGATAATTGGTAATTAATTTTAATAATTGGTAATTCATTTTAATTAATTGATTAATTGATAATTATGTTCTGTAGCGGGTTATGGGTTTATAGGGGAATAGGGTGGGAAATAATTTAAATGTAATTAAGTAACTTATTATCATTATTTGTTTTTGCTAATTATATCATTGTTAATTAATTATTCATTGGTAATTATTTTTATTAATTGTTAATTAATAAAAATTCATTATTAATTATGTTTTTAGTAAATATGTATTGGTATTTGTAAATAGTTTAGATTTATTTATTAATTAATTTTTTTATATTTTAAAAATATTAATTTATTTATAAGTATGTTATTTTTAACTTCTACGCTATCCAACACTTTCCCTACTGTTGCACTTTGTGGAGTGGGAATAGTAATTTTTACCCCTACGCAATCCAACATTTTCCCTACTGTTGCACTCTTTGGAGTTGGAATAGTAATTTTTACCCCTAACCTAGCCAACACTCTCCCTACTGTTGCACTCTCTGGAATTGGAATAGTAATTTTTACCCCTACGCTATCCAACACTTTCCCTACTGTTGCACACTCTGGAGTTGGAATAGCAATTTTTACGCCTACGCTATCCAGCACTTTCCCTACTGTTGCACTCTCTGGAGTTGGAATAGTAATTTTTACCCCTACGCTATCCAACACTTTCCCTACTGTTGCACTCTTTGAAGTAATACACTACTCTACACCACACAAACACAACTACACTACCCTAAAACCTAAAACACTGCACCCAGCACGACCCTGCCCCTACCCCAGTCCAGTCCCTACACTGAAACACTACCCTTCACGACCTCCAACACTACCCTGAACACAAATACACTACTCTACACTACACAAACACAACTACAACTACAATACCCTAAAACCTAAAACACTACAACCCTGCCCCTACCTCCAGTCCAGTCCCTACACTGAAACACGACCCCGACACTTCCCTAAACCCAAATACACTACTCTACACCACACATACACAACTGCACTACCCTAAAACACTACACCCAGCACGACCCTGCCCCTACCTCAGTCCTGTCCCTACTCCCAAACACTACCCTTCACGACGCCCAACTCTACCCTAAACCCAAATACACTACTCTACCCTACACTACACTACACAAACACAACTACACTACCCTAAAACCTAAAAAACTACCCCCTGCATGTCCCTCCCCCTAGGACAACACCCCCAGCTTACCTCTCCTGACCTCCTCCTCGTAGGTGAGGAACCCTATGCGGGTCTCGGTTGCGCCCATGGCCCCCTCTCCTCATGACGACGGGGGCTGCTCTCCCTATCCCTGAGCCCGGGAGTCGGCTGTTGCCTCGGAGCTGGCAAAACAGGAGGAGGTATGGGGGTGATTAGATGCAGATATGAGAAGACACCTTGCATGAAGACAGTGCCTTTACCTTCACCTTGATGCCCCTATGTCTCGCAATATTCCAGCACGTACCATCCAGAGTAGTCAGCATTCAGGACTGATGAGGCCTGTCTTCCGCCCTGAAGGGGTCCGCAAGCGTGCAGTGCTCCTTTTAGGCCCTGAGCCCCGGAGTCGGATGTTGCATCAGAGCTGGCAGAACAGGCCATGAATCGAGGGTGGGTGGTGGGTTCCTGCGTGGGCTCATCTGGGTCAGCCTTTACATCGTTGCTTCCTGTGCGCCATTGTTTATCCATTACAACGCATGCGTAGTCACAACGCATGCGATGTCACAACTTGCATAGTAAAGGCTACGCGTTGTTACATTGCATGCGTTGTAACGTTTGCAAAGTAATGGTATGCGGAGTAAAGCCTCCGTAGTAATGAGTGATTACCAAAGAACGATGATGGATTCAACTCAGATCTGTGACTGGGGGTGAGTGTCTGAAAGGTTTCAGTGCTCCGTCCATCATCTCCTTGTGTTTGCTTTGTTCACCCTAAGTTGGCACGGTATGCCCAGGCGTGGGTCACTTTTCCACTAGATTCAAGCTAGCCT
Organism: Lissotriton helveticus; assembly: GCF_964261635.1. Taxonomy (NCBI): domain Eukaryota; kingdom Metazoa; phylum Chordata; class Amphibia; order Caudata; family Salamandridae; genus Lissotriton; species Lissotriton helveticus. The sequence continues at coordinate 535,023,913 of NC_136069.1, read as the reverse complement.
GGCTGATGAGGTGTGTTACCCCAAAACCGATCCCAGGATACTTGTTTCCAGTCCAGGGAAGACCTTGCTTGGCAGGCCGGGCTGGACTGTTCCCATGTGGAACAGGGTTGAGACTGATTTGAATATGGCTGGGACTGAACTGGGGTGGCAAAGTGAGCTAAAGAACGATGCTGGATTCCACCCAGATCTGTGACTGGGGGTGAGTGTCTGAAAAGTTTCAGCGGTCCGTCCATCATCTCCTTGTGTTTGCTTTAATTTGTATCTTATCCAGTATTTCCGTATCCCGACCTTTCATCGCTAAGCTTGCATAAATTATTGTTGGCATTAGTTTCAAGCGATTACAGTTAGGAGCGTCTTGAATGATGGGCCGTTTAGCTTCCTTGTCAGGATGGTGAAGACATGAATTAGAGCTGTCTCCTTCTGCTTAATATATTGTTTTTGTTGCATGAAGCTTCCTCTTGAGTCTAGGTATAGGCCCAGGTATTTGTAATGTGCTACTGACTCAAGGTAAGTTCCATTTAATTGGAATCTTGGTGCCAACTCAGAGAGGTGTTCAGTGACATTGTTTTAGTTTTTGCAACATTTACCTCCAGGTGATTTTTTTTTGCATAAAAAGCAAGCATATTTAGGGATTTTTGTAAGCCCACTTTAGTTTGACTAAATGAAATAATATCACCAGCATGTAAGTGGGTGAGACAGAGAGGGTCCAGGCGTGGGGGGTGAGAATTTGCCTGGTTCAGCACTGATGTAAGAACTGCCATTAAAAGTCTAAAAATGTGTGGTGCTAAAACGCACCCCTGTTTTAGGCCTTATTTTGTAGGTATCTTTCTAGACAGACTTGTGCCTTCTTCTAATTTTATTTGCACCCAGGTGTCCGTGCATAGCAAGCGGATGGCTCAGTATAGTGTGTCTAGTGGGCCCCACCTTTTCAATTTGAGCTAGTAGCTGGTGGTTGATGTGATCAAAAGCAGCTTTAAAGTCTATAAAGGCAAGATGTTGCATGTGTTTAAATTGCTTGTTCTGATCGAAAATAATGGCAGTTGCTAATATATTTGTTATTGTGCCTGCTCCATTTTATAAGTCAGTCTGGTTCTGAGAAAGTATGTTGTTTTTATCCCACCTGATAGTTAGGTCTGTTAACATCAGGGATGCATAATGTTTAGCCTCTGAGTCAAGAAGGGCTTTCAGGCGACTTGTTTACACTCCTTTGCAATGGTGAACGTGACATTCACCGATACTTGTCCAAGGTCACACCAAGCGTCAAAGAGGGATGGGCTTCCCAAAGGTCATTTTGTCATTTTATAAAAAATCCCCGTTCCAAAAACAACTTTTAGGCAGTAATGGTATCAGCAGAGTAGAGGAAAGCCACTCCTTAGTCTCTCCTAGGGAGCCAGTAACAACACAATATTGAGTCATGGGGGGCCCAGGTACTTCCTTTGTCTGGGGCAACTTACTGTGGAGTTGCTGTTTTCCTTTGCCCTGCTGCCGCTTGTCTTGGTCCCCTCCCGCCGCCGCAGCCCACAACAACGCTGCGCGGCAAGCGAGGAGCGGGGAGACCACAAGCCCCAGTATCCCTAGCAGCGGAAGCCGCCTCCGCCCTCACCGTGCCCGGAGGCGCATAAATCTGAGCTGAGCCCCAGTGGAGCGGGGGCCCAGGTACTTCTTTGTCTGGGGCAACTTACTGTGGAGTTGCTGCTTTCCTTTGCCCTGCTGCCGCTTGTCTTGGTCCCCTCCCGCCGCCGCAGCCCACAACAACGCTGCGCGGCGAGCGAGGAGCAGGGAGACCACAAGTCCCTCCTCTCTTGGAATCTAGCGGGAATTGGTAACAAGGTACTGTCTCCCGAATGGTGAAGGTTCATTGATCCACATGACATCAATCTTTTCCAGGAGTCTTGGTCAATAGCTCCAGTCTTCCGCATGGGGTTTCTCAATTTTTATGTCTCCGCAATAAAAAAAACAAAAGGACGGCCAGTAGGTGGCCTGGTAATTTGGGTGCGCCAGAGTCTACGATGCAAGGCGCAACAAATCAAGTCTCCTATGAATGATATCATGATGGTTAGACTCGAATGGCTTGGCAGTTTGGGCTGGACTGTTCCCATGAGGCACAGGGTCAGACTGATTTGCATATGGCCATGTCTGAACTGGGGTGGCTGAGTGAGCTAAAGAATGGTGATGGATTAAACCCAGATCAGTTGACTGGGGGTGAGTGTTTGATTTGCTCAAACGCTCCGTCCATCATCCCCTTTTGTTTCGCTTTGTTCGCCCTAAGTTGGCAGGGTATGCTCAGACATGAGTCCCTTGCTCACTTGGCCACTGGATTCAAGATAGCCTGGCTGATGAGGATTATGAATCCGAAACCGGTCCCAGGATGCTTGTTTTCGGTCCAGGGCTTGGCAGTTCGAGTGAGCTAAAGAATGGTGATGGATTAAACCCAGATCAGTTGACTGGGGGTGAGTGTTTGATTTGCTCAAACGCTCCGTCCATCATCCCCTTTTGGGGATGATGGACACATGGCCATAGGGTGGCCATCTTCAATGTTTATGCCAGGGGGATAGCAGGGGGGCATACATCCGAGGTAATAGCCGCTCTTGACTCCCAGCTCGAGGCTCTTCCAGAGTAGATCATTCCGATAGTGGGTGGAGATTTCAATACAACCTTTGAACCACTTGGCCAAGAGGACCAGGTTCTCACGGCAGATCAGGACCATAGATAGGGAATCCCACAACTTGAAGTACCTACTGTTAAAAGATGGTCAGCTGCAGCAATACAACTAAAGGCTTTGTGCTTAGAAAGAGGGCTTAGAGCAGCAAATGGGAGAACCCCTTCAGACAGGTAGGGAGCTAACACATTTGACAACGGACGGAATAGCAGCCGCATAGAATATTTGTTGGTGGACATAAGATTATGGTATTGTCTAGTAGATATGACCATCAAACCTAGGTTGGAGAGTGATCACAACCCCCTATGTTCAATATTCCAAGCTCAAGAGGGGGTTAGTGATGTCACTCCTAGGGGAGGGATGGATACACTAGACATTGTTGCCTCAAATAACATGCGCCACGTCAAATGGGGTAAATTTATGGAGAACCCTGTGAAATTGGACACGCTTAAACCCGAGGTCGTAAGTGAATTGGCCTATCTTAATCCACAAACTAGTAGCCCGGATTTTCCCCAAGTAATGCTAGAGGCATATACCCAACTTTTCTCTAGACTTAAATCGTTTTTTACGAAGCCCTTAAATCTGGAAAAAAGAGGTAAAAAGTTGTACACGGCTAGGTGGTATAACGAGGCATGTAAATCAGCCCGTCAAAAACTGAGTGTGGAACTAAGGGCAAAGAATCCCTCTAGAGTGAGAGAGGCCAGGGATGCATATAGACATGCCCAGAGGGCCGCTAAAAGACAGTGGGATGAGGACAGGTGGTGGGACCTGAAATCTGCTTGTGAAGCCAAAGACTTCAAACAATTTTGGAACATTTTTAAATGGGATAGGGGAGGTCTAGCTGAACCGCCTCAAAATAATGTTGCAAAATATCAGTGGCTGGATTTTTTTAAACCCCAATATGCTCAAACCCTGGAAGAGGAAGAGTGCTCCTTACCTCCTGCCATCTTTTACCAAAGCCAGCTCTTTACCACCAAAGATGTTAGTATAGCATTAGATTGTGTGACTGGGGGCAGAGCGCCAGGCATGGACGGCATCCCTGCTGAAGTTTTTCTAAGTGACAGACCGTCCTGGTGCCAGTATTTTGCAATGCTAGCTAATTCAGTGGCCAGGGGAGCTCCGATTCCATTTTCGTGGAAAGGAGCTGAAATAATTCTGGTTTTTAAAAAGGGCGACAAATCGCTCCCAAATAACTATAGGCCCAGTCTTCTAGACTCAGCTCAAAAACTCATAGGCCGATTAGTCCAACATAAAGTACAGACATGGGCAGAGGAACACAATATCTTATCCCCATTTCAAGCTGGTTTTCGTCCCTGTACTAGTTCTATCGATCAAGTCTTCTACTTCATTCCACTTTATTGGAGGAATATTGTTTTAACTAAAGGGTCACTCTATGCAGTCTTTGTTGACCTGAAATCCGCTTTCGATTTAGTCCCCCGTTCTAAACTCTGGAAAGTTCTTGCTGATTTGGGGATGTCCCCTGAGCTATTGACCTTCCTTGTCCGCTTACATGAGAACAACTTTGCTAGAATTAGATGGGGGGTACAGGGTGAGGTGACCGACCCATTCCCTGTCGAGCGTGGCGTTCGGCAGAGGTGTGTTTTGGCCCCCACCCTGTTTTCCTTATATATAAATGGAATAGTAGACCATCTTTGTAGTTCCCCCACAGATGCCCCTGCTCTAGCTGGGGTTCGTGTACCCATCCTCATGTTCGCGGACGACACCCTGATTGTCTCTCGGACTCCGAGTGGGCTGCAGAATGCTGTCAACGGCTTCGGGGAATTTTGCCAACTGCGTGGACTTGAGATTAAAACCTCAAAAAACAAGTTCATGTCCCGGAATCAGCGCAAATCTTTTAAAGGTAAAATCCTCCTGAGTGATATACCCTTAGAGCAGGTGGAGGCCTTTACCTATATAGGTATTTTACTCCAGAGTAACATGGGTTGGACGGGTCACACTGACATGGCCATTTTAAAATTCCATCAACTTGCAGGTGCCCTATCCTCCAAACACAAATCTTCTCTCACAGAGCTAATTACACCTGCTTTGGAGATTTATAATATGAAAGTAATAAGTGATACCCTGTATGGATCAGAGCTTTGGGGATTTTCAAACCTGAGCCAACTAGCAAAATCGGAGAATAAATGTTTACATAGTTCAGTTGGTGTCCCCCAAAGCACTCCTACTGTTCCGCTCCTACTCGATCTAGGCAGGAAAAATGTGATAGACATAGCGAGACTACGGCCACTATTGTATTGGAGACACATTTGGACCACGCCTGAACTTGCTCATTACGCCCATGCACTGAAGGACGTGATCTCGGTAGATCGCTTCCACACAATCCAGTGGCTCAAAGAGCTTAGGTCACTTTTAAAAAACCTGGATCTAAGCCATTTATGGGACGAACCGGATATATCATCTTTCCCAACTAAAAAACAACTGAAAGAAAAATATTGGGAAATGGCTCTGGTAACATCCCAAAGTGATAGTAATAACAATAACCTAACTGGCCGTTTCTTAGATCATAAATCACGCCCTTTTTGTGAAGCGTATTGGGATATCATTGAGAGCCCTTTAGATCGCAAACTGTACTTTCAATTCAAGGTAGGGACCCTTTCAGTCAAAGCTTTTACCTAAGAATGGGCGCCATCCGGAGATGAGAAATGTCACAACTGTGTGACTATAGCACATTTTTACCAATCAATCATAAACTTTATTCGACAATTAAGTCATAAAAGTGGTACATAAAATACACATTGTGGCAGTATAAAAATTACATTACCATTTGAATTTATATAAATATTTAAATCATGATTAACCTCAAGAAGACTAATGCCGAATATATTATTTGCTTAAAAGTCGATTAAAAAGCATTGTTTAAAAAATACAAATTTCAATATATACAGTCCAGGAAAATATTGCTCAAAGCTCAGCTAAGCAAAGTGAAATGCACCCCCCTTATATTTCAGTTAATTTTGGAAGGACTAACTGAATTAAAACTCATTTTACTGCCGTAGCTGTTTCACTCGAATTACCCAAGCCCATTTTAGAAATTTGGCCATGGCTATAGCAATTGGGGGACTGGGATCTGTACATAGGATTCGTAATGCCTCGTCGTGTCTGCGGGTGCCAATTAATTGGCAAATAGGTTTCACCCACATTGATCGAGGTGCTGCATATAAGGGACAAAAGAACAAAAGATGACTTATGGATTCTTGTTTGTCCCTGCACCTTGGGCATTTGTCATCAGTTACTCCCACCCATTTCGCTGTAAAAGGCTTAGTTGGAAGGGTGCCTACTCTAAGTTGAAAATAGAGCTTACGATCATACTGCTTCTCTATGGCATCCCAGTACAATTCCTACTTCGGTTGTTCCTTAAAATCAAGAAAACGACCTGTTAGGTGAGAGGAAAGGCCCTTTTCGCGTGCTTTTGAATGAACCATCTCCCAGTACTTGGCCTTCATGATTTTTTTAGATGGAAATATCGCATTTGTAGGATCATCCCACAATTTCCCCATTCCCAAGCTTACTAGCAGGGATCTAATTGCCTTCAGCCAGTATATTTTATGGAAGGAATCTTTTTCAATTATTTCCTTTAGGCCCCAGGCGTAATGCTGAAGTTCCTCAGTTGTCCATATCTTACGTCAATACAATAATGGTCGTAGAGAAGCTAGATCTTGAACATCTTTCCTACCCAGGTCCCACAGCAATGGTGTCAAGGGGGTACTTTGCGGGACACTAGTCGCTTTTCTCAGAAACTCATTTTCCGCTAATGTCAAGCTTTTTAGATTTTCAAACCCCCAAAGTTCAGACCCATAAAGGGCCGAACTTATCACCTTCATCCCGTAAATCTCCAAAAGTGGACTGATTGGTTTCGACAATGAGGCTTTAAACCTTTTCATAAGAAGTCCTGCCTGCTGGTGATGTTTTAACGTAGCCAGATCTAATTGGCTAGTCCAGCGCATGTCCCTCTGGAGGGTTACCCCAAGATATGTGAAGGCGTCAACCCGCTCCAGCGGGGAATTATTTATGTATATGCTCCCTCTGAACGGTTTAGAAGACCTGGAAGGTTTATGTTCAGTAAGAACCATAAACTTTGTTATGGCGGTATTTATTTCTAGTCCGCGATCCAGGCACAAATCCTCAAAGCGCCGGAGGGCTCGTTGGAGCGCACTTGGCGTTTTTGAGATTATCAAGGTATCGTCCGCGAACATGAGGATTAGTACTCGCTTGCCAACCATCACAGGGCCATCGGTCGGGACCAGGGAAAGGAAGTCTGCCACCCCATTCACGAAGAGCAAAAACAGGGTAGGCGCCATGACGCAACCCTGCCGCACTCCCCGCTCAACGGGGAAGGTTTCCGTAACCTCACCCTGTCGTCCCCACCGAACCAGAGCAAAGGTGTCCTCATGCAGGCGAACGATCAAACTCAACAACTCAGGGGCCATCCCCAGCTCATCCAGGACTCACCATAGCTTATTGCATGGCACCAGATCAAAAGCCACCCTCAAATCAACAAATACGGCATATAATGTCCCTTTCTCCAAAACTACAGACCGCCAATAAAGAATAATAAACCTAAAAACCTTATCTATCGTACGGGTCTTGGGGCGAAAGCCAGCCTGGAGGTAACTCAAGAGGTTCCCTTCCTCCATCCAGGTCTGTATTTTCCCCAAAACCAGACGGCCCATAATTTTCTGAATGGAATCGATCAGGATAACAGGCCTATAATTGCCTGCTAGCGACTTGTCCCCCTTTTTGTATACAGGCACAATTTCAGCTCCTTTCCAGGAGTGGGGGCCAGCCATCCCTTGGGCTATGGCGTTTGCTAAATATGTGATATACAGTCACCATCTTTTCTTGTCATTTAAAAATAGGTCAGCAGGGACGCAATCCATACCTGGGGCGTGTCCCTCAGTTACTGAGTCTAGCGCCCTGTCGGCATCCCTTAAGCTGAAGGCGGCGCCCTTGTAGAATTTTAGGACAAAAATGCCCTCGCTTCCGCCGTCTTCTCCTTTGGCGTACTGTGGCGTAAAATAATCGATCCATGAGCTTTGAGCAACATTATTCTGTGGACTATCGTGACACCCACCCCTACCCCATTTAAAAATATCCCAGAATGATTTCGGGTTTTTAGACGCACACGTCACCTTAAGATCCTGCCACTTACTCTCTTCCCAAGCCTTTTTTGCAACAAACTGTTTATGCCTGTAATTACCTCGGGCCACTTTTACTTTGCTGGGATCCTTAGTTTTTAATGCTAGGCCCAGCTCTGCCCGGGCTTGCCTACTAGTATCATTATACCAGCTCTGATTTACTCCTTCGATCTCGCCTAACTAAGCTAGGTTTGCAAAAATATGTTTTAAGTTTAGTGAAGAAGTTAGCATGGGCTTCCATAGACGGAGTATACATTGACCCATACATTACACCTGTCTCCATAGTTGCCAGTACCCCGTCTAAATCCGTCTCAATATCAATCAAGGTATTAGGGTGCTCAGCAACTTGGCACCACTTAAGGTGCCGCTCATCATTCGTTATGACAGTTTCTGGGGGTATAAACCACTGAGTCACTCCAGCCGTTTCATCTAAGCCCAATCTAAACAGTGCAGTCAGGGGGTTATGATCACTTTCGATACGAGGTATTACCTCCATATCCACAATAGAGTGCCACAACTTGAGATCCACAAGTAAATAATCTATATTACTTGCCCTAATGCCATTATCATAGGTTTTATTACCCATCCTGTCTGACAGTGTTCGGCCATTAGCAGCCCTCAGCTGATTCCCCATACAAAGACCCTTCAAGTACATTGCGGCCTCTGTCCATTTACTTATAGGATTTAACTCCAGTTGCGGAACTCCCCACCTAGAGTCCTCCTCCTCTGTTAGGTTCAGATCATCGAGTCCAAGTGGCTCGAAAGTTGTATTAAAGTCTCCTGCAATCAGTGGGAGTACATTAGCTGGCAGGGTCTTCAAAACTTCCAGGGCTGTTACTACATAAGATGTTCTCCCACCTGGTAAGCCCCTGGCATAAACATTAAAAATATCAATTTTTGAGCTAGACGGGAAGCTAAATCTCACGGCAAGAATGACACAGTTTGACACCGGGAGAAGTTGAATATTGCATTTTAGGTTCTGCCTAAACCATATCACCAGAGAAAGAAAGAACCCCTCCCACTAATTAAACAGTCCTGGATCAGGATCTTTGATAACTGTACACCTAAAGGACCAATGTGCAGTGCCCAGTTAGACCATAGCAAACAAGGATATCGTGTTTAATTTCTTTTATTAATACGTTTGATCACCTTGAAGATATTGATCCACCCTTATCCATCAGGATCGGCCTCCTGTCCATCTGATCAACCCTTTACCCTTACTGTGGAAGATTAATCCCATTCTTACTTCCACCCAGGCTTTTATGTTTCCTGAATAGAGTTTTCATTAAATGCTATGAGGAATGAATGAGTTTGTATGAATGGTAGTGATTGAAAGTTGAATAGCCATACCTGGTGTTGTGGGACTACACTGCAAACTATAACTCCATTTTATGAACTGTAATTTTGTACAATTAAATGTCTATACCTGTTGATGAGAAACTAAGTATGTGTACAACAACTAAAGAAAAAAATGAGAAAAATAACAAAATGTATTAATAAAAGAAATTAAACACGATATCCTTTTTTGCTATGGTCTAACTGGGCACTGCACATTGGTCCTTTAGGTGTACAGTTATCAAAAATCCTGATCCAGGACTGTTTAATTAGTGGCAGGGGTTCTTTCTTTCTCTGATATTGCCTAAATCCCCCCTCCCTGCTTCGAATTGTGCATCCCCCGGGGAACCCCCTTCTATGTTATAACCCATATCACCAGTCCACCTACTAGGCGACCCATTTGCCTTTTAACAGCGGGGACATAAAAATTCAAATAACCCAATCTAAACACAGGGTCAACCGACCAGGTCTCCTGGAAAAGGCAAATATCAAATTTGTTGATAAAGTCCAACCAATATGGTGAAACTAGTTTGGGACCCACACCCGCCAGGTTCCAGGATATGAATGTTGTCAAACGCACTGGACTCTCGGAACTGCCAGCACTCTCAGCCCCCAGTATAGGAGAAGAAGGAACTGAGTTTACAATGCTCAGCTCCTTTAACAGTGGATCTAATCTACTAATCTGAGTGGTATCTACACATTCATTATGTTGCCAATGCCCTACAGTTCCTCCCTGGGGACTTCCGTGATCAATCGCTTGGCCTATACTCCTGCCCACATCATCATCAATTCCTAATGCTATACTATCCCTAGTGCAACAATCAGGCACTTGCCGTCAATCACAATCCCCCAGCCGTGATACAGCATCGAATCTGTTAAAGAGCCTTATATTCCCTAAGGCACAATAGTTCGACGCCTCTCCCGATGGAAAAATATCCCTCTGTGAAGGCTGCGGGGATACATAAAAATTAGACAAGGGTAGTGTTTGAATCAAGGGCAATAATTCATTTTGGGGCCAATTGCAAATGTGTTTAACACACCTCCAGTCCCTAAAGTTAATAATAACACAGTCCCCCACCACAGACTTAGGTCTCCTACCCCCCCAATTCACTCTCCTGGCGAACAAAATTTCTGCACATGTGTTAGTTGCCAGTGGTCGATTAACGTTAAGCCAGAAGGTACACTTGTTCTTAAGGTCCATATATGACTCCCTTTTTCCCTGGTCCAGTGGAGGAACCCCTGCCAAGACTACCACATGAGGGGCTGATTCTGGAGGGAGATCTATATTGGGTAGAGTGGCTGTACTATGTGCAAGGGATGATTTGGGCAGTGTTTGATCTTCAACAGCAGGCTACTACCAACTGCTTGATGTGGCCTATCCCTCTGGGCTATATGTTTGGCCCCTGTCGAATTAGTAGTTAAAGATGCGTCACAGGGCACCGGAGAGTCTTTCTGTGCAGTACTAATACCACCGTTTGATGTAACAGCAGTAGTAGCATTAACAATACATTGCCCTGTTGCATTTTTCTGCATGCTATTTGGAGCACTGTTCCGGTTTCCCACCTGCGTCTAAACTGATGCAACTGAAAGTTCAAGGCACACCACTCTATTCTCAATGGAATCCAACCGATCGTATATTGGATGACATATCTTCTTAAAAGTACCTTCCAGTCTTTTCCAGAACGACGGGCCCAAATCAACTAATGCATCACCCCCCCCACACACACACACATTTATTTTTTGTATGCCTCCTTTATGTTGCCCCCCGACGCATATGGCTTAAACCCATTTGCTTAAATGTGGGCACCCGGAGGCACACGGAAGCCCTAAGGATATTAGAGTCAGACTGTTCACCCTGTATAGCGGTTGCTGTAGCTAAATTCTTAAAGTGGGCTTGGATTATACGCACATGCACTTTTCAGCCACTTGATGCTAGCTAGTACATTGTATGACGTAATTAAAGCTGTTTTTATTTCATGAAATAACTTTTATTAGTTTATATATGATTTTTTAACTTGCTTCTTAAACGACAGTAACCAAGGAATTTAATAACTTTTTACTATGTGTTTTGTTATGTACTATTTATTGCGTTTTGTGTTTGATGTATTGTGCGTTGCTGTTATGACTTTCTGTCGAATAAAGCTTTTGAAAATTGAATTGAGTCATTCAGCCCCCGCTCCGGGGGCGTCATCAGATGGCTCTTCTCACCTCCTCATCACCTGAGAATCTTGAAGGCAGCTCCAGCTAGGGCCGGACTTCCGGGATAGCTAAGCCCTGCCTGATAGGATCACCAGTGGTAGGGTGACAACATCTTTGAACAGCAAGTAGTAACTCGACAAACAGACCTGCCATTACAGAGCGAACTAGTCGTCTGACCCGACTGTGAATGTCTTTAAGGGGTGTTTCACCCCATACACCCCCCGGAAGATACACCCCTGTGCAGTGCTTAATTTGTAAAATATGAAGTGCAGGTGCTCAATTTCCCCCAGAAGCCACACCCACTTTCCTTGGCTCCACCCACTTCCTCTAGTTGCTCCACCCCAGTGTTTAATTTGTAAAAAAACATCAGTGCCAGGAGCTCAGGACAGCTTGCACCACCCATTGCCCCGACAGAGCTGTCAATTACAGTACCAACACAACTACATACCATCTCACACCTAAAAATGATACGATTCCGGCTATTTTGATGTATTTTTACTTAAACACAGTTGTTGTGCTCTTGTGGGCAATATTTTACAGGCATGGTTGGGATTTTAATTTTAAGGTAAATAAAAATTAAGAAAAAAGAGAGAGAAAGAAAAAAAAACTACTGAGGAAGTCATCCAAAACCTGTGTTTTCCCTTTTGAAACATACACTTAAAAAAATATATACAAGAATAATACAATTCAAATCTGTTTTAGACCAGTCTCATCTATCCATTAGTAATTAGTAATTGGCCAGCGCTCGAAAAAAGGGGGGGGATTGACGTACAGCGTCTTTCCTTCTTCTATCCACCTTTAAACATCCCCAATTATGGTGATACAACTGGTTGGGATGAAGTCCAAGACTGGCCTTGGACGCAGGTGGGGCACACCAATAGAAGTAGAAACAGGATCAGCAATAATTATTGGAACAGAGGCTGGGATTCTCGCCCCTGGTACCATAATAGAGGAAACCCAAATCCTGACTATTGGAGGGGGGCTCCTACAAGGAACAGATACGACTGCTTAGATATGGTCGATTGACCAACAAAGGTCACTACAGGGGTATCAGTAACCTTAGCCCCCCCACTTAAGATCCATGACGTCTTTCCCCAGGTAGAAAGCACTAATCCCGTGGTGACAGAGAGTACATCAGATTATGATTCGGGTGGTGTAAATTTGTCAGGCCAGCATTTAGCAGAACAACCTAATAAGCCATTGAAGGAGAGTGGACTTGAGTCCACAGCTGAAACCATCTGCATGCATTCACAGCCAACCACAGTAGATAAGATTAAGAGTCAAACTCATAATGAGTTTGGAGTCCTGCCCGTGGGCATTGCCCCACTAACTAGTCAGGAAGAATCCAGCCCACGCAATGAGGGGAAATGTTCGTTAAAAATAACATCATGGAATATTGCTGGGCTGGCTAAAAAAGTGCGGGACCAGGTATTCCTAACTTTCATGGAAAGGCAGGACTTAATCTGCCTTCAGGAGTGCTGGGACTTAGATGAGACCCACATCGAGGGTTTTAGCACTTTTTATGTTCCCGCAACACAGGGCAACCGAGGCAGAGGCTCCGGGGGATTGTGTATCTTCACCTCTAACCTCTGTAACATAGAACAGAGTATGTATGAGGCAAGCGGACCGAAAGCAGGTGCAGGGAGCCTATTACAAGGTCTGTTTATTAAATCAAACGGGCGATCCTTTTTCCTGATCAAGATCTATAACAACGCACTAAAAGTTGAGGTCAAAACCTTAATAGCGGAGTTGGACTCACTGCTAAAGAGAGGTGGGCAGGGGGCAGACTGCTTACTTATAGCAGGGGATTTTAATTGTCACTTATGCCCCTATAGTCAAACAAAAAATTGTGGCATTTTTGACTTAAGAGGGGATCCTACTATGCATTTTGAACATTCCATAGGGGGCAACCTGCTAAATCAACTCATGCATGAGTGGGATTTGGCCTTCGCCAATGAACTTTGTGAGCCACCCGTAGCGTTTCAGACAACCTTTTTTGGCCGTGGGGTAGGCACTGTAATTGACTTTATTTTAGTCTCTAACAGGAATCAAGGCTGGGTGGGGGGTTTTAATACTGAGGATCTAGCAATAAGCGACCATTTTCCTATCAGCACTTCCCTCAGTCTAGGGAAATCGGGGATCCAAAAAACAAGTACTATGAATATACTTCATGGTCGCTCAGTGGCGTTGGCCAGAAAAAATGGCTACGCCATTAAATGGGCAAAAATTGAACCCACAAACTTCCTGAAAGACCTGGTACGGAAAGAAACGAGACAATTTGCCACCTGCTTGGAACCAAGTACCAACCCCGAGCTAATAATACAGGCGTATGAAGGGATTAAAGCCACAATAAACGCCAAGTTAATCAAAAAACAAAAGTTAGGGGAAGACACAAGATTACATGGCTGGTTCAATCGAGCCTGTACTAAAGCACACAAAGCCCTTTTACAGGCCTTAAAGACCGACCCTAGGGATAGCGGCCGAGTTAAGGAGGCTAGACAAGCTTATAAGCAGACCCTACGAACTAGACAGAAAGAACTTAAAAACGCAGCCTGGGAAGCCCTGATAAAGGCAAGCGCTCTAAGGGACAACACGTCGTTCTGGAAAGAAATTAATGCCCCCTTCTTTTCGGATAGGAAGGTAGACTCCTTGGAAATAGGCATATCAGAAGATGCTTGGGTTAATTATTTTACCTCCCTCTACAAGAAAGAATCACTTGCTTCGATCCCACAAGATGAGATGGATGCGGGGCGAGGGGCTCTTCCATCGTTTTAGGGAATTTTCCCACTAAAAGTAATGTTTACCCCTGTTGACGTGGAACAAGCAATTTGTCAGAGTGCTAGTTTAAAGGCCCCTGGACCTGATGGAGTCCCCATTGACTTGTTTAAGGGGAACGTAGATCTTTGGGCCCCCTTACTAGCAAATGTATTGAATGCTTACACCACACTAGGTTTTCCCAATACATGGCATGAAGCAATAGTCATCCCAATATTTAAAAAAGGGGACAGACAAGACCCAAAATGTTACCGCCCCATCTCCCTGCTAGACAACCTAATGAAAGTAGCAGGCAGGGTGTTGTTAACCAAATTACAAACCTGGTCTAAGAGCAATGGGATACTCTCAAAATTCCAATATGGTTTTAAGTCGGGTTTGGGAACCATAGAGCAGGGTCTAAACCTGTCCCTTATAATGAATAAATATATTGGAGCAAAAAAAGGGAATCTGTTCCTAACATTCGTTGATTTAACATCGGCGTTTGATTGTTTGGATCATGGAATGCTGTGGAAAACCCTGACCACAATGGGGATAGATAAAAATATTTTAAGTTTTATTCAGGAGTTGTATAGAGATGCAGGCGCCACGGTGAGATTTGGCAAAAATGGCGAGCAAACTAGAAAATTTCCCATAGCAAAGGGTGTTCGCCAAGGCTGCATACTTGCGCCTTTTCTATTCAACTTGTATATTAACGAGGTAGCAGTTTTTTTGAATGATCTGGAGGTGGACTACCCTAAGATAAATGGTCTCGCAGTCCCACTATTGTTATACGCCGATGATGCGGTGATCATGGCCCGCACACAGCGGGGACTCCAAAAGGCGATAATGGGTTTTGCAACCTTTATGAGTTCTAGAGGCCTAAAAATAAATGTGGGGAAAACTTTTACGATGTCATGTACCACCAGTAAAAAAGTTCCTGACTGCAAAACCTTTGTCAATGATTCAAAGATAGCTATGTCTAAAACGTTTTCTTACTTGGGTATTATTTTTAACAATAGGGGGACATGGTCCTCAGCGATCACCTCCCGGAACTTGGCCTTTGCCCGCTCAATAGGCCCGCTCAATTTGCTAAAAAACTCGGCGGGAAACCGGTAGACACACTACTTAAGATTTATGCAGCAAAATGTGTGTCTACAGCTGTTTATGGGGCTGGGATCTGGGGACTTGCAGATAGCTCTCAAATTCAAAGGGTGGAAAATGCTTTCCTGAGGTATCTTCTAGGAGTCCCGCGTTCCACATCTACTACCATATGCCACAACGAACTTGACAGATCCCATATTAGTGATCTGATAAAGATAGCGCCAGTCATGCTGTGGTACAAGATTTGGACATGCGAGGACACGACCTTCAACAGGGAAGTAATTTATGATTGTCTGCAGCAAGCCGAGGGCTCTAAGCAGCCATGGCTGGCCTATGTTAAGAAATTTTTGAACTCCATCGGCCAACCAGAGTTCTTTTCAAACCCAACCTCATGTGCCCAAATGTCAAAAAAAGCATTAAAAGAGACATGTCTTGGTCTATTGGAGGAGAGGAGATATTACCTAGATGGGAATAAGTCTACCATCGTAGCCCATCGCCAGATCCTCCATGATCATGGCCTTCATCCTTATCTGGCGCCAAATTTTTCATGTTACCACAGAATGCTTTTAGCACGAATGAGGACGGAATCTTTTTTTAGGCTAATAACGTTCCCTGTTCCAAATGACTGGTCTGGGAAGTTGATAAAATGCCCGTGTGATGGAGTAGCCACTCAGTCTAATATACATTGTATCCTTTTTTGCCAGTATTATCAGTGGGGGAGGAAAAAACACCTGCTACCACTATTAAGGTTGTGGGGTTTGAGAAGTTGTAAACCTGCCCTCCAGAGATTGTATTTGCTTCAAGATGAGCTTACTATTGTAGTGGTGATAACATTTTTGTCGTTCATCATAAAATGTAGAGGAACCATGAGAAATGATTAGAAGGCTGAGGGTTTGTATGAGTATTATTCTGTGCCTAATAACACCATATAATACATAAATATGTTATATTTACCTCAACCGTTTTTTAAACCTAATGAATTTATCTTCCTACCAAACGAATTTTATGAAAGATTTTATGGTTTTCAAGATTAGATCAATTGATTGATAAGTGTAATGAAGTGTATTCGCTGCAGTGATTTTTAAACCATCAAGTTTTTAATGTTGCGT
Source organism: Lissotriton helveticus (assembly GCF_964261635.1). Taxonomy (NCBI): domain Eukaryota; kingdom Metazoa; phylum Chordata; class Amphibia; order Caudata; family Salamandridae; genus Lissotriton; species Lissotriton helveticus. The sequence goes on along the minus strand of NC_136069.1, from coordinate 535,007,600 downwards.
TTTTGACTGTATTTTGTATTGTTGCTTTTATGGTGTTTGTTAAATACCGAATAAAGCTATCTTTGAATTGGAATTGAATTGAATTAGTAATGCAAATAAAGACAGAACAGACTTGTTAAAAAGGTGATACAGAGCACCTTCCAGAATCACAAATTAAGATCGAGTAAAGGAATATTTATTTCACTGAGTAAGGGGCAGTGCTGGCCTCAGAAATAGCAAGAGAGGGGAAGAATAGGTAGAAAGATAGGGAGAGATGATTGGAAAAGGAAGATGAAGAATAGAGCACCTGCAAGAGCGAGAAATTCGAACAGAAGTGAAGCGAGGTGCAAAATGGGAATGAGGAAAATTAAGCAAAATTGCCATTAGGATGTGCCGACAGGCCCCAGAACTCCTTGAGGCCCCTGCGCTTAATATTTTACAAGATAAGCATTATGAACAATGCACCTCAATCATGTCCAGCAGCAAAACATGACACCCATGCACAGCTTCTCTGCTAATGCACCTCAACAGTAAACTTGCTTAGCAAAAGCATAGAACTCCCACTGTTAATGCAGGGCAGAATAGAATGGTAAAGAAACACAAGAATGATGCTAAATCCACCACAAACATCACCCACCCAGTATAGCAGCATTACACTTTTTTAATCTAATCAAAAGTATCCTGTTGCATCCCAAATTCAGCCTGCACCTGTAAATGCAAGGGCATGGGGTGGGGGGTGAGATATGGCAACTCTACACGGGCCTCTCATGAAACCGAAGACCAATGAATTTTTGTGAGATACAAGAAAGTAGCGTAGCCAGTGTCTCACAGGCCTTAGTGCAAAGAAGGACACAGGTCCATCACTGCTATTCAAATTTTAAAATACATCACTAAAGTGCAGTGGGCCCTTGCGCCTCTGGGCCCGCTGCACCAATGGAAGCTAAGCCCCTGATATGGGAGTCTCAGGGCCCCTTTGTCACATTTTGAGAGAGAACCCACCTTTTACACAACCCATCACAAACACAACTCATGTCCCCCGCCCCCACAAGAAACGTTTTTGTTGAAAATGAAAGAAACCACAAAGGCCGGTCTCCTTACCTTCACGGAGGCTCCCGAGACCACCTCCATGGCTGAGGCTGACACTGGCGAGGGGATAAAAACAAACTAAACCAGGAGAATAACTACCCACAGGCAGGTAACCCCAGGCATTCTCAAAGACAGACCGCTGGAGCGAAAGAGAGACGAGGCTAGCGCTGCGAAACCAACAGCATTGAAAGTCTCGGACTAAACCAGGGTCTCTGAGCCCAAAAGTGTCTCTGGGATTCAGGTTAAAGTTGCAGAGAGGGTTCAAGGGGAGCAGGCTGGGAGCCACATCATTATTTATTTTCCAATGTTCTTACAGGAGATGCTGCTACCTCTACATAGCTGCCAAGGTTTCAGATTGCTTATGTATGACATGTTCATAATTTCAGTGTACTTATGAGTGACATTCAACGACTGTGAGTGACACTTTCTCGCAAGCAAAATCAAGCAGTTAAGACAAGGGGAAACACATATATCAGAAATGACACCCATTTGAGCATCATAAAACTCTAAGTATATCTTAAAACTTCTGCAAATCACCAGAAATGGAAGGGCACTAACCTAGTGTCCAGTTTACTTGTGCTCTTGATCATGACTTGTTAAAAGTAAATTAAATAAGGGTTGTAGAAGGTACCAGTGACACTTATTCCTCTGTAGCGAGCAGCATAGGGCTGGACAGACAATAAAGTAATCAAACACTGCAGTGAGTGTGTTTAATTTTTTTTTTTTTTATTTCAGTAATTTTTTATTGAAAATAAAGAGCATATTTACATGGTACTGGATGAAGAACACATGGGGAAAAAGAAAGAAGAAAAAGTTTAATTTTTATATCAACGTGACCATCATAGCTTCCAGGTTTTCAGACTGCTTATGTGGGACATTTTGGTGGTTTCAGTGTGCATATAGGTGGCATTCACTTGTAACGAGTGACACTGTCTCACAAGTAAATCTAAGCAGTAACTAGTATTTTTGTGATCCACTGTGAATTTTTGTTATGCACAGTAAAAATCCAGCTTCTGTAGTGAACAAGGCCAGACAAATGGAAAACCTTGCAATACAAACAACTCTTCAATGTTTCCCAGATGAGAAGTACATGAAGATGTGCCCCTACATTAGCTGTACCTGAAATAGCCTTCTCGTAAAATGCACCCAAGTTACATATTCTCCTCACTAGAAAAACCCAGAAGTTCCTGCCACATTGATATTAATAAAGGGTTCTGCTGAAAAAACTGCCCACCCGACGGCCTACTCTTTTTGGCGTTGTGTGTAGAATTTGTAGCGGTTCATTATCAGGTTCTCCTCTTTTGCAAATCTGATTTCGAGACGATCAACCGCTTCCTTAAATTCATCAATATCTTGTGGATTAGCTCCTAATGTGATGGGTAAGAATCTGAAGATTCTCTGCCCTTCCTTGCCAAGACTGCTTAAAAGGATAGCCTTTTTCCTTTTAGGTGCAAATTCCTGTCCGTCTAGCGCTTCAAGATAATTATCGAACATTATGTACCAGTCCTCCCATGGTATCTCAGGAACACCAGGCTCGGGTAGGAACTGAGGAGGTAATGTAACTACGAACTGTTGTGCCATTTGGATGGTGTATTAAAGTCAAAAATTAAGGCAAAGATTAGTTTGGCACAATTAGGTTACACATGTGATTAATTTTTAAACATACCTCTGTTGCATGGAGACTGGTAAGGCTCTGCAAGTCGATGTCTTTGCTCTGAGTTATGGCAGGAATGATAAAAAGGGTTTATGCAATGAATTATCGTGTTTGAATTAGTTAAAATGTCCGTCACCCTTATTTATCGATGGTGAGGCTTGGCAGGCAAACAAAAGGAGCTAAGATGGCCGCCGCTAGCGAAAACGAGGCTTGGAGTCCGCTTAACAATTCTCAAGTTGTAAGCCTTGTTCCTGTTTTCTTTTTTTTTTTGAATCCAAAATGGCTGCCGCTAGCGAAAACGAGGCTTGGGATCCGTCTATCACGTCCTGAAGCGCACGCTTTATCCTTGACGGAGCTTGTCGATGTGGTGTTTCCTAGGCGACAAGTTCCAATGGCAGAGAGACGGTGACGTCAGATCCACTGCCGTTACTGGGGTTAGCTATGCGCTCAAGTTCAAAAGTACTTACAGGCACGCCACAGGAGTATCTTTGGCCGGATTTGAGGGGCACCTCCTGGAGATTGACGGAGTCCACACGCAGCAGGTTCGTTTCTCGTCGTGGATGTTCTGCTGTGTTCCGCTGTGTCAACAGGAACGATGTCTTCAATATCACCAGCACCAACAACTGGAAAACGAAAATCTCTGTCGAAGCTGTCTGGCCAGCGCTCAAGACGTCGCCAAAAATTGTGGTAAATGAGGCTAGATACCACGTAGATGTTCAGTTGGTTTATTATAGAAGAACAGCATGAAGCAACCACGACACAAGCTGGCCAGGCACAAACTGTCACTCGCTAGAACACTAGGAGGGAACAGAGCCAACAACATTCTGGAATTTAGAACACAGGTAAGTATGATGGTACAGCATAGAAATAGAAGAAGGTAATATACAACACCTACCAGCTGAGATACCAGCGCGGAACTTAGCTGCTATGAATCAATAAAGATTAAAAACCATCTGAAGTTTGGTAAAGCTCATCAATCGATCCTAATAACACATCTAAAGTACCACCATCAACACCCTATCAACCATGCACCCAAAGGGCGCCCAGAAACCTCCTTGTGAGTATAAGCGCTACATCATCCACAATCACGAAGTGGCACTGTGTAGTCAACACTTCAAAAGTGTCTCAATCCTACAATTTGGAACCTTTCTACATAAATACTAACACAGTACTTTAAAAAAATCCCTATTAATATATCCTCCACATGTTACCTCTTTAATAGGCCGAAATCATGCCTGAACTGCCAGTGCAACGCTGCCCCCTTCAGTTTAAATGTTTCCACCTCTACTGCCCCTACTTCAGACGCCACTTTTGTAATTATTTGATGCTGCTCAGAGCATCACTCCAGGCCTCTCTGTCCCAGATGGGACCCGACCCACCCCAAAACCAAACGGAATGTGAGGCCCCAAAAACACTCTTCTCACTGCCACTTGTGCCTAGAGTTAGAAGGTGGAGCAGCAGGAAAACAAATTAGGAGAGAATGCCCACCTTTGCCCAGTCACTGGGCAGGCCCCCTCCCTGCCGGAACCAATCAGGAGGGCATTAGTATTCCAGAGCCTCTCTCTGTCCACATGGGACCCGGTCCCACAGGGCGAGGCCCAAACACGAAGAAGCTGCAGACTGATCCAGGCATCTCAGCTGCCGAAGTGTGAGAGTCTCAGCTGACTTACTCGCGCCAGTTATTAGTTTCACAAGCTGACTCTGAGACCTGCTCAGTAATCTCACATACAAAGTTGTCTGCTAGTACTGTGAGAAACTAGCTTTTAAACTAACCGTGGATCTTTTGAGATGTAAAACGAAAAGATATTAAGGTGAGGTGACCAGAAACACACAGTTGTTCCGAGCCTGGGCCTGGGCCGTGTTGTGGCCTGTGTGCCACGTGCGCAGCGCCCCTGCCGCTGCGCGCTAATGAGGGGACACGGGACACGCTTCTCGGTCTCCGCGTGGTCCGGACTAGTTCCGTGACCACGCCTCCTTTATTTATATCAAACGCGGGCGTGACGTATCACGTCCGCGCTAACGCACGGCTGCGTGCGAAACCACTAGACTGCATCTAAGCAGTCTTCAAACATTACACTCCTTCCAACCTTTATTAAAACAAAAACCATAGCAAAAGTCCAAATCACATTCGCTTGCTTCAACAGGGCATGTTAGAGTCAAAATGTGGCCGGCAGGCCTGTTACCAGTCTGACGATCAGGAACACCGGTTTCAGCCTACTGCAAAGTCCGCCAACTGCGAAGAGGGGGCTGGGTTCCTTCTCAGTCCATAGCCCGCAGCTTCACCTCGGAACAGGACTCTTCGTGGGACGTGTGGTCGCGCTGGAGTTTGCGACAGTCCGTCGACTGAGGGATGAGGACTTGCAGCGATCGGTGTTCCAGATGTTGGTGAGTTCACTGTGGATTGACCTCCATCATTCTCTTGCTCACTCACTGGGGAAGGAGCGTCGGTGTTTGTTGGGCTTGTCGTCGCTCTGTCCGGTTCCTGGCTGGGTTGGTCTTCGGAGGTGGCAGAGGCCCGTTTGAAGAAGGATACATTTCGGGTCACCGTTTCTCCATCCCGTTGAGCAGTAATCATCGTGCCTGTCCGACGCGTGACTGTCCAAGGTCTGGGTTCAAACGGGAGCCTGAACTTGCTTCCTGGATATCGGTCTCTTACATAGACTCGATCTCTTTCCCCTATGGATGACTCCTTGGCTCGGCATCTGAAACTGGCATATTCGTTTGAACGTCGTCTGTTAAGCAGGGTTTGCCGGGGGTTTGCATCATTTGGGGTCCAGGTGTGGTGATGGGGAATGGTGTCTCGGACTATTCTCCCCATTGTGGACGGCCCCGGGGCCACTGTGGTTGTGCGATGGGGCGTGAGCCGGTATTCTCTGAGGAACGTGTATATTGCTTTCTCCAGCGATGTCTCTTCCGCATGGGCAATTCGGATTACTTTGTTTAGTGTCCTCATAAACCTCTCCACTTCACCGTTGGCTTGAGGCCATCTGGGGGTGATTTTCCTGTGCTGTATTCCCCACTCCTGGAGGTAGTCGGCAAACTCTTGGCTCTGGAATGGCGGGCCATTGTCGGTCTTGACTTGCTCGAAGATGCCATGGGTGGCGATAATTTTCTCAAATTTCGCCGTTACTTCTTTGGCTGCCAATGATGTTATTACTTCCACGTCAGGATATTTGGTCAGGTCGTCAATGACAACTAGCATGTAGCGGCCATCGGCAGGTGTCCAAAATCAGCGCTGACTTGTTCCCAAGGTGTCGTCGGGTTTTCTTCTTTGGCAACTGGGGGTGGTGGTTCAGGTGGACCGGCCGCTTGGCACCAGCGGCACTCCTTGACCATTTGTTCAACTTTCAGATCCATTTCTGGGAACCACACTTTTGCTCTGAGTCTGCTTTTTGTTTTCACCATTCCCTGGTGGCCCCTGTGAGCCAGTTCGACCGCTTGTTGAGTTAAACTCGTAGGCATAACAATTCTGGGTCCTCTGAGGAGGCATCCTTGACTGTCCACGGATAACTCCTCTCTGACCTTGAGGATGGTTTCCAGTGCGCGCTTGGCCTCAGGAGTTCTCTGCTGTAGTGAAGCTTGGAGTGTTTTCCAATTGTTCTGTTGTATGGCTGCTATCGCGAGCTGTAGAACTTCATCACCGCGGGTGGCCTCTACGATCATGTCGATGCTCATGGGTAGGGGTCTTGACCGTTCCAGGATGATTCTCACGTATTCCTCCGTCTCTTCAGCATCTTCCTTTTCTTGGGTAGTTGCTGCTCTCGGATGCCTGGAGAGGTAGTCAGCGGGGTTGGTGGCACCTGGCTTGAACTCCAGCTTGTAATCATATTCTTGAAGTTGCAGGATCCACTTTTCGATTCTAGGTGGAGGTTTGGATACCGATCCTTTGAATAGGGGGAGCAGGGGCTTATGGTCAGTGGAGACGGTGAATGGGTGTCCGTACACGTATACATGGAAATGCCTGCAGGCCTAGTGGATGGCAATGGCCTCTCTCTCTATTTGAGAGTAGCGTTGTTCGGTCTCGGTCAGTGACCGGCTTGCATAGGCTATGGGTGTCCAATCCTCACCTCCTTGGTTCTGTGTTAGAACTGCTCCCAGTCCATACGGGCTAGCGTCTACCGCTATGTTGGTTGCCTTAGTCGGGTCGAAGTATGAGAGGGTCGTGTTGGCCGACAGGGCTGCCTTCGTGGCCTGAAATGCATCCTCTTGTTCGTCTCCCCACTGCCAGGGGGTGGTGGTTTTGGTGAGCTCCCGTAGTGGTCTGGTAATGTTTGACAGGTCGGGGATGAACCGCCCACAGAAGTTCACCATCCCCAGGAAACTCCGAACTTCCGATGTATTGGTGGGCGCCGGGGCTGCTTGTACGTCTCTCACTTTTTCGGGGTCGGGGGCCACTCCTTTGTCGGAGAATGTGTATCCAAAAAAACTGATTCGGTTCTGTAGGAATTGACACTTTTCCCGATGAAGAGTAAGGCCTGATTCCTTGATTCTTTGTAGTACGCTTCGGAGCCTCTGGTGGTGTTCTTCCACGGTGTTCGCGTATATCAGCAGGTCATCGCTGACGTTTAGGACTCCTGTGATTCCGCTTAGGACTTCTCGAATTGTATTCTGGAAAACTTCTGCGGCGCTTGATATCCCGAAATTAAGTCGTCGATAACGCCGGAGTCCCACATGAGTAGAAAATGTGGTGATGTACCTGGAGTCCGGGTGCAATGTTAGCTGATGGTAACCTGATCTTAGGTCCATTTTGGAGAACCATTTAGCTCCATTGAGCTCACCGAGGATATCATCGATGGTCGGTGTCAGATGTCTCTCTCTTCTTACCGCTGCGTTGGGCAGGCGCATATCGACGCATATGCGGACTTGTCCTGGTTGTTTGGGCTTCCGCGCTACGATGATCGGCGACACCCAAGGGGTGGGTCCACTAACTTTCTCAATTATGCCTTGCCTTTCGAGTTCTTCTAGTTCTTGCTCTACCTTTTTCCTTAGGTGGAACGCTATACGTCTGTGCCGAAGAGCCACGGGCTGAATGGATCGGTCAATGTGTAGCAAAACTTCTTTTCCGCGGAGACAGCCAATGCCCTTGAAGGTGTCTTCGAACTCTTCGAGGATCGTGTCCAACTCTTCTTCCAACACCGCCATGGCAAATGATATCAGGCGTAGTTCTTCCGCCGTTTGGCCGCTGAGTAGCATCCCGCTGCCTTCTTTGGTGACGTAGATGGTCGAAGGTGTCCTTTGGTCTTGATGTTGTATCTCCGTTTGGAAACACCCAATTAGTGGTATCGGTGTCTTTTGGCCATAGGCGAAAACTCTAATCTTGGCTGGTTTCAGGGTCGGCTTGTTTCTCAGTTGGTTGTAGACGTTGGCTGCCATGAGTTCGATCGAGGCCCCTGTGTCGATCGTCGCCTTCACCTCTTGGTGCTGTATTGTCAGTCTGCACTTTGGAAGTCTCCGTTTCTTCCTCTGCGGCTGATCTTTGGCGAACACATAGTGCACAGGGTAGTTGTTCGCGTCGTCATCCATGTCTTCGCTCTCAGGGTCTTCCCGTACTGCATGGGCGGCCTCCGGCTTTGGTTTGGATGATCTGCATACAGATGCGAAGTGGTTCATGCGTCCGCATGACCCGCATTTCCTCCCTCGCGCTGGGCAGTCTTGCGCCCGATGCTGTGCACCTCCACAGTATCCACAGTCTTGTCGGCGGTCCGGCGGTCTTCCTCTTCCAGTGGGGCGTTGTTTCGGCCGCACCACGTTGACGTGCTCCGCCACATGGACCTGCTCCGTCTTGACTTGTCTGTGGAGCGCTGCTTCCATATGGGATGCTCTCGCCTGGGATAGCTCCTTTGAGCGGCCTAGTTTCAACATGTCCGCTAAGGGCTTCCCATCTTCTTGGAGGATTTTCACCCGCAGGTCAGAGGAGTAGCAGCCTTGGATGATTTGGCCGTGAATTTCCTCCTGCTCGTCACGGAATCCGCACGTGCTCGCTAGCTCTTTCAGGCGCCCATGGAATGCGTCGAGGGATTCCTCCGCGTTTTGGCGTGCTTGTCTGAAAATGAATCGCTCATAGTCCTTACTTTGCATGGGTTCGAAATGAGCATTGAGCGCGGTGAGCAGCGTGAGGTAGGTGTGGGGGGTGGCTTCCACCAGGGTCTTATAGATCCGATAAATGTCCTTCCCACCAAGATGAAGGAGTAGTGCTCTGCGCCTTTCTCTCCCAGTACCAGCTCCCTCAAAGTAAAATTGGAGTCTCTCCACCCAGTCCTTCCACCTCGGGGCTAGGGAAGCCGGTGCACCATCGACCATGAACGGCTCAATGGGCGGAATGTTCGCCATGGTGAGTGGGGGGATGCCTCTTTGCGCCTTCGGTACGTGGGGCGCAGAAGTTGCCGGCCGGGTATGGCTCACCGTGCAGGCTCCACGAAATGGTGGAAATGACTGTGTTCCTGACCGTTGCCACCAGTGGGGGCCGATGTGATGGGCACCTCAGGGCTATGCTGTCCACCCACCTCCGAGGCGGGGAGGACGTGGGAGGAGGTGAAAATGTCCAGTGCGCTCGCGGCGCCAGCGTCACTACCCAGGGAACTGGTTCCACGTGCGGATGTTAGCTGGGCCCACCAGGGCCTGGAGCGCCGAGGGCAGGCTGCAGGAGGAGGTGATCAGTGCTTCTGGCACTGCATGGGCTCTTTAGGCCCTCGTCGCTATTGTTGTGGCCTGTGTGCCATGTGCGCAGCGCCCCTGCCGCTGCGCGCTAATGAGGGGACACGGGACACGCTTCTCGGTCTCCGCGTGGTCCGGACTAGTTCCGTGACCACGCCTCCTTTATTTATATCAAACGCGGGCGTGACGTATCACGTCCGCGCTAACGCACGGCTGCGTGCGAAACCACTAGACTGCATCTAAGCAGTCTTCAAACATTACAGGCCGCGACCTCTCCGGGGCAGAACTTGTAAACTACAGCAAGTTCTGTTACAAGGCGGCCGCACTGACTGCAAGCAGCTGCCCAAAGGAAATATCTGCAGTTTGTACACTACAAATAATTTAACACATACTCACTCCGGTGGCTGCACTGAACCCCCTCTGTCTAACATACTGCAACTTCACAACAGGTTTCTTTCTTTCTTGCTTGCAATCTGCTATTCATGCGGACCACAACCCAGCAAGCGCGAAGCCACGCCTTCCTCAATACTTCCTGGCCGCTTCCTATCAGCAGGAAGTGACGTCCCCTGCAGCGCATTTAGCAACAACCTGTCAGGTCATTAGATATACTACCTTGAATCTCAGGATGGCAGGCGCTGCCATTCAGCCACACTATGGGGAACCTGATTCGAATCCATGGTACGTCTGGTATGTAGTTGTCATTACTTTAGCTCTAGAAAAGAAAATACCCGTCTTTTTCCACTATGAGAGTGGGGTCAGGACCATGACAGGGGCAGGAAGCGCAGAGAGGCGGGCGGAAGTTAGAGAGGGGGGAGGTGCTTGTTCAAGAAGGCTGAGTCTGCCCTGGGCACTGCGCTGCTTTTTGAGCATGAGGGGCGTGTTTGCAGCTGGGGAGAATGATGTTCAATCATCAGCCTTACGTAGGAGCATCGGCAGGAACTGCTCCGCTGTGTGCTCTCAGACAGTCCTTCCCCAGAGAGGCTGAATGGGCCTCGTAATGCAGCATGCAGCATTCAATTTGAATTATTTTACGGCGTTCACCGGGAAGACCTGTGTGAACTTGAGTGAGTCAACATGGAGTCTAGACCCGGCCCTGAGAAATAAGTGCCGGTGCTAAGCACCAGAAAGCACCGGCACAAATTAAGCACTGCCCCTGTGTAGAATTTCTTCTTCTCTGTGGAGCACTTGGTGTGTAAGGGAAGTAGTTCTGTCTTTCAATGTTCAGGAGCATTCTCCTTTTATAATTTGTGAAGTGAAAGTGAGACTGTTCAATGTACAATGCCAACAGCCATTGCAGCGGCAGATTGATAATAGCCAGCAGTGACGGCTGCATCCGTTTGAAAGTGGTGGGCAAATATTTTGCCCCACTTACAGGCACTGTGAGAAACTAGCAAAGCTCTCAATCTTGATACGTTTGAAACAGTGTTTATTATAGGCTATGATTGAGAGTTCTGGAGTTGAGGTTGAAGTCAAGGCAGTGTGAGTTTTTCACGCTTTATGTAAGTGGGTAAAAAAGCAGTTTTAATTCAAAAGTAATAGCGTACTTATCCACTGCCTTGTTTTCCTCTCAAGTGCCACTGTTCATGCTCCAATTCAGCACCAGGGCCCAGAATCAACTCCTCTAACCAATCTAGGCACTGCTTTCATGCTCTAATGATACTAACCAGCAAGATAGAAGCGCGAGTATTGGTTGGAGAGGGCTGACACAGTGCCCCTACAGACACTGTAGGCCGGTACCTGCTCTCCACCCGGGTGTCTACCACAGTTCAGGTGGAGAGGTTTAAAGTGTGCATGTCATACTGGCCTTCACAATACAGCCAGCCAAAGTGACATGCAAACTTTAAACTGGAGTACCCAACACTCCTTCCTGCGGCCGCCAATCAGCAGCAATGGCCCGCCCTGCCCTGACACCCGGCTCGAGCTGGACACATTGAAAAAAGAAATCATAAAAAAATCATTTTATTGCAGTTTTATTTTACATGCTTGCTCTGCTCACAGCAGTGGGAGCAATGCTACTTCACCCTAGTGGAGGAACCACTGCTGATCCGCAGCAAGTAAATACAGTGAAGTGACTGCCCGCACATGTGGTGACTGTGTGTGACCTCCCTGGGCATCATGCAGCAGGAGAGGATGAAGCTCCTCAAGTGTCTAGTAAGACCTTCCTTTTTATACTATATCTTATGTATATTTATTCATCATTCCTCTGCTGTACGGTGACCCCCTTGCCTATATATCTTTTCTCTGGCTCTACTCTGAAGCCATCTTCTTACCACAAGGTAGGATAGGCTATTTTGGAGAATCCGGATACATTGTGGGACACTGTGATGGAATGGCCCGTAAACCCCTCCCCGAGGACCAAAACCCCCCTATCATGCCTTGTCCGACACCCCCGGGACTGAGTTTAACTCACCGAAACGCCACCGCAGAGACAGGACGCCGAGCAACCTCCATCACCAACGAAACCCCGCCCTTCTCTCTCCCACAGGAGCCAACCCGAGCAACAGGAAGGGAGGAACCATACCAAACTGACCCCGGAAGACCCGCCCCCCTGGCAGAGTCAGCACAGGATAAAAGCCCGGATTCAGCACAACAAGGCGTCGGAGTTTCGTGGCAGGACCCTCTGGCTGGAGACGGAGAAGGTGACCAGACGTGCGAGGAAGAAGTGTGGACGGAGGAGTGGTGGAGTCCCTTGGAGGTGGCTGGAGAGCGGCCGTAACTCAAAGGAGAGTTACGGCGGACCGCGTGAGTGCCTTTTGCCTCCTTTATCCCTACTCACTAGGAGTTCGTGTTAAAGTCCCTGTATATATACCCTCTCTCCATAGTCACACTCCCCAGGCACTGTATTATAGTCACACTACCCGTGCACTGTATTATACGTATATAGCACTTCACTGTAGAAAGCCCTTTTGTTACTCGCACACCCCACCCCAGCACCCTCTCTATTACCCTGACCTGTGTTCCTTATTCCCGGTACCGTCCTTCCCACACTGTCCGTTTCCGACCCCGCTCTTGCACTACCCGGGTGAAGGTGTACAGTTGAGACTCTCTGTCTACTTGATCAGACTAACGGTCCCTTGTTTGTTTCCTCTCTTCCGGTCCTCCTGGGAGCCTCCCCGTCATCGGAATATATCCGGACCGTCCGTGGACATCAAGAGGAGAAGAAGCAGCGCCTCTGTCTTCATCGCCTGGTGCTACACCTCGGACCTGTTGGGACTTTCTGTGCTGTACATCAGTAATAAAGACCGAATATTGCCAACTATATACGGCCTCCTCGCCTGCTTTTCCGGCCCGCTACACTCACTCCACGACATTTGGTGTCAGAAGTGGGATCTGCTGGAGGTATGGAGGCCGTAATAAAGAAGATGGCCGAGTCCCAAGAACACTTCGGGAAACTCATGGAGCAATTCCTGAAGACTGCCGAAGACGACAGAGGTCAGCTCCACGATGTTCTGAAAGGCCAGGGGGCGACCCATGAAGACACCATGACCAAGTTAGCAGACGCCCTGGGCCAACAAAGACCGATGACCTCTCTCCCCTCTGTCGTTCTTCAGAAATATGTCCCCGGAGAAGACCCGGACTATTTTTTCACAAACTTTGAGAGGATAGCTCATGCCGCCAATTGGCCTGCCGATCGTTGGGGACAGTATTTGGGTCCACTCCTCACCGGTGACCTCCAAGCCGCCTACCAACAGGCCAATATCCAGGGCAACACTCCCTATGCTGACATTAAAAGGTGCATCCTAGAACGCCTTGGCATCGATGATGATACCTACAGGGTGAAACTTCGCCAGGCCAGGGAAAAGCCCCAAGAGAACCCGAGAGCCCTCTCCTTTCGGATCCGCGATCTCGCCAACCGATGGTTGCGTCCCGAAACCTCTACCAAGGAGAACATATTGGAGAAGATCTATCTGGAACAGTTCCTTAACTCCTTACACCCGGCTACCCAACGCTGGGTGAGGCAGCACTCCCGCCTCACCCTTGAGACTGCTATAGAGATAGCATCTGCCTATAGCAGGGCACAAGAACTGCAGCGGGGTAAGGACGACCACCCCCACAGGCCCCTGTCTACTACGCCCACTCGCCCAACCCGGCCTCCCCAGGGCCGTCGACCAGAACCACCACCACTATTTCCCTCCCCCGTAGTGTTCCGAACCCCGACTCCCGGACCCCAGTGTTATTCCTGTGGTGGGTTCGGACACATTGCACGGATGTGTCCACAAAAGGAGGAACCGATGGAGGTCGGTTTCGTCAGGAACTACCTGTGTAACCCTCCCGGTTACACGCCACCGCCGTTCTATTGTCCAGTGTCCATAAATGGACAGCCCCTGAGGGCTCTCGCCGATACTGGATGTCGACAGAGTGTTCTACGACCACAAGACCTTGCCCAACCCCTCAGCAATCCTACTGGGGTTGTAGCTATTCAATGCGTGCATGGAGACACTAAACAATATCCCACCACTCAGGTACGAGTCCAACATTCCCAAGACCCCGGGACCTCTCTCACTGTGGGCCTTGTACCCGCATTGCCAGAACAAGCTATCTTAGGGAGTGATTATCCGGGTCTACCGATGCTCTTACAAAAGACTTCCGACTCCCTGACTCAGTGGTGGAAAGAGGCTCCCTATCCCGAGTGTCCCGACCCAGTGCCTGATCCCAAACCCCACAAACCTAGGAGTCAAAAGAGAAGAGAAAAGAAGGAACACCACAGCGCTTATCCTGCCATTATTGACGAACACCCCTGGCAGACAGACCAAGAGTTCAGGGCCGCCCAACGAGAAGATCCTCTGCTACAGGAGGCCTGGGGAAAAGCAATCGATCACGAAGATCCCTTACAAGTAGGTCCTTACTTCATTAAGAAAAATGGATTGTTATATCGAAAGGGGGGGCCCCAACAGAATGCTCAGTTGCTTGTCCCCGGCCCCTTTCAAGACAAAGTCCTTTTTTTGGCGCATAGTCACCTGTTGGGGGGTCATTTCGGGGACGAGAAAACCAGCCAAGCCATCTTGGAGAAATTCTACTGGCCGGGGGTGTATCAAAGGATCAAGACTTACTGCCGCGAATGCATAACATGCCAAAAAAACAGCCGACACAGACCACCCCGTGTCCCTTTGCAACCCCTCCCTGTCATAGATGTTCCCTTCAGCCGCATCGAGATGGACATAATCGGTCCCCTCTTGCCCTCCCGTAGCGGGTGTCGCTATGCCCTGGTCATAGTGGACTATGCCACCCGCTTCCCGGAGGCTATACCCCTCCGCCAACCTACCAGCACAGGCAATAGCGAAAGCTCTGATCGCCTTGTTCTCGCGGGTTGGCTTCCCGCGGGAAATCCTCACCGACCAGGGCACCCCCTTCGTTTCAGCCCTTATGAAACGGGTATGTGCGGAGTTGGGAATTAAACAAATCCGGACCTCTGCGTATCACCCGCAAACAGACGGACTCGTAGAACGATACAACGCCACGTTGAAGCAAACGTTAAAAAAACTCTTAGGCCTCGAAGCGAAGAGATGGGAAGACATGCTTCCTTTGGCCTTGTTTGCGATCCGTTGTAAAACCCAGAGCAGCACGGGGTACTCCCCATATGAATTACTGTACGGTCGAGCCCCCCGTACCCTCCTAGACATGGCCCAGGAGGCCTGGGAAGCTGAACCGGATCGAACACGTCCACTCCCAGAATATATGCAAAACCTCAAGACACATCTGTCTATGATTCGTGATATTGTCCGGCAAAACTTAGAGACCGCTCAGGACAACCAAAAGAGACAATATGACAAGGGCACTCGCAGTCGGGTCTTTGCGGTCAACGACCTAGTGCTCCTTATGATGCCCTCGTCCGATCACAAATTATTGGGCCAATGGCAAGGACCCTACCCCATCCTTCGGCAAGTAACACCCGTCACGTACGAGATAGAACTGGATCCTACCCGAGGCACCTCTCAAATCTTTCATGTTAACCTGCTTAAAAAGTGGGAAGGACCCCGTCCGGTGCTGTCGGGAACCCAGAAGAACCACATCTTCTCTTTCGACCCTTGTCTAGATTCCGACCTTAACCCGGTTCAAATCCAGGAGCTACGCCACACCTTGGAACCCTTGAAAGGCGTCTTCTCGACCTCCCCCGGTCGAACCACGGTCACCGAACACAGGATTGAAACCGAACGTGGGAAAGTGGTTCGCCTGAGGCCGTATAGAGTACCAGAGGCCCGT
Organism: Lissotriton helveticus; assembly: GCF_964261635.1. Classification (NCBI taxonomy): domain Eukaryota; kingdom Metazoa; phylum Chordata; class Amphibia; order Caudata; family Salamandridae; genus Lissotriton; species Lissotriton helveticus. The sequence continues at coordinate 534,992,026 of NC_136069.1, read as the reverse complement.
AGGGATGTCATCCGTCAGGAAGTGGAAGTCATGCAACAAATGGGAATAATTGAACCCTCAGTCAGCGAGTGGAACTCCCCTATCGTTTTGGTACCGAAACCGGACGGCTCGGTCCGTTTCTGCATCGACTTCCGGGAGGTCAACAAGGTCTCCAAGTTTGACACCTACCCCTTACCCAGGGTGGACGAAATGATCGAAAAAATAGGACAAGCAAAATTCATTTCCACGCTCGATCTCTGCAAGGGGTACTGGCAGATACCCCTCCGGGAACAAGATAGAAGAAAAACTGCCTTTTCTACCCCGGACGGGTTATATCAATTCCTTGTCATGCCCTTTGGACTTCATGGCGCCCCCGCCACCTTCCAAAGGGCCATGAACCAGGTCCTGCGACCCCATACAGCGTACGCAGGCGCGTATCTAGATGACATCGTCATCTTTAGCGACAGCTGGCCGCAACACCTACAGCACCTATCCAGTGTTATCAGCTCCTTAGGCTCATACGGGTTTGCCATCAATCCGGCCAAAACCACGTTGGCCGCAAAAACAGTTAAATATTTGGGGTTTCTTCTGGGGGACGGCCTGATTAGACCCCAAGAGAGCAAAACGGCAGCCATCCGATCCCTCCCGTTTCCACAAACAAAAAAAGACCTCCGAGCCTTCCTAGGACTCCTGGGGTATTATCGGCGCTTTGTGCCCAACTTTTCTCAAAGAGCAGCACCCCTCACGGACCTGTTGAAAAAAACAAACCGCTCAGATGAGCAACTCAGGAATCCCTCCTCGGAAGCCTGGCATGCCTTTACAGACCTCAAAGAAGCCTTGACCTCGGGTCCTGTATTGGTCCCCCCCAATTATTCAGCCCCTTTCATCCTCCAGACAGATGCATCGGACTACGGCTTAGGGGCCGTATTGTCCCAGAAGGATGCCGTGGGAAATGAACGACCCATTCTATTTGTGAGCCGCAAACTCTTCCCCCGGGAAAAACAATATGCGGTGGTTGAAAAAGAAGCCTTAGCCATCAAGTGGGCGGTAGAAAGTCTTCGTTATTACCTTGAGGGCAGGGACTTCATACTCTATACGGATCACGCCCCTTTGGAGTGGATGGCCAGGAACAAAGGGCAGAACGACCGGGTCCTGCGTTGGTTTTTGTCTCTCCAACCCTTTCATTTCCAAACCAAACATAGAAAGGGTTCCGATCAAGGTAATGCGGATTTTCTGTCCCGGTATCCGCATTCTCCTCCCGTTACAAGAAGGACAGCTAGGGGAAGGGGATGTGATGGAACGGCCCGTAAACCCCTCCCCGAGGACCAAAACCCCCCTATCATGCCTTGTCCGACACCCCCGGGACTGAGTTTAACTCACCGAAACGCCACCGCCGAGACAGGACGCCGAGCAACCTCCATCACCAACGAAACCCCGCCCTTCTCTCTCCCACAGGAGCCAACCCGAGCAACAGGAAGGGAGGAACCATACCAAACTGACCCCGGAAGACCCGCCCCCCTGGCAGAGTCAGCACAGGATAAAAGCCCGGATTCAGCACAACAAGGCGTCGGAGTTTCGTGGCAGGACCCTCTGGCTGGAGACGGAGAAGGTGACCAGACGTGCGAGGAAGAAGTGTGGACGGAGGAGTGGTGGAGTCCCTTGGAGGTGGCTGGAGAGCGGCCGTAACTCAAAGGAGAGTTACGGCGGACCGCGTGAGTGCCTTTTGCCTCCTTTATCCCTACTCACTAGGAGTTCGTGTTAAAGTCCCTGTATATATACCCTCTCTCCATAGTCACACTCCCCAGGCACTGTATTATAGTCACACTACCCGTGCACTGTATTATACGTATATAGCACTTCACTGTAGAAAGCCCTTTTGTTACTCGCACACCCCACCCCAGCACCCTCTCTATTACCCTGACCTGTGTTCCTTATTCCCGGTACCGTCCTTCCCACACTGTCCGTTTCCGACCCCGCTCTTGCACTACCCGGGTGAAGGTGTACAGTTGAGACTCTCTGTCTACTTGATCAGACTAACGGTCCCTTGTTTGTTTCCTCTCTTCCGGTCCTCCTGGGAGCCTCCCCGTCATCGGAATATATCCGGACCGTCCGTGGACATCAAGAGGAGAAGAAGCAGCGCCTCTGTCTTCATCGCCTGGTGCTACACCTCGGACCTGTTGGGACTTTCTGTGCTGTACATCAGTAATAAAGACCGAATATTGCCAACTATATACGGCCTCCTCGCCTGCTTTTCCGGCCCGCTACACTCACTCCACGACAGACACCTTATTATAATTTGCACTTTTTTCACTTGGGTTGGTCTGGTGAGAAGTTTGCACCCTTTTTGCAGTATTATACAATATTAGCTAAGTTTGAATTTTTCATACATTTCACTTAGTGATTCACAAGGTTGTTTAGAAGACACAGGGGCATATTTACAAGCCCCTACCACCAAATGAATGTCACTTTAGGCGATCTCTGCTACGCCTTATTTACAAGGCAGCGTTAAGCAACTAAACGTGGCTTAACGATGCTTTGTAAATAAGGCACCCTTTCACACTGTAGTTAGAGTGAAAGGGGAGGGCAATAGGTGTTGCGGTGGACGTTTCACCTCAATAACCATTGATTTTGACGCTGCCCCCTATTTACAAGGGCAGCGTAAATAGGAGGCATTACGCAGCACACATAGAAGTGCCAAAACACCATGTAGCCGCTTCGCCGCAACGGACATTCCGCCTCGGTGCGGAAAAAAATGATGCGTGCGCAGTTCGGGCGGCCGGGGGCCGTCCGACGCATCGAAAAGGCTAAAGATTGTTTATGTGCAGGAAGGGACACCTTCCTTATTTATGTGCAGGAAGGGAAACCTTTCTTCACATGAACAATCTTCCCCTTAACACAGGCACCCTTGCACTATGGTGCAAGGGTGCCTGCGTTGGCTCTTAGTGCCAGCGCAGGGGGAAACATAGGACTGCACCAAATTGTTGTAAATATGGTGCAGCCCTTTGTTTCAGAAGTGGCAGAGTGTGGCATTAAGGCAAGGAGGCTAACGCCACGCTCCGCCACTTCGTTGTAAATATGCCCCACAATTTGCTTTGCGTTTTAGCAATAGGAGGTGCAGTGCAAGCACTCGCTAGCACTGCACAGCAGGCCCTGAACTTTTTTTGGTTTCCATAGTTGCAAATGACTCAGACCCAAGCAAATTTGCAAACGCTTTTTTTGCGCTAGGCCCCAGGCAAGTTGGTTGTTGTTTTGCTTTTCATCATGCACATTCAGAAGTAGTTTCCATATTACGTGTGTGTTTGCATATGAAAAGAAATCAAAAGCACAACCACAATATATATTAACATTTTTCCAAGATGCACGGTGAATCTTAAAAAGCTCGAGATGGTAAGAGAAATGTAAATGTGGTGAACATTTTTAGGGGAATTATTATCAATGGCCAAGTATATTTTATTGGTAACATAATAAGAATACTAAAGGTGCACTGTTTGTGAATTTCTATCTGAACCCTGGAGAGGATTTAAACGTTGTCTAAAACACATCTACGTTACGAGGTTGCTCTCTGCCAGAGCGCAAGTTATTTGTATGCTAAGAAGTCAGGTCACAGCTTGCCTCCATCTCAGATATGCGACCCCGGCCCATGTCCTTGGCAGCCTTCTCAATCCCGAGTTATACTCTTTCACTCGCATTTTATGCTCCAATAAACCTCCCAGCTCCTGTCCCCGCTACGGCCGCCATGTTCTCGATCGTCGCGCGCCCATACTAGTCCACGATTTAATTTCATCTCACTCGGGTTACTGCACATCCGGAGGCTGAATGATTCAGCCACCTCGCGGTGCTCCTACAAAGGTTAATAAACCGAGGAGCATTTGTGTGGCGATCATAAAAAGTGCATCTTGTTTATTAGTGTCCTGGAATACAGAATGTAGCCTCTTGTGACCAATTTAGTGATCACGTAAAAGGAATGCAGAATGCTTGGCGAGGCCCTTCAGCCGCTTTGACGGGCCAGTGCTGAGTGACTATGCATCGTTTTGGCTAATAAAACCAATGTGCTCTTCAGACACCGCCACTGCTGTATCTCCTAGACAAACTTCACCAACAGAAACACATGCCTGACACAAAATTACGGCTCCCGCACCATCCTCTTCTCCACAGAATGTGGTGAGGGGTCTCACAAACATTTATAGGCTTGAGACCGAGTTGGGGGCACCGGAAACGGTGGGGGCCGCCCAGTGCTTAATTTGAGCCTGTCTTTTCCGTCAACACCAGCACTTTTGAAAGTCTGCCACACGGTGGCGCAGTTTAAAGTGCACAACAACAGCTCTTTATTACATTAATATGCATTCAAAATTACTAATATCTGCTACCCAGGCCATTATTATAGCTTTGGGGACCTGGAATAGACTTAATTTTCACACTTGTGGGAATGTGATGGTTGGTAGTTGTATTGTCATTGGCAGCGCTGGCAGAGGCATTGGCTGGTGTAAGCTGCAGTGACCCAAAGAGGGCATTGGCACTTATATATATATTTTTTTTAATAAATTAGGCACTGCTTTCAGGGCTCCATTGGCTGACTGAAGGCTTTCATGAAGGGCAATGCAAACACAAGGAGATGATGGACAGAGCGCTGAAACTTTTCAGACATTCACCCCAGTCACAGATCTGGGTTGAATCCATTATCTTTCTTTAGCTCACTTCGCCACCCCAGTTCAGACCCAGCCATATACAAATTAGTCTTGACCCTATTCCTCATGGGAACAGTCCAGCCCGAACTGTCAAGCCAAGTCTTCCCTGGACTGGAAACCAGCATCCTGGGACCGGTTTCAGGGAAACATCCCTCATCAGCCAGGCTAGCTTAAATTCAGTGGCAAAGTGAGCAAGGGACCCACATCTGGCCATACCTTGCCAACTTAGGGCAAACAAAGCAAACACAAGGAGATGTTGGACGGAGCGCTGAAACTTTTCAGACACTCATCCCCAGTCCCAGATCTGGGTTGAATTCATCATTGTTCTTTAGCTCACTTCGCCACCCCAGTTCAGACCCAGCCATATGCTAATCAGTCTTCACCCTATTCCTCATGGGAACTGTCCAGCCGAACTGCCAAACCAGGTCTTTCCTGGACCAGAAACAAGCATCGTGGGACCGGTTTCGGGGTAACATACATCATCAGCGAGGCTAGCTTGAATCCAGGTCCCAGGATGCTTGTTTTCCGGTCCAGGGAGGACCTGGCCTGGCAGTTCAGGCTGGACTGTTCAATTTGGGAACAGGGTCAAGGCTGATTTGCATATGCCTGGGTCCAAACTGGAATAGCGTGGCGAGCAAAATAACATCAGATTAAACCCAGATCTGTGACTGGGGTGAATGTTTGACAATGTTCAACATTCCATCCATCATCTTTTTGTGTTGCATTTTCACCCTAAGTGGGAAGGATATGCCCAGATGTGGGTCAAGACTAATTTACATATGGCTGGTTCCAAACTAGAATGGTGTCGCGAGCGATGGATTAAACCCAGATCTGTGACTGCAGGTGAATGTTTGACAATGTTCAACATTCCGTCCATCGTCTTTTTGTGTTCCATGAAGGGCAATGTCATTAGCAACAGTTGACCTTCCGCAGTGTCAGAAATGTGGCAATAGGAAGTGGGTATCATGCTGACTCTATACCCTGGATTCACTTCAGCACAATGGGTCTCCATAATTCCAAGACCAGAAAATGACCAGTGAGATGCTCATATGCGGGTGTTTGACTGAAGCCACAGAGCCAATTAATATCACCATTCTCACAAACCGAAAGGTCCAGCCAATGAGACTTGTATCAAGTTTTCCCTCTTAAGAGGGCTGTGTGAGATAGCAGGAGCTTGCATCTATGTGCAGCAGCGGATGTGGCCCAGGTGGGGGCTTCTTTAGAAAGAATCTAGTTATATTCCCTCCAGACTCCAGCAGCAACCACCTCAAGTGTATCCTGCTCAACACCCGCTCCGTCCACAGACACGCCGTAGAACTCTGGAACCTCCTCGACTCCACCGCCCCCGACGTTGCCTTCCTCACCGAGACCTGGATGAACGCCTCCTCAGCCCCAGACATCGCCATCGCCATCCCGGAGGGCTACAAGATCATCCGAAGAGACCGCGACAACCAGACTGGAGGAGGCATCGCCATCATCCACAGAGACACCATCCACATCACGACCAACACCGACGACACCCTAACCACCGCTGAACACCTGCACTTCCAGATCCACACCAACCCGAAGACCACCCTCAGAGGCACCCTGATCTACCGACCCCCGGGACCACGCACACGATTCAGCGAGGACATCGCCGACTTCGTCAGCCCGCACGCTCTCCCCTCCGCCGACTACATCCTCCTGGGGGACCTCAACTTCCACCTGGAGAACAACAGCGACCGCAACACCATCAGCCTGCTCGACAACCTCGCCAACCTCGGACTCAAGCAACTGGTGACCACCCCCACCCACCTCGCCGGACACACACTCGACGCCGTCTTCTCATCCAGCAAAGACGTCACCTTCAGCCACGCAACAGAACTCCACTGGACGGACCACAGCTGCGTCCACTTCACCTTCAGAAGAACGACGATCCACCACCACCAGCAACAGGTCGCCCGAAGAAGCTGGAACAAGATCACAGCCGACCAGCTCACCGCTTCCCTGAGCCAGCACCCTCCCGCAAGCTCAGCGAACCCCAGCCAGGCCGCCGACAACCTCACGAAGTGGATCAACGACTGCGCGGACGAACTCGCCCCTTTGAGAACCCCACCCAGCAGACCCGGCAGCAGAAAAACACCATGGTTCACCGACGAACTCAAGAGCTCCAAGAAGAACTGTCGAGCCCTTGAGAAAGCCTGGAGAAGGGAACCAACGACGGACAACATGACCACCCTCAAGCTCGCCACCCGGAAACACCACCAACTGATCCGCGCCACCAAGAAAAATACATACAAGGATCGACTGGACAACAACGCACACAACTGCAAGGAACTCTTCAACATCGTGAAAGAGCTGTCCAACCCCAACGCCGGAAACAATGACATCACCCCGTCGCAAGAACTCTGCAACTCCCTCGCGTCCTACTTCCACAACAAGATCACGGACATACACAACAGCTTCAACGACCAACCAACGCAAGCCACAACCGCAACGACGCCACCCACCACCACCCTCCGCACCTGGACCCCGATCAGCACCGAAGACACCATCCGCACCATGAACTCCATCCATTCCGGATCTCCGACTGACCCCTGCCCTCACCACGTCTTCAACAAAGCCGACGCTGTCCTCGCACCCCACCTGCGGGACATCATCAACACCTCCTTCGACACCGCCACCTTCCCTGAGAGCTGGAAGCACGCCGAACTCAGCGCTCTCCTCAAGAAACCCACAGCAGACCCCACCGACCTCAAGAACTACCGTCCCATCTCGCTCCTCCCGTTCCCGGCCAAAGTCATCGAGAAGACCGTCAACAAACAGCTGGCCGCCTTCCTCGAGACGAATGGATCCCTCGACCCCTCACAGTCGGGCTTCCGAGCGAACCACAGCACCGAGACCGCCCTCATCGCCGCCACCGATGACCTTCGAACTCTGATGGACAACGGAGAAACAGCGGCCCTCATCCTCCTGGACCTCTCCGCGGCTTTCGACACTGTCTGCCACCGCACCCTAGTACAGCGCCTCAGCAACATCGGAATCCAGGAGAAGGCACTGGAATGGATCACCTCCTTCCTCGACGGAAGAACACAGAGAGTCCGCCTACCACCGTACAAGTCAGAGGCCACCAAAGTCATCTGCGGCGTCCCTCAAGGATCCTCACTGAGCCCCACCCTCTTCAACGTCTACATGAGCCCCCTCGCGACCATCGCACGCCAACACAACCTCAACATAATCTCCTACGCCGACGACACCCAGCTGATCCTCTCCCTGACCAACGACCCCGCCACCGCCAGAGCCAACCTGCACGAAGGGATAAGAGATGTAGCCGAATGGATGACGACCAGCCGCCTGAAACTGAACTCGGACAAGACGGAGGTCCTCATCCTGGGCTCCTCGCCCTCCGCCTGGGACGACTCCTGGTGGCCCCCCGCCCTGGGCACCGCACCCAAACCGACGGACCACGCACGCAACCTGGGCTTCATCCTGGACTCCTCCCTCTCCATGACCAGACAAGTCAACGCCGTCTCCTCGTCATGCTTCAACATCCTGCGCATGCTACGTAAGATCTTCCGGTGGATCCCCACCGAGACGAGGAAGACGGTCACCCAGGCCCTCGTCACCAGCCGACTGGACTACGGCAACGCCCTCTACGCCGGAACCACTGCCAAACTCCAGAAGAGACTCCAGCGGATCCAGAACGCCTCGGCGAGACTCATCCTCGACATCCCCCGACGCAGCCACATCTCCGGACACCTGAGAGATCTGCACTGGCTCCCGGTCAACAAGAGAATCACCTTCCGTCTCCTCACCCACGCGCACAAAGCCCTACACGACCAAGGCCCGAGCTACCTCAACAACCGGGTCAACTTCTACACTCCCAAGCGCCTCCTCAGATCAACCAACCACGCCCTCGCCGCCGTCCCCCGCATCCGAAGAGCGACAACAGGAGGAAGATCCTTCTCCTACCTGGCCGCCAAGACCTGGAACTCACTCCCGACCGACCTGCGCCTGACCCAGGACCACCTCTCCTTCAGGAAGAAGCTCAAGACCTGGCTGTTCGAGCAGTAATGGCACCCCCCCCCCACCCAGCGCCTTGAGACCCTACGGGTGAGTAGTGCGCTCTACAAATGACCTGATTGATTGATTGAGACTAGCTGAACGAATGGAAGGGTAGGAAGTGAATGGGGGTTGGGTTATCTTCTTCCATCCTGCAAACACCCTTTACGTATCATGATACATGTTTACAGTTGTGCCTGTGATGTTTGTTATGCCCTCATAGGTCATATACACCCACTAATGCTAATCAAGGATTACACTATCCATGTTTCTGAACATTATATTATATTATATAACATTATATTTTGTTTAAACATAAGGATACGAAGGTTTCTGCATCAACCAGAATCTGTGAATTCCACTTTAAAAAAGAAGTCTGGGAAGCACCTACAAAAGCACACACAATCTGATGGGGAAATGTTTTAATTAATCTCAGTCACTGTGTGCTGCATTCCTCTTCATTTTTCACGAGGCACTCCACAAACTAATACAAGCATTGGGAAAGCTAATAGGTTTCACCTCTGCGGAATCTATTGGTTTTGTCAATGTTTTTTAGACATGTTACACAGCAGCGCATGCTTATACATTGAAGCATAGCTTTAAGTTAGAAAAAGCACAATAACAAAGTCAACGCAGTCTGCGTCATAGCTCTTTCATTTACTTTTAAACTATGTTGAGTCTTTTTTAAAAATGTGTGTGTGGGCTCTGAGCCCACCTAGGCAGGACTCCCAGGCAAACTTATTACAGTACAAGTCCACACACCACCATCTTTTGTGCATACTTGGTTGCCAGAAAATTGACCAAAGTAGTAACAGTAATCAAAGGATAATATCAGGCTTAAAGGCCAACTTTTTTGAAAGCATGCTGTGTCTCTCCCCATGACTGGTATAAATCATCTTTTGAGGACAGTGTAAATACTTGATATACTATCCACATGTGCTTCCCAAACTGCATGTATGTATTGTATATAAGCTTTGCTAGAACAGTGTTCTCCCTTAACCCCTAAATCCACTCAGACGAAATAAAATTGCAAGTTCACATGTATCCTGTAAAATAAACAAATCCTTAAGGAGCCTAGGGGCAATATGAATGAACACATTCTCCTATAGACACAAAATGGGCAAAACCCTTTCATACATCTGGCCGTAGCACACAGCTACTTGTACATCCATCAGTTTGCATGTTTGATTAACCCAATCCCTGACATGGGCAGGCAGCAGAAGCAGCTCGCAGAGCTGAATTTTCTTCCACGTTTGTGTGCTTTGTGTGTTTGTGACATTTTTATTATTGCATATATATAATCAGAAAAGCTTTGGTAAGAAATGGGGTAATGGAATGCAAACTGTGGGACTTGGCCCTTTTTGGCTAAAGTTCCCTAAGCCTTTTAATAATAATAATAATAATAATAATAGTTGCATTTCTAAAGCGCCTGGTTACACTGAACCAGTGTGTCCCCACGCTACGGTATCAACTAACAGAACGCAGCATACACAATATCCTGATTAGCAGAACAAGATTATACCACAGAGCTTTTTTCTGACATGTGTTGACAACTTAGATGCTTTGGACACTTTGCCACTGCTAAACAGTGTCAAAGTGCAAGTTCTCCCTGTGTAGAGTATAATGGAGATTGGCCGTCCATTATTGGTATGTTTGCTTTACTAGTAAAGTCCCTAGTAAAGTGCAATATGTGTGACAGGGCTAGTAATGCAAATGCTACTAGTTAGCTTGCAGCCCTTATTGTTCTACACACTCAAGTAGCCTTGAGAAGGGAACTTAGGTCTGCCATTGCAGGGCCTGGGCGCAGTTTCCTAAACTGCTATGTTGATCTGGTGAGTGCACGCACTTACCAGACTCTGCCCTTCCCTTTCCATACACCTCAGGCACCCCTATGGTAGGTCTAGGGTACCCCCTGAACAGGAGGCAGTACATGTGAAAGGTGGGACATGGGGAGGGTGTTACTAGGAAAGCGGTAGTGAGGAGAAGTACAATGTCAAAAAGGGGGCACATATTCCAGACGTCGGGTGAAGATATCTGAACTAATGTGCAGTCCGGGAAGTGAGGCGATTAGGAACAGGTTGTTACTTCAGAGCAGGAGAAGATGGGGGCACAGATTCCAGTAGTTGAGAAAGCTATACTGCTTGGGAGTCTCTATGATTCCGCTAGTATTTGCTTTGTCCTTTACCTAAGTAATCACATAATATACATGGTGCCGCCTGGCATTAGATCATATTTACAAGGGAATTGTTTACACATGACAGGGCCAACTGGACTGCTGTCAGAACCATCACAAAGTGAACTTAGTAAAGGTAACACAGATCATAAACGTACAACCAGTAACCACTGGATATCACTGTACTTAGCATCAGCCTGAAACATAAACCACATTATGCACAGCATCACATTAGGCGCCAAACGCATTGTACGGCCATAATCTCAATAGTCTAATATTAGACCCTAACCTCCTAAGTACCACTAACATTAGCGGCATAAAGCACAGGGTGGAACATAATCTCACTAGCATAAACCATAATATGCAAGACAGTCTCATACACATAAAAAACACATTTAGAAGTAACCAGGACAGGGGGCGTAAATCATACTACATGAAATACACTTCCTAGCACCACATAATCACATTGGGCCTGGCGCCCAACAAACCTCCCAGTCCCCCTGACCAACTGGCCATCTCAAAGGGGCTCACATGCCCTGTGTCCAAAATGTCAGGATTGCTGCCAATGCAGCGAAAGTCCAGAGTGCGCACTTGCACAAACCTAAACGTTGAAGTTGGCACTACGTGCAGAGTCAAGGAAGTGGTAAGGAGGCAGACTAGTGCTGTCTCTTCCCCAAAACAAAAGTTTAAAAAAAAAACAATTTACCATTTCTGTCTTTGCCTGTGGTTGTTACAGTTTAAAATTGTAGTTTTAACCTGCCGGTGATCGGATATTTTATCACCTGTTTTGTGTTTTAAACTTGTGTTTTTTTCCTGCTCATGATTGCTTCCATTTAACGTTTTGAATTGTGGGATTTGCAGTCCAAACTCTGTAGTTTTTCACGCTATTGCTGATGACTTTCAGTTTTCCCTCCAAATTTCTCCTTTGCTCTGTGCTAAGACCTGTATGTTAATACAGATTTATATTTATTATATTGTTTTGTAACCTATGAAATTGCCTATCTTTGAACTCCAATAAAAAATTATGACACAAAAAAAAAAAAAACAGGGCACACCCAGCCACCATTTTGTGTTCACAAGCCAGTGAAACCAGCCCCCCTGCCTCCCCCTCCTCCCAGCAACAGGGATATTCTACATCAGAGGGTGCTTCTGTGAGTTGTTTAAACTGTGTTTACTAGGGACTGTGCACTTCGTTTTCTGGCCAGTAGAGGGAGTAAAGTTTTATTCAAACAGTATTGTTAGATTTCAAGATAGTGAGGCCTTTACCTGCAGAAGTCCAAAGTGTGGATTCAGCCTGTCTGTTTCCTAGGAGATTCTGAACAGGAAAAGCAGCTTCCAACTCCCTGGCCAGCAAACCTTGTCTGAGGTCGCTGGGACCTTATATGGTCTGATATTGTTTGGTACATGAGTACATTGATTGGTGGTTGTATCTGATGTTTCTACTGGATTAGGGTTAGTGTCCTCATTGGTTGGGTATTTGAGTGTTCTGATTGGTTTCTGGGTCTGTGATTCAATCAATGCAGGGTTGGGACTAGGGCTAGGGTTAAGATTTCTATTGGAAGTAGGGACTAGGGTATCCTGTGTTATTGGTTGTTGAGACTAGGGTGGGACTAGGGCTAGGGTTAGACTTTTAATTGGAAGTAGCGATTAGGGTTTCTGGTGTGATTGGTTTCTGGACTGGTTGTGGGACTAAGAGTAGGGATAGGCTTTCTATCGGAGTAGGGACAAGGGCTTCCTATGCCGTTGGTTGCTTGGACTTGGGGTGGGACTACTGGTAGGGCTAGGACCTCTATTGTGCGTAGAGATTAGGGTTTTTGAACTGATTGTGTGCTTGGACTAGGGCTAAGATTGGCTGTAAGGTCCTGGTCTCCTATTGGTTCTAGATTTTTAGGGTTAGTGTTGTGATTGGATAATGTTAGGGCTAGGGTTCCCATTGGCTGACGGGGCCACCTGATTACTAGGGATATAAAAGGCCAGGCTTAGGGCATCTCAGCACGGGCGTCGAGGCTAAGGCCGGAGACGACAAGGTCAGTTGCCTGTTTGAGCCTGTTCGAGACTGACCAGGGCCAGGGCCAGAAATGCTGCCCAATATACATACCTCCATAATGCATCTATATACTTTCAATGTACTTATGGATCTATATACTTATCACTTTCTTCTAGTTTAGCATTTCCAATGCACTTCCCTATTTCTCAGCCTATACTTCGCCAAATGTATCCTCTACATCCACTCTCTCATTTAACCCCAAACTCCATACCACTACTATGATCCCCAAAATAACCCTTTCTAGACTCTCTCCTACTCTACCCCTCCTTGCATCATCTTACACCTCTTTTACTATACCGATCCCCCAAAACAAACCTTTCTAAACTCTTCCCTCTTTTCTACCCCTCCCCAACCCTTCTCAATTCAAATAACTGACTAACATATCCACCACTAAAATTACTTTCATGTTTCACCATACTAATTCAACACTAATCCTGATGGGTTCCAGAGTAGCGTGCTACTTGCGCTTCAAAACCCCATCAGGGGTAGCAAGCGTTATATAAATACAAACCTCTTTCTCTTCACTATCCTGCCACCTACCCTTCTCTGCCCAAATAACTGAATAACATATCCACTACTCAAATTACGTCATATTTTACTATACTAATTTTCAACACTAATCCTTTATGAGTTCCGGGGTGGCGTGCTACTTGCCAGAAAAGCGCTTCAACATCCATCAGGGGTAAAAGTGCTATATGAATGCAAACCTTTTTTATCCCTCTGCTATCCTTCTCACTCCAAATAACTGACTAATATCCACCTCTGAAATTACTTTCATATTTCACCATATTAATTCACCACTAATCCTTTATGGGCTTCCAGAATAGCATGTTTCAACACCCCATCAGGGGTAACAAGCGCTATATAAATACAAACCTTTTTTTCCTCCTCTATCCTCCTGCTATCATTCCAAATCCAAATAACTGACTAACCTATCCACCACTTAAAATGTACTTGCATGTTTCACTGTACTAATTCAACACTAATTCTCTATGTGTCCCGGAGTAGCGTGCTACGCGCCGAAAAAGCACTTCGACGCCTCGTCAGGGGTAGTAAGCGTGATATAAATGCAATTACAATACAATACAATACCATGTGCTGGCAGTGAAATAATCTCCATTTCGTTTTAACTGCTGAAAGGCCATCTTGCCCATTAGAATAGAAAGGAAAGGCTGTGTAATGTGTTTACCAGCCTATCTTACCAAAGGCTTAAGATGGAAAGGTGAAGTTTAGTATGCCTGAACTCACCCTGCAATAACACATCTTTAAACATTTGTGTGTGTCTCTGCCTGGTTGTGGATTTACTGGCTGGATTTGAAAGCAGTAGGATCTGGGGAATGTCTTGACCCAGGGGAGGAGGTGAGACAGCACAGGCTGACCTGCATCTGAAGTGTGTAGGGGGAGGAGTAGGCCTAGAGGGGAAGAGGTCTGGCTGGTACTATAAAACAATTGCCCCATCTCCTGCTGAGTAATTGAGAATCCAGACCCCCACTAATCAAAGGAAGAAGGTGTCACTGGTAGAGAGGCACCCCGAACTAGGCTGAGCAGGGGTCAGTGCCCCCTGTAACACAAAGACTTCAAAGACATTGAGGGGTATAACTATGTGAGCTGAAGCCCCTGAACTTTGGAGAATGGCTTGATCAAGTGAGAACAAGACTGGAGCTACTTCGTGGATCAAGAGGAACCTTTGCCAAGAAAATAGCAACTGAAGAGACTGTTAGATAGGACTGCTCTTGCTGTGTGATCTGGGGCTGGCCTGCAGTTTGCTGTTTCAACTAAGGAAAGGCTTTAGGGGCTTTGCTGTGTGATGTGTTCCCCTGATGAAGGACTTTGCTGTGTGCTGTGTCCTGAAGTAACTATCCCCAAGGGCCTGAGGTGAGATGGCTCCCTGTTTCAAAACAAAGGAACACAAAGGTTTCCAGAGAAGACTCTCAGATACGCTGTGGGTGCGTGTGCTCTGTCTAGCCTGAGACTTTCGCAAGTCATGCCCTGTGATCTTGGGCACCTGGAGTTCCAAACGAGACTCAGAGAACCGGTGTGCGTGTCCTCTGTCTAGCCTGAGTCCTTCGAGAGGATCCTCCTGTGAACATGTGTACCGGGGAGCCAAGTAAGTCTCAGCGACGCAGTGTGCGTGTGCTTGGGGGCAGCCTGAGGCTTTCATGTGGATTGGCCCGTGATCGTGTACATCAGAAGAGCAAATGTGTCTCAGCGACGCTGTGTGCGTGTGCTGTTTGCAGCCTGAGACCCTCGCTGGAAGTGCCCTGTGATCGAGGGCACCGGAAGATAAAGTGTGCCTCAGCGACGCTGTGTGCGTGTACTTTCTACTGCCTGAGACCTGCGCACGGGGTGCCCTGTGATTGGGGGCAACGGAAGATAAAGTGTGTTTCAGCGACGCTGTGTGCGTGTACATACTACCGGCTGAGACCTGCGCAAGTTGTGCCCTGTGATCAGGGGCACCAGAAGATCAAGTGTGTCTCAGCAACGTTGCGTGCGTGTGCAGTGCGCAGCCTGAGACCCTCGTGAAGAGTTGTCTGGTTATCGTGCACCCAGAGTTCCCATGAGCCTCACTGACTCTGATGCGGGTGTAGTGTGCAGCCTGGGATCATCCCATTGCCTGAAAATTTAGAGAAATTGCATCGGAGGCCCAAGTCGGTGGACGAGGAGAGGAAAGTGGGTTTGTGCCCCCCCCCCCCAGGTAACGTGTGTTGACTCCTGGGGTGGGGCGCAGGCTCTCTCTGTCCTGCAGCGCGAGCCTCCACTTCGGCTCGGATCAAGGCCCGTGTGCCAAGCGAATGGCAGCACCGGGGCCTGAGTGCGAAGCTGCATTCACTGTGTTCTATCTTACCCGTATGGGGGCAACTGGGGTCAGAGACTAACCGCAAGCCAGCAGGAGGGGTGGACAGACTGCCGGAGGCACAGTTGAACAGTGCCGGAGTAACTTACGTATTGCATTACTTCTGCATACCGGAGTATCTGATGATTGTATAACGCATTGCTTTATTCCTGCACAACGGACTGCCTGTTTTGTCGTTTTGCCCATTGCGTTAGTTTGCCTAACGAACTGCCTGATAGGTGTGCTACGCATTGCACTAAGTTTACATAACGAACTGCCTGATAGATGTGCTACGCCTTGTCTTACCGCTATATGTATCAAGCTATTTAGCATTCGCAAAGGCCGAAATTCTGCGAATTTCGGCCTTTGCGAATGCTAAATAGACAAATGGAATGTATCAAACAAGTTTGATGCAAAATAAGGATTAGCAAAATTTGCTAATCCTTATTTTGCGATTGCACTTAAGGAATTGCAAATTTTGCGATTCCTTAAATGCAATGTATCAAACAAATAAAATGCAAAAAATGCCATTAAGGAGTAGCAAATTACCACCAACTTCTAGTTGGTGGTAATTTGCGAATTCTTATCAAAAATCTTTTTTGATAAAAACCAAAGGTGCCATATGACGCCCATACATGCCCTTAGGGCATGTATGTGCGCCATATGCCCCCAAATGTCTTTTTCAGGGGTGCAGCAGGGTGTTCTTGAGACACCCCTGCACCCTTGGAAACATCCCTAATTTGCGATCAGCAAAGTGCTAATTGCAAATTGCACTTTCATTCCTATGGGCCTCCTGGCCCATGGAAATGAAGGGGTAATTTGCGATTGACAATTTGCTAATCTCAAATTAAGGAATGCTAAGGAATCGCTATTGGAAAGCGATTTTGTACATACATACCGTTTTGCATTTCCTAAATAGCGATTCCTTAAAATTCGCTATTTAGGAAATGCAAAATGGTTTGTTGATACATATAGCGGTTAGTCCTGCATCACGATCTGCCGGATTGTCTTATTACACATTGCATTATTGTTGCATACCGAACTGCCGGATATATGTGTTCCGCATTGCATTAGTTTCGCATAACGAACTGCCTGATAACTGTATTACAAATTGCATTGCTTTTTACTCACCGAGTACCTGAAAGGGGACCGTACGCATTGCATTACGGGGGCATAGCAGTTTACCACGCTGTTTCTTTACGCATTGCATTACAGTGACAGTACAAATCTCCAGATAGCCGTATTACGATCTGCATTATTCTTATGTTGTGAAATACCTCATTTTTGCATAATGAACTGCATATTATGACCGACATTAGGATTACGTAGGTTTGTTTAGTTTAGCTCAATAATAATAGGCCAGGGGGAGTATTACCCAGACTCATATGTTGGTTTAGTATTGTGGGGTTGCATCGTATATCTTTTTATAAACATATACTTGTTTTTCTATGAAACTCGTTTGGAGTCTATTTGTGGTGTCATTATTGGATTGCTGTGAGCGTAATTGCAAATACTTTACACATTGGCCTTGAAGATAAGCCTGGCTGCTCGTGCCAAGTTACCAAGGGGGTGGGGCGGAGGCTATCTCTAGAGGCTGTCGTGACCTGATAGGGTGGGCGACCGACAGTAGGGCGTTAGGACCCTGCGGGTCCTGAGGGAGAGTGACCAGGTCGTCACCGGACACCAGATCCGGTGAGGGGACAGGAAGAGGACGGACAATGACCAGGACAGGGACGAGGACGAACGTACTGACGAGCAGCTGTACAACATGATAATAAAGGAAATACCCGACTAACTTGTGTCCTGTATTTGGTGTGCCGCCCCGCGAACAATCACAATATGACAACTGACGACGAAGGAAAGTGACGAACACGCGTGGATCGTCGAGCAACAACTTGATGGCTGGAGATACACTGAGAGCCCACCCTGGAAGTGTAAGAGGCTCAAGAAAGACTGCCCCTTGAGCAGCGACGCGGGAGCCCACCGCGACTGACACCGATGAAGACCTGCGCGGATGCGGTAAGCGCTGGGAAATAAGGGCATGATTTGAAACGGCTGGCGCGAGCCATCGCGAGAATATCGAGAGTCTCGGCGGCCATATTAGAAGAAGGCGAGCTGAGCCAATGGGCACTAAGAACAGCAGTGGCGGCCATTTTATGAACAGGCAATGCGATTATGACTGCGAAATAGCGCGAGAACAGCGGCGGACATCTTAGATCAGGAAACCAGCATAGACAACAATGGAGCGGCCATTTTAAGGCCAAATAACGTCGAGAAAACGAGGAAATGAAAAGAAGAAAAGACACCCAGAAGCCAGAAATAGACCAATTAAAGGCAAAACTAAGGAGAATAAAGGGGCATGATAAGGAAAGAAAGAACAAAGAGTACCAAAGTATTGTGAGAACGACGGCGGACATTTGAATGGGACATTCAAGAAATGATCATAGGAAAGAGCAGAGCAACCATTTCAAAGCCAGGCAAAAGGCAAATAAGAAGAATAACATATGAAAAGTGAAGAATAAAGGACAAACAAAGCGCACAAAGGGCGCACAAGTGGAAAAAGAGCAATAAGACAAAGAAAGAAGACAGTGCAATAAGAAAAGAGAAAACAAAAGAATAATAAGTGAAACAAAGAGAAACAAGAAAAGAAAATATATAAGAAAGGAGCAAAAGAGAGTGGAAGAAAGAGAGTGGAAGAAGCCAGAGAAGGCTAAACAAAAGACAGGAAAGAGAAATAACAAAGAAAAGAAAGGAAAATAAAGGAAACAAAGCAGAACATCAAGGAAACAAAAGGACAAAGATCGCACAAGGAAAAAGAAAGAGCAAAGGAGAAGTTACAAGAAAATAAAGAATAGAAGAAAACAGAAAGAGAAGTAAAGTAACAAGGAAAGAAGGGACAAAGACCACTCAGAGAAACAGAAAGAGGAAAGGAGAACACGAAAGAAAAGAAAACAAAAGGAAAGACACAAACATAAGAAATAAGTCGCAGGAAAGACGCAAATATAAGAAAACAAGGAAATAAAGAAGAAAAGACTAGGAAAGCCCAGAAGAGGCCACATAAGAATTTTGTAGAAATAAAGAAAAGAAAGAAGGACAAATAAGAAAGAAGTAAAAATAAAGGAAAGCCAGAGATAAGGCTAAATAAAGGACAGAAAAGAGAAGTAACAAAGAAAAGAGGGACAAAGACACACAAAGATAAAGAAAGAGGAAAAGGACAGAAGGAAAAATAACAAAGAAAAGAGGGACAAAGAACAAGAGACAAAAAGAGACACCACCATGCTAGCGATCCAGAAAGTATCGAGGCAACAAAGATGGAGACACACAAACAATAACAGCCTCACGGATCAAGGAGTCAATAAAAAAGAACTATTAACACTCGAGACAATAAGTGAAGAACTGTCAGAAGCAGAGAAAGGCATCTTAATGAAGGAGGCACGGATAGCAACACCTTACAGACTGAGCAAGACGAGACTGCCACAAGTGGAAGATAAGATAAGTGCAGACCGAAGGGACTTAACAATAAAAGACAAAGAGGCAAAAGAAAAGATAAAAGCACGTGGTGATCACCGGAAACATGCATCTGAACTAAAACTGAAAGAAGGCGACATGATACTGGGAGAAACTACTCACGCTTAAAGGAGCTGAAGACTGAAAAAAAAAAAAAAAGAGGAAGAAGCATCAACGGAACCGGCAGCAAGAATAACGAAGGAGATAGAGGACAAATAAAGGAAGATGAAGCGAGGATGAGAAGAACATGCAAGAAATCATAGAGACAATTTGTTTGAAGAGAGATAAAGTGAGCAGGATTTTCTCTCTCTCTCTCTCTCTCTCTCTCTCTCTCTCTCTTTTTTTCGTTCTTTCCCCTTCATCAATGTAACTGTGAATGAGGACTGTCAATGGTGGGCGACAGTGGTTATGATAAATGTGTCATGAACATTTGTTTGCAACAAGGGGGGAGATGTCGTGACCTGATAGGGTGGGCGACCGACAGTAGGGCGTTAGGACCCTGTGGGTCCTGAGGGAGAGTGACCAGGTCGTCACCGGACACCAGAACCGGTGAGGGGACAGGAAGAGGACGGACAATGACCAGGACAGGGACGAGGACGGACGTGCTGACGAGCAGCTGTATAACATGATAATAAAGGAAATACCCGACTAACCTGTGTCCTGTATTTGGTGTGCCGCCCCGCGAACAATCACAATACGACAGAGGCGAGCTGTCTTTTCCCTAACGTTGAGGCTCAGGGGTCCTTGTTTGGCCTACGGTACCTACCTAAGCCAACCAGGGACCCTGGGAATTCTAACATTTTGGTGGCAGCAGTGGGATTTCCTAACATTGTTTTTGTAAATGAATGCTGTAGGAAGAGAATGTGTATTTGCAAGTTTACTCACAGTGATTGGTGTACATCACAAATGTAGTAGACCAGTGCGTAACCACGTATTGTGTTTTTGATTTGTTGGTATTAGTTTTGAGCAAACCTTTAAGCCACGCATCATGTCTCAGAGGAGTCAAGGAGCTAGTGAGGCTGCCATTACTATTATATAGATTGTGTGTATACGGAGAGGGAGTGAGTGCAAGAGAGAGGGGAGGGATGAGGAGGGGAAAAAGAGAAAGGAAGTGTGAGAGAGGAGAAAAAACAGAGAAAGGAGAGAGAACGAGAGGAAGTCATAAGGAAAGAGAAAGCCATATATATTTGGGAAGAAGAAAAGAGAAGCACGCAATTGCTGTTTTTTTATGGCATAAATTGCCTAATAAAGTATATATGACGGACAGACTGGAGCACGCAATTGAGAGGGGAGGAGACAGACGAGAGTGAAAGTGAGATGGAGACAAAGGAGAAAGGAGCGGAGAGAGGGAGGACACAGAGACAGAATTACGAAGGTATTCGCTTTACTGGCTACTCAAGTAGGCATCTTTTTGCGAGCTGCTGAATTGTCAATTTGCCTGGTGAATGTTCTTAATCTTGAATGTCCCGCATGCATAGTGAAAAGATTTTGCAAAGATTGTACAGTCGGATACTGCACGGGCAGATGCAGTGTGTAAATTACAATTGACAGCAGGCAGGCAGGGAAGAAACAGCAATAGGGGGAGGAGTGCAAGTGGGCGAAGCAGCAGTCATATAAAGCTGGGATGAGAAAAGACAGCCTGCAGATGCACCTTTGTTTAATAGGAAATTAAAATGAAAAATCCTACATTTGCACATTTTATTTAAAAAACTATGGTTAATTTACAGAATTAAAATTAAAATGTGAGAGAAGGGGCAGGACAGAGGATGTGGCGTATTATAAGGGCCTGAACTGCCGACCTTGGAGCTGGGGAGCCGAGTTAGAGTCTCGGCATCGGTTCACAAGCACACTTAAAAAGCATGCTAATGAGAGAGCACAAGTTTGAAAAAAATGTATAAGTGTACCATATTTACAAGCACGTAGTTAGTTAACATGTACTTTGCACCAGAGTGTTTATATTTAGAAGTGAAATACACAGAGTGTCTTATATTCAGTAGTGAAATGCATGGAATGTTTAAGTAGAGTAACAATAATCATAACTGTGTGAGACTAATGTAGGAATGTTTGGGATGAATATGAAAACCTCACGTTCTCATGTTAAAGGAATAATGTAAGAGTTGAATGTAACTCTAAAAACCAGTATATTGTGTAGGTCTCATGGCAATTCACAAGCAGATCTAAACGTGCTGCTAAAATAATGTGAGACAAGGTTGACATGGTTCTTCTAAATGTACTATTGAACTTAGGGTTAAAAGTATATGCTTTATAGATGTGTTATTTTAGAAACGTATGCTAGTTAAGAATGTTTACTGTTTAAATCAAGTTAACGTTTTAAGAGTGCAGGGACCTGCTTCATGTAAATCAAGTAGGCCTGAACTGATAATGTCATCTCCTTTGATGTGCCATGTGCTCGTTAGAGGAGAAGTCGAGAGGTGCCAAGTACAGAGCTTCACTTATATTTTATGACCTATAGATATGATGGAGTCTGGAATTTGAGGCCCACTGCAGGACGAGCTGTATGCAGGTGCGAGGGTCCTAATCAGTTCGAATGAAAGGGACTTTGTTCAGTGGCGCCTTGCGCAGGCCTGTAGGAGTTTCCAGGAATTTCAGGGGGTATCAGCGCACTGGAGAAGAAGCCTGGGAACCAAGGTCAACTTTAACAAGGGTCTTCAAGAGTACCATCATGGAGTTTACCGCGCAAAGATGTACCACGTGAGGGGCGTCCCAAGGGGCGTTTCTTTTGGAAATGTGATTTGGTATTAGGGAAAGAGACCCGGGAGGAGAGCAGAGCAGATGATTTTGGGAGCCTAAGGAAGCGGATGGGTAGGCAGATAGGCTGATCAGGAGAGACCCATTATCAGAGAAGAGACAAAGAGAAGTGCGTGATCTTCTTAGGAAGTCACCACGGCTGACACCTAGAGGGGTAAAGATCTTGCTAAGTAGGGATGTCACTTAGTATAGTGTAGGGACAGACTAACCTTAATTTTCTTTTCTGTAATGACTTTGAGGTTGCAACTTGTATCCATTTTGGCAACCCTTATGGTTTTTGAGCTTGTACTTATTATTTTGTTTTTCAGACTCAGACTATTCAAAAAGTTCATGTTCATAGTGATACCGATTTATCTTCTTAATCTCATTTTGAGAAGTTTGTATCTTCAGTTATCTCTGACTTTATATTAAATCTTTGAAACTTAAAATTTGGTCAGTGGTCATTTAGAGTGGTGTAAGTTCTTAAATTGATTGATTTATTGTAAGATTACCTTTTACTCAATGACAGGTACCAACGATTCAGTCGACATAGTTTGGGATTTGGTAAGGTAACTAGTAACCAGTAATCCCGCGTTAGCAGTTGGTAGCAGAGTGAGGATGGTTATCTTCTTGAGGAAGGTAATCTAGAGAGGTTAGTTTACCCCAAGGCCCCTAGACATCGAGAGACGAGCAACGGAAGAATCGTGTGCCGAAAGGTGCAGACGGTGAGAGAAAAGCAGCAGTATCGGAGAGTGAGTATAAAAAGGGTCATGCGTGAACAGATTGCGGTGTTTTGTGTTGTATTTGTATTGTAATGTCTTGCGGAGTTGAATGCCTGTAGTGTGAATGAGAGAAGGTTGTGAGCGCGCGCAACCTGGTAAACTGGTAACCTGGTAAACGGGTGAACTGGTGAAATCTTAAGTTCAGGCCAGAGCTTAAGTGGTTTTGGGTGTATCGAACATCCAGGGTAGTTGTCGACCATAGTACGGAGGTCACGAGGTACCATTGACCGCCGTGGATCCAAGATAGGGGGAGTGTAAGAGTGAGTGTATGAGTAACGGACGCTGGTCGAAAGTTACTGTGTGTGAGTAACCTATCGGAGAAGGCGATTGTCTGGAAGTAAACGGAAAGATATTTCGCCAAGTTAAGGTGACAACTACAGAAAGACTGTGGGCGTACAGTCAAGAAAGGTGATCGCTTGGACGGAAGTAATCATTTTTCAGAGTATGAATGGGACGCGTGCATGACCGAGGAGACGAGCTGAGAAAGGAGGGGAACTGCTGCGAAGGGGGACGGGTGACGTCGGCTAGAGCCGCGCTGTGATTGAGCGGTTGGTGTGACGTCCTTTAAAGCCATCATTAAGAGAGACCTTTTAATTATGATATGGCCACTAATGGCAGTTACCGGGCTCATTGGAATGATGAAGTCCAAAAGCTATGCGTGAAAGTTCATCCCAAAATGAAGACTTGTTATGCAAATTAGGCTGGGAATTAATCCTTTTTTAGTGCTCCCTCAGTGTCAAACTCATAATGTGTCAGAATTTCCCTAAACCCAATATCAGTAACTCTAGGGATAGGGAAAAGCGGCCTATTTCCACCGCCACTCATAATGAGGTTTAAAGTCTATTTGGCTGTTGCTTGCTCTGTACCTCCAAATTGGTATTTACCTCTTAGATTCCTTCTCATATTCAAATTCCTTACTTCGTAAGAATTGGGATCTCAAACACACGTTAGTTTCTCTTGACATCTGATCTTCACATTTTTTTCCTGGCTCTCCATGTTTTTTACAAATCATAACCCTGGCCCCTTGTACATGTGCTTAATAAAGTGCAAAATGTTGCAGAAAAAGCTTTTGTTTGCAGATGTTCCAGTGAAATTGCATTGATAGGAATCATCTTGTGGTAACTTTTAAACAATTGTGTTCATGAAGGTAGATATAGTATAAGCACTCACAAAAATATATTGTTGTATTTTCATGTTTAATAGAATGGCAAAACTATCCATTTTATATTACATTTCAGACAGGTGGCTGTTTATTTAGTATTTTTTGCAGAAACAAACAGAATATGCTCTGCTGCATTAATACATTCACTGTTGCCTGGAGGCATAAGTAATTTGTTTGCATGGTTAATGTGATTGTTTGTTTTCACGCCTGATGAATAATTCATTTTGATTTGTACTAAAGGTAAATGTAATAAAGTGAAGATTGCACAGGTGGACTCCACTCATACAAGGTGATGATTCGGTCTTTTTTCTCTGAAGCAGGCTGACAGAATGTACCTAAAACATGTTGCATAGGCTGCCATAATGCAGCCAGCAAAGGATCGAGAGAACGTTGAATCTGTGGTAAAGGAGAACGAAACAAATGCCAGCTTGAGCAAATAACCCCTCTTGTTCACAGCCACTAAGAAGCACCACCGAAAATTAGGAAGATGTTATGGTCAAATTAAAAGACCTGAGTGACAAATAATTATTGCTGGCATCAATCTCATTATGGCAAGATGAGGTTGACCTGAGGGACAATGTACCTTACTTTAATGATAGAGGCACCGGCAAGAGGACCCACTAGGAAATGGACATGGTTATGCTAATGCCCCATGCCAATTGTGAGGCACTTCTACGAGCCTGTCTGTGGAACTGTCTTACTCTGTGATCCTTTTATCAGGGCCGGACTGGCTACCGGGCAGTTGTGTGTGCTGCCGAGCAGGGGGATGCTTTCGTTGATGGGGACCTGTGTGTGCAAAACGAAATTCGTTTTGCTTTTTTTTTTTCAAAGCGCACGCAGGTCCCCATCAACGAAATACGCCCATACCACGGAGAAATCATCCCCCTGCTCGGCAGCACACACAACTGCCTGGTAGACAGTCCGGCCCTGCCTTTTATTCCAGTGTGTTTTTAGATCTCAACTACAGACAGCTTAAGATGTTTGTTTGTCAGGTCTATTGTGTCCAATAGACATTCAGAGAGTCTTCGGTCATCCCTTGCTCATGATTTGATGGCTTTTTTTGTCTATCTCACTTGTCTCTTCTTGATTCAGTGGCTTTCCCCCCTATTTGTCTGTTTGTCCTGCACGTAGCATTTTGATCTCACAGGGCCAGATGTACGACGTTTTGTGCATGCGCAAACAGGTTTGCAAACCCGTTTGCACATGCAAAAACCAATAGGGGTATGTACCATACCAAAATAGTGAATCGCAATTAATTTGTGACTCGCTATTTTGGAATTGCGAGTCACTATTGGAAAGGGGCGTTCCCTTCCTAATAGCTAGTGCAACCCCATGGACAAATGTTTTGCGACCGCAATTGCGGTTGCAAAACACTCACAAATTACCACCCTCTTCAAGAGGGTGGTAATGGGGTCGCAAATGGGAAGGGGTCCCCCAAGGGGAGGGCCTGCTAATCCCAATCGGGTCGCAAATTGCAAGAGGCTCATTAATATTCATGAGCCTCTCAATTTGCGACCCCATCGGGAATCCTAACAGTGTGTTACACACTGTTGTACATCCAAAGTAGCACCTCGCAAATTGCGAGTCACAAAAGACTCGCAATTTGCGAGGCGCTATTTTGGGCGTCGTACATCTGGCCCACACTGTTCTAATTGGCTGACTTGCATAGTTCCAGTGCTGAAGATGGTTGCATTGAGGGACATACATTTTTCTTTTACTTTAAGCATTCCATGCGAGTGCCTGTGTTTTCTTGCTCTCTCCCAGAGTGTTGATTTTCCCTTTATTCCCCCTCTTCGCTCTCTCTCCATGGTCCTTCACCTATCCCTCTCCCAGCTCATCCGTTTGTTTCCCTCATCCTTCCACATCATGCTTGTTATTATTAATACCTATGCCTCCAGACGGCCCTAATCTCTGCCCCCTCCTATTTCCTTTAAAAAAAAAATGCATTTTAGTGACCACCAACCTATTGGCTGGCGGCCAACTTAAAATTGTGTTTTGCCCATTTCAAGATGGCTGCTGCAAGTATGTATGAACACATCAGGGACCTGGAAATTATTTGTACTATTTTAACAAACCCATTTGAAAATGGCTGCTATGACAATCCTTGTTAAAAAATAACGTATGTATTCAAAATTGGGCCCCGTTAATGCATATTCATCTGCTGCTTTGAATAGTTTGTTAAACATTACAAATAAATATAAACACATAATAAGTATGTATAATAAACAATAATAACAAAGGATAATAAATATTTTGAAAACTCCAAGAATGACATTTGTAGGTGTTTCCTAGTCGGAGATAACATTATTAAATGTAATCTTATATCCGTTGCTTTCCCATGGAAGACCAATACTGCTACAGTGAAAATACCTTTTCGGGCCTTTTCACTCTGAGGACAATTTTAGCATTAAACTTTTACATGTTCTACTTTTAAATACCACGAACAATGCCTTATGGGCAGCAAGGCTTACTAACATTTAAAAGGAAAGTTTAGGCCTGTCAAAAGAGGTTATTTTGACTGGTTGTAATTTCGGTTTTAAAACTGCACAGCCATGCTACACATGGTAGGCTTGCAGTCATGTTTACCCTGGCACTGTAGTGGATGGCACAAAGGGTGCAGCAGTCAACTTGTGACTTTTAACTTGCAGGTCCTGGGTGCACATTTGTACCATACACTGGGGACTAATAGATAAGTTAAATATGACAACCAGGGATATGTCAATGTTATCATGTTGAAAGGGGGAGTACAGGCACTTTACCATTGGTTAGCACGGGTAAAGTTCACAGAGCTCAAATCCCAGCAAAAACAATGAAGGCAAACATCTGGGGGGTACACCATGCAAAAGATGGTCATTTCCAACAACAATCATCCATAAACATCATCCATAAACATAACATCCTTATCATTCTTCTCTTCCCATTCCTTACTCTAAGAAGAAGGATCTGCGATCTCAAGACACGCACCCTCTGCAAAATCTATTTACAATCACTAAATTAAGAAGTTTTCTCCTTGCCCCTAACCTATGCCCTCCCCTTGCATCAGTCATGAAGCAAGGGCTCATTAAACCTTGTTCCCCATCTCAGTTCTCTCCCCTTATGGCTGTTTATATGGTGTTGGAGACAATGTTAAAAGGACTTACACCGCCCTTTCTAGTGCCCCCTCTTTCTTCCAAGACGGTGTGCAGGTCAGTTGCCTAGGTGTGGTGTGGAGACGAGGGGCTCAAACGTTGCCCGTACTCTAGTGTAGCTTAAAGGCTGGGTCAGGCAGTTTCCAGTCCAGCATTTGCAATTCACAGAGCCCATATTCTCCAGGATGAAGCATGTCACCTGGTGGCCAGGATGTTTCTCAAGTGCTTGCGTGTATAACTACTGTTTTTGTGGTGCAGACCTGGCCCACATTTTGTCTGGTGCACACAGTGCACCCCCCCACGCATACACCAGGGTGTCTCATGCTTTGGGCAGAAGGCATAATCACCCATGTGGTTAGAGGTCTAGGATGGTCTGGTAATATTCTCCAGTTCATGTTTATATGAGTCATTGTTTTGATGCACAGTTTTGGCTCCCATTATTTACTTGTATGGCAGCTGCAGCAGGGGCTCCGAGATAGAAGTGTCCAATGATTCTGTTGCACAGGAACTTTGCACGTTATTCAGCCTTGCTCTGCAATGATGAGACATAGAACTCTAGCCTTCTTGCTTCTGGGGGCTGTTTGTGAAGAACTTGTGATGAACAAAGTCACAGTAGCCTCTATCAGAGGCAGAGGGACCAGCAGTTGCACAGCGCATTTTTCTGTCTCTGCATATTTTCTGTGATCATGGACTAAACACACAGGTGAAAGAGCCTATTCTAGTTTCTGACTTTTCCACATCTCTTGCCCTTGTTACATGGTATGTCCTGTGTCTATCAAGATGGGGTCTGACATCACACTATGGCACTCCTTACAAAAGACCTGCAATGTACTGCACAATGACAACCATCTTAGGCCAATGGAAGCTTAATAGTGGAGATGCTATCTAATCCACCAAAGACTTACTGTTTCTCAGAGTTACACGGTCAGTCTCCTGTATATGAAGTTCCAGGCTGGAGAATCAAATATTTTCTGTTGGCTGTGGGCCTGTTGCACACTGACTGAGGTTGGGCCACTGGGCACAATCAAGGCTTTGTTACTGCAGCTCAATGACCTTTTATTCTGGACTCTCAGGACAATACTGCTGTGCAGGGGCTGAAGGCATATAAAACACTGTGCAGTGATGCAAAATTTCATGACGATGCACTCATATGGAACAATACTGACTTTTATATAGGGAGGTGGCACATCAAGCAAGAACATGGAGGGTGGCTGGAATTCATACTTGTTGGAAAGTGGGTTATTGGTAGGGGCAAATGTAGGCCTGCCACTGGCAATAAGGCCACTAACACATGATAGGACTCAGCATAGGTCTTAGAAAATGATTCCTATGTTCAACCTTGGGTAACTTGGCTGCAAGCAGACAGCCCTAACCTCAAAGACAGACAGGTATGTAAAGCATTTAAAAACACCCTTTATCTTTAAAATGACACCAAAACAACAAAAATCCAATGTAGGGAACCAGAGATATGAATTTTCAAAGATTTAATAAAATATAGCCTGTACAAGATTACAGCACCATATTGTGATACCTGCTCGCGATAGACCGGGCCAAAGTCAAAGTTTCAGGCCGGGCGCGATGGAGCCCTGAGCGGCTACAGTTCGCAGCAGGTCCCAGTCTCAATTTCTACCTTCACATTTAGAAACTTTTCTGGAGCTTTTCTCCTCGAGGCGCCACGAAGCTCCCAGCCAGTCCGGATTTAGTGAGGGTTCACCGGCTTGACTTGTGACGAGGTCCCGGTCAACTTCCCTGGAACGGACTTAAAAAATTTCTCAAAATTGCTTCGGGGGCGACCCAAGAATCCAGGCCGGCACACAATGGAAGGCAGGCGGCTTGGCTCTAGCGGTTGCTCCCGTTCACCTTTACTACAAGCAGACTTAGAAACTTTTCTGGAGCTTTTTCTCGCGGGGTCTCTCGATGCTCCTCATGTAGCCGGTTCTGGTGAGGGTTCGCCGGATGCAGATTTTCTCTAGTCCCGGTAAATCTCTGGAAGTTGGAGCGATGGAGCTTTTAGCGGGATGAGCCTGGTTGGCTTGGCCGGCTCGTGGTTGAAGGCAGGCGGCCTGGCTGGCCAGGTCGAATCGGTCCCTCTATGGAGCTTTTTCAAGTTGGTCCAAAGTTCTCCAAACTTCTTGAACTTCTTCCTGAAGTTCCTCAAAGGGTCCCAAAGTGTCTCAAACTCACTCTTAGGGTCTGGAAGCTCCAAGATTGTCCTTGAACGTTTACGATTTCAGTACCCACAATCCACTGGTACAAACCCCATACAAATCCACTGATGGTTCTCCAAGGTGTAGATTTAGTTGGTGATGTTCCAGATGAGTTTTTTTAACCTATAGATTTCAAGGAGTCCACGCTTTAGTTCTTTTTCAGCAAGATAATCCACAGGGCTGTAGTTTCAGATGGTGCAGTCTTCAGAGGTCAGGCCTTGGAAATCTTTGCACAGCAAAACTTCTCAACAGGGCACTTCCTGCTTCAGTAAGTTTCAAGCAGCAGATTTGGAAGGCTCTGCCCCTCTCAGATACTTATTCCTAGTTCTCTGAGTCAAGCAGGAGGTCACTTCTGACCAATGGGAGGAGGGTAACTCCTCCAATATATGACCACATCATGTAGAGTGTGCATTATTTTGTCCCAGAGCACATCAAATCTTCGAAATCCATAATGGATGATTTCCCAGCTAGGAGGTAAGAGCTGAGTGAAATGTGAAATTCCACTTTACCCAAGCATATAAAAACTAATTTTATAAGGGGGTACTCTATAAATACCTGACTCCCACCCCTGGGATACCTAGGGGAGACCCTGGGGGTCCCTAGTATTCCAAAACATTGTAGGTTATCTATTTTAAGTGCCCCAAACACCAACTTCGAGTTTGGGCACAATTTACTTTTTAAAAGCAGTCCGGGCACCCAGGTAAGGAGATTTGCTACTCTGTTGACCAGTTTATCAAGCGACCATTCACAGTTGCTGGCCACTAGACCACCTTCTGCCCTCCTGGAGTAGTGTGAATGAATCCCAAACCTAGGAAAAATAGAGGTCTGCCACAGAGGGAGGTGTTACCTGCCCATCGCAGGTAGCCACACAGGGTGTTGGCCCAAAAGGGCAAGATGCAAAGGTGAAGCCACCTTTGATGGGCAAACATTAACCACGCTCGAAAGGGACTGCCCCTTTATTCAGGTAGGTGGGCTGATGACAGGAATAGAGAGGGGAAACCAGTTGCCAAACCGGTGTTTCTGTGGGCGTGTAGCCCACCGGTAGCCACACCTCAAGGACGAGCTATCAAGCTCCTCACTCCAAAGGAAGGCCTTAGACATCTTGAGAATAGTGCAATCTGGGATAGCTAGATGCCATATATAGCCAGAGGTTGTCAGGAGGCATCCTGGGAGCCCATAGGCTAGTGACTGGATAAATCCCGCAGGGAACTTTCTGGGCTTAAATATTGCAAACCTGGCACCCTGAACTCACATCTGGCCTGGACAGATGAGCTACCAAGTACCGCCCTGTTACCCCTGGCAAGAAAAGCTGCACCAACCATTGGACTGCACCTGCTACTCCTTGGGCTAGCAAAGAGAGGATTGTGCCTGTGGTGCCTGGCTCTTGGAAAAGTCACTCCAGAGCCCCAGCTAAGTCCCTGTTCCAGCACCAGGGCCATAAATGCTGAGGTAGCCCGTTCCGACCAGTCAGTAGCTCTTTCTAAGAATCGCTGCTGACTGCCGCCGTGCAACCGAGAGGACCACCCCTTGGCACTCAAAAATTGCACCCGTGTCTGCCAGACCCAGAAGAGTAATCAGAGTGCGGTTGGCCATTAAATAAGGCCACTAGCCTGTGCCAAAGGAAACCACTTGACCTGCAGTGATGAAAGGCCAGTAGCCCAGTCACCGTTGGACTTGTGCTGGATGTAAGAGAACTTCAAGGGACCCTGACTCCTGTAGCCAAAGTTGTCCCACTTCAGCCGTGGAGAAAGGAACAACCCCAAGAAGACCCTCGTTAACTGCTGAGCACCCACACCATCTTTCAGCATCCTCACCGTCTTGTATCCTCAGCAACAGGACCACTCCATTGAAAACTACAGCGGTCCTTGAATAAAGTGTGGAACTGGACTCAAGACTGCTGTGGTGACCAGGAACATGTCCAAATACTCCATACTGGCCCCCATGACCTTCTCCCTATCAGAAGTGGTCACCTAAACCGGGCGAGAGTTGTCAAACACAACTCTTTCAAACTTTTCAAAAGTTTTTAAACTTTACAGTTACTAATGCTTGTTTGCTATTTGGACAAAAAAGCTGAGATTTACGTTTTACTTCCAAGTCTTTATTTCCTGAACCCGTATGTGGATTTTGGTCATCATGAGGTCTAAAACTTCATAAAAATATAATCTATTTTTATAAATTGGTATCGGATTTCTTTCTTGCTGTGTGACTTTCTAATTCTGTTGTTTGGTGCATCTAAATGCTTTACACTAGTCCCTTTGTAGAAGCCTTTGTGCTCGAAGTCACATGTTGAGCTAGAGGTTTCACAACTTATGACTGTAACCTGGTATAACCATGCATGTAGGATAGCCAAAAGTGATCTTTTAGTCACAGCTAAATCCAGCTCCCGGCCAGAACTGGTAAGGTGTAGGACACGGTATAGGTTGGAACTGGTCCAAGCAAAAAGGGAATGGGAGATCTCCTTATCAACCTCCCTCCAGGAAGCATTGACAGCTAAAGACACTAAGGGCCTGATTTAGATCTCGGTGGATGGGTTTCTCCATCACAACGGTGATGCATACCCCGTACACCAAAATATAAATTTTGGCGGATGGGATATTCATCACCATTGTGATGAGTAACCCATCTGCTGGGATCTAAATCAGGCCCTAAGTCTTTCTTGAGGAAAGTAGCGGCTAGCGTGAATAGTCCAAATAACCCTCTAGAATTTTGTGTTCAACCACATGAGTGGGTGGCCCATTCTAGCAGATTGTATGCCTGTGATAACTCAATAGAGCAGGAAGATGAGGGTCCTGCAGATGAGGGTGAACTAAGTAAATCTAGTGCCCTTAAATTCCCTTTACATGAAACTATAGCTGTGATTAACCCATGTATCCCTGCTGGAGCTCCGGTTTGCCAATAATCTATGTAAGGCAGATCCAGAAGTGTGGGGCATCCACATTGACCTCAATCAAATACCATACTTTCTGGTATAGAAATCCCCATATCTAGGAAAATAGCTGATATTATCTCTATGTGTGACCAGACGCGCCCTGGAACCTATAGGCCCATCAGCCTGATTGACTCCTTGAAAAAGATCTTCTGTTAACAGGTTGTATTTCCAGGAGTGGATCAAAGAAGATGTCCTGTCCAATCTGCAGGTGGGCTTTAGAGCCAGTGTCAGTAGCATTGACCAGGTTTTCCAATTTGTTTGCATCTTTTAGAAGGAGGTACTAATCAACAGGGGCAAACTGTTTGTTGTGTTTGTTGATTTATGAACTGCCTTCGATCTGGTTCCCAGGGGTACTCTTTGGAGTGTGCTGGAAGAAATGGGCATTCCACAAAATCTAGTAGATATTTTGGTGAGATAGCATGCAGATAACGTTGCCCAAGTAAGATGGGGGAACAACTCAACAGCGTTTGCTCTTATGGGAGTTTATATCTTCAATAACACATCAGATGCCTCTTTGTGACCTTTTTCAAAATCTAAATGCAAAACATTGCCAATTCAGCCAAACATGCAGAGTTAAAACCTGATCAACAGAAGAATTTGTGTTAAGGTATAAATATTTGAGTCATGCTTATATATATGCGTGCTGGCTTTTTAACTCTGCGTGTTTGGCTGAACTGGCAAGTTGGCAAGATTACGTTCCACAGGATCCGGTCGTTGCTAAAGGGGGTCCACCTCCTAACGTTACCAGCTCCCTGATCTTATTACACAGGGAATTGGAACCATTAGGCGAGGGAAGTCAGGAACGGGGAGGGGACTGCTGGGACAAAGGCTCTGAAACGATATAAGAACAGAATATAGGGTTAAACTCTGCATAGCAACAACATGACTACTCTCATCAATTCTCGCTAAGAAGGAATGACCTGTTTGGCACATAACACACCTGAAACACAGAGTCAATAAATACCCAGCAGAGAAGCAAAGAAAACAAGGATTGGGTCTATAGCACTCCTAAACGAGAGCCAACCGACTCCTAGCAACTTCCTGGAAACCAGCAAAAGCAAAGTACTCCAACTGGATATTAGGAAGAAACAAGGTTCCAAAACATCTGGAATATTATATAGCCATATCCAGATGGGTGATAAAGGATAAAGGAAGAAAGTGTATTCCCAAGAGCGGTCTTTACAAAGGGCAGAATGTAGCAGCCACCACAATAATCCGCTGTAATAATGAAACGAAACACAACCAAGGGTTCAAGGCAGTAAGTGGTTAGCCAACACACCTTACTCCGCTACAAAACGCTGAATGATTAATCATTTACAGCAGCGTGTGGCAAGAAACACACTGCGCTCCGCATAAAGAAGGAAGAGGCGGATGTCACGGCAACATGTAGTTAAAACCACTATGTTCCGCAACACTAAAGCAGTAGCTGATATCACCAGCAGAGACGCGTGGCCAGCCGGCACACGGCGTACTGTACTTATCAATAGCGCAGCCGCGCTGTAACACTTCGGAACACCACGAACTTTGGAAATCCGAATTCGCAACGGTAACGTGTGGTCGGCCGACACACAACGTTCCGTTGTCAGGAAAGCAAGGCAGCCGCTCGTTGTCACTCAGCACCGCTGCCCTGATGTATTCGGAAGCCTCCGAATAACTAAAGCAGGAAGCTGCCAAGAGCGAGAATCGAGACCCGTTCCTACGGACCTCCCGCAAAGGCAACAGGGAATCCACAGATTTACGCGCATCCGCGTCTGCGCGTGAAGTCACTAAGTACCTTCCTGGTATGAAGGCTCATGGGAAATGTAGTTCCCATACTAGGTAGGCGCGAAGGGTGCCCGAACCCTGACACAAGTAGCATATTCCACTTGTTTTTTTGGTGAGTTGTTACCTGCTGAAAAAATATAGAAATGGTGTAGAAAACCAGGAGGCTGTCAGAGTGCGGTTACACTAACCTGAGAAGCCGGATACAGCAGGAGCGATGATGATGCTTACTTTCTCCTACCCCTAAGAGGTACCACCTGAGAGTAACAGTAACCTCAACAGATGTCACCCCAGTCGGGGAAGGGGAAAAAAGGGAGAAAAGAAACAATAACGTTGCAGCAGCCAACACAAAGTAGCTCAGTACGGAGAGTAGTAACTCAGAGTGCCTCCCTCTTGTCAGCTAGGTTTCCTGCAGAGGAGAGAACCAAAACCCACTTAACAGGCACACCTAACAGCAGTTACTATCAATGTAAAATGTGTGGACATTAACTTACGTTTATAAGCTGCTGCCAATATATCATCACAGAAAAAGGCTCAAAAGGTAAAAATAAATTAAATGGAAAATAAACAATGTTCATATCACTTAAGTTCTCAGTGAATACGACAGTCTACCAATTCATAGTAGTCAAGGTAAAACCCATAGAAGGTCTAGGTACTTATCTGATACCAGGTCGTCCTCGGGCCAGTGTGGAATTTATAACCGGAAGTTCAACTCAAAAAGAGTCATCTAATCCGAGCCCTCAACAGCTCAGTGGGGCTAGAAAATTCAGGAAGTAATGCTGGTAGTCTGATCAGGTAAAGTAAAGTTAAGCCAAAACAAAGAGAAGGATGTAATGACTAAAAACTAAAGATAAAAAAAATAGGGAAGTAGAATAGGCTGAAAGAAGCCGATGCACGGGCTTCCTGTGGTTTACAGAATTCGTCTTCCTTGTATATATATGAGTTTCGCTAGTAGCATCTGGATACAAGTATCGGTACCAGGTACTTTACCTAAACAACCCAGTCGAAGAGACAGGACCAATAAAGTCTGGACAGTGAGTCCCAGGGCGAGAGAGTTCTCCCGCTAGTCAGCGCGTCTAGCGCTGAATCAGTCAAAGGCAATGTCGGCTACCATTCTTCTGGTAGAAAACACTAAGGTGCCCACGGCGCGAGGAGCATCGGATGAGTCAGCGTGAGGAACGCTGAACGGCTTTGGTGTTCAAAAAGGCTTGGCGAGTTCCAAGGAAATCGGGATCGAATACAGGTGACAAGCACCTACTCCTCCATTCACTGAGGTTTAAGAAGGAAGGAAAAATAGGGAACAGAGAGAGAGGACTACGTCCGCCAGAGAGCAGTCTGGGAGATGTAGTGCAGGTGTATTTTATCGCATTCATACTCTTCTAGCCCACATTATACCCTGAGTTGTGACAGAGGCAATAATTTTGCTTGTTATGAAGTATGGAAAAAAAGGAAATGTAGTCAAAACAAGAGGCACTACTAAAGATCAGTTCAGGTCAGGACTAAAACAGGTACACTACAAGCTGAGATCAGTTGAATAGAAGACTATAACTGGTTGAGATCTATTCAAAATGAGTTAAGTGAGAAGTGAACTGACTGACAGTGGAAGACCTTTTGGATCAAAGTAGAAGGGACAGATATCATATGTGAAGTAAGTGGTTGTTATAAAATAATGATCCAATCGTTAGTAAGGTAGTTGGGTAGAGGATGAATTGACCTGTGCTAAAACATTTGAGGTAATTAGTTAAAGATAGATTGTTGTACATATATGAATTGTATATTAAAGAATATATTTATTTTTTAAGTCACAAGGGTGAAAAACAGTGTTTACATTGGATTTTAGAAGGGATTTGTTGTTTTAGATGTGGGGTGTAGTTGTTTTCATAATTATTGAATGTATGTATAATCTTTATTAATTGTTTTTAACTGAAGGTCCAATAAGCTTGGAACTTGACCAAATAGTTGTATGTAGACTGATGTCTGTCTTGTGTTGTAAAAATCTGTTTGATTGTTTTTCTAATATGTTGTTTGTCTGTATGTTTCTATGTTTAAACAGCCCTGAAGAAGTCCCATGTGAATATAAAGGGAGGAAACACGTAGGCTGTTGCACATTTTGGAATTGTCCACCTCTAATATTATGAAATTAAAGATTAAAAGATGAAAAAGAATATGATTGAGAAATTGACTTTTGTATTATATGGTTACCAAGTGTCTTCTACTGTCATTTGACCTACAACATTATTAATTTATAGATGTGGTAAAGTATAAGAGGAACTTCTCAGATGTTGTAGATTCTTATTGTGCTCCTCAAACCTGTTGAATCTTATGTTTAAGTTTGGGTGTTTTCGGATGACCCAAAGAGATAAGCACATTTTGGAACAACAGGGATAAACTGTGTCCAGGCGAAGTCTAGGCCAAAACAGGATTGTTTGTATTACAATTGCTCTATCACTCAGTTCAGAGTGAACAGTGTTCTAAATATATAGGCTTTTATCTTGATGGGTTTGTATAGGACTAATGTTCACAATGGGATTACATATAGTCTGATCGAATAATGTGCACTAGCTATTGCACAGATCATTTTAATTGGAATAGCACAAACTATTGCAGCTCAAACCACCGGTGCTAGTAAATGATTTTAGTCAAAAATTAAGTAGGCCAGTTTACCCTGTCAAAATGTTCTTTTGTATGCTATCTTCCAGGGATCCACCAGGGGGGCTGGTAGGTGTGAATATTCTCCTAGATGAATAGATGACAAGGGTTCTGGGTTAAGCACAATCATTTGTATATGTAATTTATTGTTATCACAATTCACTTTTTGTATCAGGGATGGTCATTTTGAATTTTATTCTGTTTGAAAATGGCCCTCTCTAAAGGGTGACCCAAAACCTTTTGCCTTCTTCCTCCTTTTTTTGCTGAACTCTTCTTGTTACCTTAGACTCTGAGCACTTTAACACTGCTAACCAGTGCAAACGTGCATGTTCTTCTCCTCTAAAACATGGTGACGTTGGTATATACCTTATTGGCATATTTAGTTTACGTATAAGTCCCTTGTAAAGTGGTATACCATATACCCAGGGCCTGTAATCTCAATGCTACTAGTGGGCCTGCAGCACTGGTTGTGCCATCCACACAAGAGCCTTTCAAACCTGTTTCAGGCCTGACATTGCAAGGCCTGTGTGTGTAGTTTACTGCCACTTTGACTTGGCATTTAAAGCCACTTGTCAAGCATTAAACTCCCCTTGTATTACACATAGGTCACCCCTAAGGTAGGCCCTAGGTAGCCCAAGGGCAGGGTCCTGTGTAAGTAAAAGGTAGGACCTGTACTTTTAAGTTTTACATTTCCTGCCAGTGACAAACAGATACATTCGTTTTTCACAACTGTGAAGCCTGCTCCTCTCAAACACTAGCATTTGGAATTCCGTAAAACACTTTAAAGTTGTAATTCTAGATTAGAAAGGAGCAGCTAAATCATGCTTCATATGTTTGAAATTGTAATAATAAATCCCCTTTAGTGGTAAAGTTGGATTTGATATTACCATATTAGAAATGCCACTTTTAGCAAGTGTAAAAAATAATTGGGACCGGGTTATCTTCAGTCTTTTATGCCGCCTATTTTCAGTAAAGATCAAAAGATAAGAATTCCATATGATCTGGTTATTTATTAAACCTTTTCTTTCTTTAGAAAACTCTTCTTGTATTCATGTACATTTACAAATGTATGAATAGGAACACTTCCTATTCATTGCAGAGTAACATACAATAATCAAAACCATTTTGAACAATTTACATGTATTTACAACATACAACATATACTACCAAAACACATAAATCAATTCATCCACCAATATTAATTCAACAACTGATAGACCCTTTTTCCCTCAACATTTCTTTTAAACCAGGAAAAGGACTATCAAACATTGGGAACGATTTATGCAACCAGGTGGGGATACCACTTTCAGTACAGATCCCTCAAAATATACATAAATCTATCCATTAAGATTCCTCAGCGTTAAGCGAAATGCGGACGCGTTTCGAGACCCGGGGACCTCCAGGGGCTCTCATCAGGGCATCTAATTTATAAACATTGGTGTGATCTAATGGAAGAAGTTTCCTCCATCAAGCTTGCTCATATTTGTTGAATGACAGAAAGATCTAGCTGTCCCTTGGCTGTAGGGCCGGTAAAGCTTTACTGCTTTCTCCGGATCATTTTTGGTCTGAACGTGGTATAAACCCAGTTTTTGACTGACTGTTCTAAGGAACTGTTTCTCTACTATGCTGAGCTACCCTGCTGCCTGCTGATCTCTGCCCTTTGGAGAACAAGGACTGGCCCATCTCACTTGAACCCAAAATGACTCCAAGGGCTAGCTGGCTTGCCTACTGTTTTCTCAAGTCTCAGGGACACAAAATACTTCTTGCAACTCTGCTGGTGCTGCTGGACTTTGCCATCTGGGAGTCCTACCCTTGCCTGAGATGCCTCCTCCAGTCCTGATCCTAAGAAGTGGGTTCTGCAAATGATTTTCTACAAAACTGAGGCATCGTTACCACTGTACCAATTGGAACCAACGCAGTGCCCTTAAACGGCAACACAGTGCTGATCCGAAGACATTCCTGTGCAGTTTGACGATGATGCAGGGCTGATCTGAGGTATCGACAATGAGATTGGACTCCAACACAGCGCCGATCAGAGGTCCCGACTGCAAGGCTCGACTTCGACGCATAGCACCGACTGCATGAATCAGAACTGATATATCGGACTCTCAATGACGGCACTTTGCTCCATCCAAGGTACTTTTTCAGCGGACCCTGCATGGGTCCTATAGCTAACCTGCCTTCCATCGCCGTCAGCCTGAATTTTGGATTCACCCCAGTCCAGCGCAACCTCAAGTAACCTTTCAGCGCTATTGACTTCTGAATGCTGTATTTTTTTTAAATTCATATCTCGACTTCTACCTATTGGATTTTGATCGCTTTGGTCTTGTTTTACTTAGATAAATGTTCTCTATTTTTCTAAACTTGTGTGGAGTCATTTTGTGGTGTTTTCATTGTCTTATTGTGTGTGTGTGTGTGTGTGTTGCACAAACACTTTACACATTGCCTCTTAAGTTAAGTCTGCCTGCTCAGTGCCAAGCTACCAGATGGTGAGCACAGGTTAATTTAAAGTATGTATCTAGCTTCCCCTGCCTAAGATTTTGTTCCCTACTTGGACAGGGTGCAATCTTTTGCCAATTAGAGACCCAATTTCTAACAAACATTTTAACTTTGTGATATATCTTTTTTAACATGACTATACATATATGTATATTTATTTATGTGTATTATTTATGTAATGTACTTTTAAAATCCAAGTGATCAAAATAAAGTTTATGATGGATGGTTTCACAAACGAGCCTGACGGTACCTCAAGATGGTTTTGTGAGTATATTCTACAGGGAAGTCACACAGCCACCTCATATAATACACCACAATCCTCACAGTGACGTAAAACAAGTGGCTAGTAGAAATATTTGAGAAGGTGTCATATGAATAAATCATATATAAATTACGAAAAAACTAAATGTATATTTTCCTAGATATATCGTCAGTATTGATTGATAAAACCCCATAAATTTCACAAGTCGGAAAGTACCATAAGATGGTACTAATGGAGATGGTGGAGTTTGTGGCACTCCACACTTTCAAATTAGAATGCATCACAGTGCCCCTCACCCCCTAATTATTTTGTTTCCTTCATTATTTACTCCTTATCTATCCATTCAAATTTCATATAGGCATACAACTTATAGAATATACTGAAACAGACTCCCTATCCAGAATGGTCAAACGTGGGCATTTACCAGCCATTATGCTCACATACCTATTGGCACAGTGAGGCTACTCCAGTGAAACCTGTTCTAATTACACAATTGCACTAGCTACATAAGTAATTAATAAAATTAAGCATTAGCTACAGAATATTGCATAGCCTGGGTGGCCCTTGAGGATAGATATCAAAGTCAAAGTCAAAGTCAAAAAGCTTTATTTCGATAAAATATCATTATCATAAAAGCAGTTTAAAAAGAAATGATAATTAATAATAAAATTAGTAACACATATCCAGTTAATAACACGAAATATAACATTTACTAGAATAAATATTGTTTAAGAAAAGATTAAACAGAGTATTTAAGCTTTCTGGCTCGAATAGCCCAAGCCCAAAATAAAAATTTTGCTAGGGCACAGGCATAGGGTACATAACTGTCCGAAACAAGTATCCTGATTGCCTCATCATGGCTCCTAGTTCCCAGTTGCCGACACAAGTTTTTCAGCCACGCCCTTCTTGGATTGGCATATTCCTTGCAGACAAATAAGAAGTGGGCTAATGTCTCTGGGTGGGCTGAACATGATGGACACAAATCAGTTTTGTCTGTACAGGATTTCCATGTTTTGGTGAAAGTGTTCAGTGGGAGAGTACCCGTTCTAAATTTAAAATACAAGGACCGGGCAAACGGTTTCCCAATTATGTCTAGGTAGGGTTCTCGCCTGGGACAGTCTTTAAACATCAAAAAAGCCTCTGTAAGCCTGCCAATGGATGAGCTAGAGTGCCTTTGGGAGCATGTCCAATCCCGATAAAGGTTTTTAAGTACTTGTTTTGGAGGAGAGGTTCTGCTAGACCAGGAATCCAATAGGCCCAGGTTCGACAATAAGGTTTTCATATCAGTTAGCCATTTGACTCTAGCCCAGTGTGGTGACTCCATTATTTCTTCCAGACTTCTGGCATAGGCACTGAGTTCCTCTACCCGCCAGATACGGGCCCATAATAGGAGAGGACGAAATTTCGCAATTTCGCCGAGCTGGGTACAACCAAGGTCCATAAATAAGGGCAGAAGTGGGGTACTTTGAGGGAGGGACATTATTTGCCTACAGAACTTGTTCTCGGATTTTTGTAAGGCTTGAGAAGATGCGAAGCCCCAAAGTTCAGCTCCATAAAGCGCAGAGCTGACACCCTTGGCAGCATAGATCTCTAGGACTGTTCCTATTGGTTTGAGCGAACTGGAACGTTGCTCCCTTAATAGGGCACCTGTGATCCTTTTATGATTCAGCAGCATCTTATCTAGATGGGGAGTCCAATCCATTTTGTCTGAAATGCGTATCCCTAAATAATCAAATTCTTTTACCCTTTCCAGGGGTTCAGTGTTTAAAATAGGGGGGCGCACTTTCTGTTTAGGGGGATTAAGGACGAGGTATTTTGTTTTATTGGTGTTTATAACCAAGCCTCGATCAGTACAAAAGGATTGGAAATTGTCCAAGAGTTTCTGTAGTCCCATTGGGGTTTTGGAGATTAGGAGCGTGTCGTCCGCGAAGAGGAGGGTTGGTATACGTACCCCCCCCAAGGATGGTTCATCAGATGGAGATTTAAGTAAGTGCTCCACCACCCCATTAATGTACAAAGAGAAAAGGGTGGGAGCCAGAACACATCCCTGGCGGACCCCTCTCTCGACCGGAATACAGCCTGTTTTCTCCCCTCCAGGACCCCACCTGATTTGGGCAAAACTGTCTTGATGGAGCCTGACTAGTAGGGATAGTAGGTACTGTGGGAGCCCCATGTTGGCCAGAACCTTCCATAGCGAGTCCCTGGGGACGAGGTCAAAGGCAGTCTTTAAATCGATGAATGCGAGATAAAGACTGCCCTTGCCTATCACTACCACCTTCCAGTAGATCATCATAAGCCTAAAGGCCTGCTCTATCGTTCCAGTACCTGCTCTAAAACCGGCCTGAACATCGGTAAGTATTTTGTTTTCATCCACCCAGTTGAGTATCCTGAGTAGAATGACTTTACCGACAACTTTTTGGCTTACATCAAGTAAGCTAATCGGCCTATAATTGGACGGATCATCCCTAGGGCCTTTCTTGTGGATGGGAACCACCTCTGCCCCCTTCCAAGACACAGGAATGGGGGCGCCCCTACAGATGGCAAGAAGGAGGGAGTGGATTAATTTACCCCAATTGACACCATCAGATTTGAGCAGGTCCCCGGGGATGCCATCTGGTCCTGGATAGATATCTATGTGTGTATGTGTGTGTGTGTATCTTTTGTTATTTTTTTCTATTTCTACAACTATATTTTTCCTTTATTTTCTTTCTACTCAAATCTTTATGTTTAACTCTATTCTTTTTGGTCTCGGCCTGGCGTGAGCAGTGCATGCGCTGCTCTCGCCGTGCTGAGGGCTTCTTGGAATCAATATGGATTCCGAAGCTTTCAGAAGCCCTGCCTATCTTTTTCATTCGCTGGCGTCACGCTGGCGTCATCCTCCATAGAAATGCTGGCTCATGATTGAAAAGGAGGCTTCTTAGTCCTCCCTGGTTATCGCCTTGTCCACTTTTGTCCCCGCCCACCGGGATTGCATCTTTTACTGGCGGCATGATACTGTGACCTTTAATTACTGGGTAAGAACCTTTTGCTTCCCCTTCCTTCTGTCTCTCTCCCGAGCAGACCCTTCCCTCTGTCTTTTCTCAGAGACACAGCTGCTTGTATTGTCAGCGCCGTCCGCATTGGCTGCGCTTGTTTTTAATTGGGCCTGCGCCGTATATAGCAGGCACGGGAAGTCGCCTAACACCATTTGGTGTACTTCGTGAAATGTGAGACGGCCGCCTTACTGTTCACAAAACAGTTTTGAGTCTTTTCAATGAGGAGGAGGGAGTGGGTGAACTGCGTGTGCCATTTCCGTTGTGTGTAAAAGTAATACGGAGGATAAGGAACTTTTTTGTTCTGTTTATTCACTTTTGTAACAATGGCGGCATGCCGCACTGCGTACCCCCATTACTACAAAAGTTGTATGCCCGCCGTACTTGATGATTTTATGGCCACGCAATGGGCCACGAAACGGCTGCATACTCCTTACAAAGTACTCATTTATTTTCTGTGCGGCTCCCCAGATATGTGTTAGTCCAGCTGAGCTCACTGCTGTGGAAGAGTCGCTGCCAGCGCTGTAGTGTTCATCTTTTAATGCACGGCCCCTCTAAAAGGGGTAGGCTCCTGCCCGCTGCCATAGAAACAAGCAAACATTTTAACGAGGAGGCCTAGCCGGGCTGCGCCTCCACTCGCTCGAAGCTGATTTGCCCTAACAGAGAGGGCATCATATTGTCCTAAAGTCGGTCTTCCCGCTCGCCGCCGTCAGTCTTGGCCCTTGGCCTATTTGAGGTCCCGATTTCGTACTAAAAGCCCAGCATGTGACCAGGGTGCACAGCCACAGAAAGATGAAAGGAGGGCTGGTGAAGCAAGGGAGACCGACAGCCTAGAGGAGGCCCTGGGCTGGAGTGCCAGCTTGCCTGCAGCGCACTGAAGACCGGAACCAGGAGGCAGTGCTGGTAAGGCGGGAGAGGGGCTCTAAGTAGGCATCTGTGGCCGGGGGTGAGAGGTTCCTATGCAGCCAACTGAAGCCAGGAACTAGGAGGCAGAGCTGGTAAGGAGAGAGAGGGGCATGCATGGCTGAGGGTGCGAGGTTCTTGGTTTGAGGTATCTAACCAAGCAAAACCAAAAGTGATGATGGACGGAGTGTTGAACATTGCAAGCACTCACCCCCAGTCAACTGATCTGGGTTTAATCCATCATCATTCTTTAGCTCACTCCGCCACCCCAGTTCAGACATGGCCATATGCAAATCAGTCTGACCCTGTGCCTCATGGGAACAGTCCAGCCCGAACTGCCAGGCCATGTCTTCCCTGAACCGAAACAAGCATCCTGGGACCGGTTTCTGGCTAATCAGCTGTCATCAGCCAGGCTAGCTTGAATCCAGTGGCAAAGTGAGCAAGGGACCCACGTCTGGGCATACCCTGCCAACTTAGGGCGAACAAAGCAAAACCAAAGGGGGTGATGGACGGAGTGTTGAACATTGCATGCACTCACCCCCAGTCAACTGATCTGGGTTTAATCCATCATCATTCTTTAGCTCACTCCGCCACCCCCAGTTCAGACATGGTCATATGCAAATCAGTCTGACCCTGTGCCTCATGCTCTCCATGCCACTGGAGTCAAGCTATCCTGGCTGATGAGAGCTGAAAGCCTGAAACCGGTCCTAGGATGCTTGTTTCTAGTCCCGGGAGGACCTGGCTTGGCAGTTCGGACTGGACTGTTCCCATGGGGCACAGGGTCAAGAATGGTTTGCATATGGCTAGGTTCAAAATGGAATTGCATGGTGAGCAGAAAAACGATGGATTTAGGCCCAGATCTCTGTACTGGGGTGAATGTATGACATTGTTCTGCATTCTGTCCATCAACTGTTGTTTTTTGCATTTGTCACCCCAAGTGGGACGGGTATGCTCAGACGTGAGTCCTGTGCTCTCCATGCCACTGGAATCAAGCTATCCTACCTGATGAGGGCTGAAAGCCCGAAACCGGTCCTAGGATGCTTGTTTCCAGTCCAGGGAGGACCTGGCTTGGCAGTTCGGGCTTGACTGTTCCCGTGGGGCACAGGGTCAAGACTGATTTGCATATGGCTAGGTTCAAACTTGAATGGCATGGTGAGCAAAGAAATCTATGTATTTGGGCCCAGATCTCTGTCCTGGGGTGAATGTATGACATTGTTCTGCATTCTGTCCATCAACTGTTTTTGCATTTGTCCTCCCGAGTGGAACGTGTATGCACAGACGTGAGTCCCGTTCTCTCCATGCCACTGGAATCAGCTATCCTGGCTGATGAGGGCTGAAAGCCCGAAACCG
Organism: Lissotriton helveticus; assembly: GCF_964261635.1. Lineage (NCBI taxonomy): Eukaryota > Metazoa > Chordata > Amphibia > Caudata > Salamandridae > Lissotriton > Lissotriton helveticus. Next base: position 534,947,349 of record NC_136069.1, on the reverse strand, counting down.
GTCCTAGGATGCTTGTTTCCAGTCCAGGAAGGACCTGGCTTGGCAGTTCGAGCTGGACTGTTCCAATGGGGCACAGGGTCAAGACTCATTTGCATATGGCTAGGTTCAAACTGGAATGGCATGGTGAGCAAAAAAGTGATGTATTTAGGCCCAGATCTCTGTACTGGGGTGAATGTATGACATTGTTCAGCATTCTGTCCATCAACTGTTGTTTTTTAGGTGTCTAACCCCCTGCCTACCAAATGTCAATACCTGCATTTATTGCCTTTTCATTAGAATTACATCCTGCACCCTTGCGTGTGTGTTTTTTTAATCAATTCTCTAGGGTCATTGATCACTGTTTCCCATGTCACCTGTCTGATGAAGTTTGGACAAATTATTGTTTTCCTGTTCTATACACAACTATATGAGTGCAGCACGTGCACCGTCCTACGGCGCCCATGACGCCTGGTCCTCAATATATGAATCTTAATAAACATACTTGTGCCGCTCCGTGTGGGGTGCCTAGAAGACCTGCCTGCCTCGGGCGTTCACCGTTTGAATACACCCCTAAGCCCATGCCGAACTACACTGGGGTAACACGAGATGAGGTTCTCCTGTAAAAATAAATGTTTGCTGGCACTTCACTTAGTCTGGCTGACACATAAAGGGCCAGGGCCTAACGGGGACCCGCCAGGGGTGGCCCCTTTTGCATACAGAGAGCTAAGTTGTGCCACTGCCAAATGCCCCTCCCTCCCCCCACGCACCCCTGTGAGAGAACAGTCCAGCTATTACAGCTGTGTCTGCGAGCATTGGGCACCAAGGGTGCCGTGGGTCCTCCTGCAAGCTAGAAACACGTTGTTCTAATCAGCCATGTTTAAGACCCGGGGTCTGGGCCTTTATGCCGCTGCACCTGCTACAATATCGATACTACGCACCTACGGCGGAGAGGAAGCACTGTGTCTCTGTAATGTTTGCAGTGATTGCGTATGAGGCGTGCGGCCCTAGGTGCTGCGCGAGCGCTCGAGGAAAGGCAATGAGGTGGGGATCTGAGGAAGAAACCTCCGTTCCTTTGGTTCGCATTGTACAATACTCTCTGGTTCCCTACGACGAACACACATGCCCCTCCAATACCAGCAGACTCGGGTAAAGAAACTGAAGTAGGAGCCACCTGGGGTTATAGGATTTCTAAATGGAGCCAACAGGGCCTTTCGCTGTGTCTTCTGCCGCACGAAATGTGACTTGCTTGTTGAATGCGCCTTACGGATTCCTTGGTGTAAAGTTTATGCTGCTGAAATTCTCAACACGTCCTGCATGTTTAAGGGCTGTTTACTGTAGAACCAAGTCCAAGGCCCGATTGTGATTGAGCCAGAAGGAAGTGAGTGTAAGGTGCGAGGTCGGGGCCTTGCACGTGGTGGTTGGGACCGGACAAAAGGACACGGACACAGGTAGTTGGTGAGTGTGCCGGAAAGACCCCGAGCGGTCTTCCGCTTGTTTATTTTATACCTCGGGGCGAGCCCGCCCCGAGGGTGTGTGAATGCGTGTGGTGATGGATACATTGTAGAGGTGAGGCTGGGTGGCTCTCTACATCCCTCCTTCAATTTAGTTTGTTGTATCACTCAATTATCAGCTAGGGTGAGGTCCAGGCGAAGTCTCTTAGTCTCTGGCTTGGTCCCGGATTGGGCCTCAGATGGTATCGGTTGCTGCAGCCCACTGGGGAGCCAGCAACCCCAGCCGGGGTTGCGTTGAGACTCCTCTCGGGAGACGGCGGGCTGGCTACGGGGCTTTGAGGTGTGTTCTGTTGGGTGGCCCTTTCATCTGGTCCTCTCGGACTCCACGGAGGGGCGGGAGCCCCTGCTCCCTGTCCTTCCTCGTTTTGGATGTCCATCTCAGTGGGTGGTGCTTCAATGATGTTTTCGGGATGGCCAGCCGGCTCTCTCACTTTCTTGAAGCAGGATACATTCCGGGTGACTGTCTGGCGGCCTCGGCACGCCGTCACCATGGTCCCTTGAACCTTTTCCACTCTCCACCTCTCTGGTTCGTATGGGGTTCGGAACTTCCACCCTGGATGACGTTCCTGGACCACCTCGCAGTCTCCTTCTCTTAGGCTCGGCGGCACAGCATGTCGTGTCAGGCTCGCTTTCTGGTTGGTAATGATTCTTTGTGATCGAACGGCTTCACTGTCTCTTTCTTCAGGCATCCAGGTGGACGCTGCCGGTATATTGCCTCGGGGCGCCCTCTTGAATAGCACGTGGGCCGGGGCACACTTGGTGGTGCTATGCGGGGTCTGTCTGTAGGCACTCAGAAATTGGTCCAGGGCAGCCTCTGGGTCGGTCCCATTGTCTGTTGCAATTCGGAGTGCTCTGTTAAGGGTCCTCATAAGTCTTTCAACTTCCCCGTTCGCTTGGGGCCATAGCGGTGTAATTTTTCGGTGTCTTATTCGGAGGTTGTCTAGGTATGCTTGGAATTCTCGTCCTTGAAACGGTGGTCCGTTGTCGGATTTTATCTCTTCAGGGAGTCCCATTGTCGTGAAGATTCGATCCAATGCTTTCCGGACTTGGGGAAACGCTACTGATGAGACGATCTCTACCATGGGGAATTTCGAGAACGAGTCCACCAGTACCAGTGTGTGGCGACCATCGGGGAAGCTTCCAAAATCGATGCTCAGGTGAGTCCAGGGGTTTTGAGGTGCGTCCTCAGTGATGACAGGGGCAGGCGCCTGATCTCCCCCGGTGATGGCGCAGGCGTGGCATGATCGCACCATTTCATCTACCATGTTGTCCATGGCAGGGAACCAGACTTTGTGTCTTAGTCTTGCCTTTGTCTTGGCCATGCCCTGGTGGCCGACGTGCGCTATGGTCAGTATATGCCTCTGGAGGCTCTCGGGCACGACAATGAGGCGGCCCCAAAGCACGACCCCTTCATCTCCTACACTGAATTTGTTGCGGATCTGCCACATCTGTTGTCGGGCATGGCTCACTTCTGGTCGTAGGCCCTGAACTCCGTCTAAGAATCTCGCCCAACTGTTGTCCATAAGGGCCCGTTTCACTCGAGATAGTGTTTCATCCTCGGCGGTGGCCTCTCCTATCTCCTGTAGTGTGAGCGATTCTGGGCATGCCGCTTGGGTTACCATGTTGACAAATTCCTCTACTCCTTGTCCATCGGCAAGCGGGAGTGCCTTCTTTGTCACGTCTGGGTGTCTGGAAAGATAGTCAGCGGGGTTGTGGGCTCCAGGACGGAACACCAGGGTGAAGTTATAGCCTTGGAGTTGGACAGCCCATCTCTCGATGCGCGGGGGCGCGAGTCTGGAAGAGCCTGTGAAAAGTGGCAGCAGTGGCTTGTGGTCAGTTACCACGGTAAATTCTTGCCCGCACAAGTATAGATGAAAGTGTTGGCATGCCCACTTTATGGCAAGGGCCTCTCGCTCGATCTGAGCATATCGGGTCTCAGTGTCCGTTAGCGCCTTGCTGGCGTAGGCCACAGGTTTCCACTCGTCTTTGCCATATTCTTGCAGCAGCACGGCTCCCAGACCGACTGGGCTGGCGTCCACGATGAGCTCTGTCCTTCGCCGCGGTTGAAAATATGCCATCACGGCCTTGTCTAGGAGGTTTGCCTTAATGTCTTGGAAGGCTTGATTTGCTAGGCATGTCCACTCCCATTCCTGATCTTGACGCGTGAGCGCCCTCAAGGGTTCTGCCCGGGCGGCTAAGTTGGGGATGAACCGGCCACAGTAGGTGGCCATGCCGAGAAAGCTCCGTACTTCGGATGGATTTCGTGGGGTGCTCGCGTTCTGTATGGCCTCCGCTTTCTTCGGGTCCACCTTTAGACCCTCCCGGGGGAATGTGTATCCAAAGAAGTCGACCGCTTCCTGGTAGAAGGCGCACTTTTCCTTATGCAGGGTCAGTCCTTGGTCCGCTAGCCTCTGTAGCGTGGCTCACAGGTGGGCGTGGTGTTCCTCTAGTGCAGAGGTCTTCAATCTGTGGGGCGCGACCCCCAGGGGGGTCGTGGAGTCCTGGGAAGGGGGTCAGAGATTCTGTCAGAGAGTGCAGTTCCTTTGCCTTAGTGGCGTCGGGCTGATTGAGGGTGCTCACGTCGGAGGCCTAATTCACACTGAGGGGTGAAAAACATCAAAGTCTCATTAACAAGTAAAAGGTCTTTTAAAGACCTGTGAAGTACTCGGGCGTGGCTTTGTGTGTGTCCCTGAAGCTGTTTCAGCCCGGCTCACATACAGGAGTAGGTGGGGTGCGGGGGGGAGGGGGTGGCTGAGGGAGGAGGCTGTAGCCCTTTGAGTTCAATGGCGCGCCTGGAGCTGTGGGTCCTGCCAGTAAAGCACCTGAAAGGTCCTCTCAACCCCCCCCCCTCTCCCCACACGTCCCATAAATCATTGGTTCAAGTCCCAGGAGCCCTCATATCTGTTCTTCACTGTGAGATGTTGTTACAGCCTGTCTGCCCCCCCTCTCCCACCAGGGAGGCACAGAGATGCCCTCCCATGAGAGAGGAAGAAGGAAGAAGACGCAGAGAGATACTGACCCCCATGAGAGAGGCACAGAAAAGGTGGCTGGATGAATGATGGGTGGATGGATGGATGGATGGATGAAAAGGTGGATGGATGAAGGATGAAAGGGTGGATGGATGTATGGATGGAAGGATGAAAGGGTGTGCGGATGAAGGATGGATGAAAGGGTCGATGGATGAAGGATGGATGTATGGATGGATAAAAGGTTGCATGGATGAATGATGGATGGATGTGTGAAAAGGTGGGTGGATGAATGATGGGTGGATGGATGGATGGAAGGGTGGATGGATGTATGGATGAAAGGGTGGATGGATGAAGGATGGATGGATGGATTGAAGGATGGATGGATGTGTGAAAGTGTGGGTGGATGAATGATGGATGTGATGAGGTCTAACAGGCGCATTTATGTTTGTCAAAAGTTGACGATGAGGAGTACAAGTTTCTAGAAACTTTTGTCGGAAGGGGGTCCTTACGCCTAAAAAGGTTTTACAACGGGGTCTCGGCATCAAAAAGTTTGAAGACCTCTGCTCTAGTGTGTTCGAGTATATGAGGATGTCGTCGCTCAGGTTGATCACCCCACTTAATCCTGACAGTACCTCTCTGATCGCGTTTTGAAACACTTCAGCGGCGGAGGAAACACCGAAACTTAGCCTTTTATACCTCCGGAGTCCGACGTGCGTCGAGAAGGTTGTTATGTAGCGACTCTCCGGTTCGAGTTACAGTTGGTGGTATCCCGCGTTGAGATCCAACTTGGTGAACCACTTTGCTCCGTTCAGGTCAGCGATGATGTCGTCCATTGTCGGTGTGATATGACGCTCACGCTTCACAGCCACGTTGGGAAGCCTCATGTCGACGCATAATCTGAGAGCGCCAGGCTGCTTGGGTTTGGGTGCTACGACGAGGGGCGACACCCAGGGAGTCGGTCCAGAAACTTTTTCAATTACTCCGAGGTCCTCTAGTCTTTTGAGTTCAGCTTCTACCTGTGGTCGGAGATTGAACGGCACCCTCCGGTGTCTTAGAGCAACTGGACGCACCGAAGTGTCGATGTGTAGTCGTACTTTTTTTCCTTTTAGCTTTCCCAGGCCGCTGAAGAGTGATGGGAATTCTTGTAGTATGCCATCCGCATGTGATTGGTGAACCTGGTTGGCGAAGAACACTAGCCCTAGGTCTTCGGCAGTGTGACAGCTGAGAAGCGTGCCTTTCTTTCCTTCCGTGATGTGGAATCGAGCTTCTGTTGAGTATTCGCCGTTGACGATGACAGTGTTGATGACTCCTCTTAGAGGCAGTGGGTCAGTGCCCCCATAGGTGTATATGCGTGCGCTCTATGGCGCCAGTGTTGGTTTGGGCGACATTTTCTCATATTGTTCAGAGTCCATCACGTTCACTGATGCTCCTGTATCTATGAGCGCTCGCATTTCAGTCCCCTCTACCGACACTGTGCACATGGGTGGGGGTCTTCTCCTTGTGGATACCCTGCTGACATAGGATATCACGTACACTTCGTCATCCTCTTCATCTTCGTAGTATGGTCTCCTTTCCTGAGCTTGACTGTCTGGGGGCGGACGTTCGGGCTCCAGCGACATCTGTCTCACTCTTTGTGTTACGGACCTTCGACTGTATCCTCGGGACCTCTGAGCGTTGGGCCTATATCTTCCCCCTTGACATACCACTGCGAAATGATTCATACGCGCACATTTCAGGCAGGTTTTGCCTTTCGCGCTGCATGTCGCAGTCGTCGGATGGTCCTCCCCGCAGTACGCACATTGGGTGTCTCGCGATTGCCACTGACGCGGGCGATTGTTTTGCGGTCTTCTTTGCAATGCGTCCACCCTTTCTTCTTTGATCGGCGCCATCTTGGTGGAGTCCGGATGCACCATCGGGGAGCGCAGCGCCGTTTCCATCTCTTCCGCCCTTGCGTCTGAGAGTTCATGGGATCGGGCGAGGATGAGTATCTCGTCTAGAGAAATTCCCGGCTGTCGGAGAATAAGTTTTCTGAGCAGCTTTGACCGACAACCCACGATGATTTGATCCCGTATCTCCTCTCTCGGGCTGGTGAATGGGCTGCTGGCGGCCAGACGACGCAGTCTGGCGTAGTACATGTCCACCGACTCAGCCTCCGTTTGCCACGCTCTCTTGAACTTGAATTTCTCGAAATCCAAATTTAGTTGGGGGTCAAAGTGTGCCTTGAGAGCATCAACTGCCGCACCATAATCAACGTCCGCGCCCGTGTTTGGGAAAGTCTCAAACAGGTCATACATTTCGGGGCCTCCATATAGGATGAGGAGGGACCTCATGACTGTGCCATCCGATTCTCGGGTCCCCTTGAAGTAGAGGTTGAGGCGCCCCAGCCACGATTTCCATCGTGGTGCCGCGGTCGCCGGGTCAGCCGATTCGCTGAAAGGCGGAATGGGAGCAACTCCTGTGTGGGCATGGCTGGACACTTGTGGGCCAGTGACAAGACACTGGGGTGGCCCGGCGGGGCCAGGTAAGGCAGGGCCTGGTGTCGGCGCCGTCGCCGCGGCTCCTTGCGACACGTCAGTCATCGCGTTTCCGGCGAGCACGTGTGTACTTGGGCGAAATGAGCGGGAAGAGATCTGGGCACCTACACTGGCACCAAGCAGCTATGCTCCTCTTTCTCTGTCTCCACTATGATGGTGCCAGGATAGCAGACAGTTTAGATGACTGGCAATGGTCAGATGGGTGCGCCGTGGTAGGTGTACAGGCACTGCAATGCCACTGTGATCAAATGTGGTAGCAAGCAACAAAGTTCCTTGTAGGGGCCAATGCTTGTTGGCAGCAGAGGAGGGAGGTTGTCCCTGACGGGTTGAGGCAGAGGCAGAGCTGGGCCAGAGATGTGGGGTCACACGCAAGCTGGAGCAGGCAAGGCAGTATAAAGAAAGCCCGGAGCAGACGTGCACCGTCGCTCCTCTTCGCCCCTCCCCCACCAGGGCAGCGCGCGTCGAGCAGCGCGCTTGACTAGCAGGGCCCGGGACCACGTGAGACAATGCGGGCCCGGAGCGCGCGTAGTCAGGGGGGCCTAGTGAGGCCGAGTAGACGCCGCACTGGCGTGAAGGTAGGGCGCGCACTCACCCGGTTCACAGCGCGCGCCGAGTCCCGCCGGCCGAACACGCTCCTGAGGAGGAGGCGCGTGGGCGGGTCTCGAGCCAGCGCGCAGGCAGCAGCACGCTTCAGCAGGGCCGCAGGCGGAGGGACGGGTGATGGAGGTTGGGCCCCCCGCGTCCAGAGCCGGGTGATCCGCTGCAACAGGTGCACAGCTACAGGCAGCCGAGCACGCGCGAGGACGGTACCGGCCTCGTCGCCAATGTAAGGTGCGAGGTCGGGGCCTTGCACGTGGTGGTTGGGACCGGACAAAAGGACACGGACACAGGTAGTTGGTGAGTGTGCCGGAAAGACCCCGAGCGGTCTTCCGCTTGTTTATTTTATACCTCGGGGCGAGCCCGCCCCGAGGGTGTGTGAATGCATGTGGTGATGGATACATTGTAGAGGTGAGGTCGGGTGGCTCTCTACAGTGAGGTATTTGCATATATGGTAAATACCTCTCCCGGGAGTTGAGTCAATTGCACGGTTGTGGCATATACCTCCTTGACATGAAGCATAACACATGGAATCATTAATATCTACCATAACAAACGTTGCACTTTTTTTTCCTTTTCCGGGTCTTTCCCCCCGTCGGTTGGACCTGCCAAAAGCTACATGGGGAGTACGCCAGGGGTGAAGTAGTGAGAGCACATCGGAAAATTCTGGTTTGATAGAGAACTCTTGTTTTCGCTAAGATCTGAATTTACCCTTTGTCTTGTAATCAGTGTTCTTAGAACTGTTAAAGTCCTCGCTAATGTGCAGTTATCCAGGACGAGGGGGCCGCCTTAGGCGTAAGTATGGATTCTAAGTTGTAATGAATGCATGTGTCTTTTCATTGGGGGACATGCTGGTATAGCTTCCGGATTCTACTGTACACATTTTTGTTATTCATACAGAGCACTGTGCACGACTTGAATGAATTATTTAATGTGTAGACAAACAACTGCCCCAAAGGCAGCCAAATCACTCACAGCACTATAAGATCAACGTTCACACTGCAGTGAACCAGACAGGTCAGTAGGTCATTAGTCATTACCTTCCTAAAGTGATTCTCTGACTTAACGGGCGAGAGGCAAGAGGAAGATCACTCCGTGCTTCAGCCACTCAGTAGGAGAATGACCCTCTTCCCTTTTTTCACCGTGTGATCTTTGGGATTTTTACTAATAGCACTCTGCCCTTCTGAAGCTCAAGCATGTTTCTTATTCAGCAGTGCACTTGGCAACAGCTTGAGGGGACTATTGAAGTTTCTCAATATTGATGTATTTTTTTTATTGAGCAGTGTATGGTATACAAATATAAACTTCAATAAACACATTTCATCCCTGATGACATTTCTAGTCCATAGATCAGTATAATTCATTTAAATGCATCATCACTAATCAGCACCTACAATTCAGATCACATATTAACCATAAGAGCAATATCATTAATTAACATTGTACTGCTCAGTCACAGCTAAACACATTTTGTAGTGAAACAGGTGAATAGAGTGCTTTCACTTTCTTAAAGGTGAAATAATAAAGAAATTAAAAAAGTGATTTGTGCAAAAAAGTCTAAACTCAGGCCAGCCTTATATAAATTGTAATGTTAAGACTATGTGTCCTGAAAACCCTAATAGGTAGTATTAATAGTTAATCAGTCCACATTTAAGGTGCTATGGTATGAAGAAAATATAACCTTTAGTCTCAACAACGATTTCACTTCAAAATATCTATAAAAACACAACTGTAAGATTCCTAGACAGACTAGTCAACAAAGTGCATTGTGCACAGAACAGTCGAAAGCCCTCCATTTTGCAATTGGTGGAATATATGCCTTTTTTGTTTGTATACATGTTACAGTCAAAGTGTGAAATCCCGCATTCTATAGAATGCCTAGGTAATGTATAGAATGCCTGAAAATGCCTGAAAATCGAACGTCAAAGTATGAAATGATTGATATTTTATACATTTTCTAGGCATTGTATACTTTGCCGGATTGTCTGCCGGCAAAGTATATAATACGCCTAATCCCGCCATTTTATTCCCGCCCGGCAATGTGTGAAATCCGGCATTCTATAGAATGGCTAGGTAATGTATATAATGCCTGAAAATGCCTGAAAATCGAACGTCAAAGTATGAAATGATTGATATTTTATACATTTCCTAGGCATTGTATACTTTGCCGGATTGTCTGCCGGCAAAGTATATGATACACCTAATCCCAGAAACAGCACAAGTTATCAGCAAGCGAGGGGCAGAGACAGCACAGGTTATCAGCAAGCGAGGGGCAGAGACAGCACAAGTTGCCAGCAAGCGAGGGGCAGAGACAGCACAAGTAACCAGGTAAAGATGCCCTTTTAACACTTTGCGTGAATGGTACTGGTCATTCTGTATAATGCCTAGGAAAAGTATGTAACATTTTCACAAAAAACGTATATTTTCTAGTTTGCCTCTAAACCATCAGGCATTCTATACATTACCTAGGCATTCTATACAATAACGGCATTTCACACTTTGCCGAATGCCTAGGAATCTCATCTTGTGGCCTTTTAACACTTTGCGTAAATGGTACTGGTCATTCTGTATAATGCCTAGGAATTGTATAGAATGCCTAGGAAAAGTATGTAACATTTTCACAAAAAACGTATATTTCATAGTTTGCCAAAAACCATCAGGCATTCTATACATTACCTAGGCATTCTATACAATACCGGGATTTGACACTTTGACTGTCACATACATATTCTGAACTGAGTTGCTTGTGACATGAGGTATTTTGCCATTATCATACACACAGACAGCAGCGATCTGGTGGGTACATCTAAGCCCACCCAAGACCCATCCATCGCTGGGCAAATCTCTCTATACCTTAATGTGTGGGCTGGTGGTCTTTGGTCTCCAGTTATTTTACCTGTGAGATAACCAGCAGTGACCTGGACCGCTTTAAGTCTCTTTGGATATGTGAGAGGTCAGCAGGGATGAAAGCAGATGTTACCTTATCCCTCCCTACAAACCAGTACCTGGGGGATTACTGGAACCCTCACTCACACTGCACCGAAGGATAGAACACAAGCTCCCATCACAACCCATAAATTGATATAACTAAAGCAATCTACATCAGAATGATTTACAGTTACCAAAGGCCAAGCTCTACGAAATATAAAATGTAACATAAATGGAGAAAATAAATATTGCATCACATCAGACTAAAAATGTTCCATCCATCCTTCTACACGCTGTGCATGATAGACACGCACGTATATTTTGATGTGTGTGCTAATATTGTGCCTTTTGAAGGGATCGTAGTCTAACAGGACAAAGGTTTCAGTTATTAGGAGGGATATCACAGTTTTTCGTCCTTCTGAGATTGATTACATGAACTCACTGAGTTGACTGACAGGGATGTTTATTAATGTAGTGGTACAAAGTCTACGGTAACAAGTGCTATATGCATCGCATATTATTACATGTTTGTTAAATGAAAAATGGTTAAGACCACTATGGGATTTGAAGGCTACTTAAAAAGAATAGCTCTTAATTAGCGGAAAAAAGTGTTTTTATAACACAAGAGCTCTATGGATCTACCATAACTCTTCCTTAATTATGACTGGTGTGATGTTTTATGTTATGGAATACAGGCGATTATTCAAGACGAGTTAATGACTAATGATTAATGACTAATGACTTTATAGCATTATAATGTATTAATTTTTTTAAACCATTCTAACTGAAGCATGTGAGTACCTTTGAGAAATTGTTTTTTATTTATTAGTTTTCTAGCCTATCCCTAATGTATTATTACTCACACAGAAATGAGAGCTCCTTGAGTACTGTTAGGGAGTGCTTAGTACAGGGATGTTCAGCCTCAATGAGTATTCCTCCATATTTCTTTAGTGGAGTGCAGGTGCATGCACTATTGCATTTTTTCCTGAATTAATACAGCTTCTTTTATGGGCCATTCGTGTTTAATTGACTCTTGTAAACGGATGTTCCGTGGATACTGTATAAATGTATATTTGTTTCTGGAAATTTGCATTAATTGGCCTGAATGTACATTTATTGGTCTGAATGTACACTCATTGGTCTAAATGTACATTCATTGGTGTGGTTGCACATTTGAAGGTTAAAATGTACTTCATTAGTTCACATTTGCATTGGTTGGAAGAATTCTATATGTACCCGGCTGTAGATTCATTAGATTAATTTGCATCAACAAGATTCAATGGGTCTGTTATCTTTTGCACACCACCAGCGATTTATTTCATGAGATCCTTCCTGCCTAGGCTGGAAAGTAAATACTTTCTACAAACAAGCACTGAAAATGCAATAGGTTTCGCCTTTGCCTAAGTTAAAGCCACATGGTCAGTGACTGGCTGTCGCCCCCCCCCCCCCCATGACCACCAACCCCCGGACACAGGAACAGGAAACATGGTTATCTTTGGAAGGCGGGAGGTCGCAAGACCCCCCGGCCGTATTTATTAATATATAAAACAATACATTTTTAATTGCACGATAATCGGTTTATACAAAAAATCTGCATGACATTAGATACAATATTGTCAACAGGTGTGAGAAACTATCCTTAACAAAAACTCTAATACAGATTGTTTCCTAACCGAGTCTAACATCCTCATCTGAATTTTGTATACTAACATTTCTGGCCATATGGCAAGGTCGCTAACCGGTGTCAGGTCCTACTAGCTGTGTCTCACCTAAAGATGTGCGCATGCGCAGCCGGGCCCGGTAATTACCCGGTCCACGCCGTGAACTTCATTTACCCACTAAAGGAGGGCCCTTACTCTGCGCCATCCGCTGACGTCATGAGTATGTGCGCACGGGGTGGCTACCAGCCTAAGGAAAGCGTGACTACTCCCCAACCCGCGCCCCTTTGAAGCACTAGTTACCTTGCCCCTGAAGTTCTAGGAGGGGCCAATGGCCCCTCCCCCTGGGCGGGAACCTCCATAGGACGATGACCGCCCCCTCAGACCTTAAAATAGCTGCTCACCATTCATGACCTTACCGCCACAGGCCAGCATTGTTAACCGACGATCTGGCCTCCCCCATCCTAGACCTAAATCAGAAGCGTGTTTACTTTGCAAATCCCTCCAACCATGCCCAGAGATTATTAGACCACAGGACGTTCCCTGCCTCAGTAAAGTGTACCCCATCCCCAAGATAGAACTGCGCGCCCCAGATACACCCATGTGGAATCGTCTGCAACCGGGGGGCTCGAAATAGTTTGTCCAACTGGGTGTTGATCCTCTTTACCGAGTGATTCAACGCCCGGACCGAGTCCCCCCCTCGCCACTGCCACCGAGGGATAAGTTGCGACCATACTACCGTGCAACCCGGGCAAGTCCTGGCCACCCACCCCGCAGTGGAGATGATCTCCTCGATAAGGATGCGCCTCTCCAGTTTGGCCAAATCATTCTCCCCCAGGTGAAGTATCACTACTTACGGGGGGCGGGCTGCTGAGCTAAGAGTCCCTGGAAAAAGTTCCTAAACTGGCTGAGGCCTAAACCCCCTCTCCCAAAGAATGAGATATTAAACCCCTTTTGCGCCGCCCTTTTCTTACGGTCTCCTGAAAGAAAAACATGTTCAGCACGCCTCACATAAGAGTGGCCCACAATCCAAGTCACCAATGTCCTGTGTTCTTCATGTCGCTTGTGCTGCGATGGTGTAGATCGTTGACGCCCAGTTGAGAGTTCCTCCCCTTTGTCACAGGTTTGAGAAACTGCAAAAAACCAAAACGTACCAGGCGTGAGCACCATCCTGTCACAACATGTCAATTCGTACATATCGTTTGTAACATTCAGACGACCATCTCCCAATTCTCTTCACGTTCTCAACTGGGAGACCCCTTGACGCTGCTTCAGTTGCTGCCCCAATCCTAAAGGAGTGAGTGCCAAATTCCTTGGGATCAAAACCTGCCTGTCTGACCGTCAGCTCCAAGACTCGCCTAAACTGGTACCTGGTCAATGGTGTACCATCGGCGTGACACAACAGTGCACCCCCCGCCGTGCCCTCTCGCTGCCTGTGGAAGATCTCCACGTGAGAAACCGGGCAGCAAGGGCTGGCCCGGGCCCGGTGGAGCACTATGGTGTGACCCCGAGATTCCTGGTCAGTTTTTGATCTCTGAATTGTCACCCACATAGTATCCTCTCTGATCTTTACACAGTTCCACTGTAGGCCGCCCAACTTATCTCCCTTTGACCCTGCAACTAATTCACCAATTTTCAGAGCCCCATAGAAAGCCAGGGAAAATGCAGCCTTGAACAGAACTACCTCCCACTCTGAGCTACAGACAGTGTGAAGCGCCCCCAATAAGGCTGTCAGCCGCGCTAGCCCAATGGGCCTTCTTCTATCTGCAGAGTGACCTTGTAAACGGCGCCAACTCCTCAAAGCCTTGCGCACCATAAAGGTGTTAGTGGGATCTCGCATGCCCTTAGCCTGCGCAAAGAAGGAGACCGCCGCCCTATGCCTGCTCGCAGCCGCCACTGAGCGCCCTTCCCTGTGCATCAATTCTAAGTAGGCCGCAAAGCTGTCCTCCTGTGCCCACCTAACCTCCCATTCCAGCCCCAAGAAAGCACGGTAAGACAAAAACGCCCCTTCGTAAGCTGTCTTGGTCCTGGGGGCTAAGCTAGCAACCACGAGGTCCTGTAATCTGGGGCACCAATCTGCCAAAGTACTGCCGGGGTGTGCGCTGGCGAGGGGTCTGCTGCAGGAAGATGTTCCCTGAAAACCTGCATTTTGAAGCGAGAAAGGTAGTCAGCAGCATTGTTGAGGATACCTGGGACATGCTTGGCTCTGAAAACCACATTCCATTTTAAGCACTGTAACACAATCTCCTTTATCAGGCGCAGTATGAACGGACAGCGTGCCCCCTGTTGATTTATACATTCCACAACTGTCATGTTATCAGACCAGAACACCACTGATTGATTACATAGATGTTCCGGCCAGACCTTCAAAGCCACCCATATTGGGAAGAGTTCCAGGAAGCCAATATTGGCGGTCAGACCCCATGCTCTCCATTCCTCCGGCCACCGCTGGGTGACCCACTTGGTCCCCAGGATGGCGCCCAAGCCCACACTATCAGCAGCGTCTGTCCATAAACCCAACTCTGCCGATGTGGCGAGGGGACCGGACCACACTACCTTGCCATTAAAATCCTCCAGGAATGCCATCCATATATGCATATCCTGGCGAACCTCAGATGACAACCTCGTGCGGTGATGTTTCTCCCGTAGTCCTTTCATAGCTTGGGCAATGGAGCGTGAGAATGGGCGTGCCATTGGGATGACCCGCAGAACAAAGTTCAGTTGCCCCACCACTTCCTGCAGCTGTTGCAATGAAACCTTGTCCTTGCGTAGGCATTGACTAAGAGCTGCTCTAAACCTAGACACTTTGTCCCTGGGCAACCTGAAGCATCCCTCCACTGAGTCAATTTCAATACCAAGGAATTCCAGGCAGGTGGACGGGCCGACCGTCTTCCCTGGCGCCAGCGGGACCCCGAAAGCCCGCATGAGCATGCAAAATTCCTGCAATGCCCAAGCACACTCCTGAGAGCCCGCCGCACCTAAGAAAAGGAAATCGTCCAGGTAATGCATGACCTGCAGGTGGCCCGTCGCCTGTCTCATGACCCATTCTAGAAATGAGCTAAACGTCTCAAAGTAAGCATATGATATGGAACAGCCCATGGGCATGCATTTATCCATGTAAAACTTGCCTTCGAAATTGAAACCTAGGAGGTGGTGATCCAAAGGATGTACTGGGAGGAGACGGAAAGCAGATTCTATGTCGGATTTTGCCATCAGTGCCCCTGGCCCCAGAGCACACAATAAATCAACAGCCTAGTCGAATGAGGCATACTTTACACTAAAAATCCCCTCATCAATCGCATCGTTCAAGGATGCTCCTCTTGGAGCCGACAGGTTGTGGATCAGTCTAAACTCGCCTTTCTCCTTTTTGGGTACTACTCCAAGAGGTGAACACACAAAATTGGGGACAGGCACCTTCTGGAAAGGGCCAGCTATCCTGCCCAGAGACAGTTCCTTGCTAATCTTAGCAGCCACCACTGCAGGATTATGCTTTACTGACAGTTGGTTCTTGCAGTGTGCGCTACCTGTGTACCCTACCGCCGGGATCCTAAAACCTTGTGAGAAACCTTCCTGAAGTAGAGTGGCCGCTGTGTGATCCGGGTATCAATTCAACCATGGGATCATTGCTAACACGTCTATTGGCGTGGGGGTACACAAATCGTCTGCACTACTCTGGCTTCCCCCTTCCCCTCTGACCGTGGTTGCCGTGCTTGGACCTGCAAGTCGTCTCGGGGTGGGATGGGTGACCACAGCCTGCACATGCATGTCTAAATCTACAGGTACACGGGGCCCTTGTGCATGAGCGCTTATTAAAGTCCCAGCATACCCCTTTCCTCTCTGACCCCCCCCCTATTCTTCCCCGGACCTCACTCCCCTGGGCTGACCGAAAGGGCTGTTGGGGTCTGGCGGAGAACACCCTGACTGCACTGGTGGACTGGGATGGGGCTGTGTCCCCTGAGAACTGCTTATGCCAAGACATAGAGTCCACCCTGTCCCATGCCAGTGATGTGTCAAATTCCTTGGCTGTCCTGAAATTAACATCATACTCCTTCCACGCATCCCCAGTGTATTGATCGCTCCACCCCACAATCCTGCTCTGGTAGCAAGCCATTGCTGCTTGCACATTAGGGGGGCGTTCGGCAGTGATAGCCGTAAGGACGGAAAAGGCCCTGATCCAATTCTTCAAAGTCTCCTCTACCCTGAACTTGGAGCACTGTGCCCTCCATTCACTCGGATGCATCCATTCCTTCAGTAACTTGGCCTGCTCCATTTCCCTATTGTCTAGTAACAAAGAAAAAATGTAGACATATTTTCCCGCCCAAATCAACTCTTTCACTGCCTGGGACACATGTTGTGCCAAATTTTCACTCCTGGATGGCACTGAGCTGTCCCCCAAGAGAGGCAGCGCCACCTCCTTACCATTGACGGGCACCTGGGCCGGTAGACCACCATCTCCATTCGGTTGGGCGGGACCGGAACCTGTAAGTGAAGAAGATGAGGGCACCACAGCACTGTCGTCCGCCGTTGCAGCTTTAATCTTTTCTACCAACTTCGCCGCTTCTGCCGCATGGTCTGATGAAGCAGGTAACACACCCCCCTTTTGCAGCCATGGCAATAAGGCCGCTATCTGAGATACCAACTCAACAGGGACCGGGTCCAGGTTACCAGCTGGCACCTCAGGGACCCCTGGGGGCATGTCCGGTGGCACTGGTGTGGTAGGCAAGGGAGCGGGTGTCAGCGGCAAACCCGGGACTGGTATCGGTACCACGGGCGGGGGGTAGGCCCCGCAGGTGGGGGTGCCGGCGGCATGGAAGGAGCCGGTGCCGCGGGCGCTGGAATTACAGGCACAGGTGCAAGAGGAACCGGTACCGCAGGTACGGGTGTAATAGGGACCGGAACTACAGGTACTGGGGCTGGGGCACTGTACCTGGGCTTCTTGGCCTTAGATCTCTTTGGTGGGGGAGCGAAATCCCCCCTTGGCAAGGGTGCCGATCTCTGCCGCATGGGCCTGCCTGATGTGCCTGGGGGATCAGCAAACCTCTCATTCATGCGGGCCTCTAATTCATCAACTTTCCCCAACCTCTTATTAATCTCACTCATTTCACGCATCATGGCCTGCATCATAACCTCCATGCTGGACCCCTTAACTCCCTTTGGCCCTGGCATGCTTGCCAACCACTGCCCTACACTCCTAGTGTTACAACCCAGGTGACCGTGTGCTTTTGTACCTTCACCAGATGGAGGATGCACAGGGGGCTATAAGCACCATGCAACCGTAACCGCAACGCCCCGGCTTCCCCGGTTTGTCAGGGGTGAGTAAACTCTAACGTAGACCCACCCGGCGGCTACCAGAAGCAATGAAATGCAAGCCCCCCGCTCTCCTCTTACCGAACAAATCCTGCGCCCTTCCACAGCCGGTATCGGGTTTGTGAAAACGTCCGCCGTTCACCACTCTGGCTCACCGTGCACTATATGCTGAAACACTGTAGTGTATTGCCTGCAATAGAAAAATTATTAATGTCTGGGAGTGGCACGCTCAAGCAGCTCCACAAAACTGGAAATAAAATTCCCCCTGATAATGTGCTGGTAGAAAAAACACAGTCTCAGATGCAGTAGAGGATTGGCAATAAAGCACAACACAACGTTATTTTATGTAAATTCTTTCCTCCACATACCCCCTCAGCCTCCAAGGCCCAGTGCAGAACCCAAAGAATTTTTTTTTTTGTACAACTCAGCACAACTTGTAATTAAAAAACAAAGTGCTACAACAATGCATTCCCAATCACAACTCCCATCCAGGCCCTGCCTTAGTCGACCCTGCTTTGCCCCCCAGACGAACACCGATCCCAAGCGCTGCTTAGACCGATCGGTTAGCCCGCCCGTATATGGAGCGGGGAAAGGCGGGGATTAATCGCGCAATCCAAATCACTTCAGGGATTAGTCGCGCAATCCAAATCACTTCAGCGTTTAATATGTTTGTCTGCCCCCGCTAGGAATCGAACCCTTGTCTCCCAATACGGAAGCGATATCACCAGCGCCTTTACTCTCCGCGCCACTAACACATTTAATCTCGTCACCTCCCGCACCCGCCCCGATAAATACCTTGTCTCTCAATAAACTCCAGGCAACGCACTCAGGCGGCGTTTTCTAAAACACTCCCCTCTCTTTGCGAATGCGTCACGTGGCAGATGCCGACTCTGGGAAGAACGCCGGTCCGGACACTGCTGCAGCACACTGCCCTACTCCATGCCGCTCCTGAACAGCACCTAAAAAAGCAAAAGACAAACGATAAATAAAAACAAGAAGCCCCGAGCGCGGGGCACGACCGGTGTGGGGGAGCGTCCAGGCAACAAGGGGGTCACCTGGGCGCTCCCCGCTTCTTTATCCTCCAGGGGCCTGGGGGGGGGTGGCTACGCCCCCCACCCAGCCCCTCCTGCAACACACACCCCCCGACCCGGATGTCACTTAATGCCATCCGGGTCAAGGAGGGCGCCAACCAATCGGCGGTAGGGCGCGCCCCCCAGAGGACACGCCCCACCGCCGAGAGGTACTGGGGAGGGGATGATCGCCGCACCGCCATGCGGGCGGGGGGCCAAGAGCCCCCCCTTTTCATTTGCTTTGCTAATGGTATTGTATAGCAAAGCAAATGGCTTTAACTTAATAAAAGGCGAGACCTATTGCATTTTTAATGCTTGTTAGTATGGCCACGGAGGCCTTAGAATATGGACAATGCACTCTACTGGCTATCCCTGCACTGTTAATTTTGGAATTAATGCTGAAACTAGTTTATCAACTGTGTTCTTTTCTTTACCATATAATTGTCTTAGAGTAGGGATTTTCTACTTCGAACTTAACTTGCTTCCGTATCCATATTGTCATTTTAGTCATATTGTTTGATTTGATGGATCCTACAAGGAATTATAAATAAAGGAAAGAAAAAAAGAGAGAAAATAGCCATATTGGATATCACCACTCTGATACATCATTCTGCTCGCTGTTGTCTACTTGAGGCACATTGGATATCAATTAACAATATTTGTATCAGTAATAGCTCACCTTTGTGTAAGTCAAAAAGCAATTGTTAAAACAAATGCTATACCTCCAGAATATTACCTCCACTTCTCAGGGATGTTGGTGGAATTTTGACCTTCCTGGGAATGAAAAATAATGTCATATGTTTTGCCTTATATGTCTTTTAGTCCCCCCTTCATATCATGCATTTGTTAATTTGCTTAGGACATGTAAATTGATATTTGTATGTAACAAGTGATGTATTTTTTTCATTACTATGCATTCCATTAAGCGTGTTAAATATTGATGTATTATTTGAATAGATTTTGCTTAGAAGAAAGCATAATAGCTCTATGCTTTGACATGAATAGGCAAGGGAAATCTCACGTTATTTCTCTCATCTTATATTATGAACACAACCTTTGTTTTTCTCAAAATAAACATTGTAGAGCGTGTTATAATGGCTGGTCATTACCCTCTCCATGAGGTTGATTGAGACATCGACGTCACTCCAGCCAAAAACGCAGCGTGACTCAGAGTTGAGCCTCCCACGTCCATCTGGAATGTTTGTTCCATAACATTTCTTTAGGTGCAGACATAAAACAGACGTGTCTTGCTGCAGACAGGAATACAAACCGGGCAAACATAAATGAACTAGAGGTACGAATGTGCGCTGATTCTATTGAAATATTGTCTTTCCTTTTAGCAATACTTTAGATGTTAAGGATTAAGTGTGTAAAGATTCATAAAATGCACTGTATATAACACGCTGCTAATCTTGATATTTATAGTATCGCAAATAATGTACTGATGTATGCACATATTATTGTAATTCATTTATACAGCACAAAAAATGGCTTACAATAAAGCCTTTAAAAATACCAGTGTGGATTTCTGGTGAGTGCCAATTTGTGGGAAAAGTCAAAACTCACAATAACAATTTCACTGGTTCCAGAATGACTTACTTTCCTAAGTAAATACTGAACCATGAAATATAAAAAATGCATCATGACAATATCAACAGTCTCTAAAAGTTATGAGGATCCTTTCTATTTATCATGGAGCTCAAAATCCAGGTGTTCAGTTAAAAAAAATAAAGGTTTTTCTCCTTCAAGAATATCCTTGAAAAAATATTTTAAATGATTAAACTTTATTTCCAAAATATAACACAATTCCTTTGAATACTTCTAGCCTAGCAAGGACACTCTGAAACACCTGGGGCCTGATTCACAGAACTAACTTAAGACAAAATCCTAAACTGACTACCATTTTGGTATTCACAGAAGGCACTTACTCATTTTGGTATTCACAGAAGGCACTTACTTATTTCGGTATTCACAGAAGTTAGGAGTCCTAACTTTAGGACTCCTAAATGCCTTCTGTGAATACCGAAAGTCTTAAAATTAGGATTTTTTCAGTTTAGGAGTTGTAAAGTTAGGACTCCTAATTTTAGGACTCCTAAATGCCTTCTGTGAATACCGAAAGTCTTAAAATTAGGATTTTTCTCAATTTAGTAGTAGTAAAGTTAGGACTCCTAACTTTAGGACTCCTTAATGCCTTCTGTGAATACCGAAAGTCTTAAAATTTGAATTTTTTTCAGTTTAGGAGTAGTAAAGTTAGGACTCCTAACTTTAGGACTCCTAAATGCCTTCAGTGAATACCGAAAGTCTTAAAATTAGGATTTTTCTCTGTTTAGGAGTCCTAAAGTTAGGAGTCCTAACTTTACTACTCCTAAACTGAGAAAGATCCTAATTTCAAGACTTTCGGTAATCACAGAAGGCATTTAGAAGTCCTAAAGTTAGGACTCCTAACTTTACTACTCCTAAACTGAAAAAAATCCGAATTTTAAGACTTTTCTCTTTTGCTACTAGCTCTTTAGCACGTAGTGGTGTGCACACTTGCCCCAATCGTGGCTGTTGGGCGTCCCTTCCCGGCTTCTCATTGCCGCTTCCGGATTTCTTCGTCAAGCGTGGTGCTCGAGTGCCCTACGTGAGTCATAGAAAAGGGCCTTGGCACTCATCCATGAGGTCGCATGCAAAGCTGGTTGTCATGGACGTGCAGAGACCGTTTTTCCTACCTGGAAGACTGGCAAGTGACTTCTGCTGGTGCACTGAAGCATCCATCACCTTGGCTGTTTATTTGGGGAGAAGTGTGCATTAACTCTCTTGAGTGTGTTGGGCTGGTGAGTCCTGCACTGTCTGCTCCTGAGCACCTTCTGACCTGTTTTTGAGCTGCCATAGCTTCGGTGCCCTCCCTCGAGCAGTTTGTGATAGATGGCCCTTCATCTGCTCAGGCGACGAGATGGAAAGACAGGGTTGAGGGCTAGAAATATATTTTGCAGCTGTGGCGTTGGAGAATGACCAACGGCATCCCATACTTCTAAACTTGGGGGGTGCTGCAATTCACAAACTGGGGAAGCCTGTTGTGGAAGCTGGACCTCCTTTCACATACACTGCATTGAAACAGGCCCTAACTGCGCACTTTTAGCTGCTTGCAAATCTTGAGTAAGAGTGGTTCCTGCTGCAGCAAGTCCGGCAACTGCCTGAGTAACCGGTGAACACTTTTTATGTCACCTAAAAGACATAGCTAGTCCATGCATGCTGACAGATGTTGATAATGAGATTTGGGCACAATTCATTCAGGGTTGTCTCTTTGTCAAGCTGAGGGAAAACATCCTCCAGGTACCAGGGATGTCCATGGCCTATATGCCAACAATGAGACACTCCAAAGAACTCTCTAAAGTGTGTGATGTGCACATGGAAGTGGCTCTACAGCATCAGATGAGATGTGAGCCCATCAATGTGGTGGCAGCTGTGGGTGCTGAATGGAAAAAGATGTGCCCCAAAACTGCTGCCTAAGGTGTCCTACGGGTGGGAAGGGCCCTACCCACACCAGGAGTCCTGCCTGCAAAAGGGAAGAGATGTTCAGCATTCAAAAAACTCAACCATTTTGCCGAAGGGTGTGCTGTTCCACAGCATCTCAAAAAGCTCAGAAACTCTGGTCATTGAATGTTATGCAGGCACCGGTGGTGGATGCCCGACGACAAAGAGGACATGGACGATGAAGTGGTAGAAGCAGTTTATGCTATCCACTCCATGCAACTTGGATAATTCCCCCTGAGACGCATTCCTAAATGCACAGTTCTCCGTGCAGGCCATCAGCTCCCAACCCTGATTGACACTGGAGCCTCAATTCACATCTTAGCGCAGTCTGCCCTAAATTGTCTCCCTCAACAACCTGTTCTATGTCCAGTGTAGCATTGTATTTGGAAGGGAAAAGTGTCCTGGACACCACTAAATGTGGACAACAGATTCCATGAATGCTGAATGCCCTTGCTCTTAACGGAAACGATTGTTAGAGTATGCTGAATAACAACCAAAGGCATAAAATGTGGTGCTCCTCTTGTGATTATACTATAACTATGTTGAATATATTTGTATTACGTTTATAAATGCCAGTAAAAAAGATATTTAAAAAAATAACCTGTTCTATGTCCCACCTCCACCCAAATTTTTGCATTTGGTTCATCAATGCCACTTCCAGTTAGCAGGGGTCTTTCAAACGGAGATCGCTCATGATTCTTGCTCATCACGTGCCAAAGTCTATGTCACCAAGGGTGGTTTTGGTATTGCTGCTGAGCTGCTAGATGGCAAAACGCCTCTATCTAGTTTTTTTTGCCTTCAGTTTGCACTTTGGGAGTGTGGATAATTTGGTGGCTAAATGATCACAGTTGTTTGATGGCATTGGGTGACTTGATCCAGCTAGTTGCTCTGAAACATAGCAGGGTGGCATTCCATCTGCACCCAAAGGCGAAGGATGAACTGAGGAAATTAAAGCAGGCAGACATCATCGAAAGGGTGGACAGCCAGACACCTAGAGTGTCCCTGATTGTAGCGGCGCAGAAATCCAAGCAGACCGAAGAAGTCAGAATTTGCGTTGATATGCGCCTACCCAATCTGGTCATCAGGCGTTAACTACATCTGATGCCCACTGTTGATGATATTGTGGGAGAAGTCAGTGGCTCAATATGGTTTTCAAAGATGGATCTCTGAGCAGGATATCATCAGCTAATGCTGCCTCCGGATTCACGAGTGATCATCACGTTTTCCAACCATGTGCGTTTGAGGAGGTACAAACGCCTCCGTTTCGGACTGTTCAGTGCGGCTGAGGTATTTCAAGACACGATCAGAGGGGTATTGGCTGGCCTTGAAGGGGTCAATAATGTCAGTGATAACATTCTTGTGCACACTCCCACGCTTGAAGAACATCTTGACAGACTGAGGGAGACCTTTCAACCGTTGTGGGACAGTGGTCGCACTCACACAGAGTAAAATGTGTGTTTCTTCTGAAAGAAATAGCCTTTTTTGGGTACTGTTTCTCTGCTAATGGAGTCATGCCTGATACAGCGAAAGACCAGGACATTCAGTCAGCACCTGTGCCTACCAGTGTCACAGGCGTACACGGTTTCTTAGGAATAGTCACTTACTATGCCTGGTTTGTTCAAAACTTGACCACTTCGAGAACTGGCAAAAGCTAAAACAATGTGGAGCTGAGGGCCTGCCCAAGAAGAGCCTTTTCAGGTGACCAAGCAAGCTCTGTCTGCAAATACAAATTTCGCTTATTTTGATCCCTGCTGTGATTCTGAACTTTTGGTTGATGCAAGCCCCACTGGCCTTGGGGCTGTACTGTCATAGAAACAAGGAAAAGGCGTCTAGGCTCCAGTGGCGTATAACAGCCGTGCTTTGACAGAAACTGAGCAGTGATACTCCCACATTGAGAAGGAGGCCATTGCTGTGCATTGGGGATGCCGCCATTTTCATATATACCTTTATGGCCAACCATTCCTAGTCCATACAGGCCACAAACCACTGGTCCCTCTGTTCTCTGGTTTGTCTTCCAAACCTCTTCCAAGGATCGAGGAGTGGATCCTTCAGCTGCTGGTGAAAGCGCATCTCAGTGGTGTACCGGCCGGGGACTCAAAATCCTGGAGACTATCTCTCTAGGCACTCAAGACCAGCCACTGTTGGTGAACAGTCAGACTCTGAAGAAGTGGAGGAATATGTATGGCTGGTGGTGGAAAGGTCTAGGCCACTGCCTATCTCTCTGGTGGAGATGATCACGGTTACCATGCGGCCACTTGGCAATCTCAGCAGTGGCATCAGGCAAATGGCATACCCTTACTCAAAAGGCATCCTATTTTACTGATGAAGTACGGCAGACTTTGGCATTGCTGCATAATGTCCACTTTAAACTGGCTGTCTCTCCATAAGGATGTTTGCTTGTAGGTCCCTGTTTGGTGAATCCAACAACACAGCCCACCAAGGGGTAGTCAAAAATACAGGCTTAGGTGTAAGGTATGGCTCCCTGGTTTAGATGACTGAGTGGAATGGACAGTGAGACAATGCCTACTGTGTCAAACTTCTGGTCCTGCTGAGCTACTGGCACCTCTCATTACAGAGTCCATTCCTCCATTCTCCTGGCCCAGATCCAGTGCTGACTTTGGGAGCATACCAGAATGCCGACATATGCTAGTGATAACAGATGATTTCTTGAAATACTCTGAAGTCGAAATTCTCAAATCTATGATCGCTGGCCGGGCAATACCACGACTGGAGAAGGTCATGGCCACGCATGGTCAGTTGAGTGTACTCCGGACTGACAGTGGCCCCCCTTTCTCCAGTCAGGAGTTTGCTGACTACATGACCTCCTGAGTCATTCATCACCGGAATATCACTCCCCATTGTCCGCGGGCAAATGGTGAAGCGGAACACTTCATGCAAACTTTGAACAAAGTCCTGAGAATTGCACTAGCCAATGGTCAAAACATGGAATGTGCTCTTTATGCCTTCCTTAGAGAATATTGCCTTACTTAACATGTGAACCAGTGGAAGTGGTGTAAAATGTGTGGACGCAGACATGTTACCCACCACACCGTACACTCAATCCGCAGCTACACAATTCACAATAACACAGAGTTTGGCCCATAGAAACTCCACAAACATTCACAAACTATAAGGTCCTCCGACAGATATTTGTATGAGCTAATATAGACTTAGATAATTAGAGATGGAAAGCCACTCCTTCATGAGGTCCTGTAATAAAGAAGTGCCTGTCTAACAAAAAAATTCACATATGTCAATGAAATCATCAATAAGCAAGGACAAACATGTGGACTAGTTATATGGAAACTAGTATCTAACCTCAACATGAATGGTCAAACCACAAAAATAAAATACATTAGAATCATTTAATAACGGTTATTCATTTGTATACAGGTAAATCACAAAACACTACAGTTCTGAGCAAATACATCACAAATTCAATACCTGGTGAATAGGTGAGAGGGGGAGATAGCGAAAGAAATACACATTGCAATTACAGTATGCAATTTAGAATCATACAAACCAAAGAGTCGGTTGTAGATTTTATATTCAAAGTAGGGGACGGATAGGGGGGGCTATTTCCACTTACCAATAGTGAGAGGTCCAGCACAAACAGGTGCCCCAATCAAGACGTCAAGAAAGGAATGTAGTGCGGTTCCTCGGGTAGGGATTGTGAAAGTCACTTGAGAACTGGAACCCATTGTGTCTCATTGAGATCTACAGGGGGAAATCTATTTGTTGGATTTTAATGCCCTCACACACCCTTTCAGATGTCATGCTTCATCATATGGGCTGCTCCTCATCGGGTTGGCGGTGCAATACCCAACGGGCTCACCTCAAAGAGGGGCACTTTATCGGAGATCTTTATCCAACAGCGATATTGTGAAGTGCGGGTATGGGGCCAGAAAAGTGTAGACGTGGTGGTGAGTATAAAATGGGGCTGGTAGTACCTGAAAATATCTTTATTCTGGGGGTCTCCTGCCTCAATTAAAAGCAGTGTAACCGGCACTCATTGGAGTATAATGTCCCCTATTTGTGTGTCAGTTATTGAGAAATAGTGATAACGGTCAACATGTTTCTCGCATGTGCGTCAATTGACGCGAGATTCTTCAGGACCATAAGGAAGGAAATTATCGACACTCAACAACTTGTTTATATGTTTATAGGTTCAGCAGAAACACAATGAAAACATTTCTAATGTGTCAATGTACCTGCGATGAGCTGGATCTGCCTGTTTTGGAGAAACAAAATTGCATTCATTACAGGTATATACATTAGTAAAAGAAAGTGGAGGTGTCCCAAACAACGAAGGTCCCCCTTGGGGTTGGAAAATATAAAATTCTAGCACTCACTGCACTATTTACCTGCACAACCACCAAGTGCGTATCTAAAGTATTATTTCAATATGCAACATTTCTGTAAAGCCTAAGCAAAAATGACAGTACATATGAACATTTCACAGCTTCTCTACAGACTAGTTTTAATTTATTTGTGCATTATTTTGTATACTGTGTACCGATTTTTTGTGATTTCTTCGGATATCAATTGATAATTGTGTAAAACAATGTTTTTTAACTATCAAATGTAATAAAATCATGTGCAATTTTATGCAAAATGTATCTCTTGTATGACTTTAAGAAGCTGTGAAATGTTAATATCTACTGTCATTTTTGCTTAGGCTTTACAGAAATGTTGCATATTGATATAATACTTTAGATACACACTTGGTGGTTGTGCAGGTAAATAGTGCAGTGGGTGCTAGAATTTTATATTCTCCAACCCCAAGGGGGACCTTCGTTGTTTGGGACACCTCCACTTTCTTTTACTTATTCCCCTGGTCCCTGAATCCCTGAGGGGGCCTCCTATACTTTCTATATACATTAGTAAACCAATGTCAGGCGGTGCCTGTGGAGACTGGTGGTGACTTTCAAATTAAAAACTGTTAAGTGCTGTGTGCCATTATTGTTAAGGCACAATAAAAATACTAAGAACCGTGGTGGTTGGGTGTCTACAGTGAGCTATGGTGATTTCACATGCCCCTGTGGAGTATGCATAAAAACAGAAGACAAAACGTACAGGACTCACCTAATAGTGTCAAGATTCCAGGCATCAACAGTACCCGGCGGTCAACACATCAGGCTTGCACTCCCATGTATGTTGGGCCACACATGGAGGGATGGTTGCAATCAGATAAAAACATAGCTTATGCTCGACAGACTACTTGTTTGTGAAATCTCTATAGTTCGTTGATTTGTATGTCCCTTGTCATTACTTTATTGAAAAATGGGGATTGCCTATATATCTGATGTATGGGGACATTATGTTGTAGCTGTACACATTATGTCCTTACTACTAACCCCTGTATATGCGGTATGGTGTTGGCGGTACTCCTAGCCTATGGAGGGCCATGCGGGCGTGTATGGGGACATTATGTTGTAGCTGTACACATTATGTCCTTGCTACTAACCCCTGTATATGCGGTATGGTGCTGGCGGTACTCCTAGCCTATGGAAGGCCATGTGGGCGTGTAGGCTCTGTATCTAGAAATCACTCAAAAAGAAGTAAAGTAAAGTGAGGCTGTGTAGTTGGGCAGTATCCCCGTAAAGGTTCTGTGGTCAGGTGTAAAGACCGTGCAGTCCTACAGCCAGACTCCTGAACTAACCGCTTGCAAAGAGATCATTCCAGAGCTACTATTAGTCTGTGATCGCTCTCATCGTTATGTGGGAGTTTATTAAAATCAGGGTGCCCTCACGCTACAATTCGAAATTATCACGCTGGGCTTGTGAGTTGGCGTCTGAGCTAGTAATAGTTAACTACTTGGCTCATCGGAAGATATTAAAAAAGCGGATGGTCAGTTTCTAACCGCTATGTTCGCAATGCGGCGTCTAAGTAGATGTCAGAGAATGTTCTGTCAGTTCCGTGCCAATTGTATTAAGATGGAGCGCCTTCAAAAGCGTGCTCCGTTCGGGCTGAAAAGTCGTCCGAAGGTCCCGTTCGGAGTTTCAAAATCATGGTCGTAGCGCCAAACTCCCCTTAATTACCCCTTAATAATGCACAAAGGTCAGAAACGACAAACATTAGTTCTCTGTCAGTACTCACGTTTAGAAGTCCTGTGTGGTGCTAGGTGACCTACCCTCACCGCCAAGTCTGGGAGGTACCGGCATGTCGGGCAGCCATCATTAAGAGTAGTATCGAGAATCATGTGATAGGGGGCGGGTGTTGAATGCCGGTCACATGGTTGTGTGGGATGCCTAAGGCGGCCATTACAGAGTGGAGTGTTAACCTGTTACATGCATTTGGATTTGGGGAAGGAAACAATAGAAAAGGATGGTGCTAGTGTATGGCTGATCTCATGGTCAATTTGTATAAAATGGACGGAGTGGCACAGAAGGGATGCCAAAATTATGCCAATGTAAATTATGACAAGATCGTCAAATTCAGATTAAATTATGGCGAGATCGTGAACAATCCTTGTGTATAACTAGTCTAGAGGTTTTGTTGATGCAAGTGATTATTCATCGTGTTAGGGGGCTGTTCTCTTGGTGCCCTATAGTGATAGTTAGCAGTAGCATTTAGGCTGTTTGGATCAGGTGGACCACAGCTGCATGCTATTGTAGATTTATCAGGGCCAGGACACAAGATGGACCCTGTAGGACACCAGAGCACATCGTGGAAAAGATAACGTTATTTAACCCTTCAGCCAAAAGGGTTTGGTCTTCTTGACTTCACCAGCCAGTAAAGTGAGGAGGAAAATCAGGAGAGTTCAGTTCAGGGAAATCAGAGTTCAGAATGACAGCATGTCAGATTTGCAAGGAAATAGCTGCACACGTCCTTTTCCCACAGTGCATTTATAGCTTCATACATTCATGGTGCCTGCCCACAAAGTACGTTTTGAGCAGTTTGCATGATTTCTATTGGTCAAATTCCATGGTGTGATCATTTGTTCTACCAAAATAGTCCGGAACCCATATGTAATATCTTTGTTCAGTGTTCACTGTTTCTAAGAATGTGCAATATCATTTCTGTTCGGATATAGGAAAATACACTTGTAACTTAACATGTCCGCTCCAAAAGCTCTCTTCAGAGCTTGCAAGAAGGTTGTCACAATTTATACCAACAGAGAGAATGTACATTATTCAAAACGTAGGAAAGAAACTTCAACAATAATACTCGTAGCTACAATGCAATCAGGTCAGCAATTTTAGTCTATTCAGAGGAAATAATGAAGAACAAAATACATTTTGAGACCTACAATGAAAAACCACTTAATCACCATTTTCTAAAGAAAAACGCTTATTTCGTAAACATTAGAGAAATAGAGATGCCTACGAAATTGATATAAGAACATTCATTACACATATAAGCATAATCTGTTTATGATTTCATTAATAAATAAGTACGCACTTTCTTTTAGTTTTAAATGTATTTTATTGAGCCAATAAGCATAGTTAAGCATCACAATACAGTGTTGTTGTATCAGGTACACCAATCTTGTTGTATCAGGTACACCAAGCTTGTTGTATCAGGTACACCAATCTCGCACTTTCTTTTAGATTTATATGCTGGATAAACATAAACAGATATCATTTTACTCAAGCATTTTCATAATTATATTTTGCTAGAAACTACAGATTTCTTTATTACATTTCACAACTGTATTATTCGTCTTACTTAGTACATTAGTTGTTTTTCTCTCTCTCTGTCATAAACAACTTAACCTCAAAACCAGTTTGTGACCCTTCTGCATGCTTTTACAATGCAGCTTTGAACTTTCACGTGTTTCACCAAACACACTGTTAGTCATGTTTCCTAAGTCTATATTAGTATCACACCTATTGAGCAGGAATTGATCGAGCAAAACACACTAAAATTACTTCCCTCTATCACATGCCCCGACCAGGGTGAGCCCTAGTGCTCTATGTATGAACAGGGTGTATTATCCCTCAAGTGGTGGAACCATCGACACTCTGAGATGAAGTGACTGAAGCTTTACGTCAACTCCACGAACAAAATTACAAAAAGTCTAGGAAAAGACAAGCCTGACAGAAACATCGTCAGGTTGGTGACTTGGTGCTAGTCAGGAATCAACATCCGGGAAGTAAGTTTTGTTGCCTTTTAAGATTGACCAATGGAGAGTGAGTGCTGTGAAAGGGACAATGATCACTGCAAGGAAAAGGGGTGAGACCATTAAAGGAATGTATCCTTCTTTAACCCCTTTCGTGCTCCCGTCAGCCGTTGGCCGACGGGAGCACTACCTCGCTAATGCTGCCGTCGGCAAACGGCCGACGCGGCCCAGCCCATTTTGTGGAAGTGCCCAAAGGGGTTAAGCTCCACTGGAAACCAGCCCTCAGGCCCGATGTTTACCAAAATGTGCTTCCAAAGGAGGATTTGGGACACAATGATGATGCCACAAGGCATGTTATGAGGCTGTACTTCAACACCAACTATGACACAGCATTTGGAGGCCAATGATTGTCAACAGTCTCTGGATTTTCCTGCCTCCTGTGAAAATGGAAAGAAAAAAAATTCAAGCGAATACCTGGTTGATTGGGATCCTCTGCAATGGGGAGACCCAGCATGAACTGATGCTGATCCTCGTCGGCAAGGGACAGAGAGATATCATCTTAGACCACGTCCAGTGGTGTCCACATATTTGAAAGATTTTGTCCTGATCTGAGAAAGTTTTCTCACATATGACTCTGTCTTTTTCATTCTGATTTGCAGTTGTGATATTTTTCAGGCCTTGTATGTATGAAGGCGTTCTTTTGTTGAGATATGGGTTTTTATTTTTGTTGTTTTTATTTATGTTTTGTTGTCTGGATAAAAAACGAATGTTGGGTTGAGAATGGGTCATCCCAACACATATACTGGGGTAGGGGTGTTTTAAATAAAGACCCTGTTACTGTTGGCCACGATGGTAGTGGCGTGACGTCATGGGGAAGAGTACTTATTTACCAGCGCTGCGTTATCACAACTTAGGCCTGGTAAGAAACTCCACAATATTCAAGAGCCTATGTGTAGCCTGAGATGACGAGCATCGCCAAAGTTCCGAGTGCTCTGCCAGCCTTTCCATGATCAGAATGAGCACAGCACTTGTGAGTTCAAAGTATTAAGCTTGGCGGGTCTACTAGCACTAAAAGATATCTTTGCCATAGATTATAACAAAAATAAACGAAACACGTATGTGCTAACCCTAATTTGAATGTAAGCAGATGTTTTGCAGTATCTCCTTTCTGCGCATCCACGCCCACAATCAGATTTGCTCCTCAGCTGGACTTCCAAAGCATACATACATGCCAGCTCTCCCAATTCAGGTGGGAGATTACCAAGTTCAAAGCTAGTCTCCCGCCTCCCGATTCCTGCATGCGACAACCTGATTCCTGGTCAGGCTTCAGCCGACAGGGACTGTTCTTTTGTAACTCAGAGTATGCACTGCCAGTAACTTGCTCCTGTAGGCCAGTGCACAACATTTTTGCTACGCTCTCTCTGCTTGCTATAGCACTTTATTCATGCTCCTGACAAGTAAGGGGAAAAACATATATGTGAATTTCTGATATCCATTCCTGTAGCTGCACACTTGCAAGCCCCATACATTTTTTTTTAAAATATATTTTTATTGCGAGATAATCCAGCACATTAACATATCATTTACATGCAAAGATGTCAAAAGGCTGTTCAATATGCTTCGATCAGAACAGGATAAACCAATACTCAACATTTTTGTTCCCCCCCTAGCTCCCCCGCCCGCTCTACCCCCACCCCCCCTGCCAGTGTGCCCATGGAGATTCTCCTGTGCGCAGGCTCCCGAAGCTCCAGGTCCTGCCAAAGCTAAGGTGAACCAAAAATAAAAAAAATAAAATAAAGGGTAGCAGCAACAATAATCCCTAGGGATGGGAGAGTGCGCCAGGCTATCCGGGCGTGCTCCGGATCTCCCTCCCGGCCTCGCAAAGAGCCTGAACGTGTCGTGCCAGGTGTAACTCCTCTCTATCTACGCTCAGGGGCCCTCACTCAGAAACAGTCCCCTCAGCATTTTCGGGAATCCCTGTCCTGACCTCCATCCTCTGATCCATGGTCGCCGGAGCCTCATCCTCCGCATCTAACTCATCCAACGAGCGGAGCGCCGTTACCAGTGCTTCCCAAGGCCTCGCAGCTTCCAGCGCCTTGTCGTTGGAGGAACGTCTGGCCAGCTGTAACCGAAGGGTCCCCTCGCTTCCTGCCCAATTCAAAAAACCCGCCTTCCATCTCCGAAAACTAGGGCCTGTCCTCGACTTCCAGTGCATGGTAAGCTCCCTCTTCGCCAGTATCAAGCCCAAATCACAAAATTTGCTAGTTATTTTAGTGTGGGGGGTGTGCGGGAACCACAGCAGAAGGCAGGTGCCAATCTCTACCTCAAGCTCTCGCTCCGTCACTCGATTCAAGCACTCCATCACATCTGCCCAGTAAGATCCCAACTCGGCACAGGACCAGAACATGTGGCCAAAGTTAGCGCCCTCTGCTTTACATCTAGGGCACAACGAGTGAGTCCCCCCAAAGAACTGATGAATTTTGAGCAGGGTTAAATAAGCCCTGTGAAGAGTGTAGAATTGAACCAATTGGAACCTGGCATTGCGCGTGCCCTTCCAGGCCCGTCTCAGCAATAGTGGCCATGTCGTCTCAGGGATGGGCTTACTCAGGTCCTCCTCCCACTTAGCTCGCAAGCTGTCCAAAGAGGGGAGGTTCTCCGTAGACAATCGCCTGTACAGACAGGTGATGGCCTTGAACGTGCCCGCCGCCATAGTGACGTACTGGCACCCCAGCGACGTTGGGGGTTCCGACAGTCCCACCTTCCACTGTTTCTGGATTCCTACCACAAGGGCAGCGTGCAATAAGTAATCCCCCCTTGGTAAGTCAAAGGCGCCCTGCAGGGCTGAAAAAGACATTAAGGCCCCGTCCCTATATAGATCCCCGATCATGTGGATCCCGCGCTCCTCCCAGCCAGCCAACGCCGACCAGTCTCCGCCATGAGGGAGGGCCGTGCACATGCCCAAGAGAATTTCCGGGGCATATGGGCTCGCAAAACCTGCTCTTTTCTGACTTCGTAGCCAGCATGACCTGAGAGTGCGCTCCTCAAGAGTGAGTTGATCCAGTCTAAGCATCTGGCGAAGGATAATGAACGACAATATATGTCGGGGGATGACCCTACCCTGTGGCCCATCCGGCCCTCTGAACTCTCGCGCCACTGCCTGCATCAGCCATTGCAGCTGCGCCGCCAGGAAATACCACTCGAAGTCTGGGGCCGCCAGCCCCCCTTCTGCCCGCGGCCTCATCAGGGTGGTCAGTGCCACCCTCCGCCTTCCAGATCCCCAAATAAACCCTGTAATCAGCGTTCGAAGTGTCTTAAAGAAGGAAGCAGGGATCCAAATTGGCAGAGTGCGAAAGTAGTAGAGCAAGCGAGGGAGCGCCACCATCTTCAATAGTGCCACGCGCCCAGCCACCGATATAGGGAGAGTGCGCCAGAACACTATGCTACCCCTGAGGCCCCGTAGCGCGCTTCCCACATTCCCCTCAAAGAGGTCGGCGGGGGCATGGAAAATGCGGACACCCAGATACGGTAAACAGCCAGATTCCCATCGCAGGTCTCCCAAGGCCGGCGGTGGCTGGCCCTCGGGAAACAGGGGGAACAAACAAGTCTTATTCCAGTTCACCTGTAGACCTGATAGGTGGCCGAAGTCTCTGAGCAAAGTTCTAGCGCCCTGAAAGGAGCTCCCTGTATCGGCCAAATACAGAAGGAGATCATCCGCGTATAAGGAAATGTGATGTGGTTCCCCACGCAGCAGGACCCCCTCATACAGATGACCCTGTCGGGCATGCGCTGCTAACGGTTCTATTGCTAGTACAAACAATAGCGGGGACAGGGAGCAGCCCTGGCGTGTGCCCCTCTCCACCCGGCAAGCCGCTGAGATCGTGCGTCCCGTTCGGACCCTAGCCGTGGCGGACCTGTATAACAAGCTGGTCCAGCGTATAAAATGATCTCCTAGCCCAAAGGCCTTCAGCACTCTGAACAGGTACGACCATTCGACACTATCGAACGCCTTTTCGATATCCACTGACAGCACCGCTGCCCTCCTAAAGCCTTCTCCTCCGTCCCCCATGATCCGTATCAGCCGCCGTATGCACGTTGCGGTGTTTCTAGCAGGGATGAAACCCGACTGATCCGGGTGTACCAGAGTACCCATGTGGTCTAAAAGGCGTGAGGCCAGGATCTTAATAAGGATCTTGTAGTCCACAGCGAGCATAGAAAGCGGCTGGTATGCTGCCCTAGACGTGGGATCCCCACCCTTCTTCAGCAGTGGCACTATGATCGCTTCTCTCATGGTGGACGGCAACCTGCCCACTTCCCACGCCTCCCTGTAGACCGACTGCAGGTGCGGTGCCAAGGCGTCAAGATACGTGGCGTAGAACTCCACCGGGAGTCCGTCGGCCCCCGGCGTCTTTCCCCTGGCCATGTGCTTAACCGCCGCCCTGATTTCTCCCAATGAGATAGGGTCGCCCAGCTTGGAGCCCTGCTCCGGGTCCAACCGCGGCAGCCCTGCGGCCTCTAGATACTCATCCAGGCAGTCGGGAGCGTCCCCCATCCTGCTCTGATGCCACAGAGTATAGTAATCCAGAAATTGATCGTTGATCTCCTTTTGCGAAAAGACTAAGCCCCCTGCGGGCGCGGCTAATGACACTATGGGAGATCCCCGGGTCGCCTGGTCAGCCAAGAAGGCCAGCAATGACCCTACCTTGTCCCCCTCCGCATGAGCACGGGCCATGTATTCTCTATGGTCATAACAGCGGAGCCGCTCGATCTGCATGGCTACTTCCTCACGCCTTGCTGCCACCTCCCCACGGCCGCTCCCGGCCGCATGGCTATCCAATTCTGCCTGGCGCAAACGAGCCTCCGCTTGATCTACATCTTGCAGCAGTACTTTACGCGTCCCCGCGACACCCGAGATGCACACGCCTCTCATCACCGCCTTAAACGCGTCCCATTCATGGACTCTGCTCGATGCCGTCCCCGAGTTGTCCAAGAAGTAGCGCCCCACGCCCTCCCCGACCTCCGCAGCGAACGCGGGGTCCTCCAGCGCCGCTGGATTCAGCCGCCACGTCGGGATCACCTGCCTCTGTCGCGGCCAGAGAACTGTTACCAAGCAGGGGTTGTGGTCCGAGAGCGTCCTTGCTAGATACTCACTGTGACGCGTAAGTTCCAACGCCCCCGCGGTGCACAAAAAGCCGTCAAGCCGCACATGTAAATCATGTGGTGCCGAATAAAAGGAGTAATCTCTATCCGCGGGATGCTGTACCCACCAGGCATCCACGAGGCCCCAGGCCTCCTGCCAGTCCTATGAGAAACAGGGGGAGAAGGAGGATTAATGAGACTAGGTCAGCCTCCTTGGGTTGAGTATAGAACAGTGTGGATCCCACATGTAGGACCCTAGGACCTAGCTCAGCTATAGGTGTATGATTGCTTTGAATCAGTGTACCTTCAAGAAAGAAAAATGTCTTTCTAGTGTCCCCTCACTCACCGGGGTTTCCCCACGGTGACATGCTTCATCATTGGGGCCATCCCAGTTCTCTACGAAAAGGGGCGTGCTGCGACTCACGGACTACGCAGGAGCACTTGAGTGTGAATGACTATGTGTGGTGCAGAAAAAGTGGTGGAGTGGGTGTGTGTGAGTATTAAAAATACTGTGCTTAGTGGGCCTAACTGTTTTATTGAGCTCCTATGCAGGTATATTAAAAGTGGGGTTAATGTCACTGTAGGGCAACCTATAATGTGATTGACTCAGTGATCGATATGGTCGACAAATAATTTTTTCTTTCTTGAAGGTACACTGATTCAAAGCAATCATACACCTATAGCTGAGCTAGGTCCTAGGGTCCTACATGTGGGATCCACACTGTTCTATACTCCTGCCAGTCCTGTCATACCTTGGCCACTCTTCGCACTACTGACTGAGCCAGCGGGGGGTGAGAGCGATCCAAGTCCACGTTAAGAACGGTATTAAAGTCCCCCCCATGAACACCGTGCCAGCCAAAAAAGACGCTAGCTTCCCAGAGAGCCGCGCAAAGAACGCAGCGTGATCGGAGTTCGGAGCATACACGCTACAGAACGTCACATCCCTACCGTCCAAGCGCACTAACACCAGCACAAACCTCCCTTCCGGATCCACAACAGTGTTCGTAGGCTGAAAAGGAACTCCTGATCTCACCCACATTAAAAGGCCCCCCTGGCAAAGGCAGAGTAAGTGGTGTAAAACAACTGCCCCCTCCATCTCCTTTGTAACGCCCTCCCCTCCATCTGATCAATGTGCATTTCCTGTAGGAAGGCCACCTGGATCCCCCTGCGGACCAAATGTGCAAAAACTTTATAGCGTTTTCTCATGGAGTTCAGCCCTCGCACGTTCCAAGTTAGGCACTTTAATTCAAGTCGGGTCGCCATAGGACGGGATTTCACAAAACACAATGCAACATACGCTAGCGGGCACACTGGCAAACCCCCCTACAACAAAACATCCCCAACAACCCCCCACCCCATCCTTCCCCAGAACAGGCTCTAAACCATAGTTACCCATCCAAACACAGTCCCCTCTGAAGGAAACACCCTGACAACTATCAGGGTCTCACAATAAGTGTGAGGTAGAGGGGGTGGCCCAGCACCAGCACAAGCCGAACCGCAACTTTACCAGTCCAGCTTAACGGTCGAGCCTCAGAAGCCCAGTTCCCCTCCTCCTGGCCATGCCTCGCCCCACAGGGGCCCCCCCAACAAGTCCCATCCCCCCACAACAACCGCCCCCCCCACCCGGACCAGGCATCCAGCCCCCCGCCATCGGCGGCCGAACCGCTCTCACCCCTCACAGTGACAAAATGTTGCATCTGGCATGTCCCCCCTTACTGTTCGCAAGTTGCAGGTATGCACCATCATTCGTCCAACAGGCCATCCGCAGTCCCTGGGGTGACCTGAGGGAAAGGGCCCTCGTCCTCATCCGAGCCCCCCGTTCCCACCTCCTCCGACCCCTGTTGAGACTCTGTGTCCGCCCGGGAGGAAGCGGCCGCCGCTCCAGATATGACAGCAACCGCCTGCACCGCCGCCTGCCTCTCCAACCCTGTCTGGGAGTTCGTTGGGGACCGACCATGCACTCCACGTTTCCTGGTGCGGCGGCTCCGTCGAGGTCTGTGTCGCATCTCAGTCTCCGAGTCCCGTTGTCCCGGGCCGTCCTTGCCCGCGCGGTAGAGTTCAAGCCATTGCCAAGCATCATCAAAGGAGTCAAAGAAGGTAGCAGTCCCATCCACCATCACCTTCAGGCGTGCCGGGAAGAACAGAGCATATTGTATGCCCTCCGCTCGGAGTGCCCTCTTGACAGTCAGAAAGGAAAAGCGGTTTCGCTGGACCTCCTGGGAGAAATCTGGATAGAGGGAGACTGAGGCGTTGTCCACCTTATACGGGTCAGACGTCCGGGCGTTCCGCAATATGAGATCACGATCCTTAAAGTGAAGCAGGCGCGCCACCACAGGACGGGGGGGTGACCCTGGGCCGGAGGGCAGGCCGGGACGCGATGCGTCCTTTCCAGGGCATAGAACTGTCCAAAAAATCCACCATATTGTCCCCTTCACATTTTTCGGGAAGGCCTACTACCCTTACGTTGTTGCGTCTGTTGCGCCCTTCTGCGTCTTCGGCCCTCCTTTCCAGCAGTTGCACTCTGCGCGACAAGTCACTCAGCGATATGTCCGTCGCCTTCTGGGCAGGTTCCAGTGCCCCTATCGCCAGTTCTGTGCTCTTAACGC
The DNA here is from genome assembly GCF_964261635.1 of Lissotriton helveticus. Lineage (NCBI taxonomy): Eukaryota > Metazoa > Chordata > Amphibia > Caudata > Salamandridae > Lissotriton > Lissotriton helveticus. The sequence continues at coordinate 534,909,473 of NC_136069.1, read as the reverse complement.
GGTCCGCCAATTTGCTGTGGTCAGCCCGCAATAGCCCAAGACTGGTGGACACCTGTGTTATGTCATGGTGCAATGAGTCTTTCGTGTCCGCTATGGCCTTGAGAATTTGGTCAAGTTGCTGTTGTTGCAATCCCGCTGCTGGGCCCCCCGCCAAGCCCTGGTCCTGAGAGTCGGGCACGTCCTCCACAGGGTCAGCCTGTGTCGCCTCCGGAGTGCGCCGAGGCTTCCGCATGGCGCAACCTCGCTGGCCGGGATCCAACGCAGGAAGCCCGGGTCAAGCGCCCCTGGTCGTGCTCCCCAAGGAACGCTAAGGCGTGCCGCGATGCTGCGTCGCAGTGCCTGTGGACCTCACCGCCCTGCCTCACCCCGGTGGCGTCCCCTTGCTCGTCGCACATATGTTGGGGGCAAAGCACCAGCCGCTCTCAGCCAGGAGTATGGTTCCCCGGGTCCCCCTCGTCAGCTCCGCCAGGAGAAGTCACCACTCGAATCCACAGGTTGTCCGCCTGCTGTGGCCACCCTCTACTCCGCTGTGGTGGGGTCCCCAGGGGTGTACTCACAGCGTCTCCGGCCTCCTCTCCAGGCGCTTCGCAATCCGCTTCCGCCTCCTCCGATCCGCTCCCGCCCTCCGCCAGAGTCCTGTGCTCCACAGCTCCAGCGGCAGCGCGGTCCCCGGGCTGGTGCAGTCACACCCGCAGGACCTCCAGGTAGCAGCCCACTCGGAGGGAAGGTGGGCCGCCAAGCTGCAGGGCAGGGGGGTCAGCAGGTGCGTCCCCGCCCATGCACAGACCCCGATGGGTCCAGCTAGCCTCCATCCCGGGCACCGGGGCTCAAATGCACTGTGGGGGAACCTCCCCACACAGGTCAGTCCCACAGGGCCCCACAGCCGACTCTTCCGCGGCCGCGCCGCCGTCCAAAATGCTCTCCAGGGCTCCGGGTGACGACCCAGTCAAGCCGCCAATGTCCGTCGTCGGAGGGGGGGCCCCCCACTCCACCGCGGCCACCACAGCTCTGTTCAGCGCCGCCCCCCGCCGCGACGCGGCCAGCACCCACACTCCGCGGTCCCCCAGCCGGATCTCCGTCCACCGCCGGCGGGAGCAGCTGCACGCAAGGCCGAGGATGTGAGGCCGGAGATAGGCCGCAGGCAAGATGGCCGGAGCTCCACAGATGTTGGCGGCCGCGATCGCCACTCGGGCAGCCCCCGTCCTCCGGCTCAAGGCCCGATCCGGGCACTGGTACCCCTCAGTCCCAGGGGGCCCCCGCTGAGGCCTCCAGCACAGCCAGGGAGGTCACTGATCAGGAGAAGAACCGAGGCCGACACGGAGCTATCGGCTCACGCGTCCATGCTCGGTGGAATCCAAGCCACGCCCCTTGCAAGCCCCATACATGACAACAGACTCGACTCGGGCCTCAATAAAAGGAAACGGAAGAAATACATTCTCCTGATTATTTTTTTTAATCACCCACTTTCCTCTTCTAAAATGTTGGCATGTATGAGCATATGATCACACATAGTAGAGAAATTGACAAATGTTTAGTTCTGCCGTGCTAATTGTGTTTTAGCAATGGCCAGGGAAAATCTGTTGTTCCATCAAAACCTTATAACCAAGCTATAGGCACGCAGCCACCCCATTCATTGAAAATGCATTCATCTCAGGTGCTGTACCCTCAGTGTTTGGAAAAGGGGAACAAGGGGACCCTACTCACTGGGATCATGGGTATGAAAGCTATTTAAGAAAACAATGGCTCCTGTGGAATGGTATGGAAGATTTCTAATAGAATTACGCACAATGGCTATGCTAAGGGTTGGAGGGATGTCAGAAAGAAAGCTGACTACACACATGTATGGTTTAGTAAATTATTATAATTATTTATATTGAAATCAAATAAAATAAAATAAATACATATATGAGTGTTCAGGTACACAATTATGCTTGTGAAAGAGCTAAACATTTAGACAATGGTGTCTGGTGTCCCAGTGGAAGTACAATTGAACCTACGCTAGAAAAGTGACATTAAAAGTGACTTATGAGCAAGGTTTCAATTTTCAAACAAGTTTGGCGACCATGTAAGTTATAAGCATGTGAACCACAACACTTTAAACAATTAGAAAATGCTGCAATTTGGTTCGCCTCTTTAAAATGTCAACAGCGTTTCAACCCAGTCAGGGTATTGGGTCTCTTCAGGACCTGGCAGTGTAGGGACAACTGAAGGGGGGCCTGTCCTGCCTGGTGAAATGCAGTGGCACAGTGAGATAAGTGTAAAAAAGAAACTCACAGGGGAGGGACCCAGCCGGGTGCCCTTGTGAGGGTAGTGAAAGGTAGGCAAGCGATACGGTGGAGCTTGCACAAGAGCTCTCTGCTGATTAAATCACCGTGTTGGTCAGGCATACGCGGTACGTTGAGCGCGCGATGGCGCTACAGGTAGGGGGAGCGGGGGATCGTCTGTCGGTGGTGACGATAATAGATCCGCAGGTGAAGGTTAGAGTTCAATTGAGGCGTGGTAGGCTTCGATAAGCATGGATGCAGCGGCGGAAAATCCCCCGATGTCCTGGAGCAGAGGAATGTCCTTCTCTGCTGGTACGATGCTATTTTTTTTAATCACCCACTTTCCTCTTCTAAAATGTTGGCATGTATGAGCATATGATCACACCTAGTAGAGACATTGACAAATGTTTAGTTATGTCGTGCTAATTGTGTATTAGTAATGGCCAGGGAAAATCTGTTGTTGCATCAAAACCTTATAACCAAGCTATAGGCACGCAGCCACCCCATTCATTGAAAATGCATTCATCTCAGGTGCAGTACCCTCAGTGTTTGGCAGTCCCTCCTCCAATGAGTGACTTCCATTGATTTGATTACTTGATCTTAGGTTGTGTAAACGTCTCGCCACTATTTTTAAATGGGTATTGAATCTGAAAAAGAACAATTTAAAATAGCGTAGATCACCTAACGTGAGATCACTTTCTCTAAGAGTCGGCAATACGACAGGTTTCAAAAATTCACTGGAACATAACGCAAGGAGTTTCCACATGTTTAGTCTTCGCAGACTTTGAGTACAAGACGCCGATTGGAACGTTAAGAAAAGAGAGGATATTCTGGTACAAAAAAAACAAATATGTCAAGGCTTATCCTAATTATCTTAAGGAAGGATAGAATTCTACCTTCATTTTAGTGCGTGTCTCAATAAATTACTGTCATTTTCGTCCATCCGTCGGATACCACGCTGTACTACTCGGAAGCACAGTCTGCTGATCCAATCAGCTGCTTTCCTGAGAAGATCAATTAAAAGGCTGGTATGCACCGAAAGATTCCTGTTCTCGCTTTAAACTGCGCTCTCGTCTGAGTACACAGACGGATTAACTTTCTAATCGGAGCACTCTGGGTAATCATTAAGCATGACATTAAACAGTGTTAGGCTAATTACCCTCCCCAGAAGAACTTTTTTCCGAACGCGCTGTGAAAAGATTGTTGAAAAGGCTTGCCCAGTCCTAAGATGCTGAAGCATGAATGACGCAGTTCCAAATATTCGGTCTGTTTCCCTAGTTATAAATGAACAATATCCCTCCACTAAACAGCCTGCTCTTCTTAAGTACGTGTTGAGTACATAAGGGTCTACCCTTGGCAACGTGTCAATGCCCCTCTAGACTGCTCCTTTCTGGCATTCCATACATGAAACGTATGCTGAGTGGACCGTCCCTCTCACAGTTTTAGAACATTGGATACAGCAAAATATTGCACCCAGGAAGCACGGTTCGAAAATGGCAAACCCTCACGCAAAACCAGCGGGAACAGCAGGAGGTAGACGCAGTTGTGGCCTCTTTACAGAGACCATCAGCATCACCGAGGGTGACCAACTGGCATGGGTGCAAATTCAGGACGGTGAGTGTAAAAATTCAGGACAAAGGGTCAACATTCAGGACAAAAATTCAGGACAGGAGGTCAAAATTCAGGACAAAAGGTAAGTCTTACAGACACATCAGAAGAGGATACACAATAGTATATAAGTAAGTAAATAGACAACCACTTAAGAACAAGTGAAAAGAAGTTCATAGTAGGTTGAGACAATTGTGCACTTCATGGTTTTAAAGTATGCGCATAGCTTTGAGCAAATGTGCAGGTCTTTTTGTGGTAACAAAACAGCCCGTTCCCCCCTCACCTTTTCAGCCTGCCAGGAAAACGCCTGATGGTCAGTCCGGCCAGTCTGACCCTGCTGCCACCCTCCAATGGTGACCCTCCTCTTCACATAGACCCTCTCTCATGTGTACTTAATTTCTTTTATACTGCTACTCATCCCAAGTAAGTAGCACAGGGTGTCGGAGTGCGTTACATCACACACATATTATATAGTGACAATGACTCATATAAATGTGAAAGCCAATGTATAGGAAATGTACTTAAGATAATGGGGGTTACAAGGTGTAATCATTCTTTCATCCATCATTCAGTCTTTCACCATTCATACTGTCCATCCATCTGTGTACCCATCCATATCAATATGCAACAATTTGCAAACCTATCCATCATCTATCCTTCCATCCACCCATCATTCCACTCATCCATCCCTCCATCTACTCTTCCACTCATCCATCCCTCCATTCATCTCTTCACCTTATCCATCCGTACACTCATCCATCCACTCATCCATCCATTCACTCATCCATCCAGCAATCTACCCTTTCAGCCATCCTTTCACTTACCCATTCATCCACCCAGTCACTCATCCTTCCACCCATTCACCCTTTCAGTCATCCATCCATCCTCCCTTTCTCTTTTCATCCCCCTTTTATTTAGCCATCCATCCTTCCATCCATCTACTCATCCATTCATGAATCCATCCACTGACCCAATCACTCAGCCATCCTCTCACTCGCCAGTCATCCATCCTTTTACTCATCCATCCACCCTTTCACTCCTTCACTCATCCATCCATCCTTTCTCTCACCCATCCTCCCTTTCACTCCTTCACTCATTTATCCACTCTTCTTTCCATCCACCCTCGCTTTCACTCACTCAAATCAAATCAAATCAAATCAAATCAAAAGCAACTTTATTCGGTTTTCGTTAAGAAAGCCATAAAAGTACAGATACACAAAAAATAACAATTTATAAAAACATTGAATTCATAATATATTAAAATTATACAATCTTAGAAAAGGACAGAAAATTTAGTCAAGTCCGTATTTAAGGCATCTCTATTGTTTTCATAAATTCATACGATGCCTAAGGCACAGCTTTAAGTAATGAGCCACAGATTTTGACACTACACTGTTTTCTAAAAGCTGCAACGCCATATATGCAGGGCGGCATCTTCGAATGTTCATTACTTTTAAAATTGGTAAAATCCACCTTTTACGAAGTGGCGTATAAAATTTACAAAAGAAAACTACATGAATTGTGGACTGAGGGGAAATAAGGTCACAGGGACATGGTGACATATTGTGTGTCCAAACGTTCTGGGAAGGAAATAAAACCATGATGTGAAAAAGGTTAAACCTAAAGCGGGTGAGAAGAAGTTTTTCGAATTGCGTCAGGTCATGCTGCAGATACGGTTGGATTGATGGAGCCAGTTGTATCGTTAGGCAGTGTAAGACTTATGGCTTTCTTACTTCGGTCATTATTCGTAGTTGGGTTAGATGAGACAGACATAGCTTTTTTAAATCCTTTTTTGTTATGTCTGTTACTGATTGTAGTTCTTCAAAAAACCTCAAAAGACCAATGTCTGTAAGAAAAGTTTTTACATAGCATAACCATTTTATCTTCTTCATACACTCTAGTTTCACACAGTCCTCGATGATTGCTCTTGTAAGCTGGCATTCGTCCGTGGCCCATATTCTGCGCCACAACATTATGGGTTGGATCTTAATAATGTCTGAGATATGATCCACTCCGAGTTCTAAATGACAGCCAAAGGTTGTTGTGCTCTTTGGGACTGCTAATAGGAATTTTAAGAATGTATTTTCAACTTTCTGTATTTGATCGACGTTTGTTATTCCCCAAACTCCTGCTCCAAAGATCGCCGTGCTAATGCATTTTGCATTGTAGATCTTAATCATCTCGGCCAGAGGTCTTTTTCCTAGACGGAGAGAGAATGCTTTTAGAGCGCCGACTGTTTTTATTAGTGACAGCTTGCGTGAATTAATTGCTTCTTTCCATTTAAACTCTTCATCTATAGTGATGCCAAGATATGAGTAATTTTTTGTTCTTTCGAGGGGCAGTTTGTCCACAAAAATTGTCTGCAGTTTTTTCCCTTTTGTGCCGGCGTGCATCACGTAAGTTTTTTTAATGTTGACTTTTAAGTTTAGACTTGACATAAAGGTGCAGTAATTATTTAGGGCCTGTTGCAGCTGAATAGGGGTGCGCGCGAGAATCACCGCGTCGTCGGCGTATAATAATGCCGGGATTGGTCGCCGATCGACTTCTGGATAATCTGTTACGCCTTGTAACATTGCAGCTTCCAATCCATTAGTATAGAGCGTGAATAAGAAGGGGGCCAGCACACACCCTTGCCTGACCCCCTTCTGAATTTGGAAGCTGTCTGTGAGTTGGCCTTCAGCCCCATAGCGTACTTTTCCCGTGGCGCCGGAATATAACTCACGTAGAAAGTCTACAATTGCTGGCTCGATCCCCATTTGCAGCATTATAAACCAAAGTTTTGAATGTTCCACACAGTCAAACGCTGCCGTTAGGTCAACGTAGACCATGTGTAAGCTTGTTTTTTTTGCTGTTGTATATTTTCCAGCTAGTAATGTTAAATTCAAAACTTGATCTACGGTGCTCAGGCCAGCCCTGAACCCGTATTGAAGATCTGAAAGTATCCCCTGTTCTTTTGACCACTCCTGGAGACGGTCTAAAAGTATCCTCCCTGCCATCTTACCAACGGAATCCAAGAGGGAAATTGGGCGATAGCAGGAAGGACTGTCCCTGTTGCCTTTCTTGAAAATGGGGACCAGGATAGATGTTGACCAAGAGTTAGGGAGATTAGTTTCTTTAGCTGCGTTCAGAACTTTGGTTAAAAGAGGGGACCAGAGATCAGGAAGGAATTTGTAGAAGTCCATAGGGACGGAGTCTGGTCCTGGCGCTTTGCCATTTTTTGCAATCTTTATCGCTTTCATTGTTTCATTTATGGTGAACTCTATTTTTATCGGGTATGTCACCAATGGGAGGGGAGGCGAAGGGTCCGAGTGTGCAGATTTAACCTCTTTGAAAACCCCAGAGAAGTGTTGTACCCAGTCCTCCGCGCTTATTGCAACGTCTAGGGAAGGACCCTCATTATTTCCAGTCAAAAATGGGGATTTAACTATTTTCCAGAAGGCTGCACTGTTTTTTTGAAAGCTGCTGTTTATCAATTGAGTCCAGAGGTTGCACTGTATCTCTTTTTTCCTTTGCTTTAGTGCGTGCTTATATGTTCTCCTTAGTTGCGCTATCTCTTCTCTTTTTCGGTCTTTCTTTGCTAGAGCTTTCTTTAGATCTGAGTAAGTCTTTGTGCACTGTGTATTAAACCAACCTTTTCTTTGTGTATTGTTTTGCATTCTGGGTTTAGTTAGTTCGTTACCTATAGTTTTCACTATTGCGCTGTAGCTGGTCAAAATTTCACTCACTCATCCATCCATCCATTCACCCTTTCACTTATCAATTCATCAATTCATCCATTCTTTCACTCATCCATCCATCCTATAACCCGTCCATCTACCCTTTCACCCATACATCCATCTATGTACCTTTTCTCTCATCCATCCTTCCACTCACTCATCCGTCCATCATTTATCTCATTATTCATCCATTCCCCCTTTCATTCATCCATTCACCTTTTCACTAATCCATCCAGCAATCCCTTCACTTACACACCTTTTCCCATTAATTATGAGCTGAGCCTTTGTCTGCTAAGTTGCAGACAGAAGAGGCCCATCAAGGACTTCACCCCTGCTGCAGTTCCTAAAGCAAAGGGTGGGGCGGGGTAGGGCTCACTATGCCCCTGTACATAGGCAATCCGAAAAAGTGGAAGTCATAAGTCATGCATGATGCACAGTGCTACTGTGACATGGTGTTGTTTCCAGGGCTTTAAGTGGGATGGAAAAACTGTGTGGTCTCTCCAAAGGGGGTGTTCGATGTAATTAAGGGCATGGCTTAAAATACCTACGCTAAAAATCTGTGCTTAGCATAGTGTGCCGCCCGACTGGTAATTTGCTGCTTCTGTCATAGCATCCAGATATATAACACAACAAGTAGTGTTACACCTACAAGCCAGAACTATTGGCTTTGTCAGTGGTTGCTAGTTGCATAAAATAGAAAAAAGCAGCAACCATGGCTTTGTTGAATATAACATTGAAAATGCGTCCGTTTTAAAATGATGGGACAGTGAAAGACCCATAACCCTTTTTAAAAAAAACTTGTTTCACCAGGTTCTTTTCATGAACTGGATTGTCACCTAGCAGCATGGGCGTTTTTGTTTATTTCTTCCACCTGACTGAATGCCCTGCCCTAGACTGATACAAAAGGGGGTGGTGATGGACGGAGCATCTGAACCAATCAAACACTCACACCCAGTCAAAAGACCTTGGTTTAGCCCACTCTGCCACCCCAGTTCAGACATGGCTATATGCAAATCAGTCTGACCCTGTGCCTCATGGGAACAGTCCAGCCCGAACTGCCAAGCCATGCCTTCCCTGGACCGGAAACAAGCTTCCGAGGACCAGTTTCTTGCAATTTTCACCCCGAGTGGGCTGGGAATGCTCAGACGTGAGTCCCAGGCTATCCACACCACTGGAGTCAAGCTATCCAGGCTGAATGAAGGCTGATAGCCAGAAACCGGTCCTTGGATGCTTGATTCCGGTCTGGGAAAGACATGGCTTGGTAGTTCGGACTGGACTGTTCCCATGAGGCACAGGGTCGGAGCTGATTTGCATATAGCCAGTGTCTAACCCAGGGTGGTGTGGAGTGCAAAAAAAACGATGGATTTAGGCCCAGATCCTTGTACTGGGGTGAATGTATGACATTGTTCTACATTCTGTCCATCAACTGTGTTTTTTGCAATTTTCACCGCGAGTGGGCTGGGTATGCTCAGACGTGAGTCCCAGGCTCTCCACACCACTGGAGTCAAGCTATCCAGGCTGAATGAAGGCTGATAGCCAGAAACCGGTCCTTGGATGCTTGATTCCGGTCTGGGAAAGACATGGCTTGGTAGTTCGGACTGGACTGTTCCCATGAGGCACAGGGTCAGAGCTGATTTGCATATAGCCAGTGTCTAACCCAGGGTGGTGTGGAGTGCAAAAAAACGAAGGATTTAGGCCCAGATCCTTGTACTGGGGTGAATGTATGACATTGTTCTACATTCTGTCCATCAACTGTGTTTTTTGCAATTATCACCCCGAGTGGGCTGGGTATGCTCAGACGTGAGTCCCAGGCTCTCCACACCACTGGAGTCAAGCTATCCAGGCTGAATGAAGGCTGACAGCCAGAAACCGGTCCTTGGATGCTTGATTCCGGTCTGGGAAAGACATGGCTTGGTAGTTCGGACTGGACTGTTCCTATGAGGCACAGGGTCAGAGCTGATTTGCATATAGCCAGTGTCTAACCCAGGGTGGTGTGGAGTGCAAAAAAAGGTTGGATTTAGGCCCAGATCCTTGTACTGGGGTGAATGTATGACATTGTTCTACATTCTGTCCATCAACTGTGTTTTTTGCAATTTTCACCCCGAGTGGGCTGGGTATGCTCAGACGTGAGTCCCAGGCTCTCCACAACACTGGAGTCAAGCTATCCAGGCTGAATGAAGGCTGATAGCCAGAAACCGGTCCTTGGATGATTGATTCCGGTCTGGGAAAGACATGGCTTGGTAGTTCGGACTGGACTGTTCCCATGAGGCACAGGGTCAGAGCTGATTTGCATATAGCCAGTGTCTAACCCAGGGTGGTGTGGAGTGCAAAAAAACGATGGATTTAGGCCCAGATCCTTGTACTGGGGTGAATGTATGACATTGTTCTACATTCTGTCCATCAACTGTGTTTTTTACAATTGCCCTAGACTGAGGTAGGAGGAGGCCCACCACATGCAGTAAGAGCACAGACTAGCCCATTGTCATTCTGTATGTGGCAATCAGCCGCAGACTGAATGACTATGGGCGGCGTGGGGCTGCTCTTGTGCTCAGAGGAGTGCGAGGTTGCCCCATCAGGGAGCTCAGGCGTCTGGCAGGAGAACAGTTCCCCAATGCCTAAATCACGGACAACGGACGTGAGATCCAAATTACAGACAGTCCATGAAATTTACGGATGGTTGGTCACCCTAGCATCACCACAGTTTCTCTCATCGGACCCCGCAATCTTGGGGAATGAGTGTGTGACCTCTTGTCAGTGGCGTAACGAATCTTGAGGGGGTCCCCATGCAAAGTACATGGAGTGCCCCCCTGTAGCCAGCCACCTGGCCCTACCATAGAATGTAGTTAGCATGCATCCCGAGGGCCGTTCTCGGTCTGAGGGGATAAATAATGGGGCTTTTGCCGCTCATGGCAGAGCACATCACCCCGATCATACCAGTGTCTCGTATGCTCATTCAGCTGTCCCGATTAGGCCGAGGCAAGGCCTGCAATCAACCCGGGGCCGACATCACACTGGCGATTAGGTGGGCCACATTGTGTGCACCGGCCGCCTTCGATCATCAGCCACCTATCTGTGCTTGGTCCTGGTTCCCGCCCGGGGGGAACTGCTTGGGCCACCATCAGCGGTGTTACCCGGCAGCAAGTAGAAAGGCCTGAGCGAGGAGTGCACTGCGCTCAGCTGGCTCTGTGAAGAGTGCGGAGCAGCCTGCTGCCTCGGCTGTACCAGCCTGCTCCAGCAAATTCACAGCAGAGGTGCCCCCATTTACAAGACACGTGGGCCCACCCGGCAGGGCTGGACTGGCCATAGCGGGCACCGGGCAATCCCCTGTTGCACCGCACGGGTGGGGCCGGTTTTGGGCCCCTGGGGGCCATTTTTGTTACAGGGCCGTTTTTGCAGCATAGCTGCAAAATCGGCCCTGTAACAAAATCGGCCGAAAACCGGCCCCGGCAAAGAGCTCGGCGGCACCTTCACCCCATCCCCCAGGCCCCCCCCCCCCCCTGAGTGGGGAGGGGGAGCCAGCCGAGCACTTTGCCAGGGCTGGTTGTGGTTCCCAGTCTGGCCCTGCCACCCGGCAGTCCGTGGGTGTGGCCCAGCAGGGACTGGAAGGCATCTAGATAGCTCTTGTGGTGAGAGAGCAGTGGCAGCAGCTCCAGCCTGTGCTGTGTGGAGCCCCAAGGCTGTATACAAGGCTGGGTGTGTCTGGCCTGTGAGGCCCTGGAGTGAGCTAGCGAGGAGTCCCCCAGAGGAGGGATGAGTCATTGGAGCTGGTGCTGTCTGGGAGATTGAGGTGACCGGTGGAGCAGTCAGGGGTAGCACAGCGTATGCGGCTACAGGGACAACAGTTGCTAACTTAGAGAAGCGTGGGCACACATGCAGGAAGTAAGTGCAAAGAAGAGCCATGTCAACACCGCCTGAAGCAATGAGGCCCCTTGCACAGCAGGAATGCTTGCACTCCCCCATCACGGCGCTGCCACCATCCAGTAAGTTGTCGGATCCTGAAACTGTGGCGCCGCTGTGGCAGCAATAGATCGAAGGTTTGCAGCATTACTTTCGTGCTACCCAAGAGATGGATGCGCCATCAAAAGATTGATTATGTTACACATGGGGGGTGACAAACTGTATGACCTCTTCGAGAATTTACCTAACACAGGGCAGACAATGACTTTGATGCCGCAGTAGAGGCCCTGAATAGACATTTTGCCCCTCAATCGAATCCCGACTTCGACAGATTCCTACTACAGAAGGCACAACAACCTGAAGGGGAGTCGGTGGACGCATTTTGTGCGTGGCTGCGCAAGTTTGGGAGCTCTGGCATCGACAAAATGAACGAAATAAGTGCGCAACTGATTCAAGGATGCCGCTCATCAAACCTCCGCAAGCTCATTCTGAAGCAGCCAGGGATCTCGCTAGATGACATCCTGATCCTCGCCAATTTTCACAAATTGGCTGACAGTAGGAGCTGGGCAGATGGAGTCAGCAATGGCCCTCCACTCCATAGGTCCCCAAAGAACACCAGCAGTGAAGATCAAGGTGGAGCAGGTGGAGACCATACAGCGGTGGCCAGTGAGACCGAAAGAGGCAAATATTTTAGTTTACTAAGCCTTACTTTTCTTCATTATCACATATGAGTGCACCTTAAAATACGCAAATTCAGTATATGCTCCGTACATAGACATCTTATGCTTGATTTCATAAAATATAATGCTGCTTAAGGTATCATAAGAAACTATGCCACACATATAGTGTACAGCCACTTACTAAAAGCATTGTCGTTAGGGTGAGGACACAGGAATGTTTCTAAATTCATATTTAAAAAAAAAATTTAAACAACGGCAGGCACACATATTGCTTACGTGACATTCACTGGAGAGGGGACGGGGAGTACTTTCCTACTGAAGTGAGGCGCAGCAAGAATGAAAGCTAGTAGCACTCACTTGCAACTCTCCCTAACACAGATGTGACTTCTTTAGCTGATGACTAAGATGAACCTTTGTGGACCATGCACACCTATAAAAGTAATGTTAGACTTAATGTCAAACTAAATGGTTATGACATGAGATGAGATTCAGAATTATTTGCGCACCTTTATCCCTGGTATATTATCAAAACAGCATTCACCACAAAGTGCATTGGTTCTCAATGGCGTTCATCTAATCCAGTTTGTAGTGCTCATTCCACCCACCCCAGGATGTAAAGGCTGAGTCACGGCTGTTGGTAATCTATCATACTTATGCTTCAGAGCCACAATAGGAACATTTGCGATCAATTCCGCTCCCTTCATTATTTCTCTCATGGACTCGGAGAATATCGCATGTGTAGCTGCCTATATCTTTGAGTCCTTATTACAATTCTAATTTGTGTGTCAGTTTCTCACATAACCTCATCCATCTCACTGGCCAGGTGTTGCGCCCATAACACAATAACCACACCTTGGTGGTCATCATGCACAACATGAAAGCACTTCCCACACAACTGCAATAGACAACAAAGTCATCCAGCCACGAGCAAAGGGTGGCCCAAACTCTTAGTATATGGTATGTAATGGAAGCAATCGCCTGTCTGTAGCCTAAACCTTTAAACTAAATTAATGTACCATCAAAAAATATATTTAATGGTGCCTAAGCAAGTACATGGAACAAAATCATAAGGGACCACTTTGCACTATTTCTTTCGTGTTCAGTAACGAATGGTTTGCACAACAGAAGTCCTTGAGCACGCTTGTTTGACACTGTTGTTGCAGTGTCTACAGATGCAAATACATTTTGCTCACTTCTCAAATGTTAAATCTGACGCTGAGCTTGAGTAAAAATGGGATTGCTTCCTTTCCCACTACAAAATCAGCAAAAACAGACTTGGGTCACTCCTTTGTTCCCACCAAATTTCTACCTGGACCATGTTTTCTTTCAAAATAAATGCAGACGTGAACAAAACATGTTTGCAGCTCCCCGCATTATGTAAGAAGGGAAATGGTTTGCTCCATTTTTGTAGCAGTTCAATTCTTAAAAAAACAACAACTCATGATATATGGGCAGCAGTTGGCCACTTCCACGAGATTCCAGCTCGAACAGAGCAATCTCAGAAGTGCTATTATATATGACATCTTAAATTCAAACTTGCCAACTCCGAATGATGGCTCACAGGTTCAAGACCGCAAGAGCAGGGCACATGCTGAGCCGACTCACACTACTCACAGGCTCAATTGCCTTTTGTCGGCAGAGCCAGACTGATATTAACATCTTAGACGTGCATGTCTTCCACAGCAGCACTTTCACTCAGGTGATAGACCCTGACACGCTGACAACTGAGATAATTCTCGAGCATTCGCACCACCTGCTGCCAACTTCCGTTTGTTCTCAATTGGAAGACATATTTAAGTAGAGTGACGAGTCAGCACAAAATTGTACGGACCGTCTATGCAGTCTGCAACTGCCCCACTTGTCAGACTGTATAGACGTGCAGTTCACCGGCCAAATTCAGTGCTTCCTGGGTCATCCGACTCGGCCCATGCCTTTCATGGGGACCTTATCACCCTGCAAACATCCTACATAGTGTGGGTGGGGCGGACTTTGTTTCTGGTACAAATAGATCCTGCAAACCGCGTGCCTGTCATATACCAATCTGACATCATCTGTTAAACGTGTAACCAAACAATTTGTTTGAAGGCAGTAGGACTAGCTAAAATATTGTATCCTGAAGCCCGCTTTCCATTTCACGTGTGATGGTGATGACCGGTGAGTTGACGTTCATATTAAATGAGCAACAGGCATAATTTCACCAGTGGTAGCGTAATGTCTGATCTCTTGACTTTAAGTTTATGACAGATTGAAAAGGGCATTCCAGTCATCTTCATGCACCACCGATGTCTGCCCGCCTTAATGCACGCCGCGGTCCATCTTACAGAGGTTTAGTGGTGCCTGCCAACTAAACCAATCCTGATGCTGCTTTCATTTTGCTTGTGTTAGTGAACAGCATGACAACAGCCCCGAATTCGATAGGGCAGGCAGACACAGAGCTCATAACAGGACCAGGAGGCTGCCACTGTGTTCCCATAGCTCCATTGTATAGTATAAGGTGAGAACAGTCGAAGGACGCATGTCAGGTTGGCGGTGGAGAACAAAACTGCCAAACTGACATGAACACTTCATTTCAACTTTCACTGTGATGGGTTGCCAATCATTATGGTTGGAGTGGACCGGACTATGGTACGTCATTAGCCTTGGTGACAGAAGGCACAGCAAGCCTAGGCCATAATAATGATTTCATTCACTTTGTTTAACTGCCAAAAATATGTGTGACGGCTGACACACAGAGGAAAAACGTCCTGGCGCTCCAATGAACACACCAATTCCCCTGCTTGTTCCTTTGGTACTAATGGCCAAGGTACAGAAATGGTTTTGTCTTGTTCTCCCCTTCCTTTTCCTTTGTTGGTTGGTGTGTTAATCTTGTCCACTTTATTGTTATTGGACGGCCAGGTTATGTTCTGTCCTAGTGGTGTTTTTGGCATTCCTCTAGGTTACTGTTGTCTGAACGATTATGCTGGCTTGCACCCTCACCGGCGCTTTTTGCCATATCTAGTCCACGCGAGTTCCATTCCAAAACAACTAAGAAGGTCCTAACCCCAGTCACATCCGTCTTGTCCTTCAAATTCACAGTCACATATAACCTGATAACGTGGAATGTCAGGGGTAGGAACTCCATGAAAAAAATACGGGTTACACGCTGCTCTACTCCGTTGGCAAACACATATTGCTTTGCTACAAGAAAAGTATTTAACCACTGTGGAAGTTACTGAACTACAGGCTAAACGGAGGGGCCAGTCATTGGCACAGGTTACTCTGCTTATGCTAGAGGGGTTGTGCTGTGGATCAGAGCCAGGGTCCCCTTCAAGTTGGAAAAAATGCATGGTGACTATGAAGGCGGCTTAATTTTGGCTAACGGTCTCCTCAGCGGCCGCTCACCGATCTTGGGGGTTATCTATGCTCCCAACACACACAAACTAGCTTTTTGGACACAGTTGACTGCTATGTTCATAGACTGGCCAGCTAACCTTGTCGGGTGTGGACAAAAGGAGAACAAAAGCATGTGGTGCTGCCAGGTCAGAGGTGGACCCAAAACCCCTGAATAAGAGAAGAGCTGAAAGCCCTTCACCAAATACACATTAACACAATCCTGGAAAAAACAGCGCCAGCCGACACGTGTTTCGTCAACAGATCAATGCCTGTGACTCTTCAGGGCTGGGAAACAATATGGTGTGAGAGAATATATGTCTGTTATTAAAATACAGAAATAACAACAAAATCGTGGAATACACAGTGTCGGCTGGCGTTGTTTTTTCACATGAACATCTTCGCATAAAACATCCCTTAAGAAAACCACCAGTGTCGACTACATCCTTTTACACAAGTGTATTAACTTTTGATTCTATACGTGTGTCCAGGGTTGTGTTAATGTAGATCCCCGGCCATTATCGGTATCGGTAATTGGTTATGTGAATCTGGTAAATATGGTAATGCAACCTGCCACTACTTCTCCCACTGTCTTTCTTTAAGCAACTAGACTCTACTCACTCTGATAACCTTGATCCGGGGAGAAGGGTGACGTTGGGTGAACCTAGCTACTCTAAAACTTCAGATGGATGCGAGGGGACAGGCCCTTCCAGATCTTGAATGGTATTGCTTAGCTGCCCAGCTGCACTGGGTGGCCCGATGGCTCTCTGGCTGCTCTCTGTATGAGTCGGGGTGCCCAATGACTGATGTCAAGGATGGTCTTTTGAACTATCTCCTAGACTCCTGCACTTGCTTACATTCACAGGCCACAGGCCTTCTCGGAGTGGGGGTGGCCTTTTTGGCAAGGACCAGTAAACTAATGGGCACAATGAAACCGTTTGCTCCCGCTATCCCCCACTTAGTCCTGCCCAGAACGACAAGTCGTTTGAGGTTGGGACATTTACTACCTTGGCATGCCATTGGGATCTCTATGGCTGGATATCTCTTCAACAATGCTGAGGCGATAAGTTTTCCCTTGCTAGTGGCCGACTGGTATCTCCCTCAGAGGCAATTTTCATATATGGACGCATCTTGCACTCTTTCACCACTCTGTTTCACACTCGATCTCAAATACCCCGACACACAAGGTATATCAAACGCTACACACTGCAGGCACTTGTGTGAAATTAATACAGTGGTTTTACTGAGCTCTCCAATAACAGCTTGATCTATACCAATCCACTCTTAGAAATGCTTGGGAGGCTGATGTAGGCAAGCCTTTTCACGACACCGAATGGGCTAGGATACTGGAATACCCTCACTCAGTGTCTAGAGGGGCTCGTTTTAAATATATTCAATATAATGTTTTAAACTGAGACTACTTCACGCCAGCCCACATTGCTAAAATTGTTTCCCTTGAACAAATTCTCAATGCCCTGATGTTCCTTCCCAGAGGTTGACCGGTGTATGCTGCGGTATTGCCCTTCATTACAGACCTATGGAACTCAGCTATTGCAGATCATGGGCACTATTACCAGCACCACCATGTCTCAATATCTAGAGGGAGTGCTCTTGGGACTCTATCCTGACCCTACATATGACTGACCAGGCCCTTGGCTTGGCCCTGCTCTTATCTAAACGCTCCATCACTACGCTGTGGAAGCAGCAAACAACTCCCGACTTGTCAGTCTGGACCAGAGCAGTAGCCTCCTGGGGGCTTGCAAAGAGCTCTTTGCTCAACAGGGACGAGCGCACTGGCTTCAGGCTTTTTTTTTATCTCATAGGCATGGACTATTGTATTGTTTTGTGATTGAATTTATATATATACCGCTTACTACCCCTGACAAGGCATTGGAGCGATTTTCAGTGAGTAGCACACTACTCCCGGCACAGAAAAGTATTAGTGATAGATTAGTAAAATGAGTATAGAATTAGTATAGGGTGGTATGAGTAAATCTGAGCAGAGGACTGTCTGTTAGTTGGTTGAAATGGAGTAATGGAGGGATAGAGGAGGGAAGAAAACCAAAAGTGTTAATTCGGAGATCTTAGGTTTGGGATGAGTAAAGAAGAGATTGAGGAGGCTAGAGCTTGTAGAAAGGGATTAGGGAGAAAGAGAAACCCTGAATTTTTTTCTTGAAAGTTTCTACTAAGGATGACACTTATCTGCCATAAAGTACCCCTGACATGTACATTAACAATCCTTCACATGTTATAAACCTTGTTAGGAAATTGCTTAAGGAGTTGGTATGCGGCATCAGAAACAACTTATGTGGGCACATTTGCAATATTTAGGGATGAGTGTGCTTTACAGGGATGCACCCACTAGGATGAGGGTGAATAACAGTTGGTACTGATAATTCACATGAAAATGGGAGGGAGTGGTAAAATGTTAAATATGAACATGTTTTTTTTGCCCAATTTACTCAGATATGGAAGTCAGCATTGTAGTGTAGTTCCTATCATCCCAATAGGCTCTGCGCATTGGAATAATACCTACAGCAGTAAAGGCCTAGACCAGACGTTAACTAGGTCTACTACTGTCGATACTAGACTTAAAGTTTTGGGTTTGCCAGCTTAGCTCAGAGTTCACTAGAAACTTTCTCGAATGTTCAAGGAGGACTTAACTTCCCTGATTAGACAAGAAGGGATTTAGTTTCTGACAACCATAGAACATGACAACTTTTCTCTCCCCTAATCAAGAGTATATCTCGAGAGTCGTGTGAACAAAAGGCAATTTATTTTACTCAGTCAGTACGTGCATTCTTAGTCTCATCAGATTGTAGAGAAAAGGAAGAGACGGGCGTGTTCAATAAAAAGGTGTTATTTATTGATCAGTCTCTTTTCTCATACAAGAGAAATGGATCGATATTATTGCAATACTTATAGTTAAGTAAAGTGCATACATTAAAAGCAATAGTATAAAATAATACTGTAAAAACATTGATATGGTTTCTAAGCCATAAAATGTTTAAAATGAATAAAATATATTACATACACATATACATTTGACTAAACGTACTCAACTGGTGTTTCTAAATACGCCTACCCCGTGTACCTGACCTAAGCCTAATACGTGGGCGGGAATAGAAAGTTACAGTTTAAGTTAAGTTTGTTTTTGCCAAGTGAATAACTAAAGAATTCTCTGTGAGGGGTTATTCAGTTCTGTACCTGGAATCTAGGTTGAATGAGGGATGGTATCTCTCGTCTCTGGTCTCGATATTCCAGGCTGCCTGCGAGGGCTACCTAGAAACGCCGGTGCTGGATTTCGCGGCAGGAGAAAGCAGCTTCTCTCAGCGCGTCAGGAAGGCGGGGCTGCGCCAGCGGGGTTTGCTCTGCTCTTCGCTTCGGCAAGTATGGCTGCTCCGTCTCGTCACCACGCGTGTGTTTGCATAGGGCAATATCGGTAATATTTATACCTTTAAGGTGCCGAGATTGACGTAAGGATGGACATAGATACGTCAATAAGGATGTCATACGACTTGCTCGTTAGCACATTCTTTTACTGAAGTTCTCGGTGAAATCAAAACAATGGCCGCAGGGTTTTGCCCAGGTTGTCATAGGTTTGATTTGTTATGAGAACTCCGTATGCCTTATCAGGGGCTGGAGGAATATCGCTTGTCTAATTAGATCGCAAGCGTTATGACCTAATCAGATAACACGTTCCTGTGCCGTAGTGTGACTGCGTCAGATAACGGTATCTGCATCATGGGGGTTTTCTGCCTCATGGGCTGACTGCTAGTTAACTTGTTGGTTTGTTTAACCAGAATAGGGTCAGGAATAGGGGGATCGATTCAGAACCTATAGGAATACATCACACCCACTCCACGCTAACTATGGTCATATTTACTAATCTATGCATAGTATAACATAGTACAACATACTATAGAGTATAGTGTATACCTTACCACCCCAAAATACATAAATGCATTTTGAAATTTTCAAATATACGGAAAAATTGCAGTCATATGTATTGTATGCACTCAAGCTGTAGAAAAATGCCAAAGTAATCGCATTTGTATACATTATTGCTATTTTGTATATGAGAATCTACACATGAAATGGCTCTTAATACAGAAAAAAAGTTTGAGACCATTTCATCACAGAATATAATAACAATGAACATACCAGCGGGCAGCTAATGTCTATAAGCTATCTAAAATTTAGAAACCTTAGTTCTCTAAGAATAGTTCTTACTTTAAGCAGAAGATAGTGTCCCGAAAAATATGCAAAAATATTTTGGGGCTGCTGAAAAATTGCTGTCCGTGAACTGGAGGGAAAATTGTTCATGTGACTTTATTTTTAAAGTTGAAGGCCGAATTCAGGGAACGCCATGTGCGAGCTTGTTCAAAAGTCTCTATTTCTGTTCTGGCGAGAACATCATATCATTTAGGCTTTCGAAAAAACTGTCAACAGCTTCCTGGGAAAGTTCCACTAACTCGGAAATAGGTGTAATCATGCATTCGTGCGCATGATTGTCTCCATTGACATTCTGATTCGCATTGCTGACAGAAGGTCGTACCTGATCGATGCTGCTTTCATCTTGAACTTCACTACCCATCAATCGTAGTGGTGAAGCTTCCACGAATGCCGTCATCAGGATTGGTAGCCTTTGAGGGCAGCACAAAGCATGAACCTTGATCGGGCTCAACAATGTTTCTGCATCCATTGGCGCATCCGATTGTAGCGTCAGACAGGTGTCTAACACGCATTCTTCTCCGCATAGCAGACACCTTAATACAGGTAAAACACATCTTTGCCACATTGGTCGAAATGATAGAAACCAAGTCATGTTCAGGTCTCTAAGCCGGGAGAGTCCCAGGATTTTTGATATCCGGTCCCGGTATCCAATGGCTAGGATTGTTTCTTCCCTTGTCGCAAGAGTTTTGTCTGTGACATGGGTTGCCATAACGAAAAATAAGGACTAAGAATAGGATTCCCGCAATTAGTCCCAAGATCAGGGGAAGTCCGCCAAAAATCGAATGTACGAAATCTGGAAAAATACCCAGTATGGCTTTGAATGGTGTTAATGCCATCGAAAATACTGTCTTAAATACCTTTGAGACCCCATTGGTATCAGAAATATTTAAGATTTCGTTCAGAATTTCCGCGAAATGTATGGGGGAATTAGTTGATAACAATGAATGTATCTCTGCAGTCGTCCTTGCGACTTGTAGATCATACGTTTCTTTTGATGACGTGAGCCTTGTAGGCGTCTGAAGAAGCACTGTTTTCATTCTGCTTAAAGTATCTATTCGAATAGAAGTAATTTTCAAATTGGGCCATGCCCTTGCCTCCCTGTCTGGAAAGGAGCTGGGGAACAATGAGCGTCCACAGCACTTGACCTTCGCAGTCGTAGTTACTAGATAAGGAGTCCCGGGCATAAGACTACAACATCTGCGATCTACAATTAGAATGTAACTCCCATTATAGAGTCTTTGAAAGAATGGTTCTATTTCTGTTGCAGGTGTGCCTTGCTGGTGACATGAAAGGTTGTATGAATTCCCTTCACAGGCTCCATGCAAACTAATTCCGTTACACAGAAGTGTGCCACTTAGTGACATCGCACAATTGTTGCCACTAAGAAACACTTTCTGTCCTTTATTACTGACACATGCATGTGAATAGGGCAGGTTCCATGTTGTTTTAAGGTACCCCTTTCCCAATTTCTCGTACATGCCAGCCTGTATATATTTTTGGCAGTATTGAAACCTGAAGGTTGAGATTGGAATATTTATTATCCCATGTATTATCCATTCACTGACAGGTCGTTCTGACATTGTCACTGGTAATCTTTCGAGTTTTTCAATGCTCAAGATTGTATAATCAGCACCCTTTTGTGCCATACTGATTTGTCTATCAGTAAGGTTAAAGATTTGGAATAGTGACGTTGTGTTGATTAAACGCCAAGGCACATAGCCTGAACGTAGATTTTGTAACGTCCAGCCAAGCTGTACAATAGAGCACAATTGTGACTGACCGTGTTGTAATAACAGTAAGTCTTGCGACAATATGTCGATTGCTGAAGACACAATGCTGTCCAAAGAAAAAATTCTGGAGGACAGAGTCATTAACCCATTGTCCACTACAGAAAGTGATTTTTCCAAATTAATACGGTCAATTTCCCGTATTCTCTCTGCTGTTGCAATTTGAGTAACCTTCCAGGCCTCATTGTATGCTGCATATACAGAGGCTGCTATGAAACGTTTTTGACGCTGTTTGCGCGGTCCCATAATGAAATCACGCAAGTCAGCACCATCAGTAAGTAAAGTTAGGTGTTGTTTAATTTCTGCCAGTGTGGAAGTTTGTAGCCACTGAAGGCATAATTTGCCCACACTGTAGGTTGTTATTATCCCTGGGTGATGTCTTTGGGGATATCTAGGGTCTGGCCTGGTCATTTTGAACCCCTGTGTTTTGTTCAGGAATCTGTCTTGACAGTTATTAGTATCTGTGGGCCAGATCAACCATTGTTTCCAATCAGGAAGTGTTCTGTTTTGGTTTAATACATAATTTACGTCTATCTCTTCATCTGTAGAGCTATTGCTGAGCATTGTTGGCTTTGGAATAGACGGTTTATTTAAGTCTTTGATTTTGGCTAGGCCAAGACAGGTAGTTTGTTGAACAGTGTCATTTAAAAATATCATTTGTTCTGGGATCATGCAGGCTCTAAACAAAGATTCTATACCCTGCACTTGCCATTCTTTTGTACCCCAAACACTTTTCAATTCAACATTTTTGTCCCAATAATCAAAACCAAAAGTATTCATTTGTTCAAAAAATGAGTCTGAATATATCAATTTTGTGTTGGTTATCATGGTCTTTGTCCCTGTCTTGTTTGACAATTTAAAATAGAATGCTTCAGCATTACTTGTGTTAAAACCTGAAAAGTATGAATATTTGTCATAGAAGGTCCTTGAGCTTCCTTTTGGAGGGGTTGCACAATGTTCCCATTGATTATAATTTAAAACATTTCTAGGTTGTGCAGATCTATGTAAAAAATGGTTACCATAGTGGTTATAACAGTACATACTATCATAATTTGTAGAACCCTGCAAATAATCATGTTTGGTAAATTTAGCAGACATTACTAAGTCAGACATCATATTATTAATGCTTTCGAAGTCCCAATCATCAGCAAATGAGCTTGGTTTTGCAAAGTCACTTAAGGAGATCTTAATTTGGTGTGGATATTTCAGGATTTCGACCGGACCATAAATTTCATAGTCAGTGTTGTCCCAGGCTACCCCACCCGGTATCGGATTGGCTGTGAAGTTGACTGAAGAAAGTTCTCTTTTCTCGATGTGTGAAGATGTGTGTGGTTTGAGGATCAAGTTGATTTTCTGACTTGCTGTGTCCATTTTTGCATATTTTCCCTCAATGAAGCGTCCCAAAGTTAGTATCATGATGAGCCAAAGTATGAGGATAAATGCACCAAAACCCACCCAAAATTCAATCCATGGGGAAATCAGATATGTTTCTTTCAGTTGTTTCAAAAGTTCTTTAGCTTTATCTTTAAAGGTTTTTGATGATGGCTGTGTCTTTGATTCACTGAAGCCTTCAGAGGAATCATCGAAGTTTATGAAGTAGCCGGATGCTGTTCTGTCAATTGTTCCAATTGGTTCAGGATTTCTGTTTCTTGCATTTTCACTTGGTACTTCATTATAGATTGGTGTGTCTCTGCTAAATGCTTTTATTTGGGTTTTCAGAGGTCTGAGTTCTATTGCATTGTTGCATAGTCCTTGTTGTTCTTCTGTAGGCGTTTCGAATGTGATGAGCCTCTTCGTTAGGACCTCTGTACTGGTAGCAAACCTTGGTGTTCTGCTACTTATTGGGAGTCCACTTGGCCTACTGTTTGTTATCGGCCACATGTTGTGGTTTTACCAGGTCGATGGATACAACTCGGTTCTCCTTTTTTCCAGCAAGTGGCGGTAGTACAACTGATCTTGTCCCGTTGACAGACAAGACAGGAACTGCTTTTCTGTAAGAAGGCCCAAATTCCTTCTTTACCGCGATCTTTTCCCTGACTAGATCCCCGACTTTTGGAATCCAGACAGGTCTTGCTGGGACAGGTGGTGGTTCTTCAGTGATTGTTGGCTGTTGTTTCAACTTTATGTTGCTCAGGTCTTTTCTTGTTTTGTTTAAGTCCTGCAAAATAGCCAAACGGTCTTTGATATCAAAGCTTTTTTCTTTCACCACTGAAGTCTGACTATCAATGTCAGAGATCAACATCCTAGTTCCAAATAATAATTCGTACGCACTGAATCCCTTCAGAGAATTTCTTGGCAAGTTATTTAGACTACGTTGGACACTTATTAGATGTTTGACCCACCCAGCTCCCGAACCTAATACCTTTGCCGTTATAGATTGCTTTATGTCACGGTTTTTTCTTTCAACAATTCCGTTCCCCTCAGGGTGAAATGGACAAGAGTACCGCAATGCCACGCCCATGCTGACCATGGCCTCCTTATAAGCTCTAGAGCTAAAAGCAGGACCGTGGTCCGAATGCAGCATGCCAATTGCGTATGTGCCGATAAAGACTCGCAAATCTTTTATAACAGTTCTGGCGTCAGCCGTTCACTGGGGCCACATCCATATGAATCTCGTGCATGAATCTACTGCGACCAAGATATATTTATAGTTACCGTCCCTTTGTAAGGGACCGCAGTGATCTAGATAAACACAGGCTAATGGTTTATCCGAGATTAGAAGGGGCGTTTGCGCTGGACGTCTCACCGTTGATACTTTCATTTTTTGACATATTTCACATTCTAGAACATAGTTCCTTGTTTGTCTTCTCATTTGTGGCCACCAGTATCTCTGTTTTAATAATGATACTGTGGCTGAGACGCCAGCATGGATAGAAGCAAGCCCTTCATGTGCCGCTATTATTAGTCCTAACCTATGTTCCATGTTTGGAATTGCCCTATCCCCCACTCCAGGGATTCGAGCAAAAGGAACATTGTTTGCATCAGTTATGTATGAGTATTTTACTGGAAAGCCTTTCGGGAGTGTTTCTATCGGATCCTTTTCTGAAGCGCTGACAGCTTGTAATATTTCGCTGTCTATTTTTGTTTTTGACCGGGTGATGGCAGCTACGGAAGCCGTTTGCACAGCTGCCTTCGCGGCCTCATCAGCCAATGAATTCCCTGCAACGTGAACGCCATCACGTTGATGACTCAGCGTATGTATCACGTGAGTCTTTGGTAGTTCTTTTTGTAAAAGAACTACTTGTTCCCAGAGCATTTTATGCTTGATTGTGCCACCTTTTGCATCCTTGAAACCATTCTGAAGCCAGATCTGCAAGTATTCATTGTAAGACTGAACGCAATAATACGAATCGCACACTATGAGTGTGGGGAATTCTCGATCGGTATTTTCAAGCGCCATCTTGAACGCCAGTAGTTCAGCTCGCTGAGCTGTACAATCTCCTAAAGATTGTGTTTTAGTGATTGCTGGTTTAAATTTTCCTTCGTGCCAGCGACCTTTAACGATCGCGCACGCAGCACTGTAAGCTTGCTTACCCCCCACTGCGGGTTGTGCTGATCCGTCTGTATATATTATACAGCCGTAGTGGTCTAGAGGCAGAATTTCGGTCGGCGGAGGACATTCAAATTCATATTGGAGAAATTCTTGTGTTTTTAAGTAAGGATCAAATTCGTACGCCACGTCTGTTGCAGCAAGAGAATTAGCCCATTGTATCCATCTCGGATGGAGTGCTTTAGCATTTGGAATGCTTGCCTTTGTTACCGCCTCTAGGGCTGGTATTGGTGTCACGATTATTATTCGTTTACCTTGTGCCAGGACTCGTTCTTTTGCTATAGCTGTCTGTGTTGCGGTAAGAATTTTTTCCGTTGGGCTGAATTTCATTTCAGCCTTAGTGTACAAGTGTGATTTGAATGCAATTGGTACCTTTTCTCCCTCATTAGAGGTCAGGTATGTGAATCCGCATCTCCCTGGGATGACTCGAATCACAAGATTGCGTGTGTTATCACGTGTTTCTAATTTTGTTTTAATTAGCATGTCTGTTTGTAGGGATCTCAAAATTTCTGTGTGTATTTGAGTCCAATTGGATCTTTTAAAATCTGGTTTTATCAGATCATAAAGGGGTTTGACCCTTTCTGCGTAATTTGCAATGTATGTTCTTCCGAAATTTAGGAAGCCTAGAATCGACTGTAGGTTTTTTAGTGTTCTAGGTGCTTGGATTACGGCACATTTCTCTAGGAAATTGTCAGCCAGGCTTTTGCCTTCACTTGATAATTCATATCCTAAGAACAGGACTGTCAGATGGGCAATTCTGGATTTTTTAAAGTTGAATTTGTAACCCTCTGCAGCGAACCCAAGTATTATGGTGTTCACTCTTTTCAAGTGAGTCTCCAAGTCATCATCTGTTAAGTAAATGTCATCGACATAAGATAATGCTTCATCATCATATAGTTGTAGTAATTCTGTTACTCTCGCTGAGAATACTCCCGGGCTGTTCTTGTACCCCTGGGCTAACCGACAGAATTGTTTTTGAGTGCCATTTATTGAAAATGCAGTTAAATATCTGCTCTCTGGTGCTATGTTTTGACAAAAGAATCCATTAGAGATGTCTAATGTTGTTTTGTATTTTTTGCGCACTATGTTATTCATTAGTGCAGCACTATGTGAGTTTTGCACTGCAAAAGTTTTGCAACATGTGTTAAGGTGTCGGTAATCCAAAACTAGACGATATGAATTGTCTGGTTTGGAGACCGGAAACAAAGGGTTGTTCATTTGTGAGGTGCAAGTTTCAATCACCCCCTGGTATTCTAGCTGATCTAGTATTTCATTTACCTGTTTTTTAGCTTCTTGCTTAATTGGGTACTGCCTTTGTGCAGTTGGTTGTGATTTTAACTGGATTTTGTGAGGAGGAGAGTCCTCATCCCATCCCACGTGATTTTTATATAAAGCAGGAGCTAGAGCTACTGCCCACTTTCTGGCAAGTGTGTATTTTTTATGAATTGGGATATGATTTGAGAAGGCAGGCATAATTACTTCTTCGCCATGAGGGCACTCCCTGACAAACTCTGGTGGCCAGTCTTTTTCAGCTAGAAGGATATCATAGCCCTTGGAGAGATTATCCCAAAATAGTCCCCTTATTTTCCTAGTCTTATCTCCCTCTATACGCAATGTTATTTCGTATATTTTGTGAGGTTTGCTAATTCTGGTGTCCGCAGTTTCCACTTGAAGATATTCATTCGTGTCCACTGTCTCCAGATGATTCATAAGGACTTTGCGAGCTATGCTCACTTCTGCTGCGCTGTCTAGCATTGTCTGAGCCCATTCTCCGTTTTTCAGTTGTGTCCTCAGTATTCTCGGCATTGTTAACTACCTTGATACTGGCTACCTTCTTTTTTGGAAATTGTAATTTCTTTTTTAGCTGAGCAGGTTCCTTGTCTTTGGACTTGGTGTGCTCTTCTCTTTGTTCTGATCGTCCTCTTCTTTCCGATTTCTGCGAGGAAGTCTGAAAAGATTGAGAGGGACGTGTATCAATGTCTTGATATCTATCAGGCTTTTTAATATTATCCCTATTTCTAAGGTTATATCTTTTCCCAGAGGGGTCACTCTGAGGTGACCTGTGTCTTTGGTTCGGAGATTTTTCTCTTCGCCTAGGAGACCTTCCTCGGGACTGGAATTTCTTTTCTTTAGGATTGGATTGTTTGTTTCCATCCCAGTTCTTTTTTGGTGATGTAGAATTATTATTAAAAAATATTTTTTCAGGACTTTCAATTAGTTGCGGTTTTACTGGTATTCCACCTAAACTATCTCTACCTAGTTCCTCATAGGATTTTTCTATGATTCTGGCAATTTCAGCTGGTTGGTCTGCTATATCTGTCTCTTTTAACCTCTGGCGGATCGCCACGTTTGCTGCTTCTCCTTTTATGTTGGCTAATAGTATAGCCGAGACCTGCTTGAAGTCTTTTAGTAATTTCATACCAAGAGTTAAAGCGGGTTCAGGACCATATTCATCTTGAATTTGTTTTAGCACATCTGGTATTACTGAAATGGATGGAACACCGTGCGTTTTTGTGTAGATGGAAGCAAAGACTGTACCCCAACTGTCACAGTCCTCAATGTGTGGTGCGATTCCCATTGGAAGACAGATAGTCAGAATCCTGTGCTTTTCTAGCGGGGTGGTGTCTGGAAACACCGCCTCTATTTGGGTGATTTTCTGCGCTAGCCAGAATGGTATTTGTTACCGTTTAGCCGGTACTTTACCTAGGCAGGACTGGATGTTCTGTGGTGTAATTTTATTTGTGTTCCCCTGGTGAGGGGTCAGCTGTGGGAGTTTAATCGCTGGCTGAATTGTTGAAGTCCGCATCACATATTGGACTAATTGTCTGTGTATTTTTATTAGTTGTTTTAGCTGTGTTAACAGGTTAGGTGCAGACATCCCATCGATGTCTGGATGTGGTGTGTATCCGGCTAGGACCGGCCACGTTGCTCCTGGTCTACCTAAAGGACCGAGCCTGGTGATGTGATTATTGTGTTTTAGGGCGCCATCAAATAAGAGCAAATGCTCTTGAAATTTGAGTGGTACTTCCACCTCCTCGAAAGGAGTGTACGTTTCAGGAGGTTCCTCTATTTTGTAATAGTGGAAGTACTTTGTTACAGGATTTGCTGCTGGAAAATTTATCCATGAATAGTATACCTCTGTCTGCCGATATTCGTGTGCCTCAATTACGAATATGACTGTACCACCTCTAGGTGTCAGTCCATTTTCTATAAGTTTTATGGTTATAGATTTCCTTTTAATGACCGGGATGAGTATTATATCCTCGTCTGCTGCCTGCATGGTAGCATCAGCTGCTGCGAGTTCAGTTGCTAATCTAACTGCCTCTCTTTCATCCTCATTGTCTGACATTTTACTGTCCAAAAGGTTTTTTCTTTTGTTTGCAGATCAGGTTTCTTATGGAAACAAAGATTAGATGCACAATATTTTGGAACCGTGTATCCTTCAACGTTGACTTGTACCAAGAACCATACATAGGAGTTCCCTCCTGCGAGGTCTGGCGGATATAACCTTTCACCCACTCCAGACGTCTTTGGAGTATTTGGGAAAAGGGGTCTGAATGAGAAAGCACGACTGAGTTACTCTAAATGTCTTACGTTAGTTTTATCGCCCTTTCCAAACGCGTTGGGCGCCATGTAGTGTAGTTCCTATCATCCCAATAGGCTCTGCGCATTGGAATAATACCTACAGCAGTAAAGGCCTAGACCAGACGTTAACTAGGTCTACTACTGTCGATACTAGACTTAAAGTTTTGGGTTTGCCAGCTTAGCTCAGAGTTCACTAGAAACTTTCTCGAATGTTCAAGGAGGACTTAACTTCCCTGATTAGACAAGAAGGGATTTAGTTTCTGACAACCATAGAACATGACAACTTTGCTCTCCCCTAATCAAGAGTATATCTCGAGAGTCGTGTGAACAAAAGGCAATTTATTTTACTCAGTCAGTACGTGCATTCTTAGTCTCATCAGATTGTAGAGAAAAGGAAGAGACGGGCGTGTTCAATAAAAAGGTGTTATTTATTGATCAGTCTCTTTTCTCATACAAGAGAAATGGATCGATATTATTGCAATACTTATAGTTAAGTAAAGTGCATACATTAAAAGCAATAGTATAAAATAATACTGTAAAAACATTGATATGGTTTCTAAGCCATAAAATGTTTAAAATGAATAAAATATATTACATACACATATACATTTGACTAAACGTACTCAACTGGTGTTTCTAAATACGCCTACCCCGTGTACCTGACCTAAGCCTAATACGTGGGCGGGAATAGAAAGTTACAGTTTAAGTTAAGTTTGTTTTTGCCAAGTGAATAACTAAAGAATTCTCTGTGAGGGGTTATTCAGTTCTGTACCTGGAATCTGGGTTGAATGAGGGATGGTATCTCTCGTCTCTGGTCTCGATATTCCAGGCTGCCTGCGAGGGCTACCTAGAAACGCCGGTGCTGGATTTCTCGGCAGGAGAAAGCAGCTTCTCTCAGCGCGTCAGGAAGGCGGGGCTGCGCCAGCGGGGTCTGCTCTGCTCTTCGCTTCGGCAAGTATGGCTGCTCCGTCTCGTCACCACGCGTGTGTTTGCATAGGGCAATATCGGTAATATTTATACCTTTAAGGTGCCGAGATTGACGTAAGGATGGACATAGATACGTCAATAAGGATGTCATACGACTTGCTCGTTAGCACATTCTTTTACTGAAGTTCTCGGTGAAATCAAAACAATGGCCGCAGGGTTTTGCCCAGGTTGTCATAGGTTTGATTTGTTATGAGAACTCCGTATGCCTTATCAGGGGCTGGAGGAATATCGCTTGTCTAATTAGATCGCAAGCGTTATGACCTAATCAGATAACACGTTCCTGTGCCGTAGTGTGACTGCGTCAGATAACGGTATCTGCATCATGGGGGTTTTCTGCCTCATGGGCTGACTGCTAGTTAACTTGTTGGTTTGTTTAACCAGAATAGGGTCAGGAATAGGGGGATCGATTCAGAACCTATAGGAATACATCACAGCATAACTAAGGGGTGTGTTTATCTTCAGGCAGCGTATTTAAAATCCCCGTCATGCTGGAGGCAAACTTTTTGCTGACAGAGATGCCATTGAGAGAGCAGGCGCACCCTACGCAAAAATGCAATTTGGTCAGACTGTCGTTACAAAGAAGCCGGCTCATCTTTGAGTTTCTTTCAGCAAAATACGGACTTAAAGCAAACGTTTGTCTGTGAAACAAAATATCAATGGCTCTGACATGCTGGGAGTTCTCCTAGAACAGAAGATGTTAGTCCTGATTTTTTTTAACCAGGATCCAGCTGCAACAAGCATTTGCAATGCAATAGGTGCCGCATTTGCAAGAGTTTGATCTTTTGGCATTTACAATGCTAATGACTCAAACTATCGCAAATGCAAGACCTATTGCATTGTAAATATTTTTTTGTCAAATTGTCCCATGCTGTGCTTTCACGTTAATGGAGGCCGCGACCCTTTCTTTAGACAAGCCTCGTCTAAAGAAAGTGTTATATGGCCGTTAGAGTCATTGACGACATTGCTAAGTTAGCATGAGCTCTGCTGCCATGATACTGCTTTTGCGCACGTTACTATATGACTTTATTTTGCAAGATTCCGTTTGTGCCTTTCACATGAGAA
The DNA here is from genome assembly GCF_964261635.1 of Lissotriton helveticus. NCBI lineage: Eukaryota > Metazoa > Chordata > Amphibia > Caudata > Salamandridae > Lissotriton > Lissotriton helveticus. Next base: position 534,878,732 of record NC_136069.1, on the reverse strand, counting down.
CTGACTGCTTTCTGCATTCTCTGCTAGTTCCTGGAGTTTAGTCTGAACACGATGTGCAAGGTCGATATATATGCCCCTTGTTATTCTGTTCTGGTCAGTCCCTAGCACTTAGACAAAACATGCTAAACACAGATGCTCTGCTGGAGACTCGTGCTTTGATATTACAGAATGCATGTTGTTCAGACACACTTGGAGAGAGACTTTTCCTTGGAGAAGAGCTATGCTGTTCCTATGATGTAAACCTTCCATCTAGGCTCTAAGGTATGGGGGTCTGCTGACAAAACTCAGAGATCTTCCTTTATATAATAAACCTCAACTTACCAAGGGGCAGGTGGTTAGGCCTTATAGTCCTTTTTCCACTTTCTGTATCTGATGACATCCCCCTTTATATTCTATGCTATTGTAACAATGCTAACTGTTTTAGATTTATGCATTTTGCTGCTGGTAGTGGCTCGTATACTGCATTATAGAGCACGATAGTAAAAAAATAAAAAATTTCAACTATACAGTGACTCTGACAATCCTTATTGTGGACAAGTATGAGTGAGTGAGCAAAAGGGTATGTCTTGCTACTGCGATTCCTGAGAGAGTCGGGAGTATTGAGTTCTGGGTTGTGTAATCATTTGTAGCTTCGTGATTATGTAGGAGAATGAATGAGACACTATAGCTAGACAATTTTGGTATTTTGGGCATTGAGGTCCTGTTTTCCTGCGCATAGTTATGTGCAGGATCCCTGCAGTGAAAGGGGTCTGGCCAACATTAAAGTGAAGCCGATGCATGGAGGCTTTGACAAAAAGAGTATCTGTTTGTCAAGTTGACAAACAAATGCTTTTTTTTTGTAAAAGCACCTTATGCCGCGCTTTCACTTTATTAGCATCCCGCACCTTTCTTTAGACGCACCTTGTCTCAAGAAAGGGGCATGGCCTGCATTAATGTGGAAGCACTGCATGAGCGCTAGTAAACAAAACCAAATTAAATAAATAAGCTTGCCTGCTATACTTAAAGCGGACAGCGCTGCTAAAATAAAGAAAGAAAGAAACGCAACCGCTATAGTTAAAGGGGGCCGCCATTAGTATTTATAATTAAAATAAAAGTGATGCGACGTAATGGGTGGAATGGGGGAAATCATTGAACAAAATAGTGATCACAGCCAAGATAAAGCAGATTGTGTAACAAGACAAGTTAAAGGTCCCGTTGTTATGGGAGGTTACAAATGTAGACAAGGCGGTACCAAGGAGGGACTAACAAGCCTATTCAGGAATGAAAAGCAAAGATTTCGCAAGGACCGTAACAGGAGCCAATTGAAAGATGGCGTGACATGGGCGGAGCTTAAAGTCCCTACCTCAATACAGCATGCCTCGCAGAGCAGCACATGTGCTGTCCAGGCTCAAACTAAAAATGAGCTGTGGGTCACCTGTGGGTCATTTCCTGCTGAGGACCTGCTGTTGGAAACAAAGAGATTGCCCACTCTAAAGTTGATGAGGGAACCCTGAGTGTGGATCAGTTGGAAACCTGCCAGTTTATAACTGAAGCTCCACATAAAGCACACACTAAATGAGTCTGTATACTTTGCATTATAGAGCTGCTTGTAGTGGTCTGCAAATGTAATATATTATCAAAGATACTTCCTGAAGTATTTGCAAATCTCCCAAAAATTCTAAAATTACTCCAAACAGGGTGGCAACCCTATGGAAGTAGATTTTTTTTTTTTAAACCTTTATTTCGTAATAAAGAAAACAGTTACAGACCTACAACCACAGAGGCCGGTCAGGTATACGCAACAATAATAGCAAATCAATACACAGCTCATCAGCCGACAGCCCGAGGGTCCGGCAGCGTAAAAGCACAATGTTATCTGGAGCTCACGGTCAGGGAGGATAAATAAAAGGTTTCATATTTTACAATGTATAAACAACAGAGAAGAAAAACACAAAAAGAATCGAGGCAAAAACCAAGCAATATAATGACCGCTACATGCAGCAGGGGGGGATAGGTAGAAAGCAAGCGTCAAAAAATCATGGAAGAGGGGAGTGGGGATAAAGAGTGAGCCGCACATCACCTATAACCATAAAGCAATTACCGAAACGTACAGTCAAGGAGATCGTGGAATATCAGAGGGCTCAGTAGTGGGGGGAGCACAGATCTCTCCTCGATATGAATTCCATTGGCCCCATATCCTTCCCTACTTCTTGGGCCTACCACGGGAGATGTACACAATCTTTTCTCGAAACATGCACCAGTCCATGTTCTCCTCCCAGGTCGAGACCAACGGTGCCCTATGAGATCCCCACAATTGAGCTATATTCCTTTTCGCAATCATGTTGCCCAGCGTAACCCATTGAGTCTGAGCCACAGTACAGTCAGTCGTTTCCCAAATATTCAACAAACAGCGTCGGGCTTCGGGGAGCAGCTCAACACCCGTCACTTCACCCATCACCGTATGCACTCGCTTCCAGAAAACAACTACCTCCGGGCATTCCCATATAATGTGGAGGAAAGTAGCAAGCATACCACAGCCACGCCGACATGACCCATCCACAGAATAACCCATATGTATCAACCGTGAACCCGTGACATAGACACGATGCAGAATCTTCAATTGCACCAATCGGAGACTCGCCGGAATCGCAACTTCTTTAGGGGAGGATATTGCAGCTTGCCAGTCCTCATCGTCCATCTCCAGACCATCACAAATCCATACATCTCTTAGCTGTATAAGGAGGTCCAAACGGGCATTAATAAGTTTTTTATATTTGAGAGAGATAGTGCTGTCAGGGACATGCCCATCCAACACTCTATCCTCCAGGGGCGAAGACTCAGGGATCATAGTACCAGCAGGGAAGACTGAATCAATTGCGTGACGGACCTGAAGATATCAGAAATATTCCCTATCATTCAACATATACTCCCGTTTCAGCTCGTCAAACGTTTTAACTCTGCTGGTGGCCCAAAGATCGCCCACCCTGCTGATACCAATAAGGTCCCATCTATCGAATCCCTTCGAAGTCCACAGACCACCCAATCTCTCAGCAGCATACAGGGGAGTCGCTCTAGTCAGTTTATCCACCCAGCCCGTAGCCAAAGTTGCACTTCCCCACACTCTTACCGCCACCGCAGTGGGCCCCGTTAAATTCCTCCTGGCGGTTCAGGAATAGAGCGCCCTATTATAATCGCCCCCCGGCAGTTGCCACCTATCCATCTCATATGCGGGATGTGGGACAGGACCATACATGGCATGATTAATAGCGCTCAACTGAGACGCCCAATAATAGCGTTTAACATCAGGCAAAGCTATACCACCATCATACCAGGGCAAAGTCAATTTTGCCAATGCTATGCGGGCCCGCCCACCCCAAACCAACTTCCTCTGGAGGCCCTCAATTTCACGGAAATAGCTACCCGGAACAAGATCAAGCGTGTTTTGAATAGCGTAGAGGAACCGGGGAAGAGACATCATTTTGAACAAGGCTGCCCTTCCCAAAGGGGATAGAGGCAGACCACACCACGCCGCAACATCCGATCTAAGCCGGGCAAGCGGAGGTAGTAAATTCCGCTCATAGCGCACCATGGGGTCCAACGAAATGTAGATCCCCAAGTACTTGAAGCCAGCTCTGGAAACAGGTATAGGGCAAACACGGGGCAAAGAAGGTTGTCCACCTGTAAGTGGGTAAATGCAGGACTTAGCCCAATTAATAACCAAACCAGAGTTCTTCCCGAAGGAACTCAGGACGTCGAACAGAACACCCAACGACTTACAGGGAGAAGTAAGATACAACAATATGTCGTCGGCATAAAGCGACACACGATCCTCAAAGGTAGGGGACCATCGTATGCCCTTGAGCGAGGGCTCCCAATGGAGCCATGCAGCAAGGGGTTCAAGAGCAAGCGCAAAAAGGAGAGGTGACAAAGGGCAGCCCTGCCTCGTGCCGCGTCCAAGAACAAAGGGTTTCGAGGCCCTTCCGTTGACCACCACCTGAGCAAGCGGCTGCTCATATAAAAGCCTAACCCAGCCAACGAACTTAGGGCCAAATCCAAACTTGGCAAGGGCAGCCCACAAATATGGCCACTCCACCGTATCGAAGGCCATCGAGGCGTCAAGTGAGACCAAGATGGCCGACTCCTCAAGAGTCCCCGCCCTAGCCAAGACACCATGAAGACGTCGAAGATTGAGCGCGGTGTTGCGGTGGGGGATAAAACCAGACTGATCCGGGTGTACCAAATCACCGATCACCGTAACCAGCCAGCTCGCCAGAAGGTTCGCAAGGATCTTGGGCTCCACATTCAAAAGTGAGATCGGCCGATACGACGAACAGTGGTCACGAGGCTTGCCATCCTTGTGAATAACTACAATGGACGCCAGTCTCTGGTCACAGGGAAGGAGCCCGAGATCTCGCGATGCCAAAAACATCCATCGTAGATACGGCGCCATTTGTCAGGGCTCAGCTTATACAACTCGACCGGAATACCGTTCGGGCCCGAAGTCTTGCCCGAACGAAGCGAGCGGATAGCAAGCGCCACTTCATTGGTGGAAAAATCCGCCTCCATAAGTTCCTTGTCCGAGTCCGACAAACTAGGCAGCGCAATGTCGCGGAGCAACAAGTGCGAGTCCTCCTCTGGTCTATCCAAAACCGTCGCATAAACCCTCTGAAAGTGCTGGGCGAAGACCTCCACTATCTCGACCGGGTCCACCACTCGCACACCATCCACTCTCTCAATAACAGGCACCACCCGATTCAATCTATCTCTTTTATCCAGCTAAGCAATCAATTTTCCCGCTTTATCGCCCACATCATACAAACGCCCCTGCTGCTCACGATTCAGCGCCCTGGCCGCATCAGTCACCAGATCTCTATATTCGGACTGTTTAAGCGCCAAGGAATGCAAGCCATTAGGCGTATTCTCAGACTCCAACCGTTCCTCCAACTCGGTGATTTCATCTTCCAGGCCAACCACTTCCATAGTCCTGCGCTTCCTCTCACTAGCAATCAAGGATAGAGTCTGTCCCCGGATCACAGTTTTATATGCCTCCCATAAAGAGATAGGGGAAGAAACCGACCCCTCATTCTCAGCAAAATAGAAATCCATACACTTAATCACTTCCATACCAATGTTGGGGTTACGAAGATGCCACTGATTAATCGGAGCAATCCGACCCCCGGACTCTAGCTGTACATCAATAGTGAGCCAGAGTGGGGAATGGTCCGAGATCCCCCTAGCCAGATGTTTGATTTCCCTCACGGATACCATCTGCGCCGCTGGTACAAGGATATAGTTGAGTCTCAAGAGACTCCCATGAGCTCCTGAATAGAAGGTATACTGGAGCTGTCCAGGGTGCAACTGCCTCCAACAATCCACTAAACCCAATGTGTCCAAGAAATTCCCCAGCCATAGCTGCGATGTGGGGAGGGTTCTGCGAGGATTCCGATCCTCCTCTCCACTTACAACTGAGTTAAAATCGCCACCCACTACCAACAGACCATCAGGGAGTCCCAGGACCACTCCACCCAAATCAGAAAACGTAGTGGACTGTAGACCAGGGGGAACATACACGGACAAAATAGAAATCGACTACCCCTCCCACCGGCCCATAACAGCGGCATAGCGACCTCTATCATCCAACACCGTGTCGTCTATTTCAAGGGGTAGGGAGTTCCTAACCAGGATGCCCGCCCCCTCGACCCAGTGGTAAATCCAGCGTGGGCCACCAAACAGTAGCCCCGTCTATTCAATGCATGGCACATATTCCCTACGAGATGCGTCTCCTGCAGTAAAACGATATCCGGGGAGTGTCGCTTCAAATACTGCAAAACTATCCCCCGCTTTATCCTATCCCCGAGACCATTAACGTTCCAGCTTAGCACCCTCAGCCCCCTACCCCCCATCCCCAATATGAACAAACAGTCCCCCCCGCCATGCAACAGGCACAAAGGATGAAGTATCGACCAAATCGTAGCCTCGAAACCAACAAACAAGAAAAGACCCCTCCACCGCCCCCCAAGGAACCCCCAACACACACACCCCCACCCTGCACCCCAGCGGTAGACCAAAAAGCCACCCCAACTTGCAGTGTGCCTGTCGCCCCATTCAACTAACTTACAAGAAGAGAGAAAAAAATCCCCTGAGGAGAAAAGAGCCCCGAATCCCCCCACCCAAGGGTATCAACATCATACAGACATAGCTATCTTAGAGCCACTGCAAAGCGTCCATATATCGGCTCGTCGGCTCGCCGGCGCGGACTCACTACTCCTGTTCTTCCAAGCCTCCTTCGGCGCCCCTCGATCTCTCCGGGCTGGTATGGCGTGTCGTCAAAGTGTCTAACCAGTCACTAGCCACCTCGGGGCGGTCAAAAAAGAATGTACGCTCATTATGTTCAATCCTCAGGCGGGCCGGAAAAAGCATGGCGTACTTCAGTCCCATGTCCCTGAGACGTCTTTTCACCCCCGTAAAGCCCATACGTTGTTTCTGCACCGCCTGTGTAAAGTCCGGGTAAAAACTGATCGACACATTCTCAAACTTAGTGGGACCATTGGCGCGCGAGGCCTGCAGGATAGCATCTCTGTCTCGGAAATTGAAAATCCTGGCTATTATAGGCCTCGGAGCGGCTCCAAGCTTGGGCTTCCCACCTGGAATTCTGTGAGCACGCTCCACCGCAAAAAGATTACTAAGACCCTTTGGTGCCAAATGATTCCGGATAAGGTCTTCCACCAGTAGATCCGTAGGCACGTCAGTGGAGTTCTCCGGAACACCCACGATGCGAACGTTGTTGCGCCTGGCTCGGCCCTCGAAATCATCCAGCCGACTGGCAAACGAGTCTCTGGCCGCTCGAAGATCGCGGACCTCAGCCTGGAGATCAGAGACGTCCGTAGTCAAACTTGTGGTCTTGATGTCAAGGGACTTGACCCGCTCGTTGGTTTTCCCCAAGTCCGTCCTGATGAGGTTGACTTCGATCGCCACCGTGTCCAACTTAGCAGCCAGAGTCTCATATTGCTGCCCCATATCTGCCCGGACACTGGCGATGGCGCCCATAACATCCTTCAAAGTCGGATCCTCAGCCACAGGAGGACCATCACTGGACTCCTCGAGGGCCCTGCTCGATCCACCCGGGGATCCCTTCGGGCGAGTAAAGCGATCAATGGTCTGGGATTGGGCAGCACCTCCACGATTAGGGCCTCTGGTGTTGCGCCTTTCGGCGTCCGCCCTGCCCGCCATAATGGGCGACGAGCTCCGACGGGACCTTTGGGATCTAGTTAGAATGATTCCCTCCGAGGCGAGCCCGTAGAGTCGAGAGATCGAGGAACAGCGGCCAGCGTGGAAGTGACGACTAGACCAGGGCAGCAGTATCCATCTGCAGCGAATCGGCGTCAACTGTGACCAAAAGCGAAACCGAAAGTATCACAGGGGCATCGAAAGTAACACTCCAGCCGTTGTTGTTCGACTGCCACCTGGGCACTCCAGACACTCGAGCCCCCGGACGTCCCTCGATGTAGACCGCAAATTACTAGGCGCAGCAAGTCCTGTTTCCAGCGGCCAAATCGAGTTGTAGAAAAAGCTATCAATATCAGGAGGGCATCAGCAAAAATTACCCGTCGTCCAAATCAGGATTTGTTTCAGGATAGATGCGGATGGCATAAGGGGTCTCGGGAGCTCTGTGCTCACGCGTCCATCTTGGATCTGCGCGTAGCTCCTCCCCTGGAAGTAGATTTTTGAGTTTTTAAAGACTTTTTCATTTTAATAGTTCCAAAATGAATTGAATTTGTACCCTGATTAACTGATCGTCTGATGTTAATATGCAAACAAATGTGTTTCCTTCATTTTATACACTTTTCTTTTCCTCTTATACAGTGGCGTAAGGAAACCTGAGGTGGCCCCCTGCAAGGTACATGAAGGGGCTCCCCTCTGGACTGAATCAGGAGCTCTCATGCCAGGGTACTGTGCTGGGGAGACCCCCTGCAGTTCAGGCCCCTCTCCCCGCACTGCTTTTATAGGGGTTGGAACATATACATGCTTCTTACCCAGAATGTCTTTTAAGTTTTCAGTCTGCTTCTCCCAATAAAGGTGACTTAGTGGCTTATGTTTTCTAAAAATAAATGTTATATTGCCAGAAGAGATCAAACTCATTCAGCCTTTGGCTTGGAACATTAACTGAAAATGAATATGCATCAGCAGTTATGGACATGCCTATTCTGACTGAGAGAAGATCCACATGTGAACTAACCATGCCCAAGGCAAAGGGCAAAGATATTTTAATTGTGGGTTTCTGTCATGCTGCTGCTTTAGCGGGTTCATCCATTGATATCCTACATTACAGAATTTAGGTGGGGATTATTGGGGATTTGATTCTGATGCCAAGGTTTTGTCTGTGGTGGCACTGATACTGTTGGATAAATTTCACACGTGAAGCTGCATTTAAAGTGCCCTGTGGTTTATTTCGGGTGGATGGTCCTCTGACAAGAGTCCCTTGACTTGCATGCAAACTCATTTTTTCTAAGTGGAATGAGGAGTGGTACTGGGAGATAACACTTTGGTTATGAAATGGTGGTTTCCATTACTTCTAGACAATAAAATATTGGCTCTGGTGATTTGATAATATGATCATCATTGTGGGTTTGGAGCCTCTTTATGGTCCTGCACCTTAAGACAGAGGGGTACAAAAACAAAAAAAAATGGGAGAGAACAAATTATTTGGATTATAGCAATAGTGTGCTTGTTGGCCTGGGTGCAAGCATGTACCTTTTAGTAGGAAGAAGAAATATGTGTCTTTTGGATAATCATAATCCAAACTCAAGTTTGATTAATTTGTTGCATGCTTTGACTATCAGGCATCAAGGTGCATGCAAAAGCAAACAAGATTAAACATCTCCAAAGATAATGGCTTTCATTTTTTTCTTTAAAACATTTAGGGTTTTTAGCATGCTTAATATCTAGCAGAAGTTTGCGGTGTAGCTTGCTGTTTATTTCTTACGGTACTCCTGCAAAAAAGACCCAGCAATGTGGATCTGTGTCCTCCCTTCTTGGGGTGAACAGTCAAATAATGACTCCCACTGTCCAGGACAATCACAGTTTCTCCAACCCAAATATAACTTTCAAGGAGCTCTGCAGTACTGAGCACCACATTTGGCTTCCTGACAGCTGATATCCAGAGTAGAGCAAGGGCCTGATTTAGAGTTTGGTGGACAACTGCAACAGAGTATCCTCTCTTCCAAACCCTCGGTCTGTCCCCCTCATTCACAGGCATGTGGACCTAGTATCTTGATGATGGAGCCTACTCCAGCTCCTTCACGAAGATAGTGCTCCGATGGCCCAACAGGCCATCAGAGTTGTGACGATTCCACCACCCATTTCAATGTCTGTAACTGCTGGGTAAAATCTAGCAGTGAGGGACAGTGAAAATGTTTGAATGAGCCCCTCACTAAGGGAGACTCCTATCGTGTGGAGGTCATTATAGTTTTGAATTATTACCCCAAAAAGATCCTGGTCTGAAAGTTAGTTTTTGAAAAACCAAAGCATGTTAAACGTTTGACGAACATCTGTCAATTTGACGGCACTGTCTATTAAACTTTGACCACATTGAAGGTACAGCTATCACACTGGTTCCTGCCAATGACTAGAGATGTCTACAGGGCTGGCAGATATCTCTAAATGTGGAAGATGAGTAGTACTCTGACAAGGCAACAGAGTGTTTTACTCTTTCGCTCTGAAGGAGTACAGCCTGTACTCCACACTCCAAATGAGGCTCTAACCGTTATCCGCATGAAGTTTTGCAGGCTTCTGGTAGCTTTTCATGACCTTCTGCAATTGCTTTTTTAGTAGCATTTAAGTTGTAAAACAAAGGTGGGCACAAGCTCCCTGTAATAGGAGCACTGAGTCATTAGAAACGAGATAGTGCTTCACATTCCTCCTAATGCCCAGTTCAGCTTTATCATTATTAGCTGGCAATCGCAGAATCATAATGCACTACTGTAATGCTTAGGAGTAGGACAAGCATGCTCAATCTCGTTCCCCAGGTCCTCCATGTCTTCAAACTAGCAAAGGGAGAACAGGCGTGCCCCCAGTCACCCACAGAGTTTAAGAGAAAATAGGCAGAATCATACTCAGGTATGGCAACCTCAAGAAGGGCATGCCCCAAGTCAAACCTCTATCTCTATGTGCCAACTGATTTGGCCAACACCAGCACCATCCTCTCTTAGAGGGAGCGCAGCCTGTGGTCTCCTGGTTTATCAGTTTTGTGATTGTGGACACTGCACTGTAGTTCATTCAAACAGAAAACTTGTGAAACCCTCATTGGCAGCATGTAATTCCCCATTGTTGTTAAGGACATGTAGATTTCTGCCCCTTCTGAGTATGATTCTAAGTTGTCACTTTGTGTGCAGATCTCAAAGAGGCCTCCAGCAACTGACCTTCAGGCCCAAAAGATTGGGATATGAGCACATACAGTCTGCCACCATTTAAGCAGGGTTGATATGGTGCCTTATCTGAGGACTACATGGTTTGTCTGAGCTCCTTCCAAATCTGCTTAGGGTCTCAGGGCAAGCCTGTTGTTCTGCGCACCCCCTATGCCTCAGCCATCCCCTTTTCGAGTACCCTAGTCTCCTCACTGTCTTGAAAGCTGGGGTGCCAACTTGAAAACGTCCTACACCACCGGGGGTCCCAAAGGAAGCATCTTCCGTGACCCACAGAATAAGGTCTCGCCGAGTCTGCAAGCTTCATATAGGAAGCCTGAATGAGAAGCTTATTCCTACTGAAGGAACAGCATGCCGGGTTACCTCCTTAGAGGTGATCGAGAGGAACCCCAGTGAATGGTATCCATTCAACATAAAGCAATACCATTTCCTCCCTAAATAATCCTTTTAAACATATCTTTGCAGTGCTTCATAACTGAGAAAGGACACTATAAAATATGATTCCTGTGCAGTGCGCTACGCCAGGCTTATTTTGTTAATTTTCTATCTATGTGTAATGCACAGTGCATGTCACCTCTCTCTCTTTTGTGTAGTACCTGAAGTAGGACATTTCTGTGTGGTATTAGACGTACCTCAGATTGCTAATTTTAATGTTCAACATTAATTATCTACAAACTTAGTACTTTCACAAATGCACCAGATTCTGCATAGCTTTTACCCATCTGATATATTTATCAAAAGGAACATCCCCATGGACTGGGTACCACCCACCTTCTTGAAACCAAATACTCATCATATTACCTACCTTTCCATTCAAGACTATATGGCTGTAGTTGTATGAATCTAATACCTATTTTCCATCTTGAAGTTACTATACTTCTAACTACAGCCTCAGATGTGTTGATATGCACTGTGTCAAAAGTAGCACTATACATTGACAGACTGGTGACATTTGGTTATTTATTTATCGGTAGAGCAGTAAATAGACATTGTGGAATGGTGCTTATGAGTTGAGATTCCTGATGATCGATGCAAATAGTGGATGCAATCATTTTTCATCATGGGACTGTCCGATACATTTTGGAGGATTTTCTATAAGGAGAATACCTGACATGGTATTTCGTTGCTGCTCTGAAAAATAATTCTAAACGTTACTAGGGCACTGCCTCAACATGATAAAACACATTCAGTTAAATAGGAATAGCAATTTATGTTTTGAATACCTCATTCAATGCGAATCTACTGTGGCCCACTTGCCTCGACCCCGCTCCAGCCCCAAAAAACACAATTAAAAGCCTAGGCATCTGGCTGGACCACTCTCTTAATTTTAACCATCAAGCAGCAAAACTTACAGCCTCTTGCTATGGCCTGCTCAGGCTATTACGAAAAATCCTTCCCCTGCTCCCATTTCAGGCAAGACAAATCATGGTCCAGGGCCTCATATTGTCTCGCCTGGACTACAGGAACACCCTCTACTTAGGGGCCCCTTAATCTACTACCCCTAAACTTCAGATTATTCAAAACTGTGCAGCCCGCACACTCCTTCGGATCCCCCGTCTGCAGTCAAGCAATCCAGGACTCAAGAGCCTGCACTGGCTCCCGGTTAGGGAAAGAATTCAATTTAAGGCCCTGTGCATTGCTTACTCACTCCCTACCAACAGAACAGACAGCTTCGTTCGGCATTTTCCTTCCTCTTCCTAGTCCCCAAAGTCAAGAGAACAATGTGTGGTGGATGCTCATTTGCCTACAATTCGGCCGAACTGTGGAACTCTCTTCCCCTCCACATGCGGGCAGAGCCCAACCTACTACCTTTCCGCAAACTCCTGAAAACTCTGCTTTTCAATAAACCCTTATAGACCTTAAGCAGCCCACTTGCCCGCGTATATCAGCAGCACTAGGACGCCTCAGGGTAGCTAACGCGTTTTACAAATGGTCTTTTCATTTCATTTCAAGTGTATTTGACAATCCTCAATAGATATACTCTTTGTCCTTGATTCTGAGTTTGCTACTGATCACACCTGACACATAAAGTAACCCACTGTTTTGTTATTTTATCAGATGCATAAATAGCACCTATTCCTGCAACCAACTTGGAATCGGGGGCATAGGGTGTTGCAGAATCAACTGATTGCTTAGACTCATGTTAAAACGTGATTTTAAAACACACATTTTTTTCACCCAAGTATCAATTTTATTTAAAGTTGTTATTGTTAAAGGGCCACATGAAGAGGCTTCCAGCTGTAGCATTACATGAAACTTCAAGAGAAAATTCCGAGAACTTCCATCAATATACGTCAGCGTACGGCCTTGTAGCCCTACAGCTTATTTTAAGTGTAAAGTGAACAAAGTATAAACAAATTGGAGTTCCATTATAGCATGCAGTTTTAAAGTCCACAATAGGAGGCCCGTACAATTGTGACACGTCCAATTGTGTCTACTGTTGAAATTGTGGTATGATATACATTGCCACAAGATCAGGCACAAAAGTTACACTGGCATTGGAAATTAGATGTCCTCAGTAGCCAGAAACTTTAGAGAACATGGTCACAATAGTTTCCACTTAAATTGGCACCTTACTGAAAAAATCACCAACCTACCAAACCGAAACAATCAGAAATTCCTTTTACAGAAAAACATTTTGGATTGAAAAAACGTAACATTCGATAGCTTTAAAAGATTGTTTGGAAATGTCTCAGTTTTTTTGTAAATTTGCTCACTTCTTAACCGCATGCGCGCTAGCGGGTTTTCCCGCCGCGCGCTGCGATTTCGAAAATCGCGCGTTATGTGACAAAGCCAGCTCGTCATGCGCGTAGCGTAGGTAATGCCCATGACGAGCTGGCTTTGTCATGCGCGTCGAAGGGGTTAAAGAATGCCTGTTACTGATAGTGGTGGTGCGGTTTCATCATTTACTTGCACTTAACGATATGTTAACCTTTAACACACATAACCATTATTTGTATGTGCACACCTTATTTTACACTTAGATTTAGTGAAAAGTGGTTTATATTTGTTCAATTAACTATAGCTAGGACATGTGCATCTTAATATTCACATCGGCTTAGACCTTAGACACCACACTCCATATTGATTGTAAGGCATGGTATTCCAGCTTGCTGTGCATAACACACTTTCTGTTACAGGTACCAGTCACTTTGTTTTCATTAACTGTGTTCATTTTTGCTAGCTTACTGTGTGAAGGTCAGGTTTAATGCAACTAATTGGTGTGACAATGGTGGTAGAATAATCCGGTATTGTACTGTCCAGGAATTTTAGCTCAGTGCAGGTGTTTCATTTTGACTGATTCGTACTTGGTGAGAAACTGCACAATGTAACACTTAGATGAAATTTCATGTTTAAATTGTGTGAATCTTTCTTCAATTAGTCAGACGTGTCTCTGCCCACCCTTGCAGTGAGATGTCCCTTTTCTTTCCTTGAGAACTAATGCTCTTTACCTTTCTGTTCATAGAGTTACGCTCGAGAGTAAGCACATTCCTCCATATTCTCAATAAAACCTTCATTCGCTCTGCTTGTGATTTTATATTTGCTGACACCTGCTGCTTCCGAACTTCCCCGATTCGCCATATCCTTAGTTAGCATTAGGGAGATTATATTCAGGTGATCATTGATTTATGATTCGACTGATTCGATTTCAGATTGTAACCGTACTAATATGTTAATACACCTTCACGGTTTGCAAAAGTATTCCTCATTGCTTCACTGTAAGTTAGATGTTATTGACTTTGTGCCTGAGTTCGAGATGGGGTCCATCCATGTGGATATGGTGGAGTTTTGAGTTTCAAGTTTCGAGTTTGCACCATCAAACACCATCCTTATCTCTCACGCTATCAATAGGCAGTTTATATTATCTCCATGTTATTACATACATATGTGTTACTTTTCTAGTAAGTGCATCCATAATGTCAACTTGCAAGACTTTTCTATCCTGCCACATTCCTTCGGGAAACCAGACCCTAACTCACTCTGGCATTCACTTTTATTATTGTTTCACATGTTACACTTGTAAAATGGCGACCTAATATCGCCTCCTTTTCCAGCATTGGTCTCTATGTTTAGTTTTTATACTTTTGAGTTGACAGCTCCATCACATTATACACACCATTATTGACACGGGACTGTGTTTGACATCGTGCACCGTTTTTTCAATGGCATGAAAACTCTGTCTGGCTGCATTCAAAAACAACACGTGTCGTGGAACAAGTCTTTTATCCCAGTAACTTAAGCTACATTACTTCACTGTATGTCCCTCGCTTATATTCAACACACTACGAGGCAGCCCTGCCTCCACAGACATAACCAATCATAAAACTCCAAGTATAAACACGCACCCCCGCACCTCTCCTCTTTTTTCCATTTCTCAACGGACATCCAGTTGTGTGTGGGGCACCTGCTGCTTCAAACTTTCTTTTCTGCCAGTCTTTCTCTTGAAGTGTTCCGGGTGAAAGGTGACAGCACAGTTGGTGTTCCTGGCAGTCTCTCTTCTGTTCCGGAGGTGGTGGTAAAATAGTGCGGCACTCTTCGGATGAAGCACCTGTGTTGGGCAAAACTTGGGAGACATGAGTAACGCCCCACGAAAAGAATGGCACACTGATTTTGTGCAGGTGAGCTTGGAAGGATATGATTGCTTTTCACAGGGAGCAGGATACGGTCATACTGGAAATTTTCCCTTCTTGTAGTTCTGTGGAAGTGAAGTTGCATAGCCTTGATGTTAGAAGGGCTGTTCTAATCTGTTAAGATAAGATGTCCTCTTTTAGGGGCATAGACTCTTTATTTGTTAACTTTGAGCCAGCAAAGAGGGGAGCTAAGCCATTGATGCAAATTCTTAGCAGATGGATAAGAACTTTGATATCCCTAGTGGACTAGGCAATTCATTTCAAGAGCCGGGCTTCTAAGGGATGTCAGACATAACCTCTTGGTGTGAAGATGATGCAGTTTCTCACCAGAGGCAGGAGCCAGAAAGACAACCTGGAGTCCGGAACTGTTTGAGGGAAGAAAATCGATCGGCGGACTCAACTTTATTCATTCTCTTCCAGAAAGAGCTAAGAAAGGAGTTGAAAGTTTAACTCACCAGAGTAACCAGACCGTAGAATTTCCAAGATCTTATCCGATTGGTGGCCCAGATTGACAGTCGTCTGCAGGAAAGACGTCAAGAAAGAAGGAAGTAATCAAAAAAGGTCACCGTTATAACACCTTTCAGATCAGCACCCACACTCCCTGAAACAGAAGAAGAACACATGCAAGTTGGTGTTACTAAAGGTCCTCTAACAGAGGAGGAGAGAGTAAAAAGACAAATACTTGATCTGTGCATGTACTGTGGTCAGGAAGAGCACCTTATCAGCTCTTGTCCTGTAAGACTGACTCACGTCTTACCAAAGTGGAGAAATTAAAGAGAGAAATTAAAGAGCTTGTACCCAGTGTAGGGATTAGAGGCGAAAGAAGATAAGCATACCCATCCTTCATCACTTCAGTCTTCTAGCTTTGTACCTCTCCGAGGTGAACCTATCATTCAGGCCTGTTCCATTACAGTTCCAATCCTTATTG
This sequence comes from Lissotriton helveticus, assembly GCF_964261635.1. Classification (NCBI taxonomy): domain Eukaryota; kingdom Metazoa; phylum Chordata; class Amphibia; order Caudata; family Salamandridae; genus Lissotriton; species Lissotriton helveticus. The sequence continues at coordinate 534,862,773 of NC_136069.1, read as the reverse complement.
ATTGCGGAGCTTCAAATGTGTATATGGACATTCAATGGGCTTCTCATAATCAGATGCCTGTTGTAAAAACGAAACTTCCAGTGGCAGTGGAACCTGTTTATGGTTCTCTGGTAGTTTCCCGATTAGTAATCAAAGAGACTCAGCCATTACACATGAAAATAGCCGCTCATTGTGAGCTCATTTCCTTTGACCTAATTACCTATCTTCACTATCCAATAATTTTGGCAATCAACTGGTTGACAAGACACAACCAATATATAAATTGGACTGCCAAGGCACTCTTTTTAGGATCTGAGTTTTGTGTCCATCACTGTAATGTGGATCATTCCAGACCTGAAAATCCCAAAGTTCATTCTGACAAGTTTGCTACTTCCGTGGGTCGTCTTGCGGAAATTCCAGAGGTCTATCAAAAATTCCTAAATGTTTTTCAAGAATCCACAACTAACGAGTTACTGCCTCATTATCCCTTTGACTGTGCCATAGAAATTGTACCAAATGCAATTGTTCCCTATGGCAGAATGTTTTCTTTATCTTTCTCTAAAAGACAAGACTTAAAGGATTATCAGGAAGCTAACCTAGCTAATTGTTTTATAGTTCCCTCCAAATCACAAGCAGGTGCATCTCTATTCTTCGTACCTGAGAAGGGAACGTCCAAACCCAGTCCCTGTATCAACTACAGGGGCCTAAGTAAAGAGATTGGTACCCTTTACCTTTAATTTCAGATATACTAGAAGCAGTACAAGAGGCTAACATTTTTAACAAACTAGAATTGAGGGGCACATATAATTTGATACGGATATCTTCTGGAGACAAATGGAAAATTGTCTTCAGAATCCCTTTTGACATTTCAAATATTGAGTGATGCCCTTTGGTCCATGCAAGCTCAGGCTTTATCCCAATGTTTCATGAATGCAGTTTTCTCTGACCCCATTCTGCAGACCATGGCGGTGTACTTGGATGATAATCTAATTTTTTCTAAAGACTCATCCAAGCATGTTGACCATATAAAGCATTTATTACAGAGACTAGGAGAAAATAAATTGTCAGCCAAACCTGATAAATGTCTTTTCCGCCAAAACTCAGTAGAGTATTTAGGTTATGTTTTATCAGGCAATTGCCTTGCAATGGACAATAAAAAGGTACAAGCAATACTTAGTTAGCCTATTCCAACATCTTTCAACTAAAAGTTTTTTTGAGATGAGCTAATTAATACTATTAATTTATAAAAGATTTTTCTCAGCTACTTTTACTCTTTACTGATTTACTAAACGTTTACTGGTCAGCAGAAGCTTCAATTTCTTAAAAAAAATTAAAGTCTAAATTCATTAAAGCCTCAGCTGTGCAATAACCTGGTATCACTGAACCATTTATAGTGGAAACTGATGCCTTAAAACAAGCCATGGGGGCTGACCTGATTCAACCCATCAAGTTGCCAAAGGAGATCCGGTAACATTCTTTTAAAAACAAATTCTCCAGCAGAAAGAAATTATTTGGTGCTGGAGAAAGAACTCATTCCCATTAAAGGAGCCTTTTTGGAATGGAGCCATTTCTTACTTGGGGCCCTATGCAGAGTGATTGTCCGCTCTGATCATAGAGAAACTCCAAGTACTTCAACCAGTTAAGTGTCTGAAAAGGTGTCAAGCCCGTTGGGTAATCTTTTTTGACTTCATACTTATGTATGTTCCTGGACCTGATAATATAGTAGCTGACGCCTTATCAAGACATCATGCTGAGTTTGTTAATCTAAAGACGTCAGAGAAGATAGTCAACTCTCAACCCTTTGTTTATTCTGTAACTTCTACGTTTCTTGAAACAATTTGTGCTGAAACTAGACACTTCACATTACAAAAACGAAAACAAATTGCATCCAGACCATCAAATAACACAAACTAATAGCTTAATCTTTGTAAACAAAAACACTTTCTTCCAACAAAATAATCACAAAGGACAGTAACACTCCTCGGTTATGACCCATTGATTTCTGGCCATCAAGGACAACATGTAACTTAAGATCTGATCACAAGATAATTCTGATGGCTCCCCCTTCATCAAAATGTCAGCATTTTTGTAAAAACCATTGAAGTGAATACCAGAACGACTGTGAAACACAAATGAAAAGGATGATTATTAACACCAGAAATGGCTTCTAACCTTGAGAGATAATTTCAATAGTTGTACAACTATCGTGGTTACAGTGGATTCCTTTACCAAAATGGTCCATTTGGGACCAAAAATGTCTGTGATATGTCTCAAAATAAATAAATGTGCCTGTAGAACCCGCATACAGAATATATCAGGGGCTTGCATGTAGGAATATGCCCCTGGCCCCTGTATGGCACCCAATTTAAGATGGCGGCGGTGTAGGATGGAGTTGTATAACTACCTCCGCCAAGAGCAACACCCCGGGGGGTCACCGCACGCCGTGCGGCATTGGAACCAGAAGCGGTAAGGAGTTAATCCTTACAATTCAAGGCAGGTTATCTTGGAGTATGTCAGATTCATTACCTGATCTTCTGGAGTTGGTTCATCACATACATATGTAATGTAGCCATCTGGTCAAATCCCTTAGCATTTGTTATCCATTACAGGTTGTTGTTATTATTATTATTATTTATAAGGAGTTTTATATAGCGCTCAGCTACTCACTTGGGGGGGCCCTAGGCGTAAACGACAGATTGGGTCTATCCAAGTATCGCTAACTCAAAACAACCAGGTCTTTAGCTATCTACAAAAGGTTGTAAGCGAGGGATAGCTTCTCAAGGGTTCTGGGAGGGCATTCCACAGCTTGGGGCACTGATATGCAAAAGACCAGCCTCCCATACGTGGGTGTTTAACTCTGGGGACAAGGCACAAGGAAAGTTCACTGGAGCGAAGGAGACTGGCCGGTTGATGAGATATGGAAAATTCATGAAGATATCGTGGGCCAACCCCCAGTTTTGCTCTATGCACATAACACAAGGTTTTAAAAGGGAATCTGTTTCTCTACCATAAGCCAATGGAGCTCCCAAAAGAGATGAGAGGCCAAGGCACTTTTTGGAGTCTATACAGCATCCTTGCAGCCGAGTTCTGGACCACTTACAACCGTCTGATGGAGGCTTTATCTGACCACAGATAAAGATGTGGCCGTAATCCAGTCTTGGCATAATGACTGCCTGAGTAACTATGCAAGTAGGTGTAGGAATTATACTCGACAAAGATTTTTGGTTTCAAATGTCTTTTCTAGAGGAGGACTATATGTTTTAGTTTTTTTACTTTTTATTGATAATCAGGAACACTTTCATGTTTCATAAATATACAAAGAGAATCATTTACAATAAAGAAAAAAAACATTACATTACATTTAAATTCATTGTCCTACAGGTACAAAAAAGATACTACCAAGATCTGCAAAAAAAGCTGTGCTTCATCTAGAGCCACTTTTACAAATAGCCGAAGAAAAAGTATCTCATTATATAAATGTAAAACAATGGGCATTGTAATATAACCTCTTAATTTGTATTTGTGAAAACAAGTTACCAGCACAAAATAGTACACTCAATTATTCGTCTGATACTGCCTCCCAGGGAGAGTTCCAAATTCCCTTGGCTTTCTTCGAAGCACCCAACCTTTGAGCGTACAGGTCCTCAAGTTTCCTAACATGATCAATTTTCGTAATCCAACTTTCGAATACAGGAACAAGGGATTTACACCTTTAAAGAATTAGCAACTTTGCAACCAATGATCCAATAAAAAAGAAATATTGTTGTTGCAACCTTTGTTGACAAGTGGGGGGCGGGATCTCAAGTAACACCCCCTGTAGGTCAGGTTCAATTTGGACTTGTAGCGCAACTGGGGGGGGCGTGATCCCAAGTAACACCCCCTGTAGGTCAGGTTCAATTTGGACTTGTAGCTTTTCACTCAAGAAGGCAAAAATGTGGTTTCAAAAGTCAAATAGTTTGAGGCATAAAAACCCCACATGCACCCAGTCACTTCGCGGATGCCCACATCTAAAACATTTAGCAGACAAGGTCAGAAACATTTGCTGCAGACGATATGGGGTATAGTTGGGAGCCCATTTAGAGTAGAAAGCCATTTGCTTAAAATTAATTCCTCGCACTGCCTTGTAGGCCATACGATTGAATCAGCCTAACTAGCAAAGTAAATTCTCCCCTCAATATATTGAGAAATCGAGGCAAATGCCATAAGAGTACTTGATTTGTGTAAGTACAAATATAATGTTCGAAACCAGTTTCCTAGCCCTGTCAGTTTATACCAGAAATGTGCTTCACTAATATTCTCCTTAGCTGTGCTGGACATCTGGTTATAGGCCCAAAGGTGATCATGAATCTGAAGGTAGGGAAATGCAAGGTCAGATGAAATATTACCATTGTCCGCTGCTACCGGTTCCCAGGTTTTTAGCTGCCCAGCTAGTAGAAATCATTGCTTGCGGGGAAATTAGATCAGGAGCATTTGGGCAGCTTTGGAATTTTTAAAAAGGCTGGTAGCTGAGCTCCAAGTACAACAAGAATTTTCTGCCAATGAAAACAACTCGAGGAGGTGTTTCCTGCAGCTGCATGATTTAGCCAATCAAGAGAAGCGGCTTGACAGTATTTACACATATAGGGAAGTATCAGACTGTCATCATCAATAGATAACTGAAGCGTAAAAAGTTTAGTGTGGGGTTTCTTCACTTGCCATTGGAAGTATCACAACATTTAGTCGACCTCCTTGAAGAAAGATTGGCTAACTGTGATCATAAAATTTGAAAAACACAAACAAATAATGGATGGACCGTCATTTTAACTATCGCTGCCCATCCGATGAGAGACAACGGTAAGTTGTGCAAACTAGCTAACATTGCACATGCCTTTCTAAGGATGGCAGTATAGTTTAATTTGAACAGATCTAGGAAATCATGTGAAACGAAAACTCCCAAGTACCTTATAGGAGAAGTTGCCAAAAGTATCAGTGCATATCTATGGGTAGAATGAAGGATGAGCAGTAGTGTAGAATCACTTCAGATTCAGTCTCATTAATCTTATAGCCTCCAACATCTGAAAAAGATTATATTTTGCAGAAGGTGTTATGGATATTACGGGTTGTACCTGCTAGATAAAGAATGATATCATGGGTGAATAGTTTTAGTTTCGGGGCACCGGGGAGTGGCGGAAAAATCTCAGGGTCTTGCCTGAGGGCCATCGCCAAAGGCTAAACAAAAAGAGCAAACAATACCAGTGACATTGAACAGCCCTGATGCATTCCCTTTCCATATTGGGACAATTCCTGCTGTCTGGGAATTTATCATGATATTGGCCTCCGCCTTAGCGTATAAATTGCGCAGCAGCCCTATAAGTTCAGAAGGGAATCCAAAACTCAGGAGAATCGCGAATAAGACCTCCCATTGCACGCAGTTGAACACCTTCTTGCCATCAAGCACAATTATTGCTGTTTCTATATTGTTGGCTGAATAGTACTCTATTGCCTGTACCAGGAAGTTGGTAATTAATGACATAGATCTTCCCAGTAAAAAGCCATTTTGGTCACTGTGTACCACTGATGATGAAGCATTGGCCAGCCTTGAGTCATGATTTTAGCGAAGAGTGTATAGTTGGAGTGCATGAGACTTACAGGGCAGTACGAGCCGGGATGTTCCGGAGATTTATCTTTCTTTGAGAAATTGACGATGACTGCTTCTGTGAATGCCTTCCACCCAGAATTTCATTAAATAACATGACTTGAAAATCCCCCTACTGTGCAGCAAAAATGTTGTAGAATTCAGACAGTATGCCTTCATTATTGCATGCTTTAGCATTGGGGAGGAGTTTGATAGCGTTATTGATTTTCTATCCTCTCTCAAAATTCGTTTTCCAATAAAGGAAGTATATTCGATTCAAAAAGGCTTTAATTGCAATAAGTAAGGGATTGCTATTGGAGGTGTAAAGGACCTTCGCAAGACAGGGATCCCAACCAGCTTCCTTCAGCAACCGCCTCTCCAAACGAGAATGCCTTCCGCACTCAGAACTCAGAGGAATTCCAAGAACGCCATGACAGTCCGCGAGAGTCAGCCGCGAGAGAAGATCAGGTAAGAAATACCCATCACAACACATCTCCTTTTCTTACAAAAGAACAACGAGAACATCAAAGCGCACCAAAAGTGCACATAAGAAACAACAAGAACATAAAAGTATAAATGTTGGACAGTGGAAAAAGAAACACTGTTACCTCTCCTTTTCTTCAAACAGAACAAAGAGAACAACGAAACACACGGCAAGTGCACATAACAAATAACTTAAACATGGAATGTAAATATCATGACTAAGGATACCATGTAAATGGCATACAATGAGAAAGAGAAAAAACAAAGAATGAATACATAACAAAATCCCTGTACTTTTCTGGCACACGACACTCACGTGATGGTTTGTTAAGAGCCAAGTCATTACATTTTTTATCATGGCCTTGATGGGGAGGCCTACCCAGATTACTATCGTTGTTTTTCATATACAAAGCAACTCTCATAAAATTCCACTTTTGCCTGTTCTCCAATACTACATGCCACCTATGCACTTCTTTCACTTTAAAAGGATCAGAGAATTTGTTCAGACCATGCCCTCTTCTCCTCAATTTGACTGATGAAATCACCAATTTCTGTCTTCCTACTCTTTTCAGGCAACCTGGCAGATGTGGAATCACACACCTTCTCACACATCCATTGAGGAGTAAGTTTAGTCTTCGGTATCCTTCCCCTCATTTTAGTAAAAGGAACAACATTAGTGACACCATGTAGTGTAGTGTTGTAAGACCATACCATGTGTTGTGATGGGAATTTCTTACCTGGTCTTCTCTCGCGGCTGACTCTCGAGGACTGTTGTGGCGTTCTTGCAATTCCTTGGAGTTCTGAGTGCGGGCAGCATTCTTGGAGAGGCGGTTGCCGGAGGTAGCTTGTTGGGATCCCCATCTTGCGAAAGTCCTTTAATAAACTTATCTTGTTGGAGCCTGAAGATGTCATATTTCCATCATTTCCACTTGAACATTTTGGCGACGATTTCTTCACTTCGCCCTTCGCCAGCAGGAGAGAACTCACGTCCTTCTCATACTTCTTGCTACCTTTTATTAAGGTACTTCTTCACCGACTTTCAGCCTCCATACGATTGCGGCCATGGATGCCTGTGCCACAGACAAAAGGTACTGTCTATTCTGTAATTACAATTTTTGCGTTGTCGCGCGCAGACTACTTGTTGCTCTTGCGCACATCTCACTCCGTACGAGCGTCGCCTGGAAACTCACGTCACTGCCTTCTGCAGACTTGTTGATCAATTGCAGCCGCTCTGTCACCCAGCAACGCTCACATTACGTATAGTCTTACGTCAAAGTCGCATCCATCTTGCTTTGGGCTCTTCTTATGTGACGTACGGCCATTTTGAGACTAATTTTCCTTCGGACTGCCCTGTTCTCCTCTATCAGCTGACAGTGCTACATTTCTGCTACAACGTTATACGCAGATTCTTACGGTGATCAGCACACCATATGCTCATACTCATTTGCATAGATTCCATGTCTTTGAACAACACGGTTGTTGTCTTTCATGCTTTGCAGATTTATACGGTGATCTGCACACCACATTATCAGTTCATACTTCTATTTGCCTTGTTTACACTCACATTGTTCTTCTGCATATTAGCTTTTGGCAGATTGTCATGGTGATCTGCACACCTCAGCATTTTTTCTTTGTATTGCTGGCCAACACGGTGACCCACGCACCATACTTTTTAATTATTTTTCTTCAGCAGATTTCAACTGTGATTTGCACACCTTCATTTTGCTGTGCATTTGTACATTGTACTTCTGTGATTGACTCATTTTTTAATTCTTTTTCTTTTTTCGTGTTGATCACATTTTACGTCTTCCCTACTCATTCTCTGTATTGTCGTACTCTTTGTACTGTTCCATTCTTTTCTTATTTATCTATGTCTTTCTTTTTCTACTCTTCTTCTCTTTTTCACATTATGGCTGCTAGCCAAATGGTATCGCCTCCTCCTGCATTTTTAGTTGAAGGCGACACTCCTTCTATTGAATGGGAAGAGTGAATAGGGATCTTTGAAAATTATCTTGAAGCTATCGGTGGTTTAAGATTCCAAGCATCCAGGAAGAAAGCACTTCTTCTTAATTCTTTAGGTAAAGTTGGTCCACATGCTTTTAAATTCATACCTGAATTTTTGGGTGCTGATGACGAAACCATTGATAATCCTTATATTGAAGCAAAGCAGAGACTTGCTAAGTACTATAGCAAACAAGTTAATATTGTTATGCAACGCCACAAATTGTATACTTTACCTCAAAAGGAAAAAGAGTCTGCTGATCAAATGGTTACTCGTCTTTGTGAACTTGCCGTTAAGTTTGATTTCGGTGTCATGACCATTCAACTGATCAGAGACCAGTTAATTGTCCAGTGCAAGAGCAAAAGAATACAGGAAAAACTCTGGGCTGCCATGAACCATACTCTGCTTGAAGCCATCGCCATTGCCAAGGTTTTGTAGGAGTCCGACAAATGTATGCAGGAGATACACACTCGATTTAAAGAAAGAGGACACTGTAAATGTTGTTTCTAAAAAAGATGTTTCTGTGGACAATGATTCTAAAAGTAAACAATTCACACCCAGCTCTTCCAAATGTAAGTCTAGAGTACCTAACGACAACAAGATAAAATTTTCTGGCAGCTAAAGATGTGCTAGCATGGGTCACACTGCATATTTTGCTGGGTGTTTTGCACGAGATAAAACATGTAAAAAATGTGGGACGAAAGGTCACCTAAGCAAAGTGTTTAAAAGTTCTTTAAACAATAGGGTTGCATTTATCAATGAGGAAAGTGTTGCTCCTGATATTTCCCTATGTATTGAAGATAATTGCTCTTGTCCTTTACAGAGACCCAGAGCTATTTTCACTTTGAATGGCTTTGCTGTACCATTATTGGTTGACCCTAGCTCCATGTTCACCATTATTCCCCATCGTATCTTTATTGAATGTTGGCCCAATACCTCTCTTTCCAATACCAATGTTTGTCTCAAAGGATACAGTGGAAAGATTATTTCTATTAGGGATGTCATAGAAACAAAATTTGAATTCAAGGATAGAACTTATTTTGGGAAGGTGTACATTTCTAATGACGGGCCGGCTATACTTGGTTGGGCACAACAACATGATTTACATATCGTATTAGATCCCAGGTCATCTGAACAAGTTTTGGTTTTGGATGATTTTTCTAGTATTGATTCTGTGTTGTCTAAATACAACAAAGTTTTTCGTGTGGATTTGGGAAAATTAGTGGGGTATGTTCATGAAATTAAACTTAAGGTTGATGCTCATCCTGTGAAACATGCCTTAAGGAAGATTCCCATCTCCATTTGCAAAGAAGTCAAAGAGATGCTGGATGACATGCAAAAGCAAGATATCATCGCGCCGGTGGAAGTGTCAGAATGGCTTTCTCCAATCGTTGTTACTAAGAAAAAGGATGGCAAACTCTGCTTATGTGTGGATCCTAGGTCCCTTAATCAGAACATCATTGTTGATAACGTTCCTCTACCCAACATTACTGAAATGGTTCTTTTGATGGATAAGACGAAATTCTTTTCTAAACTGGACCTTAGGTCAGTCTACCCTCAAATAGCCTTACACCCGAATTCTCGGAAATTAACAGCATTTCCAACCATGGAAGGTGCTTTTCAATTCAAGAGACTTCCCTTCGGTCTTGCCTCTGCGGCTAGTGTTTTGCAACGCATGATGCACACACTTCTTGAGAATGTAAAGAATACACACTACTTTCAGGATGACATTCTTATTACTGGTAAGGATGAAGTTAAACACAATCTTATGTTGGCCAATGTGTTACAGATTCTTTGCTGGTTTGACCTTAAGAAAAGATAAGTGTAAATTCATGATGAGGGAGGTGGACTACCTTGGCTACACTATTTCTGAAAGTGGAGTTCAACCCTAAGAAGACTTACTCAAAGCTATTAGACTGGCAGCTTCTCCCTCCACCAAGGAACAGCTTAAGTCCTTCATGGCGTTAATCGAATATTATTCAAAATGTGTTAGCAATTTTGCTCATAAAACTGAAGCTCTAAGCATGTTATTGAGGAAAGGTACTCCTTTCGCTTGGGGCACTTCACAAATGAATGCTATTCAAAACATTAAAATTGACATTATCAATGCTGGTATTCTTACTTTGAGCCCAACAAAGACACCTTCATTACTGTTGATGCTAGTGCCCATGGTATTGGTGCTGTCAGGTCTCCAAAAAAAATCTGGCATTGAAAAAACTGTAGCGTTTGCTTTACGTATTCTCAGTAATGCTGAACGCAATTATGCTGTTATCTAGCATGAAGCATTAGCTCCAGCATGGGGTGTTCAACATTTTCGTAACTAGATATGGGGCACACGTTTCACCCTTAGAACAGATCATAAACCACCAGAGTTTTTGTACGATCTTGAATTTATCTCTGGCTGGAAGAATGTCCAAGCGGACTGTTTATCGAGGTTACCACTCAAAGTGGAGGCATTTGAAGAGTTTGAAAAGGATGTAGTGTGTGTGGTAGCTAGTGTAGGAGATTCCCATGGGAGCCACAAGCTGCACCTGTGACTACACCAGCCGCCTCCAAGACATCCACAGGGCACTCCCTCTCCAGGGGAGCCTATTGCTCCCTCTGAGGTGCACTGAGGCTACCTAGCTATAAGGCTGCTTGTCTGTGCGACTCCAATCACCATCACAGGTAGTTAGTTCCCAGTGATACAATTACATATTCCCTGCAGCTTGGTAGCACTGCCTGGTAGTGTCCTTGAGTTGCCTTAGTATCTATCTCGTAGCACCCCTTTCTTGCACCAGCACTTGCCTTTCCACTATAAGTGCTGTGTTTTCCTCCCTTTCACCACACTGCCACTCCTTCATGATCATGCTCCTCTGCAGGCTACATTGAAGGCCAGGCAGCAAGCACTCTTAGAAATATGCAGACATTTGGGGCTATAGCATTCCAGGCAGTTTGCATGCACGTATAACATCCCCCAAGTTGCTGCTCCCGCTTCCGAGGTACATGTACTTATCTGGGGCTCAGGAGTTTAGTCAAAACTCCATGCAGCTTCCTCTCGGGGCTCAGGTCTCCTTCTGCGGAGACGGTTTCGACCGCGACTTAACCCTGTGGCATCCTCAGCAAGGAAAATGCCATCCTTCTTTACCCGCGAGGGCTTCCCAGGCCTCGCACCCCCCCCAGTTTCAATAATCCTAGTGGGGAAGTAGCGGGGAAACCCTCAGATAGATGCCGATAATGTTGCGGTGAAATCCTCAACCCAGGGACGAAACGCAGAGAGGAGTGGTGTATCGCTCGCACACCATCTTGGCGCCGTCAGCGTGCCAGAAACAGCTTTCAGCCATGGAGCATGACGGGTACTCTACTTGGCCCATCTCTCACCGAGGACAATATGTTACATACATTATTAAAGTAGTCGGCATTATATTAGTCCTATTCCCTCACTTCAGTTCATTACTCCCCTTTTTCCGTCCCTGTTCTCTTAAGGCCAATTTAGCATGTTTGGTATGTTTGGTGCAGTAAAAACAGAATGTGTGGGGTGGCAGCTTGTTTATACCAGGAATGAGGTTTGAGGATTGGTTGTGTCGTCTGTGGAGGCAGGGCAGCTACATAGTGTAATAAACACAAGTGAGGAAGTAGGACTGAGAGTAGTTTCATTATTGGTCAGTGGAATATTTCCTTTGCACTGGGAAAGCATGCCACTGAGCAAATACTTTGCACTCACAAAAGTTAACTGACTTGTTTCCATTTTTTCACTATGGTGTTTGTGCATAAACTAGTTTACATGTCGTTTCTCTTCTTTCACGACCAAATGTAGACAGCCATAGAGTTGGTTTGGATCTGGCATGTTTCCACGCTCAATGACTCTTTCATTCACATGGGGTTTGTGTTCAAACTATTATTTTGTCAATTTGTGGATGTTTTCAAACTCTAACTTGGTACTAACAGGAGAATATTTCCACATTGTTATTGACTATTGGCCACAGTATGTGTACAGTTATTGTAAACATGCCCTAACCAATGAGTTTGAATTTGTGTTTTCTGATCATTAGATCATTGCAGCTTCTGTGTTTTAATGTAATACTACACAAGTGATTATTTATGCATGTCATTAGCTGCTGCCAGTTGTTTGTGAGCATTTATTTATGGCAAACATGGTTTTAGTGTGTTTACTAACCTTTAATACATTTTCGCTTAGGTGACCACATGATTGCAGAACGTTATACATATGTCACTAAGGATTGGTTGGATTGAAATATCATGTTGATTTTGTAAATTACTTGTGCTTATTAATATTGCAGGAATCCCTTAACATTGCTTTATTTCCTCAGTTTGTAGCTATGTTTCACCTGCTGATTAAATTGGCCCTCTGCTGAAGGGAGTCCAATAAGTCCCGTAATCCACCTGGGCCGATAACATAAGTCCAATGTTTGGATTTAATGAGGAATTTGTTACAGGATTTGAAAATCAATGTTAAAAATAAAACTACATACAATAATTGTAATTTTAATTGCATTTATATAGTGCTTACTACCCCATACGAGGCGATTAGGTGCTTTTTCGGCGCGTAGCACGCTATTCTGGAACTTAAAAAGGATTAGTGGTGAATTAGTATAGGGATATATGAAATTAATTTGAGCGGTGGACATGTTAGTCTGTTATTTGGTTTGAAAAGGATAGTGGAGGAATATATGAGGGAAGGGTTTACATTTATATAGCAGTTGCTACCCCTGATGAGGTGTTGAAGTGCTTTTTGGCGGGTAGCATGCTACTCTGGAACCCAAACTGGATTATAGTGGGGCATTAGTATAGAGATATATTAAATTACTTTGAGTGATGGACATGTTAGTCTGCTATTTGTATTGAAAAGGTTAGTGGAGGGATAGAAGAGGGAAGTGTTTGCATTTATATTTAAATAGCGCTTGCTACCCCTGACGAGGCGTAGAAGTTCTTTTTTGGCAAGTAGCACAGTACTCTGAAATCCAAACAGAATTAGTGGGAAATTAGAATATGGGAATATGAAATTAATTTGAGCGGTGGACATGTTAGTCTGTTATTTGGATTGGAAAGGATAGTGGAAGGATAGAAGAGGGAAGGGTATGTATGTATATAGCACTTGCTACCCCTGATGGGGTGTTGAAGCACTTTTCAGTGGGTAGCACGCTACTCTGGAACCCAAGCAGGATTAGTGGGGAAATTTGTATGGGTAAATATGAAATTATTTCGAGCAGTGGACATGTTACTCTGTTATTTGGATTGAAAAAGGATAGTAGACGGATAGAAGAGGGAAGGATTTGCATTTATTTATATAGCGCTTGCCAACCCTGATGAGGGTTCGAAATGCTTTTCGGCAGGTAGCATGCTACTCCGGAATATAAAATTTATTTGAGAGGTGGACATATTAGTTTGTTATTTGGTTTGGAAAGGGTAGTTGAGGGATAGAAGAGGGAATGATTTGGAATTATTTATTTATTTATTTACTTATTTGAGCTTATAGCAATAGGAGGAGGTTTGGGATGATTGAAGGGGGAAAGAGACAGAGGAAAGGGTTTAGAAAGGCTTGTTTGGGAGATCTGAATAGTAAAGTGGTATGAGATGATGCAAGGAGGGGTAGAGGAGGAAAGAGTCTAGAAAGGGTTATTTGGGGGATCATAGTAGTAGAATGGAGTTTGGTATGAGTGAGAGAGTGGAGGTAGAGGATATATTTAGAGAGGTATAGGGCGAGAAATAGGGTAGTGCATTGGAGAGAGTAGTAGAATGGGGTTTGAGATGATTCAGGGTGGAGGTAGAGGATATGTTGTTAGAGGTACAGGGGGAGATATAGGCTAGGGCATTAGAGAGGCTATATTAGAAGCAAAGTAAAAAATGAAAAGATACATACATCCATGGAAGGTGTATATGTATAAGGAAAGTAATATACGTAGATTTAAGTAGTATTTAATAAACTTAAACTTTCAAGTGTTGCTGTATTTAAATTTAATGGTTTTTTTTGTAATTCAATAGTGAATCAATTGTAGATATTTATGATAAAATATTTATTTATTTATACCGTCCCCATATACATGTTAAACATAGAACAATATAACCATTAGTAATATGTACATTTATTAAGCAGAACTAACGAATATATATTTATTTAACCCGTTGACCGCGGCGCGAATTCCGCCGCGTTGCGGGTGATTTATGGAGCGGGCATGTTTCGGACGGCCCCTGGCCGTCCTCCGCACACGCCCACTATGACATTGGACGCACCGAACAAGTTAGAAACATATGTTATACATGTTTATACAAAGCAATAAACAGATGTAGGTACACGTCTAGAGTCTGAATAAATCCTTATATATATACATAGAGATATGCTGTATATTTATGTTTGAGTATGGTGGTTATGTGGGGAAGAGCCAACTCTTGAGTAGTCTCCTGAATATAAAGTAGTCATCTGTGGATATTCTGTTTGGGGGAAAGCTTAAACAGAGAAGGATGTGCCACCTTGTTTTTTTTTCTTGTATGGTGGGATTTTGAGTCAAGCCAAATGTATTTGGTGATTTTATTTCTGATGAAGAGCGGTTCTGTTCCATGTTTCACTTTGTGGGTGATACAAAGCAGCTTGAATGTGGATCTTCTGGCAACCGGTAACCAATGTAGGGCTTTTAAAGGCCGGGGAGATATGACCTTATGGCTTTATATGTAAAAGTAGTCTGGCAGCAGAGTTCTGAATCCTTTGTATTCATTTCATCGTTGTTAACCCCTTCAGCGCTAATGACAAAGCCAGCTCGTCATGGGCGTTACCTGCGCTACGCGGATGACGAGCTGGCTTTGTCATAAACAGCGCATTTTTGAAATTCCAGCGGACAGCGGGAAAACGCGGTAGCGCGGTAGAGGTTAAAGATGATCCACGGTAGAGGCTGTTGGCATAATCGAGTTTAGACAGAGCAAGAGAAATAGTAGGCAGGACCTTGTGTGGAAATCCAAGGTGGGGAAAGATGCGTCGCAGAGTTTTTGTAGTAATAAAACTTGATATTGCTAGTTTGTGCACTTGGGCATTCACTGGTAGCTTGGACTCCATGGTAATTCCGAGGTCTCTAACTTCCTTTGATACTTTAGGCGGTATTCCCAGGTCATCAATCCAGGCGGCGAGTGGGTCATAGTTTTTCCAATCGCCACGCAAGACTATTTCTGTTTTTGAAGGATTCAATTTGAGATGGCTCCATGTCATCCACTGATCCACGGCTCTGAGAAAACTGATAATTTGTGAATGTCCAATGTCTTTGGGCTTTTCTGGTTGAAGGAGTATTTCTATGTTATCTGCATAGTTAAAACATGAGAGGTAAAATTGATTGATCAGTTTCGGTATTGACTGCATGTAAATGTTGAAAAGCATGGGTGAGATGACAAAGCCTTGAGAGACCCTGCTTTTTTTAAGTACAGTTTGGACGAGAAAGGGGGGTATGGATGACATTAGTTCTGTTGTGAAGTTAGGATGTGATCCAATCGAGAGCAGTGCCCTCTATGCAGGCGTCGTAGAGTCTTTGTATTAGAGTGTCATGGTCAACCGTGTCAAAGGTGGCTTAGAGGACCAAGAGAAGTAGTGCAGCAACTCCGTTCCAGTCAACTGTGTTCTTAAGGTCATCCCAGATGGCAACAAGAGCAGTTTCTGTGCCTGTTCCTGGACGGAATCCTGTTTGGAAGTCTGAAAGTATGGAGTTGTCTTCAATGAATTGTGACATCTGGGTGAATGCTGCTCTTTCTATCAGTTTGCCCAGGAAAGGACCATTTGAAATTGGTCTGTAGTTGTCGGGGTTAAGCGGGTCGAGGTTCGTTTTCTTTAATAATGGGTGTGTATATGACTTTTTATGATCTTCTGGAAATATTCTGGTAGTTAAGAAATTGTTGATGATTCTTCTTACTGTTGTAGCAGGAGAGGTAGTTAGAAGAATTGTGGTGGACAAGTTTTAGAAGGGCTGCCGGCAGACCTGCTTGCTTTGACCAGGTCCATAAATTCACAGTGTGAAATGTGTTGGTAGTACTGGAGAGCCTGGGTTAGCATACTCTTGGATTGTTGTTTGGAAAAGGGTTGGTGCTGGTTGTTTTTCTTTGTTTTAAATAAGAGTCCAATGTGTCTGCTTTAGTTGTGTAATGAATTGCTAGTTTGCCTGCACATTTTTGAGTCCTGGGATGAGCTCCTTCTAGGCAATTTGCTTTACGAAATTCAGTGAGAATTTGACATAATTCTTTATTGCCACATTTAACATATTGAGTTCTATCTGAATAGTATCTTTTTTAGCTTTTTTGATTGCTGACTTGTATAATCTAAAATACTATTCCTCCTTGGGCCCTCTTAAAATAAACAGACATCAAACACCCTCATATGGTAATATATTTGCTACTAGCACAGAGATGTGTCGGAGTAGCGCATAGATAATGTAGGTTGTGAAATACGACAACAATTGGCTGTGATTGAGTTGTACTTTTATTTACTCGTATAAGTTAATTAGTGTAGATATTGTTAGTTAACTATGAGGCAATAGCACTATGAATATACACACTTGAACGGGGGCGTTTTGTTTGGACTATTATACTTTAGTCTAAGTTGTGGCATAAGATGGAGAACGGAAAAATAATTGGAATTTATCTTAGTAATTATTGGGAGGGGAATGTTTATCAGATATTAGTGTTACTAGAGGACTATGTTTGTATGATTGATTTTACTTGTTTTAAGTCCAGAGTGATGATAATGGGTTATGGATTTATTGGTTTTCTTTGCAGAGTACTGGTGGATATGTACGTGTAGAACAAACAGCAAAAGGAACTTAAATTATCATTAATTTGAGAGGTGACTCATATACTTTGATTTTAAGAACTTCTTATTCTCTCTCTGGTTCTGTGTGCACTAGGGTGACTAAATGAACCTAGTACCTTATGGCTTGTATTTCTATACTTTCTATACTTTCACTAGTGGTGACCTGGAACCTATTTTTGATCTACTTACTAACTTGATTTCTGATCTTGAATTCAGATCTTAATTTTAATGCTACAAGCTTTTGATACAGACGTACTTCTTTTCAGGTATATTGTGTTTAGGTTATTTATTTTGGGTTGCAGCCCTGATGAAGTCATAGATGCACTAACTTGTGCATGACGAAACACGTGTTGGCTGCTCTTTGGGATTATTTGGCTACACTTTGGAACATCATATATACTTTAATTGGATGAACATTTTGGAACATCATATATACTTCAATTGGAAGAAGAATTTCTGTTGAACTCAGTTACATTTTGGAAATATGATTTACTAAGAAGGACCTGTTGTCGAACTGTGAACACTTTAAATACGGCTGTACCTATATTCGAAATATATAAACTAATAAGAAAATATATTACCATATGATGGTGTTTGATGTTTGTTTATTTAAAGAGTAATCAGGGAGGAATAGTATTTTAGCTTGTGTGGTGCCCATGTAGTGGGTATTGTGGGGTTGTTAGGTAACCAACCTCTCCCCCCTTTTTAAGCACTGTCTATGACTTAGTGTTTGTTAATTTACCCGAACTAATAGTCCTGCGCCCAATTCTAAACCTGGTTACCAGGAGTGTTTGTTTAGTTTTAGACTTGTATAATCTATTACGTTTTTGTAGGTGAAGTTTGTCTTGATTGGTGTTGGTTGTGAACCAGGTGCATTGTAGCATTATAATGTGCTGTTTTATCTCTTTTATCTCTGTTTTTATCCAAGGTACCTGATTTATTTTGTTCTGTTGTGTCGTTCTCAGTGGTATTGGGATATCAAAAGCTTACTGTAGCCACTCATATAGTTTTTGTGTGTAGATGTTTACTGGATGTTAGTTGTGTTTCTTAAGTGTTCAAAATTGAGTTTAATCCACTGTCGATAGGTGGATGCACGAAAGGTGTTACTTTGTGTTTGGTTTTCTTGTGTTTTTTTTGTTTATGTCATCCTGTAACCGCCATAGAATGAGCAACCTCTCAGTCTAGTCCGCCCCTGCTGCTCATAACTTGGGGGTCCAGTCTCAGCTAATGTTCTTACAAGAGTCAACCCGCGCAACACATCAAGAGCTGACCAAGAGGTATAATCATTAGACGCATTATTCCAAACAGTCCCCACTATTCAGGATCTAAAAGCTTCCAAAATAGCCCAAACTCAGTTCTTACTCTATAGACATTAACCTTTTGATCTAAATCCCTGAAATATCTCACTGAATTCAGCCAACCTCCCCATGTAGGAGGTGCCGCCTGGCGCCAGTTCTTAAAGATCTCCCTTCTTGCCAAGAGGATCAAATAAAACACTAGTTTATTCTGCAACCGCGAAAGACTTCTACCCCATCAGGCAACAGGCCAATACCAAATAACATTACAGAGGGGCTTACCTCCACATCTTTACCCAGGATGTCCAACAAGGTCTTACCCACATTGCTATTGTCGACAAAAGAGAGCCTACTATTGTGAATTTCTAAAAGACAAAATTGCCTAGGTGAAAAAAACACACACAGTGACTGGACTATACCTGTGGTCAAAAAACAAACGGAAAGGAAACAAGGAGAAGAAACTATCTTTTAAAAGAACCCTCACTCACCCTAGTGATGACATGCTTCATCATGGGGTTCATCACAGGAGGGACCGAATATCCCTCCTGTGTGCTTCAACGCCTGCAATTGCAGCGGAGCTGGTGTTATGATAGTGTGATGAGTGATCTGTGATTAGTGGAATAAAAGATCCCAACTGGACCCCAACAACTTTATTAAAGGGCCAATTGTTCACAATAAATAGTGAGGTCACTTAGCGGATTAAATTAGATCCCTAGTGACTCAATGTGAGTGGTCAACATGTTTCTGCTGTATATGCTATCTCAGCTCAGCTTTCTTCAGGACCAATTTAACAATCAAAAAACCGTCCTCCGGGGGTCCACACACGCTAAGGTGTGCCCACACCATTAGGACCGAACAGAGAAGACCAAAAGTTGATACTCTCCTTTAATAAACTCACGGATTTACCCGCAGTCAGTGTTCCTGCAATTTGCCCGGATACAATCTGTAAATGAACACATGCATTTTTAGATGTAACTAAGTCCGTTGCTTGACCTATTTTTACCAAAGTTTCTTCTTTATACTACATTTTACTGGCTAATGTTCAATCTAATCATGAAATGTGCACAGTAATTCTGCTGTTTAACTGTCCTTCTAATCAAAGGCAAATGTATCAAAGGAGTTTACTATTTCATCTAAAACACCAATCGTTAGCCCATAAAATTCAGTCCTTTAACCTCCTCTCAGAGGTCTCTAAGACAGCCCGAACAGACAAGTTTTTGCAAGGAAGAAGGGTCACATTTTTTATATATATATATACACTCACTCTGTCTGGAAAGACGACGTGCCACATGGACACTCAGTGTGGCAATGTCTTCACGTCCCGTTTTTACTGCAAAAACAAACAAAACGGGGCGAGTTGCCAAACGTTAGTCCTACATGCAGTTACCATATTTGACACAGCAGTAAGGACTCAGGATAAAAAGCGTAATATAAGAAATTGTAAATACGCTTACTTTCAAACGGACGACTCGCCGCCTGGACCTAGTGTTTCTCTCACTGGCCCACATTGCCCCAGAACTCCTTTAACAGGGGACAGGAGGCAAACATGTGGATGTCATCCGCCTTCTGTGCACCACATCTCGTACACTTTGCTTCTCCACTGCCCCTTATTTTGGAGAGTTTAAGTGGGATCCAGTATATCCTGTGGAGAGTAAAAAAGTGATTTCTCCCCAGTGCAGCAGATTTGATCAACGGGTAAAGCATGTCTAAAGATACTTGCCATAAGTTTTCCAGTTCTTCATTTGCCATGTATTTCTCCCAGACCAAGTAAGGATGTTCTACCTGTCTGCCTGCTGCAGCAAGGAGATGATTGTACCAAAGCGCTACTTCCTTCCTTTTCGGGTTTTGATCTTGCAAATTGTCCTCCATTTATTTATTTATTTATTTTATTTATTTAAGAAGTTTTGTATAGCGCTAGCCAGACCGCAAGGTTTCGGAGCGCTTCACATAATTACAAGGTGGTGCAAAAAGAAAGCAAACAGAGTATATCAAAGTACAATACAGTGCACAGAGACCGTCAAGGTGCGAGTCACAATAAGAGGAAGAGGGAGTCCCTGTTCAGGTGGGGAGCAGAGTCTCTTGTGACATTCCAGGGTGATCCTATCTGATAGTTGAGGAGCGATCCAGGAATAGGATTTTGAGCTGACTTTTGAATTTAGGGAAAGAATGAATAGTTCTGATGTTGGGGGGGATTGAGTTCCAAATTTTGGGTGCATTCCAGGGGAAGGACCGATCCTTGGTTTTTTGTTTTCCAGTTTTTAGTGGGATCAGGAGTAGGGTGTTAGAGCTTCTGAGGTTCCTGTTCTGACCCGCTTTTTTAAGTTTGGCTGCCAGGTATTCAGGTTTGCCAGTGTGAAGGACTTTGTGGGTGAGGCATGCTGTTTTAAAGTTTGCCCGCAATTCTATTGGTAACCATTTGAGTTCTGTTAGTGCCGGAGAGATGTGGTCAAATTTCTTTATTCCAGTGACCATTCTGGCAGCCGCGTTGAGGGTTATTTTCAGTGGAGCAAGATGAATTTTGGGTATTCCGGAGAGGATTGCATTCCCATAGTCGAGTCTTGATAACACCAATGCTTGGGTGGCTTGTTTGAGATCATTGGGTGGAATGAAAGGTTTTATTTTGCTAAGTCGCTTCAGATTAAGGAAGGCGCTCTTAGCCGAGATCTTGATGTGTTTGGTCAGATCTAGTTTAGAGTCAAGTGTGATGCCTAGTGATTTGACGGAGTCCGCTAGGGAGAGATTCTTATTGAGCGCGTCTATATCTTTTAGCCATTCAATCATTTGTGCGTTTTCTTCTTTGTTTGAGATGAGGAGTAATTCCATTTTGTCAGGGTTCAGCTTTAGATGGTTACTTGACAGCCAGCGTTGGACTTCCTTTAGTGTTTCGTTGAGTCTGTGAATGTCATTAGCAGAGGAGATTTCCAGATAGATTTGAGTATCGTCTGCGTAGAGGTGGAAGGGGATGTTAGCTTTCCTGAGTAGGGTGGAGAGGGGTTCCATGTAGATGTTGAAGAGTTGAGGGGAGAGCACTGAACCTTGTGGAACTCCTCTATTGACTGGATGAAGGTCGGATTCAAAGCTTCTCATTTTGATTCTTTGAGAGCGATTATGCAGGAAAGAAGAAAACCACTTGAGGACCACATCGTCTAGTCCAGCCCTTTCTTCGAGGGCTTTGAGGAGAAGAAAGTGGTCAACTGTGTCGAATGCTGCAGATAGGTCGAGGAGGATGAGGAGGCAGCATTAGTCTTGGTCCAGTGATTTGTGTATGTCATCAATTATGTTAAGGATTGCAGTTTCCGTGCTACACCCTTTCCTGAATCCTGACTGATGTGAGTCAAGGAGGTTGGTATTGTTCAAGTGCTGTGTTAGTTGTTGAAGAACACACCTTTCTAGTATTTTGGAAAGGAGAGGAAGGTTGGAGACGGGTCTGAAGTTATTTAAGTCATTTGTATCAAGGCCTGGTTTCTTTAGCAATGGGGTGACTTGTCCCACTTTCAGGCAGTCTGGGACGGTTCCCGTTTTTAAGGAGCTGTTAATGATCCTGCACCAAAGTGGGGCTAGGGAGAGTTTCAGTTTTTTGACTAGACGAGCAGGAAGGGGGTCAAGGGTATGAGATGAAAGTTTTGCGGTGGAGATAAGTTTGACTATTTCCTCTTCTAGAATGGGATGGAAGAGTGACCATGGTTTAGTATTGGGAGGTGGAGCGCAACCAAGCATCCCCCCCAAGCTTCTATGGGGTCGGGGAGAGCAATTGATGACCAGTGAGCGCTCAATCTTGGAGACCTTGTCATTGAAGAAGTTAGCAAAGTTGTTGCAACGTTCTTTGGAGGCCTGTCCAAGCGAGGAGTCCGGTTTGGAAGTTTGTTGTTTAATAATACTGAAGAGCTCCTTGGGTCTGTTTTTTACGTTGTCGAGAGCAGATCTGAAATACATGGATTTCTTGTTCTTAATATGGTTGTTGTACTTCTTTCGGATGGATCTCAGTTTGTCTCGGTGGGAGATAGTAGGCACACTTCTCCATTGTCTTTCTGCAGCTCTTCATTGTCTTCTTTCTTCATTAGTGTCCGAGTCGAACCAGGATCTGGACGGAATGGTTCGTTTTTTTCTTTGTTTCAATGGTGCTAGATGGTCGAGGAGGTTTAGCATATTGATGTTATAGGCTGAGGTAAAATCGGTTGTGGATAGATTTTTGTCGTTTGGAAGGCGCGACTTTAGCCTATCTTCCATGACTTCCAGGGGAATCTGGGAGAAATTTCTCGACCATTTGGGGGGATCCTGCACAGGAGGCAGGGATAGGACTCTTTGGTTAATGGGAATAAGATCATGTGGTGATCTGACCAGTCCACTGGAAGGATGTTGTCGATTGTAATTGTGTCTTGTTGAGCAATGATGGCATCCAAGGTCGCTCCTTTGTTACGAGTTTCTTCAGAGCAATGTTGGAAAAGGTTATTGTCACAAAGGAGAGTATTAAGCGATTGGACTAGGGCGTTATTGGATTCATTCCAACGTAGGTTGAGATCCCCCAAAATTATGTGGTTAATGTCTTTGAGTGCGCAATGGGCAATCAGGTCAGAGAGGTTTTCCCCAAAAATAGTGTTGTTGCCGGGTGGGTGGTAGAGAAGGGGACCTACTAAAGGGCTGTTGTCCTTAAGCTTAACAGAGACCGATAAGCACTCAAAGGAGCTATATTCGTAAGGGTCCATTACAGTGATGTCAATATCCTCTTTATGGATGATGGCTATCCCTCCACCGCGTTGATCTATTCTGTCTTTATTGATGAGTTTGAAACCCGGGGGCACTAACATGTCAAAGCAAGGTGGGGAACATTCCTTTAGCCAAGTCTACGTGATGAACGCAATGTCTAAGTCCTGAGAGAGGATAGCTTCGGCAAGTTCCGTTGCATGCTTGTGGGCAGATCTACAGTTAATGAGCATGCAGTTGGTAGGAATATTGTGATTGGTCGGCTGCTTTTCTAAAGGGGCCCTTGGTATGAAGGTTAGGGCGGGTGGAGGTCTGGTAAGCGTCACAGGTGTGATATCTCTTCCGAAGCCCGTGATCACTTGAATCTTGGCATTGGTGGCAATTGGGGGATGGGAACCATAGGTTGAGGCTAGTTCCATAGCTTCTTCATCTGACATTGCTGCAGCAGATCTGAGAGGTCTAATAAATTGGGTCTCCACATCTTTACTAGTTTATGTCTGATCTTCAGATGTGGGGGCTAAGGTTCTTGAGGGAGAAAGAAGTGGGATCCCCGCATCAGTTCTGGGGGGCCTAGGTGGTCATTTCTCAGGTGTAGGTAAGTTTCCAGAACAGACATTGAGAGTAGAAGTGTCATTCGAATCAGCGGGCCTGTGTTGGACATGTCGGGGCTTACGGGTCTTATCAAGATTGGAAAGGATGTCATCCAGACCACTGCATATCATTTCAAGCTGACTCTCTAGTAGGGACAATCGGTGAGTCATATTTTTCAGGGCTGGTGATGAGCAGTTATGGGTAGGGGCATCTCGAGGGAAGGGGGGCCAGATCCCCATTGGGGGTTTAGTGCTGGGAAGGTCAGCTGGGCTGTTGGTATAAGAAGCCCTTGGTCGGGGGTTCGGTCTTGAGCTCTACCTCCGTGGGTCGGTTGAGGTGATGCGGCGGTCTGTAGACCGGGCTCTAGGGAGGGTGTTATGATGTTGGCGCGGGTAAGATTGCTGGGGCGGTGGAGCTTGGCCTTCTCTGGTAGGTTGCTGGGGGTCAGTGGGATGATCTCGTGGGATGCTAGAGTGATGACGAGGAGGATAAGATAGCGGGGGAGCGGGCGTTGGTCGTCTTTAGAGACCTGAAGGATGTGGTTCACAAGGACAGCGTGTTGAGGGGGGTTTCTGAGGGGGGGCTGGGGTGTCTCGTCTGGAGGGGGGAGGAAGATATTTCTAACTCCTGCAGAGGGAGGTAGCTCGGGGCATTAGGATGGGATGGATAAGGACGTCGTGGCTGTAGGTGTGCTGAACAAAGGGTGGGGATGAGGGAGTCGAAGGCCTCTAGGTTCTCATTATTGGCCTGTACCAAAATTGTGCCATTTGAGTAAATGGTCACTGAGGTATTCCCTTTTCTATTAGCCTGGTTAGGTAGGGAGGTTGTCAATTTGCAGCTGTGTGAGGTGGTCGTCGTTTTGGATATGTGCAGTTGTCTTCTCAATACGGAGTTCCAGCTTTCCGGACTATCTGTGTGGAAGATGAGGTCCATCTTAAACTGTCCTTTGGAGGAGCAGTTGTATGTGTCGGCAAACAGAGTTTCTGGGTGTTGTCTGATTATATTATGCTTGTGGTTTCTTCTCGCTTTAGGAGAGAGGTGAGGGGGGCAGCTAATCACGAAGGCGTTCACGCCGTGAGGTTTCATGTGGGGTAAGGTAGGAGGTCGTACGGAGGGTGATGTGCCTGGTGGCATTGTTGCGGGCTGATGGGGGGAGGGTAAGCTGAGCAAGGGGACAAGAGGTCTAGCCTAGGAAAGGGGGGCCGTGATTGAGGAGGTACCGAGTAGACAGGTGTAAGGTTGTAGGTGTTGTGAAGGAGGTAGTGGAGGGACGGGGCGTAGGCTGAGGTATGAGAGTGGATATTACAGGAGGGTGAGGGCGTCGTGCGTATGATTGATACCTTAGAGCTTTCCTTAAGATGTTAACCTCATTGTGGTAGGTGGAGGGTAGACCTTATTGATTACCATCAATACACCATCACTACCATCAATAAGCTCTTGCTGTTTCAGCGTCTTAGGAGGCAACCATCTCAGGGCCAGTCGTTTTCCATCAGTCTAGGCCTAGCTCCATAGGGTTATTGAATTAATAGGCCGGGAGAGCCCGCCGTGGACAGCAGGGGGGAAGGGAGCCTTTCTTCAGCCCGCACCACAGTCTGGCAATGCTGGGGGGCAGCCACTCCATTAAGTTGTCCTCTGGGGATGCCACTGTTGGGTCTTGCACCACATTGAAATTTGATAATATTTGAATCTTGATAATGCACCACTGGTTAAATTTCTCCAATTATCCTATGATAAACATTTATCTCCATCTACTATATACATCCAGCATGCAACAACCGCATCTTATAATGGCTGAACTAAAGCGTCCAAGAAGCACTCTGGTGTTTGTTCCCAGGGAATTCCACACAGGGGCCCATTCACTGTAGTAGGATAAACCCAAACAGGAACGGCAATCAAACCACAGCTTGGCCACCATATGTAAGACCTTCAGCCTGACTTTTTTTAAGTATTTGGGGGCGCCAGATTTGTACATAAAACCCTCCTCAGAGCTGTCCATCAACATAGCCTTAAACATGCTGCCAGTCAGAGTGCTATATGGCCTAAGAAGTAACATCCTGCAATTCTTTAGTTAGTATGCCCAACAGTACAACTGGAGATCAGGTAGGGTCATGCCACCATGTGAAAGTTTACGTCTCTGTTTCTTCCAGGACAGCTTGATCCCTTTACCCGCCCACATAAAAAAAATCATTAAAAAAAATCCTGCCCTGGATTTTAAGTAAAAGGCCTTTATCAAACTCCAACTGGATATTGTTAACTAGATAAGTATACTTAGGGAGAACGCACATTTTGATCAAATTAATCCACCCACAGTGTGTTAGCGAAGATTCTGCCATCTTTTCAGTAATACATCCACCTCCTTAGAAACTCTATCCATATTTGTTTTAGGAATTTCTCTAGGCTCCTGAGTTATGGTTACTCCAAGATATCTTATCTCCTTAGATAGCTTCACCCCTGAACTACCATGTTCCAAAGCATAACTTCAGTCTTGTCGTCATTAACCTCATACCCAGACAGTTTCCCAAAGGCCTATACTTCAGTGAATAATTCTGGTAAAGTTTGATTGCCGTTGGATGAAAATATAATCAAATTGTTGGCATAGAGAGCTAGCTTCTTTGAAAAGCCATTTACGACAAAAGGATAGATCTTTTTGTTCTGCCCTAAACATTGGGCCAAAGGCTCAATGTATAAATCATAGAGAATAGGTGACAAAGGGCACCCTTGTCTTGTGCCATGCTCTATTAATACAGGTGCTGCGAGGTTGCCATTAACCACAATCTGAGCCCCAGGGTTTTATAGATTTTTTTAAGGACCTCCCTGAAGGTCTCATCAAAACCAAAAGCCTTCAATACTCAATTCAGGTAGTGCCTGTTAACTCGATCAAAGGCTTTTGCTGCATCTAAAGTGATGATTGAGAGTGGAGCGCAATGCGCGGTTGCCAGGTCTATCGAGCCATATAGAGTATAAACCAGATTCTTCATCTGCCTCCCCGGAAGGAAACCCTTTTTATCTTCATGGATTATCAGCCCCACGATCTTACAAAGACGAGCATTTAGTACCCCAGCAAAGATCTTGTAGTCTCAATTCAATAATGATAAGACTGGCAATGGGTTGGATCCTCCCAAGGCTTCAAGATTAGTGAAATGACATCCTCACTCCATGAATCTGGTAAAGGAGAGGTACCTCTCAGAATTTCATTAAATAGCTTCAACCAAGAGGGGAATGGTGAACCAGTTGATTAGGAGACATTCCCTGGATGTGGTGCTATTGCAGGAGACTCATTTGGTTGGTAATCGCTGCATGGCATTACACAAAGGGCGTTACAAACTGATGGCACAAGCCGGATTCACCACGGGTTCCAGAGGGACGGGTATTTTAGTTAAAAACTCCTTCCCACTGACCATCCAGGCCACGTGGGCTGATCATCGTGGGAGATACATTGGCATATCGGGACTGTGGGAGGGGAGAACCGTTACTTTTATGTCCATATATGTTCCACCAGGACTGCAGGCAGACACGTTTCGGGACCTGGGTGCAATTTTCCTGACGCTCCCCGTGGGCTTACTAGTGTTGGGGGGGATTTCAACGCGGTGATGGATGGCGAGAGGGATAGGCACCCTGCCCGAGCCTTAAGGCCGTCCCAAAAGTGGCTTCCAGAATTTCTGGAGACAACCGGGCTCACCGATGGCTGGCGGTTGAAAAACCCAAATGGGGTGCAACACACGCACGCGTCGGCTGCTCACCATGCCCTCTCTAGAATAGATTATGTACTAATACCGGCGGCCCAGGTGGCGGCAGTCCGGGAGGTGCGTCATCTGGGACGCAGAATCTCCGACCACTCGCCAATCTGGCTCCGGTTGGAGGCTGGCCAAACGGATGCGGGTAGGATAGTTCCCATCAACGCTTGGCACTTAAGGGACCCAGCCACTAAGAAGGAAATCGTCTCATATACTGAAAGGTATTTTCATGAGAATGCAGGATCTGTCGATTCTGCCCAGACCCTGTGGGAGGCGTTTAAGACGGTTATCCGAGGGGAGGCTTTATCACTAGTATCTGGGATCCAGAGGAAGAGACAGGCTGAAGTGGATCAGGTGGAGGCGGAGGTGACCAAGATGGAAAGTGAGGTCTCCGGCGCTGTGACCCCTGAGGGGACGCACCGGCTAAAACTCCTTCAAGATGAGTACAGAGACCTAGCTAGGAATAAGGCCATTGCACAGTACTCAGATACTCAAAGTCGGATATATGAACATGGCGATAAGGCAGGTAAATTGATAGCATGGTTGGAGAGGAGAGAATGGGCGTCCAGGCTGGTGCCAGAGCTGCAGAACGGTGCTTCCGCTACGATAACCGTCCCGCAAACGATTGCCAATGAGTTTTCTGATTATTATAACTCGGTGTATACGTCATCAGGGTCCTACACGGAGGCGGAGAGCGCGGATATGAAACATGACATTCTTATGCCCACCCTATCGGAGGATGATCGGAAATACTTAGACTCCCCTCTCACCAACGACTAAGTGGCACAGGCCATCAGAGTTGTGCACTCCGGGAAGGCTTCGGTCCCGAACGGGATCCCCATAGAATTATATAAACTGAGTGTGAATAAACTTCCGTTCCTTAGCGCCATGTTTATAGAGAGTAAGGAAGGGGGTTGGCTTCCCTATGATCAGCGAGTAGCTAATATAGTTGTTATCCACAAAGCCGCAAAGCCCAATACGCTCTGCTCCTCATACAGGCCCATTTCGCTATTAAACGCCGAGCCTAAAGTGCTAGCGAAGCTCCTGGCTACGAGACTGACTAAAGTTATCACCACCCTGGTTCACCGGGACCAATCGAGCTTTATGCCACGCCGCAACACGGCCCTTAACCTGCGAAGACTGCATGGTATAATGGGCGGTGCCCCGAAGATACACAAGCCGGCGGTCTTGGTGTCATTGGATGCCACTATGGCCTTTGACAGGATTGAGTGGCGGTTTTGGGTAAGATGGGCATCGGCCCCGAGTTTGTCAATTGGGTTTGTCTCCTATACTTTGGCCCTCTGGCCAGAGTAGTGGTGAACAATCACAGATCAGCTGACTTCAGTCTGGGCAGAGGCACTAGACAGGGTTGTACCCTGTCCCCCCTTTTGTTCGCTCTGGCTCTCGAGCCATTAGCGGCATGGGTCCGGTGGGACCGCTCAATCAAGGAGCTGCGTTGGACGCCAGAGTGGGAGGATAAGATCTCGCTCTAGGCAGACGATATCCTGCTCTACCTTACCTCCCCTAGAGAATCCTTGTCTTGTTTCCTCGATGTGCACACAGTATTTGGGAGGTACTTTGGTTTCGCTATCAACTGGTCGAAATCTGTACTTTTTGTTCTCAGTGGTGATCCCTCGGTGGTTCCGAGCTCCTGCCCGTTGCAGATTGAGCCGGTGGTGTTCCGTTACCTCGACATTTATGTTGCAGTAGACCCAAAGCTGAGATACGCAAATAACCTGGGCCCCCCACTGTCCCGGTTCAGGAGTGATGTGGCCAGATGGAAGGCATTACCGCTTTCCCTTCTAGGTAGGGCGGTGCTCTTTAAGATGATGGCCCTTCCATGATTCTTATATGCGCTTCAGAATGCAATGGACCCGGTGTCTTCGTCCTACTTCAAAGAAACTGAGGCCCTCCAATGGCAGCTTCTTTGAGAGGGCAAGTCCCGCATCGCCTTCTCTAAACTCACACTCCCTTGGTATGATGGGGGAATAGGGCTGCCGGACCTGCGGAAATACTACTGGGCCTCCCAATTAGCGGCGGTAAACCACGCTATTTACGGGTCTCCCGGAGACCCCGGATACGTGATGGACCGTGGGCAGGCGCCGGGGGGTGACTTCACGAGGGCGTTCTATTCCAGGACCGCCCGTTTTCCTCTTGCTGGCCCATCGGCCCATGCAGTACAGGTGTGGCATACGGCCACCCGATCTCTCAAGTTGGACGGCAAACTCACCCTGGTGACTCCATTGTGGCATTCGGAGAAGTTGGGCAGCTTGTGGAAATCCAAGGGTTTCAACAAATGGGACCTTATCGGGATCTCGCAGATCAGGGACATCTGGGGGAAAGACACTATGCTAACATTCGATGCTCTCCAAGAAAAGTATCAGCTACAAGAGAGTGAGCGTTATCGTTACCTCCAGGTTAGACATGCTCTGCTCACACACATTTCCAGGGACACTGTGCTTCCGGACACCTCCCCCCTGGAAGACCAAGTGCTGAATGGTCATCTCCCCGAAAAGCCCATATCGTTGATATATAAAAAACTGATCAATAATATGGGAGACCCACTGGCAACCGTTAGGACACAATGGGAAAGGGACGGCATGGAACTAGATGACGAGGACTGGAGGGAGGCCGCCTCCTCTCCAAAGGTGGTGGCTATTCAAATGAGACTCAGGCTGGTGCAATTAAAGATACTCCATAGGTTATACATCACAGGGCCCCAGTTGGTGCACATGGGTCGGGCGGAGAACGGGGAGTGTCGGAGGGGTTGTGGTGAGATTGGAACCCTCGTGCACACATTGTGGCACTGCGCAGCAATACAGGATTACTGGGTCAAGATCCATGAAAAGATGCGAGTGGTGTTGGGGGTGGATTTGCCGCTTGAGGCTCGAAGATGTATCCTGAATGTACGGGAGCCCACGGATCTGAGTGTGTGTGGGAAACAATGGGCAACACTAGCGTGTATGATTGCAAAGCGCAACATTGCCCAGCTGTGGGGAGCCGGTCAACCGCCCCGGGTGGAGAAATGGATGGAAGACCTGGATTGGTGCATGTTTAGGGAGAGGACAGTCTACATCGCCTGGGGATGTCCCGCGAAGTGGGAGAAGGTCTGGGGAGCCTGGAACAGTTATCGTGGGGATTTATGTGTTCCACCAGTTGTTAGAGACGATGCAACAGTGCATGAGTCCCTGTAATCCCCAAAATGTTATCCTATATGTATAATTTTGTAATACGGAACTGTATATATGACACTGTGAAAGTGGTAAATGTCACCAGATGCCTTTTCTTTTTTTGGTTTGTTAATAAAAAGAACTTTAAAAAAAAATAGCTTCAACCAGATAGGGATAATTTCGTCTGTCAGTAAAACATAAATCTCATTCGGAATCGCGTCCGGCCCAGCAGCTTTCCCTTTCTTGGCTTTATTAAGGGCAGTGAAGATTTCGCTCCGTGTTATATCTTGGGTGAGCAATACTAAGATATTTGAGCTCAACTTTGGGAGCTGTTTCCCAACAAGCCACTGGTCTAAAGTGCCTTCATCCACCAATAAGTCCTCCTGGTACAAGTCCTGGAAGAATTCAGTAAAAGCCAGCTCAATATCACCTTTATCCTCCACATACTTGCTGCCATTACCCACTTTAATCTTACTGATATAATTGCGGGATCTATCCATTCTGCTCTTCATTGAAAGTAATTTACCACAGTTCTCTCTCTGGTCGAAGTCCCTCATTTTACTGACTTCCTATCCCATCTTTTAAGACTGCTTCAGATGTTATTAACTGCTCCTCTAGCTCAGCAATCACTCTTTTTTAAGATCTGGCCCAGCCAGCAGCGGCGCCCTTTAAAATCCCTCTCAACTAGGCCTTGAAAGAGTTCTATACTATATGTCGAGGGGCAGAGGCCAAATTATGATCGAAAAAAATAGCTGTTTCCCTCTTTATCATGTCTGGGATAAGTGGTTGTAGGAGAATTATCCTATTCAAGGTTCACCTTCTAGGTGGAGACCTTGAGGGAAGCTCTATATTCAAAGCTATTGCACCATTACTCCCGCCAAACATCACATATGTCTAAATTGCTTAGCATAGCAAGAAGATGAGCTTTGATCCGTGGTGCAGCAATTTGGGTGCGGGGATAATATCTATCGAGCCTGTTATTTAGAAGGACATTAAAATCCCCACCAAATATCAGGGGAGCTTCGAAATCAGTCAAGGAAAGGCAAAGACCATTCAAAGGGGTAATATCGTCTTCGTTTGGGCCATAGCAATTGGTCAAAATGTGAGAAATAGCACAACTCCTAATTTCTGCTATCACGCAGCACCCTTTCTCCTCTGTCATTTAATCAGCTCTACTCTGGAGTTTAATTTATAACAACTCCTTTAGAGCAGCATTGTTGATCTGCAGCTACGATCTTATCCACCCACCTTTGTTTATCAAACAACGCCTTTCATTCTGACCGTAACAGATGTGTTTCCTGAAGCATAAGAATCCAAGCTGGACTGTCCTTCAAATATTGAAGGACCAATCGCTGTCTTCTTTTAACCCTCAGGCCATTCACATTCCAACATAGAATTTCTAAATAGTCCCCTCCCATGAGACCGGCTCTAACCCCTGTGTTCATGTTCCCATGTCAAACTACAGTCACAAAAAGCGGTTATATAAAATTAGGACACTTTTTCATTTGTTTCCCAATGCTCCCCACCAACACTTGTGCAACTCTCCCATCCCCTCCGACCCCACCCATGGGAACCCTCCCTGACTACCTATTGGCATATGCCAATTCCAGCCACAATCCACCAACCCACAAATTAGTCTCATACAAGGGAACACCGAGCTCCCACCATACAAAGATTAAATGCCCTAACTAGCTGAAAATTTATTGTGTGCCAAAAAACTGTCTGCTTTCTCTGGAGATCGAAAAATTATACATCTTATTGGCCCACATCACTTTAAGGAAAGCAGGAAAACTTAACTGCACTTGGGCACCCATTTACTTCAAAGGATCAATCTGCTTGCCTAGCTCCCACATCTGTCCACTGTCACACGTGAAATGTCCGACCTTATTCTGAATGATGCATCCTGTACCTGGATACTCTTATGTTTAAGGGCTGCCCCCAGTAGTTGTTCCTTAGGAAGGAAAGATTGTATATATACCAAGATTTTCCTAGGCTTCTTCCGGCCAGGGTTGAGTTTGAAGGGGTCCCTATGTACCAGTTGAATTTCTGCAACCCAAACTGATGAGGAAGCAATGTGCGGGAAAGCTTTAGTCAGGATATCAAAAGTTTTAACATTATCCCCATCCAGCCCTTCTCTTAACTCAAGAATCCTGATGTTGTTACTTCTGGAGTTGTTTTGAAGCCTCTCTAACCTGCCTGATAGATCCCTCTCCCTCTCCTTAAGCCTGGCCACTTCCTGGGTGTTATATTTCACATCTGACCTTAGCTCTCCTACTTTTTTCTCCAGCTCATCCATACGCTGTGCTAGTGCTGAAAGGTTTTCATCTAAGCTGCTACATGTATCTTGGAATGTCACCCACACTAGTACATGCTCTACCTTTCACATACACTGCACCCTGCCCAGGGGTGTCCAATGTGTATAGAAAGGGAAGGGTGAGGCCTGGCCAGTGGGGACACTGGTCAAGTCAGCATGGCAGTTAGCAACTGCACACAGGCACTGCGGTGGCAGGCCTGAGACACAATTTTAGCGCTACTCATGTGGGTGGCACAATCAGTGCTGCAGGCCCACTAGTAGCATTTGAATAACCAGCCCTGGTACACTCAGTGCACTTTACTAGGGACTTACTGGTCAAACAAATATGCCAATCAAGGATAACCAATCACAATAACAATTTACACAGGGAGCACTTGCACTTTGACACTCATCAGCAGTGGCAAAGTGCCCAAAGCATCTAAAGCAGCAAAAACGATATCCAGCACAGTCATAAATACAGGAGGTAGAGGCAAAAAGTCAGGGGAAACCACGCCAAAGATGCCAGGTCTAACACGTGTCCTCTCCAGCTGAAAGTGGGGAGAACTACCAACCCTCTTGGGAGTTCTCATCACTATGGCAGAAAAACCTGTAAAGACCATCAGTGTTGGCGTGTTCTGTGCCAGGGAGGTGTTCCACCGTAAAACCCATTCCCTGTAGGGAGATGGACTACCTCAACAGTTTTGGGTTCTCACCCCTCATTTGCATTAACCATCTGAGGGGCCTTTGGTCTGTCTGAACCCAGAGGTGAGTCCCAAACAAGTAGGGCCTCAGCTTCTTCAGAGCCCAGACTACAGCAAAAGCTTCTCTTTCAATCGCACTCCACCTCTCTTCCCTGAGAAGTACTACTAATAAAAGCTACAGGATGGTCCAAGCCCACGTTGGGAGAGTACTGCTCCCACACCATGCTCTGAAGCATCTATCTGCACTACAAATTCACTGGAGAAATCAGGCGCCTTGAGCACAGGTGCTGTGCACATGACAGTCTTCAGGGCATCAAAAGCAGTTTGACGGGAATCGGTCCAATTCACTCTCCTGGGCTGCTGCCTTGAAGTCAGCTCTGTCAAGGGGGCAACAATGGTGCCATATCCCTTGACAAATCTCCGGTAATACCCGTGAGACCTAGCAAAGCTCTCACCTCTGTCTGGGTCTTGGGGCACTCCCAAGCCAGAATGGTAACAATCTTTGCCTGTAGGGGCGCAACCTGGCCACTCCCTACCTGGTGTCCCAAGTACACCACAGATCCCTGCCCTATCTGGCACTTGCTGGCCTTGATAGTGAGGCCTGCCCTTTGCAGAGCCTTCAACACTTCGCAGAGGTGTTGCAAGTGTTCCTCCCACGTGGAACTGAACACAGCAATATCACCCAGGTAAGCGGGGCTGAATTCCTCCAGCCCGGACAGTACCTGGTTGACCAGTCTCTGGAACGTAGCAGGGGCGTTCTTCAACCCAGAGGGCATGACGCGGAACTGGAAGTGCCCCTCTGGCATTGAAAACGCAGACCTCTCTTTGGCCCCCTCAGTTAAGGCAATCTGCCAGTACCCAGATGTTAAGTCAAACGTACTGAGGTACTGGGCAGCGCCCAACTGATCCACGAGCTCATCAGCTCTGGGGATGAGGTGTGCATCAGTTTTAGTGACCGCATTGAGCCCACGGTAGTCCACACAAAACCGGAGTTCTGGAGTGGCACCGGGCGCAGCTGCTTTTGGTACTAAGACCACTGGGCTAGCCCAGGGGCTGCTGGAGGGCTCAATTACCCCTAGCTCCAACATCTTGGAAACCTCTTCCTTGATGCTGGCCCTGACCTTGTCAGCTACCCTGTAGAATTTCTGCTTCACAGGTAGACTATCTCCAGTGTCCACCTCATGGATGCACCAATTGGTGACTCCTGGGGTCAGGGAGAACAGGGAGGCAAACTGACCCAAAACCTGGCGACAGTCCCTCTGCTGTTCTGGGGTCAGGGTGGGCGAGAGATCCACTCCATCCACTGACACATCTTGCTCCTTGGCTGACAGGAGGTCAGGAAGAGGGTCACTATCCTCTTCCATCCCAGCATCTGTAGCATGGAGCATTGTCACATCAGACCTCTCAAAGTGGGGTTTGAGGCGGGTCACATGTAGGACCCTCAAGGGTTGCCTGGGAGTCTGCAAGTTAACCAGGTAGGGTACATCGCTCTTGCGCCGCACCAACTAGTATGGCCCAGGCCACTTGTCTTGGAGCACACAAGGCTCCACTGGCGCCATCACCTACACCTTCTGCTCAGGTTGAAATTCGACCAGAGTGGCATTCTGGTCGTACCATCTTTTAATTTCTTCCTGGCTAGCTTCCAGGTTCGCCTGAGCGAGTTTCCTGAAGCTTGGGGTCTGGTTGCAGAAGGCTAGCAAGTAGGTGAACATATCCTTGGGGGTCTTACCAGGGGATTTCTCCCAACCCTCCTTCTCTAGACTGAGAGGCCCTCTCACAGGGTGACCGTACAGGAGTTCGAAGGGACTGAACCCTAAGGACTTCTGGGGCACCTCCCTGTAGGCGAACAACAGGCATGGTAAAAAGACGTCCCACTTCCATCTCATGGGCTCCACAAGGCCCATTATCATACCTTTTAGAGTTTGGTTGAATCTCTCAACCAACCCGTTGAGTTGCTTGAGGGTGGTAAGAGTGGTGTACTTATAAGTTACCCTACACTCCTCCCACAAAGACTTCATGTACCTAGAAATGAAGGTGGTACCCCGGTCGGACACCACCTCTCTGGGGAACCCCAAACGGGGCCATTTCCTCATCAATGCCCGGCCCACCACGGGGGCAGTGATTGTCCGGAGAAGGATAGCTTCCGGGTACCGGGTGGCATGGTCCACTAAGACCAGGATGAACCTGATGCCTAAGGCTATCTTGGGATCCAGTGGCCCCACAATGTCGATGCCCACCCGCTCGAAAGGGGTGCATACCACAGGAAAGGATTGGAGGGGTGCCTTGCACTTCCCGCCGCTCTTGCCACTGGCCTGACAAGTCTCACAAAAGGTACCAACGTGCTTCTTCATCTGGGGCCAGAAAAAGTGGGTGACAAGCCTTTGGAAGGTCTTGTCTGGCCCCAGATGTCCTGCGAGAGGCACGTCATGAGCCAGACCCATTAGGAAGGGCCTGAAGCGCTCGGGTACCACCAGCATACGGGCTGCACCGGGCTCAGCGACCTTAGGCTCACTATAAAGTAACCCATCTTCCCAGTAAATGAGATTATCCTTGGACTCTCCACCTGCTGCCTGGTCTGCAGCCTGCTGCCGCACACCAATGAGAGAAGGGTATTCCATCTGCGCCTTGCATAACTCCTCCCTGGCGGGGCCACCGTCTTGCTGCCAATGGGTCAGCTCAGGTAGGTCCCCCAGTTTGGCCACCTGTTCCCGGGTAGGCTCCAGGGCTTCCCCCTCAGGTTCTGCTCCTTCCTGGGCCGTGGGAACAGCGGGCGGGTTTCCTGCGCCCCCTGCCCCATCTCTGCCTGGCAGGCACCTGGGCCACTGTTTCAGG
This sequence comes from Lissotriton helveticus, assembly GCF_964261635.1. Taxonomy (NCBI): domain Eukaryota; kingdom Metazoa; phylum Chordata; class Amphibia; order Caudata; family Salamandridae; genus Lissotriton; species Lissotriton helveticus. The sequence continues at coordinate 534,826,599 of NC_136069.1, read as the reverse complement.
CTCCAGGTTTGAGAGGGACGGTATTTAGTTGGTTTGAGTCTTTTCTATCTGACCGCCAACAATCAATCTGGGCCCCTCCACTTTCAGCCCCAATTCCATCTTCGGAGGTAGGAGTCCCTCAGGGATCAATTTTAAGTCCTACTCTCTTTCAATCATGACATTTGTAGAGCGCACTACTCACCCGTAGGGTCTCAAGGCGCTGGGTGGGGGGGGGTGCCGTTACTGCTCGAACAGCCAGGTCTTGAGCTTCTTCCTGAAGGAGAGGTGGTCTTGGGTCAGGCGTAGGTCGGTCGGGAGTGAGTTCCAGGTCTTGGTGGCCAGGTAGGAGAAGGATCTTCCTCCTGTTGTCGTTCTTCGGATGCGGGGGACGGCGGCGAGGGCGTGGCTGGTTGATCTGAGGAGGCGCTTAGGAGTGTAGAAGTTGATCCGGTTGTTGAGGTAGCTCGGGCCTTGGTCGTGTAGGGCTTTGTGTGCGTGGGTGAGGAGACGGAAGGTGATTCTCTTGTTGACCGGGAGCCAGTGCAGATCTCCCAGGTGTCCGGAGATGTGGCTGCGTCGGGGGATGTCGAGGATGAGCCTGGCCGAGGCGTTCTGAATCCGCTGAAGTCTCTTCTGGAGCTTGGCAGTGGTTCCGGCGTAGAGGGCGTTGCCGTAGTCCAGTCGGCTGGTGACGAGGGCCTGGGTGACCGTCTTCCTGGTCTCGGTGGGGATCCATCGGAAGATCTTGCGTAGCATGCGCAGGATGTTGAAGCAAGACGAGGAGACGGCGTTTACTTGTCTGGTCATGGAGAGGGAGGAGTCCATGATGAAGCCCAGGTTACGTGCGTGGTCCGTTGGTTTGGGTGCGGTGCCCAGGGTGGAGGGCCACCAGGAGTCGTCCCAGGCGGAGGGCGAGGCGCCCAGGATGAGGACCTCCGTCTTGTCCGAGTTCAGTTTCAGGCGGCTGGTCGTCATCCATTCGGCTACGTCTCTCATCCCTTCGTGCAGGTTGGCTCTGGCGGTGGCGGGGTTGTTGGTCAGGGAGAGGATCAGCTGGGTGTCGTCGGCGTAGGAGATTATGTTGAGGTTGTGATGGCGTACGATGGCCGCAAGGGGGCTCATGTAGACGTTGAAGAGGGTGGGGCTCAGTGAGGATCCTTGAGGGACGCCGCAGATGACTTCGGTGGCCTCTGACTTGTACGGTGGTAGGCGGACTCTCTGTGTTCTTCCGTCGAGGAAGGAGATGATCCATTCTAGTGCCTTGTCCTGGATTCCGATGTTGCCAAGGCGCTGTGCTAGTGTGCGGTGGCAGACCGTGTCGAACGCCGCGGAGAGGTCTAGGAGGATGAGGGCCGCTGTTTCTCCGTTGTCCTTTAATATATATATGTCCTCCTTGGCTGCTTTGGTGGAGTCTTTCGGAGCCCGGATAGTGTCTTATGCCGATGACACGCAGCTGCTTTTTCCCTGCGATAAGAATACTGACTTTAACGGCATAAACATCAAGAGCTGCCTTGAGACTGTTTTCTCATGGTTCCAATTGAACCAATTAAAATGCAATTCTGACAAATCTGAGGTTCTCTTTTTCGGCTGCCCCCCAGATATCAATTGGAAATCCTGGTGGCCGGCCGATATGTTTCCTCCCTCAGATGCGACCCCTATTGCGAAAAATCTGGGTGTAAAAGTGGACAATGGATTGACTCTTAAACCCCAGATTCTTGGTGTAGTGGGGCAATGCTTTGGCCTTTTAAAAATTCTCAGGAAATGTCTTCCCTTTCTGTCGCATGTCCACAGGAGGATCAAGGTCACAGGAGGATCAAGGTTCCGGCCTTGATTGGATCACGATTGGATTATGCTAACATACTTTATCTAGGCCTCCCGGAGTATCTTCTTGCACGCCTTCAATCTGTCCAAAACTCGGCCGAGCAATTTTTGGCCTTAGTGGTAGGTCCAACACCTCGTCTCTTCTAAATACGCTCCACTGGCTACCGGTGCACAAACGTATTCTTTTTAAAACACTTACTATGGCGTTCAAATCTCTTCATTGCACTGGTGCCTTCTACTTAAGGAATAGAGTAAATTTCTATCATCCTTCCAGAGCCCTACGGTCATCCTCCCAAGTGTTGGCTATTGTCCCAAAAATCAAACGAGCCCGCATTGGGGGACTCTCCTACAGACTTTTGGCACCTCAACTGTGGGATAAGCTGCCTCTGTCTATCAGGAAGCTAGACAGTCTGCTCTCTTTTAGAAAAGAGCTTAAGACATGGCTGTTTGGACAGTAGCCTTCTGCGTTCTTTTTGGTGTTTGGCCCTGCAGATCTCATAGCGCCGGGACACTCTGCCCGAGTAGCTGAGCGCTTTATAAGACAACCACTAACATAACATAACAGGTCTGCTGAATCACCCCTACTGGCTGCCATGGACCGAGTGGTCACACATACCCACTCAGGCAGACCCAACATCTCCAGATGAGCCTGGTGTTTCACCTCCTTCCATGGGGAACTCTCCAGGTCATTGCCTAGCAGACAGTCTACAGGCATGGATGGACTCACAACAACCTTCAAGAGACCTGAAACCCCCCTCCACTAAAAGGGAACCTGCGCCACTTTGCAGAGGCACACTGAGTTGTCGGCTGACACTACTGGGTGAAGTACATTGGGAATGACCTGCTCTTCAGACACCCACTGACACCTTACAGATGTCACACTGGCTCCTGTGTCTCTCAGAGCCTCCACCCTCTTCCCACACCCACTGCCCGTATTTTTTTGTGTTGTCAGGCAGGTAGGTTTCCTGGACCACCTCTCGGTCTCCTAAAGAGACAGGGGTCATTACTGCTGGTTTCTCCCCTTCACTAGAAATTAAATCCTCCCCGAAAGCTACACTCACTAAACCCGGTGTCGGAGCATCAGTGGGTGCTGGGGGTTTCTTGGGCACTTAGGGGCAACATGTCCCACCTCATGGCAATGATAGCAGGTAGGGGGACCCCTGTTGTCCCGCCTGCCCCTAGGGGGCCAGGTTGGTTTAGGTTTGGGGGTCTGGGACTCCTTTCCCTGGGAACTGTTTTAGGGCCCTTGAGTGAACTCCTTTTGGTTACCCTTGTCCCCCCCCACTCTTCTGCTGGGGACCCTGCCCACCTTTGGCTGTGGTACCCACAATTCCTCTGTGGACCCTGGTGCTGGTCCAGCGGCCCGCCTCCTTAGCAAGCTGAATGGGGTCCATCAGCTTGCTGTCCAAAAGACGCTGGCGCAGCTCTGGAACACATAGACTACTCAAGTGCTCCCAACTAATTAAATGTAACAACCCCTTATAATCAGTTACTTTGCTGCCCTTCATCCAACCTTCCAGTGCACGCGTATACAGATTCACACACTCCATCCAAGTCTCAGACTCTTTCTTCTTGGAGTTCCTAAACTGGAGTCTATACTGTTCTGGAGTAAGTCCATACCTGAGACATAGGGCCTCCTTCATATTGGGATAGGTCATGGCACCTGCTAATTCTAAGGGCTCTAGAGCACTCCTCCCAGAAGCCTCAAAATGTTTCCACAAGCCCGCCCCCAATGCTGTTCAGGCACACCATTCATTCTCTAAGCAATCCCATACGAGGTAAACCAGGCATAGATATCCTCACCCCTACTATAATTCTGTACCAAATCCTTTGGGATATATACTTTACCCCCCTGCACTGGCTGTGCGCTGCCACCATTTGAACCGGACTCCGCCTGCTTGGCCATGATATCCAGTTCTCTCATGCTCAACTCATGAGCCAAGAGCAATTTATTTTCTTCCAGGGCACAAGCATTCTTGCTCTCCTCTGCCGCCTTTTCTTTCTCTACTTCCAATTGCTACATTTTCATCCTCATGATTTCCAATTCATGGTTTCTCACTCTTTTATTCTCCTCTAACTCTTCTGGAGTGAAACCCCTACTGGAATGGTTGCTGCCAGGCCTTGAGTCTGGGTTGCTCACAGGTAACTCGTGGGGTTGAAAGCCATTCCTTCCACTTGCCTCATTTCCATCTTGGGCCTCCCACCAGGCCTTCAAGGGTCTCTGCAGCCCATCCTTCATAGAGCTGTTTTTCATGGGGCAACCAAAATCCTTGCAGAATTGTTTAAGCTTTGTATGAATACAGATCCTCAATGCGAAATCCCAATTCTGCTGGCTCACTTGTTGTCTTCCCATTCAGAGAGTTTTGAAGAGTTACTAAAAAATAGAATAAAAAAACCAAACAAGCACGGTATGTGGTTACGTAGTGGTCTGCACTAGACTAGTGATGTACACCAATTACTGTGGGTCAAGTACAAATACAAGTTCAAATCCTCACCGCTGACCGCCAATGTTAGATCTGGGGGTCTCTAGTTGGCTGAGGTAGGCGCCAATGTCCAAATAGGGACCCTTGCTTCAAGTCAGGTTAAGGGGGATACACTCTTTAGATAACCCCTGTTCACCCCCCTTGGTAGCTTGGCACGAGCAGACAGGCTTATCAAAGGCAATGTGTAAAGCATGTGTACCAACACTCACAGTAACACAGTGAAAACACAACATATAGACTCCACACCAGTTTAGAAAATTAAAGTATCTTTATCTAAACTACACAAGACCAAAATGACAAAAATCCAACATACACAGTTCAAGAATATGATTTTAAAAGAGTTCTAGGGTTTGCGTCAAAATAATCCACAGTTGCATCACTTTTAGCCCAAAGTAGCTGTAGATGCGACTAAAGTTCCTAGCGGCAACTGCAGCGTCAAAAAACAAGTGATGCGTCACTCCTGAGACCCTGGGGAGGCGATGCGACAACCCCGCTGCACGCAGCAGGCGTGTTCCGACGAATCCGGTCTGTATGAGGAGCGATGCGGTACCTTGTATGGATTCCGGGGCGCAGGTTTCTCCGGTAGAAGAGTCTCGCTCAGGCACGATGCGACGATCTTCGGGGCGGCGTCGCTCTTCGGTGCGGTGGCTATGCACGCTGCAGCGTTGATCTTCTTCTGTCGCGGCCCCTCGATGCGTTGACTCTGCGACGATGTTCGCAGTGACGGGATGTGGTCCACAAGCAAGCGGTGCAACGGTTTCTCCCAGCGACAACAGGCTCTGCGACAATACTCGCAGCGACAGGAATCTTCCCACGCCGGGGCGATGCGCTTCGCAAGCGAACGATGAGTCGGTTCTTGCAGCGGCAATAGGCGCTGCGATGATCTTCGTGACAACGGGAATTTTCTCGCACTGTCGACGATGCGCTCCGCAAGCGAGCGATGCGTGCAAATTGTAGATCTTCTTGTCCAGCTCCCCAAACAGCAGAGTTCAGGGGGGAAGCTGGGGGTGAAGTTCTTTTGTTCCTGGGACTTCTTAACTGGAGGCCAGCTCTTCTCAGGCCCTTGGAGATCTCTTCAAGCAAGGGGACACAGCAACACAAAATCCTTCCCCTCTCCTTGGCAGAAAAGCAACTGCAGGTCAGCCTTACAGCAGGTCAGTCCATCTTTTTCTTCAGTCTTCCAGCTTTCTCCTTGGCAGAGGTTCCTTCTTGATTGCAGGATGATCTAATTTTCTGGGGTTTGGGTATCCCTTTTTATACCCATATTCTCTTTGTTCTCTGAAGGCAGAGAGGCCTTGGCCTAATCCAAAACAGTTCTGGTCAGTCCTGGAGCACTCTGTTTACATGACTCCTTCTTTCCTTTGAGAGAGAGGGGCAGGGTCGTCAGCCGCCCAGCAGGAGGTGGAGCCAGCATTGTGGAAGGCAGGCACAGCCCTATTCAGGCCCAAGTGCTATCCCCTCCCACCACTCAAAATGCAGATGAAGCTATTCAGCCTAGTGCTGACTCACCCAGCTTCCTGGAACCACCCCAGTCCCTGTCACTCACAAACCAGACAGGCAATACTCAAACAGGCAAAGGCACACAGAAAGGTCAGACAAGAAAACAGCCACTTTCTAAAAGTGCTGTTTTCAAACACAAGATTTAAAAAGCATCCTTCCTAAAAGATGGGTTATTAAATTCTGAGTTCAGGGAAACCAGACTTCAATTTTCGATCTTGCTCCTATGGGAAGATATGCAGGTAAACATTATACACAGCATTCCTCATTCTAGCCTATGGACAAGATAGCCTTTCAATAGTGAAAAACGAAATTGGCAATATTTCACTATCAGAGCATGTCACCCACACTAGTACATGCTCTACCTTTCACATACACTGCACCCTGTCCAGGGGGGTACCTTGGGCCTTCCATAGGGGTGTCCAATGTGTATAGAAAGGGAAGGGTGAGGCCTGGCCAGTGGGGTCACAGTTCAGGTCAGCATGGCAGTTAGCAACTGCACACATGCACTGTGGGTGCAGGCCTGAGACACCATTTTAGGGCTACTCATGTGGGTGGCACAATCAGTGCTGCACGCCCACTAGTTGCATTTGAATCCCTGCCCCTGCACACTCAGTGCACTTTACTAGGGACTTACTGGTCAAACAAATATGCCAATCAAGGATAACCAATCACAATAACAATTTACCCAGGGAGCACTTGCACTTTGACACTGATCAGAAGTGGCAAAGTGCTCAAAGCATCTAAACCAGCAAAAACGAAATCCAGCACAGCGTCAAAAATACAGGAAGTAAAGGCAAAAATGTCAGGGGAAACCACGCCAAAGATGCCAGGTCTAACAGTGTTAATATGGTTGTGGATGTGGATAGGGTAGGGTGGGTGCTGGTGGATGTGAAAATGGGTAGCATTCTCTGGCCCTAGGCCCCACAAGGCTCAAACAGGCAGCGGCCCTTGTTCTCTCCCCCTTAGCCTCAATGCCCAGGCTGGGAGGCCCTGTATATCCTTAATGATAAGGCGACCCCTTCAGCCAATGGGAACCCTAACCAATCAGAACACTAGCCCTAAGCCTAGAACCAATAGAAGATCAAGCCCTTACAGCCAATCACAGTATTGCTCCTAACAGCCAATCAATAACCCAACCCTAATCCCTAGGTTCAATAGAAACCCTAACCCTAGACACCAAACTAAAAACCCTAAACCTAGCTATCAATCAGAACTCTAACCCTAAGCCCTACATCCAATTAAAACACTAACCCGTGAACCAATCAGAACCCTGGACCTATCAGCCAATCAGAACACTAATACTAAGTCCAATAGAGACACCAGATATAGTCACCAATCAGTGCACAGATGTAACATCCAATAGAAGCTTATACAAAGTATGTGGACCTCAAGCACAGGCTACTAGGCAGGTTGGATGAAAGCTATTCCTCTATTCAGAACCTCCTCGGAGACAGACAGGCTCAATCCACACTCTGGAGTGCTGCAGGTAAAGGCCTAAAACATGCCATGCCTCTAACAATACTGCTTTTTACCACACTTAAACACTCACTCTCCTAGCCAAGAAACGAGTGCTACAAACACTTTTTAAACACAGTTTAAACTCTAAGCACAGATTACTGCTGTCTCAGAGCCCACTCTGCTTCGTCTCTGAAGTATAATATGTCTCTGTGATTTAAAAAATGTATATATTTTACACTTGATTTACTCACTTGCTAAGACAAAAGGGAGCTCGACGGGTGTGTTGCAACTGGAACTCCCCCATGCAGATTGTTTTCTAGACCCAGATGAAGACTGCAGGGTACACTTCAGTATCTGTGGGCAGTTATATGTGAAATAGGTGGGAAAATAAGCTGAAAAGCACCCTTATGGAATGCAGCTAGGTTTTCGTGCATATTCAAGGGTGGGGTTACTGCCCACGTTGAATTTCCAATGGATAAAGGATGCTCTAATATTTTGTTAGCTCACATGGGTGAGAATGACATAGTAGTGCTGATGGGACTATACTTGCTGTGAAAAAGGAAGGGATTCCTAGGGAAATAAAAGTGGTATGGCCATAGACCACTTTAGTGTCGACAGAGTTGACCTCCTGCTTAGTTTTGAGGAGAGATGTCAATCCACTGACTCTGATCATGCCAGAGGGTAAATAAACAGTAAACAAGAATATTTTGGCAGATAGAATGGATTTAGAGAATAAGGCATTTGGGGCCAGATGTAGGTAGGACTCATTTACCGATTCTTAATTACCGAATTTTACCGATTCGGTAATTAAGAATCGGTAAATAAGAATGGGGGACATGTAGGAACATCCAGATGTTCCTTTTACCGAATCGGTAAAAATCTGCATTTACCGATTCGGTAAATACCGACCGGTAATGCCCATTTATTCCTATGGGCTTTGCAGCCCATAGGAATGAATGGGCATTACCGATTCGGTATTTACCGGTAAATACCGAATTCCAAAAGGGTGCAGGGGGTGTCACTTTGACACCCTCTGGCACCCCCAAAAGAGGCTCGGGTGCCATGTGGCAGGCAGGTCTGCCTGTCATATGGCACAGGTGTGCATGCACACATGTGCATGCACACCGGAATCGGTATTTTACCATCAAATATATTTGATGGTAAAATACAGATTCGGTAAGGGTTGTGGGACTCAGAAGAGTCCCACCTACATATCAAATTTATCGAATAGGTATAAATACCGATTCGGTATTTTACAGATTCGGTAAATTTACCGATCGGTAAATTTACCGAATCTGTAAAATATGTGGCCCTACATACCATTTCGTAAATACCGGTCGGTAACGGCCGAAAATACCGATTTTCGGCCGTTACCGACCGACCTACATCCGGCCCTTGGAGAACTATTCTGAAGATTATGAACTGTTCAGGGGTGATGCCGTGCAATTACAATTTTCAGCAATCAAGATTTACTTGTTGGAACTGCAAGAAACTGCACCAGGATTCTTGAGGGGAAACTTGGCCTTGAAGGAACATGTGTTTTTTGGGAACTGGGAGTTATAAATGGGGGACATTAGGGGGTTGATAAAGCAGGGCAGGGAAGGAAGGTGTGGGGTTGTTGATTGTTTTCGGTATTACAGTGTTGCTGGTTAGTTTCAGGGTGGACTGGGAGAGGGATGCGCTGAAGAACAAGCCCTGAGCTCTATAGACGCTAGACAGAACTGAAAGGACAGAGCAGCTGCTTAAGAATAGAATTAGGTTTAGGGACATTATATGGACAGCATTTAAGTAAAGTGCAGATATGAGGAAAGGGGGTGGTGACGAGTAGGCTCTAAGGGGGTGTTTAAACCCCTTTTGGGGTGACTGGAGGGGATGTCTGTGCTTTGTATTAATGAGGCAATTGAGTTTAAACTGTAGGCCAAGATGACAGATTGTAGTTTATGTACATTAACATAACCCGCCATTAGAAGAAGCTTTTACACAAGAGAGGGTGCATGAGGTTCACTCAGCGCTCAAACAGGAACAAGCATTGAAAATGCAATAGGTCTCGCAATAGAAGAGTTTAACTTTTTTCGTTTTGCAAATGGATGAGTGGCGTTGCGTGGATGAGTGGCGTTGCGTGGATGAGTGGCGTTGCGTGGATGAGTGGCGTGTGAGAGTGGCGTTGCGTGTGAGAGTGGCGTTGCGTGTGTGAGTGACGTTGCGTGGGTGAGTGGGGTTGGAATGCAATAGGTTTCGCATTAGAAAAGTTGTAGTTATTGGTCTTGTAAATGACAATTTATTTCTTTTTTCGTTGTTAAAATTGCTAAATTGATGGCTTTGTCATTTACAATGCCAATAGTTATAACTTTTGCGAATGTGACACCTATAGCATTTGGAATGCAACATGTTTTGTATTTATGTGACTTATATGGCAGCTCTGGTCGTTATGCTACATCTCTAGATAGTTTTATCTTTCGCAAATGTGACACCTATTGTAACACAATATGTGTTGTGAGTGAGGGTGAGGGGTTGAGGGTGGGTGAGGGGTTGAGGGTGAGTGAGGGTGAGGGGTTGAGGGTGAGTGAGGGTGAGGGTGAGTGAGGGTGAGGGTCAGCAGATCAGCACAAGAGAAGAGAACACAGAGTTAAAGAAGGAGGTGGGTGGATGAGAGCAGCAGATCAGCACAGGAGAAGAGAACAGGGAGTTAAAGAAGGAGGCGGGGTGAAAGAGAACAGCAGATCAGCATCGGAGAAGAGAACAGGGAGTTAGAGAATGGGGCGGGTAGAAGAGAGTAGCAGATCAGCACATCCATCTGGTATTAACCACAACATATTGAACTAAGGGACCCGAATTCCCGCCATTTTCAAAATCGAGCCTCATGTTGACCACTAAAGCCAAATTGCAACTGTGTGCAGGTTGTCTGTGTATGATATATCCCACAGCAAGTCCAACCTATGCTATACTTATGTCTCTGTTGTGTTTATACTTTGGTAACCAGGGCCATCCATGATTATGGAAGCAGCCAACCAGTTACACATGCCAGTTCAGTAATTCCGGACAAAAGCACAACTCAGCTACAAAATAACTTGAATTACAATTACACACTCAAATATTATATTGTTGCCATCAAAATATCCAAAGCTGGTTTAGCAGTTCTGGATCTAAGTGCAATGAAATAAAACAACAATTTGCTTACACTAAGGCTATTGGCATTGTAAATGACAATGCCTTTTAATTTATCTGTTTTGAAAACCAATATATAAATAAATAAATAGCATTGTCATTTATAATGCCAATGGCTCAAACTTTTCACAAATGCGAGACCTCACTCCAAGCACACTGAAAGGGAGGGGTGGAGGAGGGGAATGCTGCAGGGGCCGAGGCCTATGTGTTTAAGGGAGGTGCTCAGCTGTGCAAGCAGCGCCGACAAAGTGAATCCGATGAGCTGCGACTAAAGGGAGGGGCACGGATGCCATTGAAGTGCAAGCACGGCATGGGGTGATTTCACAAAAAAAGCATTTGTTTAAAGAGCAGTTATGGAGACAGCCACAACGTGCGCTATACACATGCACGAGAAACTGAAAGCTTTGCGACAGACGTGGAAAAAATGTACATAGACTGGTGGAACAGAAAGAAAGTACTGCTTGTTGACTGGATGGAAAGTTGAAGTGCAGGCAGAAAATAAACAAGCGTGAAAACCCACTAATCACTTGCAAGAACCAGAAGGATCGGAAAGAAATGTTAACGGAGGAACACCAGAGCATGCGATTCACTCACGAATATGAGGGTGAGAATGTCGTGGCAGTGGTGTTTGTCCACATCTGCTCGGGTCACAATCGAAGTTATCTAAAAAACAAGCACGGACTCAGTCACCAGCCTCCTGTGCGGACCTATAACTACAGCTGGGGCAGAGGGTCCGGGGTAGATGAGAGGGGTGAGCAGAGGCAGAAAGAGAGGCCACTGGAGACGGGCAGAGAGCAGCTGAGACAGGTAAAAGGACGTTAGCGAGAGAGGGGTGACCAGAGACAGACAGAGGCCACTGAGGACAGTCGGAGAGCAGCCTGGACAGACGGACGGCGGCAGAGAGAGAGGGGCGAGCAGCAACAGGGAGAGGTCACTGACGACGGTCAGAGAGCAGCCAAGGGGCGGCAGAGAAAGAGAGAGAGGCAGGGAGACGTCACTGGAGACAGCCAGAGAGCAGGCGAGCGGCAGAGAAAGGGAAACAGCAGCAGGGACAGCGAGAGGGATGGAGGATTGCAAGGACAGAGGGCAGCAGAGAAAGAGCGGGAGATGCAGAGACAGAGGACAGACGACAGGGAGGCCAACAGGGGGAGGAGAGCAGAGACAGAGAAAGACCAGAAAGACAGGTGAGAAGTTTGCAGGAAGAGAAAAATTTCAACGTAACGGGATGTGCGCCAGGAAACATACAAGTAATTAAAGGCTCACAAAAATCAATTAAAGCAGCCTAAAGGGGAGAAAGGAGGGGTGAGTGTAAGCCGAGGTCAGGGGAGGGGGCGGAGCGGGGAGAGCGAGAGCGGCATGTGGGTGTGAAGAAGCCGGGCCGGGCAGGGGAGGGGGCGGAGCGGGGGAGCGAGAGCGGCATGTGGGTGTGAAGAAGCCGGGCCTTTGAAGTGAAGCTAAGCTTCACTTCAAAGGTGTCGGAGGAATGCGGGCGGCTGTGCACGCGCTTTTAAGCTCAATGCACATGCGCATTGAGCTTAAAAGTCACGGGCACTGCAAGGAATCGCCACGATTCCTTGCTTCGTAGTTAAAGGTTGTTTGAGCCGCAATAGGCTCGCAAGCTCGATGCGCATGCGCATCGACAGGCGAGACCTAAAAAGGATCCCCGGGTATGCACTCCGACATGATCCTGCAGGATTTCTCTACACATATCAGGGACAACGCCCGACCACCCTAGCTTGCAACACATGCACTCGCTTCCTACCACTACTGCATCCATGGCTAGTGGTGTCCCTTCCCCACCGCTGCTCCATCAAACTGCTATTCCCCTGTAAAATAAATTTTCAGATACGATCCAGCAACAGGAGCCACATACCCACAACCTTTTATGAGTCTTTTTACCCCCCTCGGAGAGAATAGGGGGTGTTCATCCCACTCTGTCCCTCCACCGGGGAAAGGGGTAGTGATGGTTCACAAAGGCCACCAGTCACCGGGATGTAGGATATGCAATATGGTTTTTGGGGTAGGCCCGTATGGATTTGTGACCCCCCCCTCCCCCCGGCCCTGCCATGTGACTCTCTCTGTCCAACACCATGCTGGGGTCGGGGTAGGAGGGTATAGGGAGGGCACATAGATAGGGGTGTTCATGTCCAACCTGTCCACCGAGAGGGCAGAAAGCCCACTAGACACTAGTGAATGGTAGCTGTACTTTTTTTTTGGAGAGGGGGAGGGGGTCTACCCCATGGGGATGGGCTGTGTTCATCCCACTCCGGGCTGGACAGTCTTTCTGCCCCAGTCTCCCACGAGGGCTAGATTTGGGAAGTTTACAGGAAAGGATCAAACCAGGCTCAATGGGAGCTCCCCCGCGAGTCTTCCATAAAGCCTGTTCTGTTAAATCTGTTCCTGTGGCAGACACTAAGCCCAATCAAACAAATTTGGGATCATTAAATCAATAAATCAGGATTTAGGCCTCAGCACTCCACAGAAACTGCACAGTAAGAAGTTTCAAAAACAATAAACGTTACGCCGCAGAAAGGTCAGAAGGCAGTGTTGATTCTTTAAGATCTAGCTGCAGCTTTCGCCACAATATCTCACTCTGTTCTCCTTCAGCGAATTAGAGAAGTCATGCGGACAGGCCTTGGCATGGTTTCAGTCATATTTTGTTAACAGGAGGCAGGTTCTGAATGGGATCCCCGGGGGGGGGGGGGGGGGGGTGAATGTCCTGTCATTAGACAAGAATTCTTTTGGCTCTGAGGTTAATTTTAAGAACTGTTTCTCAAGTATCGTCCACTAGATGGAGCTTAGTTCCCTCAAACGCAATGCTGACTAGACGGAAATAGTTTTATTTGGTCAGAATAATGTATTCTCCCCTCAGTTGTGGTGGACTGATAATCTTCTGCCCCCTCCTCCACCAGTAAAAGTGGCTCACAACCTAGTTATCAAGTTTTACTGCCTAAGTAATTTGTAAATGATTTTTAGCTTTGTTTTGAATTGAAATGACTGCTCACTCTCCTTTCACTCTTAAGTTCTCTCTGTATCTGGAACTTGCTTTTCTTTAATCAAATTGGTAAATACATTTATTTTCAATGCCTCCCATTAACTGAAAGTAATACAGTGATACTTGCCCTTATTACTTCAAGGTTGAACTACTGCACCAGCTTGTATTAAGGAATTACTAACCATTTGTTACACAAACTTCAAGTGGTTCAAAATGCTGCAGTCAGATTTGTTTTAAAGCTTCCATGCAATAGTTCAGACTCTCAGGGACTCAGGAAGCTGCACTGGCATCCTTTTTAAGACTCTGACCTTGGTTTTTAGAGCCTTTCACTGTCTAGGCCCTAGATATCACGTTGATCGTTTTAGATATTAAAAGACTATAAGAACCTTGAGGTCTTATCACTTGAATCTGTTAGGTTTAAAACAAAAGGAGGTAAATCTTTCACTCTGCTGGGCTTCCAAAGTTTGGAGCCAGCTTCCTTTATCATTTAGATTTATAGACAGTGGCACGGTTTTCAGGAAACTTCTTACAACCTGGCTTTTTTCTTTATCAGAAGATTTCTGCATACCTCTGACTTCGACTATCTTTTTTTTTTTATAAGAACTTTATTCACAGTTGTATAATCTGCAAGGAAATCATTACAGTAAATCTGCCTGTGCAACAGCCGGGTTTTGTATTTTCACCCCTATGCATGCCTCCTTATCATACAACAAAGACAACTGAAAGTACAGCATAACGTTACACAGGTTTTGTCACACAGTTTCCAATTTCTCCAGCATAAGGAAATATCATAGTATCAACCAAACAGCCCTCCGCCCTCCCACCTCGTCCCACCTCGTCCCACCCTCTCCTGCACTTACACTAGTCATCTCCTGGCCAGCCAATAGTGGCATTCATCTAAAAGGAAAATTGAGAATCGGGTCCCCTCCGGTTTATCTGAGGCGCTAACGTGTGTTACCTCGCGGGGTAAAATGACTTATGGTGATTGTTGTTGTGAATAAGGCTGGGGCGCTCTGTTATGCATCATATGGGATGTGACTGCTCCCATTTAATCCTCCTGCCCATTGCCCCCTGTTTGTGTTTGGTGGTCCCCCTCCATTGTAATGAGCATAGCCTCCCATTCCTGGGATATATGGAATTTCCGGAGGCCTCGTGTTTCTTCCCTCCGAAGTATCGTCCCTTCCGCTCTCCACCACTTAAGCACTTCCGTCTGTCAGAGGTGTGTTCCAGGCGGTCTATGCGATTTCCATCTCATCGTTATTGTCGTGAGTGCTAGTAGCAGAGCCAGATCTAGTAGTTTCAAATGAGCCTTCAGTGTTTTGGGCCTTCTGCGCAACCCCAGTAGGCAATACAGTGCCTCTTCCGGCACCGGGAGGTTCGTAACTGCTCTTAATGTCTGGCACACCCCTGACCAGTACCCTCGAAGTCATGGGCATGACCACAACATGTGAAGGAGCCCGGCCTCATCCTCACCACAGCGCGGACAAGTATGGGGAGAGTTCGGGAACATTTTATGTATCCGAGTGGGAGTCAGATATGCTCTATGCAGGACCATCCCCTGTATGAATCTGAACCGGACATTACGCGATACCCGCCTAGGATGTTCCAATATCGTGGTCCAGTCCTTGTCTGATAGGACCTGGTCTGCGTCTTGTGCCCAGATTTGCTGGAGAGTGGTGAGTGAAACTGCAGCGTGTGCCCTAACCCCTGTGTGAAAATTTCAACCTTCAGACGTTATATCATAGCATTCAGGCACGCAGCGATTCCCTCCA
The DNA here is from genome assembly GCF_964261635.1 of Lissotriton helveticus. Classification (NCBI taxonomy): domain Eukaryota; kingdom Metazoa; phylum Chordata; class Amphibia; order Caudata; family Salamandridae; genus Lissotriton; species Lissotriton helveticus. The sequence goes on along the minus strand of NC_136069.1, from coordinate 534,811,426 downwards.
ACACAGACAGCCGGTAAGCCTGAAGCCGAGCGAATTTTAATCGGAAGCATAACTTTGAGATGCCGACACGCTACGTTTGCCCATTCAAGACAGACAGTCGGTATCAGTAACTTGACGAAACATCGCTCTGTTTATGCAAGCACGTATTTCCGGCACACAACCACTTTGCGTGAACAAAGACAGCCGGTACCCTTTGTCACGACGTCAATGGTATTTACCACTAACCTCTGAAAGATGTCAGCAGGAACGATGGGTAGATGAATAGTCCCCTTCCTCTCCAGAACGCACCACACACAGTGTAAGGGTAACACAACTATGTATAAATGCCTCCCGGGGAAAAAGGGAAGGGGATAAAATAATAAAGGCTGTCCAGAGGGGCTTCTGAGAAATGTCTGGAGGCCGTCCACCCACTCTCTCGCCAGTCTCTAAGAACCCCCGGTTGTTTGCTGCAGGTAAGGAAAGAACAAGAACCAACAATTAGAAACCCAGTACTGCACAGGAGTCAAGGAAACATAACATCTCTATAAGGATAGGTACTAACTGTTGAGGTGGACTGGAGCGCTTGATAAACTCTCAGGAACATAAAACTCGAAGCAGTAATAAGTCGAGTGGAACCAAGCCTTCTCAGGAGCAACCTGACAAATGGCGGCAGTACCGTAATTCAGCAAAGGTTTCGAATGTCGACAAAATCAGCAAGGAATGAGAAACAAAGAATAAACAAAATCATCAAGGGGTTTCTTCGTGTAGCACGTACCGGTACCGGCACGCCAGGATGCACAAAAAGTAATTTCCCAGGAAGAACACCAGTGACGGAGACGACAACGCGCTCCTGCGCGGGTCTCACAAACGCCACTCGATATAGCGAGGCCACCCGTCTTATTGATGCGGGGACTCGCTAACGTGACTAGAATGCAGAAAACAGTCTCGGGAAATGCTGGGAAAGCAGAACTCGTTCTACTCAAGGAAAACAAAGTACCTGGATATCTGCTCCGACTAAGCAGGCAAGGCTCCGTCCAGACGGCACTCAAGGTCACCACATCGTCTGACCACCGCTATTTGTCCCTTCCTGAACCTTGCACCCCTGGTAAGCGCTACAGAGCCCCCTCTCAAGGACCGACGTCCCGGCGGTCGACCAGGCTTGCCAGGATGAGCTGCATGAAACTGTTCCACCAACAGAGGGCAGTGCAAGTTGGCTGAAGGTTCCCAGGTCCTGTCCTCAACTCCAAACCCCTTCCATGATACCAGGTATTGCAACCTCCCACGGGACAGACGGGAATCCAAAATCTCCTCCACCTCATACTCATCATCCCCGTCAAGATCAATGGGGCCAGGGCGTGAGGGAAGACGCATACCCACCCGACAGGGTCGAAGCAGGGACACATGGAACACGGGGTGGATCCGCCAAGAAAGGGGGAGTGACAAACGGACAGCCACAGGGTTGACTATTCCCTCAATCCCATAGGGCCCTATGTACTTAGGAGCCAACTTACCCCTCCCCTTCAGACGCAGGTTCTTAGTGGACAACCAAACCTTATCCCCCACCTTGTACTCGGGTTCAGGGACCCGCTTCCGATCTGCACATCGTTTTTGGGCTGCTTGAGATAGAGCCAATTGGTTCCTAGCGTCAATCAATACAGCCCTGAGGTGAGCATGATGCTCCTGAATGGAAGGGTGAGTGGAGGTGACCGGCCACTCGAAAGGGAGCATATCAGGATGGAACCCATAGGAACAAAAGAAAGGTGAGCACCCTAATGTGGAGTGTTCAGCGTTATTGTAGGCGAACTCAGCCATCCACACCAGAGGAAACCAGTCACTCGTGTTCTGCAGTGTGAAGCACCGTAAGTACTGTTCCAGGGACTGGTTAAGCCGCTCGGTTTTACCATCTGTCTGGGGATGGAAACTGGTCGATAACCGAGCTTCCATATGCAATGCCTGACAGAGAGCTTTCCAAAAGCGAGAGGTAAACTGGGATCCTCTGTCAGTGATTAGGACTCTAGGTATACCATGAGCTCTCACTACATGCTGGAGAAACACCAAGGCCAATTCGGAAGATGTAGGCAGTTTCTTCAGGGGAACGAAATGACCCATTTTCGTCAAATGATCAATTAAGACTAGAATCGTGGTATAGGTCTCACAAGGGGGCAATTCAACTATAAAATCCATTGATACTGTATGCCAAGGAGAAGGAGGAATTGGGATGGGGCGTAGCAATCCCACAGGCTTGGAATGGCTGGATTTACTCTGAGCGCAAACAGCACATTTCTGTACATAGTCTTTAGCATCTTTTCGCAGCGAGGGCCACCAAAAGGAGCGTTCAATATTAGCGATGGTCTTGTATTCTCCCAGATGACCTCCCAACGTAGAATCATGACACCAAAGCATAATCTGATCCTGGAGTGTGCTCAAGGGAACGTATAAAGCATGATAATGGTACAGCAGATCATCCTTGGAACTTCTATGTTCCGGTTCTTCCTGTATCCATGAAGCGCCATCAATTCCAGACACTGCTACTTTGACATCTTCCAAGAAATCATGTGATATCACAAAGGCCAGCGTCGATTCCGGAAAAGCCGAGGGAGAAAGGATGGTAGGAGGCTCTGTATCGTCGTACTGAGGGGGTCCTGTGAGGTCTACCCTACGGGATAGAGCGTCTGCCTTACCGTTCTGGGGTCCAGGTCTATATTTGATGATAAAATCATAGTCCGAGAAAAAGAGCGACCACCTTAGCTGCCTTGGCGTCAGTGCTCTTGCAGTTTTCAGAAATAACAGATTCCGATGATCCGTATACATCTCGACTGTATGTAGAGCCCCTAACAGATAATGCCTCCATTCCTCACATGCCCGTTTAATGGCCAGCAGTTCTTTGTCTGTGATAGAATAATTCACCTCACAGGGTGTGAGTTTGCTGGAATAAAAGGCCACCGGATGTAATTGACCCGTATCTGGATGTCGCTGGGACAACACCCCACCCAATGCATACTGTGAGGCGTCCGTTTCAACCACAAACGGCAGATTGGGATCCGGATGCCGCAGGATAGGAGCTTGAGTGAATCGCCTTTTCAACGTTTCAAATGCTTGATCTGCTTCTGGAGTCCACTCAAAGGGTACATTCTTTCTCAGTAGTCTGGATATTGGAGTGATAATGCGAGAGAAATCCTTGATAAACCGTCTGTAATAGTTAGCAAACCCAAGGAAACTCTGTACAGACTTCACATGAGAAGGGGCTGCCCACTGAGTTATCGCTTCTACCTTGCTCATATCCATTTGGAACCCCTGGGCGTTAATGACATATCCCAAGAAGGCCACCTCATCAACATGAAAGAGGCACTTGTCCAGCTTGGCGAACAGGGAATGGACACGAAGGCGATCCAGTACTGTTTTCACGTGGCATATGTGTTCTGTGATGTTACGAGAATAGACCAAAATATCATCGATATATACGATGCAGATTGTTTCCAACAGTCCTCTTAGTACTTCATCCATGAAGTACTGAAAAGCAGCAGGGGCGTTGCAAAGCCCAAACGGCATCACTTGGTACTCGAATAAACCAAACTTCGTACGAAAGGCGGTTTTCCATTCATCACCGGTTTTCACACGTACCAAGTGATAAGCACCACGAAGGTCCAGTTTGGTAAACACCTGAGCCCCTCGAAGCTGGTCCAAAAGGACGGGTATGAGGGGCAACGGGTATCTATTTTTTATGGTCACTTTGTTGATAGACCTATAATCTATACACGTTCGGAGTTCATCGCAGTCTTTTTTCGATATGAAGAAGAGAGGAGAAGAAGCAGGGGAGGTAGAATGGCGAATAAACCCCGAAGCAAGGTGTTCCTCCAAGTATGTCTTCAAGTAACGCGTTTCAGGCACGGTGAGGGCATACACTCGACTGCAGGGTATATCCGCCCCCGGAACAAGATCTATACGACAATCGTAAGGTCTGTGTGGTGGTAGCCTTGTTGCTTTCTTTTTGTCGAAGACATCCAGATAAGTCGAGTATTCTCTTGGAAGAGAGGTAGCACAGCAATACTTTCCTTCTATGCATCCCTGGGCAAGAAGTGTAGCCTGTGTTTCAATGTTTTCACCGGATACCACTGGAGGGCAGCAATGTTCTCGACAGTACTGGGATGTCAAAGACACCGAACGTGCAGCCCATTTCACAACCGGATCATGTAAAGTCAACCAGGGCATGCCGAGGATTAGGCGGAACTGGGGAGCGTCGATGATGTCGAAATGTATGATCTCCTGATGATTCGTACCAACGTACATTACAAGGGGTACAGTGTGAAAGCGAACAGGGCCAGAGGTCAGTGCCTTTCCATCCACGGCTTTCACCATTTCAGGGATCTTTTTCTTCTCATAAGGAATGCCCATCCTCCTGGCATACTGTTGATCAATAAAATTCCCTGTGGCCCCTGAATCCAATAAGGCAGACACTGTAAGCGAATTGTCCTCAGTTATTCTCAAAGAAATAGTAATGTTCATATGAGCCACTGAAGGTTGCATGGTATTTGCAAGGTATAACGGGATCCTTTCTTCTTCTTCCAAACCCAAGATGGAGATCCCGTCCGTACTTGGGCTCTTCAGTTTTCCGACTCCTGTGTTACTGCAACTTGTTTCCGGGGACCCAGACTAGGATTTGTCGTTTTTCCTCTAGCCCGGCATTCTCTGATGAAATGGCCACTTTTCCCACAATAGTGACACAGCTTTTGCAGGCGTCTTTTCTCTCTTTCTTCAGGAGTCAGAGGACCCCTCACCCCTCCGATTTGCATGGGTTCTACTCCCATCCCAGGTTTGGTATAATCCTCTGGAGGAGGGCGAGATTTCGGAAAATACGAACGTATTTCCCCTCTGTTCTTATCCCCTTTTCTATCTTGCACTCTGTGGTCAAGCTGAACAGCAAGTTCTATCATTTCATCACACGTCTTGGGTAATTGTACAACTTGGGAGAGCACGTCTTTCAACTCCCCACGTAATCCTTGATAAAACAAAGAGGTGCGTTTCTCAGGGGGCCATTCTGTTTCCACTATTAGCCGGTTAAAGGTGGTAATGTAAGTCAACAAATCCTGTGATCCTTGACGAAGTGTCATCAGTTCACGATCTAGAGACAGCATGTGTGTTTTCCTATCAAACAACTTTCTCATTTCGCTGCAAAAATCCTGGAAGTTGTGTAGCACTGGGTCATTTCTTTCCATCAACGGAATAGTCCAACTGGCAGCATTGCCCCCCATGTATGACATCATGAACGATGTTTTTGATGCATCATCCACGAAAATGGTTGGTTTACAGAGGAAATGGAGTCTACACTGGTTTAAAAACGTTTCAAACTTCTTGGTGTCCCCATAGAATCGCTCAGGAGGTGCTAATGGTATACCTGGATTTTGAATGACATGGACTGTGGGACCGGGACCTAAAGGAGAGGGAGTAGAGGGTTGAGGAGCAAAGAACCCACCCCCCATAGACGCCCCATCCGGATTTTGAGTAGGGGGGGGAAGTGTTCCCTCTCTGATATAACTTCTCCCTTTCCGAGTAATGCCGCCACCTCACGTCTTAGCGAACTCACTTCCGTTCGGAGGTCCACATTCTCCTGTCGTGTGGCATGTACCTCCTGTTGGAGAGCAGATAAACTCTCCAACAAGGAAGCCAACACAGTATTAGTATCCATCGTTCAGGCCGACGAACTTCGTGGGCTTGTCAATCTGTCACGACGTCAATGGTATTTACCACTAACCTCTGAAAGATGTCAGCAGGAACGATGGGTAGATGAATAGTCCCCTTCCTCTCCAGAACGCACCACACACAGTGTAAGGGTAACACAACTATGTATAAATGCCTCCCGGGGAAAAAGGGAAGGGGATAAAATAATAAAGGCTGTCCAGAGGGGCTTCTGAGAAATGTCTGGAGGCCGTCCACCCACTCTCTCGCCAGTCTCTAAGAACCCCCGGTTGTTTGCTGCAGGTAAGGAAAGAACAAGAACCAACAATTAGAAACCCAGTACTGCACAGGAGTCAAGGAAACATAACATCTCTATAAGGATAGGTACTAACTGTTGAGGTGGACTGGAGCTCTTGATAAACTCTCAGGAACATAAAACTCGAAGCAGTAATAAGTCGAGTGGAACCAAGCCTTCTCAGGAGCAACCTGACAAATGGCGGCAGTACCGTAATTCAGCAAAGGTTTCGAATGTCGACAAAATCAGCAAGGAATGAGAAACAAAGAATAAACAAAATCATCAAGGGGTTTCTTCGTGTAGCACGTACCGGTACCGGCACGCCAGGATGCACAAAAAGTAATTTCCCAGGAAGAACACCAGTGACGGAGACGACAACGCGCTCCTGCGCGGGTCTCACAAACGCCACTCGATATAGCGAGGCCACCCGTCTTATTGATGCGGGGACTCGCTAACGTGACTAGAATGCAGAAAACAGTCTCGGGAAATGCTGGGAAAGCAGAACTCGTTCTGCTCAAGGAAAACAAAGTACCTGGATATCTGCTCCGACTAAGCAGGCAAGGCTCCGTCCAGACGGCACTCAAGGTCCTGATTGACAAGCCCCGAGCCGTTACCTCGGAAGGCTTTTGTCAATACAACGCTTCCGTTTCCGTGTCTGCGGGGCCTCTGGGGAATGTAGTTCCGCAATCGCCAGGCTCCCTCCAGTGGCGATATGTGGTCACCACATCGTCTGACCACCGCTATTTGTCCCTTCCTGAACCTTGCACCCCTGGTAAGCGCTACAACCTTCATTTGGTAAAACATCATTCTGTTTGTGAAACCACGTAATCTCGGCACACAATCAATTTGCCTAACCAAAGCCGGCAATCTGAGTCTGATATATATTTTATCTACGTGTAAACCTCACCCGACGGAGCTCCCTGCTGAACGTAGTATCGTCTTTTACCTTTCAGTGCTAATCAGGCACTAAGCTTCTTAAATATAGGAACTTGTATCGTGAATTCATTTTAACCGTGCCTGAGAGGGACAACATCCTTGCCCTGATAAACTATATACCCTCAAATGCAGGAATAGCCCACTAATTGACACGCAGCAACAGAGGCTTTCGTCTCTTAAACAAACTACGCTGGTCCAGCTCAACATATCGATTGTAATACAGTATCATGATGATAATGTCCTGAGGAAGACACCTCCAGACGTGTCGAAACGCGTAGACAGGAAACCATCTTCCTACTATAATTTTTTTTCACTGTATAAACAATGTATATTGATTAATGGAACTATTTTTATTATGTTTTATTAATATGTCAATGACTCAACTCATGACACTTTTTTATCAAATTTATTCAAATGTACTTTTTTTTGCTAATTCAGTGTTTTATTATCAATTCAGTTTCTGTCTGCTAATTGCATTTTGCCAGTCTTATTTTTGCTTGCCTGGGTATGCTACTTTACATATATTACTTGCCCTGACCCAGGAACCATATCCATATCAGGGGGTGCTTGTTTTTTGCACATTGACACCCCTGACCAGTACCCTCGAAGTCGTGGGCATGACCACAACATGTGAAGGAGCCCGGCCTCATCCTCACCACAGCGCGGACAAGTATGGGGAGAGTTCGGGAACATTTTATGTTTCCGAGTGGGAGTCAGATATGCTCTATGCAGGACCATCCCCTGTATGAATCTGAACCGGACATTACGCGATACCCTCCTAGGATGTTCCAAAGTCGTGGTCCAGTCCTTGTCTGATAGGACCTGGTCTGCGTCTTGTGCCCAGATTTCCTGGAGAGTGGTGAGTAAAACTGCAGCGTGTGCCTTTAACCCCTGTGTACAGCCATCGCACCAGATGTCCTCCCGATCCCATGAGATATAGTAAGTGTACCAGTTGGTGCTGTGAAGGTTGCAGGCGCTGCGGTGCCCATTTGTGTTGTATGTAATGTGTGACTGTGGCGTGCAGCAGAAACATTCGGGGGGGGCACCCGTGGCCTGTAAGAAGGCTTTGTGAGTTAGGAGATGATCGTCACCGAAAAAGTCCCCCACTACCTCCACGCCCGTCTCTTGCCATGGTCGTAGCACTCTATCCGTAAGTCTGCCCTGCGGTGTCGGGATGCCCAGCAAAGGAATGTTGGTCGCATACGCCTCCGCCGAAGCCGTGTATGCTAGGGCCTTTCGCCAGACCCTCAGAGCTGTGCGAAGAAGCGGGTGGCACTCCGTAGGGATGCGGCTTCTTGGGAGTAGCAGGGAATGTAGTTCCCCCCGTCTTAGTCTGTCAGTCGTGTAGTCTATTTCGTGAAGGTTCCGTCCCACCGTCCAACAGGAGAGCCACTGAAGTTGGCTAGCATAGTAATAACCTCTAAAGTCCGGGGCTCCCATCCCACCAGATCTAGTCCCTAGTTGTAGCTTACGCAGCCCTATTCGTCGCCTTCCGGCCCCCCAGATCAGGGTAATTAGTAGAGAGTTAAGAGTGCCGAAAATAGATTGCGGCAGGAACAGTGGAAGATTAACAAAGAAATATAACAGTCGGGGAGCATTACCATTTTGGAGATTGCGATTCTGCCCATGACTGATAATGGTAGCGTCGTCCAAAACCCCACAGAGGCTCGAAGTCTTGTAATAGCTTTCTTAATGTTCCCCTCTATCTGATCTTCCTGCTGCCTATAAACCTGGATCCCCAGATATTTAAATGTGTCAGGAGCTATCGGGATAATGTGGGCACCAAACGATATTACGCCCGGGTCCAGAGTGTCTCGGAAGTAGAAGCCATTTGACTTCTCCGGGTTTATAGTTAGGCCCGAGACTGCAGAGAATCTCTCAAAGATTTCATATATGGGGGCATGATCAGCCTCCAGGTCTTGGAGGAACAATAAAATATCGTCCACGTAAATGGACAGTAGGTGCTGAGTGCCGCCACTTGGTATTCCTCTTTGCCCCTTCCCGGCCCTTAGGGCTATGGCCAAAGGTTCCAGGGCTAGCACGAATAACAGTGGAGACAATGGGCATCCTTATCTAGTGCCACGGTGGATTGCGTACCTATCTGAAATATGTCGCCCTGTGCGTGCCCTTGCCGAGGGAGCGGTATAAAGCAATCTGATCCATGCCAGGAGGGAGGCCGGGAGTCCAAATCTCTCTAAAGTCAGGAACATAAACAACCAGGTTAGGGAATCAAAAGCCTGCCGGAGATCTAAGGCTATACAACCCGCCCTAGGCAGGTCCTGTGGAGTGGACACCATAAGTGCGTGCAGCCGGCGTGTGTTCATAGAGGTGCTTCTTGTCAGGTTGTAGACATCGCGCCTGCCCAACGAACTACAGTTCCCAGCAAGACCGGGGGTTGAACTACAATTCCCAGCATCCTCGGCGTCAAGTGGGATATCCCTGGGCGGAGTTGGGCGCTCAAGGCTTGTGATTCTGATTGCGAGGAGGAAGCGGCTGCTCCTCCTTTGAGCCCGGCGTTCTTCTGCTGTTTCGAGGGATTGCCGACTTCATCGTGAGTTTTTGAGACTGTAGGCTTACATGACTGTTTACTCGCTGGCTAGCGCGTATGTTTGTTTCCTGATTTACTTTTGATTATTTCAACGGAGCGGTGCTGCCTTAAATTTGGTTGTTAGTCCTTGCGACTGCGAGGAAACATTGGTATTGGATTCATTCGAGTCCCATTCTTTAAACACTCAAATGTCTGCCCTTGCGGTGCGAGAGGAGTTCAGTTTAATGTACGTTGGGAATTCAAGTGGCGGAGTGCAGGGGGGGATGAGGACCTCCGCACTACCGGCATGAAGCAGTAACTTTGTGTTCGTTCTCTCATTGGATGGGATTACAAGTACCAGAGCGGATGATAGTAGTGAGCACTACATCATGCCATGTCTGGAGTAGACATTAATTTGACAAGTACTTTCTTGCAGTGTAAAGGAGCTATTTACACTGGTGAACTCAAGGAGTTTTTTGGGCACTTCATAAAAGGATCCTGGGGTGCTGTTTTACTTTCACGGAGTAACTGTTCCTTGTTGGTGCTTTCATGGATTACTGTGGTATCATCTCCAGAGTTATGGAGGGAGGCTATAGGGTAGGTTGTTAACAGACATCTTTGATTAAGGAGGAGGTGGTGTATTCAACATATGTTTATATGTTTTCTCGTGTGTTGATTAGGACAGAAGGAAGGTTGAAGAAACTGTGGTATGGGGCCGGTTCACAAATCATACAGGTGATATGCTGGGTTGTGTCATAGTGAGAATTACATGAGTGTAGCAATTTATGTCGTACTAATCATTGCCCTTCTGTTTTCCAGTTTCTTTTTCCCTGCTGCCCTTCCCTTCTTCTCTTTTCTTTTGGGTTTTTTCCCCTGTTGGGGTTTTTTCCCTCGCCGTATCGTCTGAACACCCTGTATTCATATACGTCAGGGTGTTCGGAGGGTCCGGAGGTGGAGCATTGTTGCTGCATGCTGATCCTGCGGAGTGCGAACCTGACACTTCTACCCGGGAGAAACCCACATTGGTCTCTGTGGATCAGGGTCGGGAGGTGGGACTGCAATCTCAGAGCTATCGCTTTGCTGAGTATTTTATATTCTGTAGCGAGCATTGACAGCGGCCTATAATTCGCCAGGTCCAGGCTGTCCCTCCCGGGTTTTGGCAGTGAGACGACTAATGCCTGCATCGTGGAATCGGGCAGATGACCTTCTTCTAGTGCCACTCTATACACCCTCTCCAATATTGGTACCAGGATGCCCGAGTATGTCGCGTAGAACTCCACTGGGAGTCCATCCATACCTGGTGTCTTTTTGCGGTTCAAAGATTTAAACGCCACCCGGATTTCCTGTTGTGTGATGGGACCTTCGAGTTCCCTTTGGGCGTCAGCGGTCAGGACCGGGAATGGGAGGTCAGTCAGAAAGGCAGCAATTTGATCTGGGTCAACTTCCGTAGGCGGTGCATATAAAGTAGTCAGGTGGTCATGAAATGCTTGGTTGATCTCAGTCTGCGAGCCCACTATACGTCCGTCCTGTGTCCGTATCCTGGTTATCACTGGGATGTGCAGGTGCTCCCGAACCAGACGAGCTAGCAGCGCCCCCGACCTGTCCGCCTCGGCGTGCTGTCGGCGTAAGTATTCCCTGTGGTCTATAACGCGCAGTGTGTCAGCATGTTCTATGTTCTCTAGCTGTAATTCCTCCCTTTTGGTAGGGTCTAGTCCCACCTCACTTTCCAATTTCTTCAATCTACCCTCTATATCCTGCAGTTTCCTAAGGGTTTCCTGTCGGGCTCCCACTAATTGTCCAATCGCTGCCCCACGTACCACTACCTTCATGGCATCCCAAACCACCAAATTCGTGGAGGCGGTATCCCAGTTCTCTATAAAGTATTTATCTAGTGTCTCGGACAAGGACGCCCTGAAGGGGCCATCCTCCAATAGGAGCGGGTCCAGGCGCCAGGTGGGAACCGGGGTAGGGACTCTGCCCCATAGAATGGTTTCTTATAGCCTGTATTGTACTAAAAAGGAGCTCATACTTGTAAATGGCTCTATCATAAATCTGCAATGTAAGTGTCTAGCCTGCACACCCTTAGTTAAACCAATTTGTTCAAATTTAAAATGGTTACAATAATTCTGGGAGCATCCCAGTTGTGAATTGTGCCCACAATAACGAGTGAATCAGCCCTGTAAGGACCTGGAACTAACCAGGTCAGTCTGGGAGCTCAACCTGTGTCCCTAGGGTTTCAAAATAATGCTGCAATTTTATCGTAACCAGAGTCCCAATTTTAACATTCAGATAAACAATGATACACTTAACATTGGTGATGCTTATAGTTTTACTGATTCCATCAAAAACATTTCTTCATTGAATGATTGCAATTAAACATCAAACTCAAAATCAAAACATATTAATACATTGTACTCTTTTTCATGTATTAGCGATTTCAAATTTCAAAAAAATATTATTTGTCTTAAAACATTTCCCAATGCATTTCGGGTCATGTATGACCCTTCTTCAGGGGAGTATAGCTTTGGTGACAGTACTGATCCTTGGTATTCAATGTTTGTTCTGTTGATTAGCACTTCAATACCGTTTTCGGGCACTACAAAAATAATAATGTATTATCTGATTATCCATAATTCCATGAGCTTTGGTATCAATATTAACACTACTTTCGACAAACCAAAACCAGTGTGTGTGTAAAAGTGCCAAAATGAAATCAAATCAATTGTGTCAGCGTGATAAACATAAGTCCTTTAAAACACCAACTACCAAAGGTTTACTACTAAAGACCTAGTGTATGTGTACGAACTCTAATTTACCAAAAGTGAACTGCCATCACCTGTCAATGATGAGATGAATACTAAATCACATGATTTGTGGGTGTGACCAAATTCATGCTGTGATAGACATTTAAGGCATCAGACTTACCCTACGTGCGGTGCACCGTAAGAGCGCCGTTGCTAATTTCAGGGGCTGGAAAAATCCCCCGACCTAAAAATAGTGTATGATCATGAGACGATATCTAAAAGTCTGCGGGGAAGTAGTAGAAAAACATACAGGCACAGATCACAACGTTGCACTATCCCGCTGTTTTAAGACAAATAATATTTTTGAAATTTGAAATCGCTAATACATGAAAAAGAGTACAATGTATTAATATGTTTTGATTTTGAGTTTGATGTTTAATTGCAATCATTCAATGAAGAAATGTTTTTGATGGAATCAGTAAAACTATAAGCATCACCAATGTTAAGTGTATCATTGTTTATCTGAATGTTAAAATTGGGACTCTGGTTACGATAAAATTGCAGCATTATTTTGAAACCCTAGGGACACAGGTTGAGCTCCCAGACTGACCTGGTTAGTTCCAGGTCCTTACAGGGCTCTATCATAAATCTCCCACTCTCTAGTGTTTGCCATCTTTATCAGAAACACAAAAGAGGAAGATAGTGAAAATAAAATAGTGGGCATTTATTTTTCCCATTGACTAACCCGAAAAAGAAGTAATTGTAGGTGGGAGACTGGTAAAATTGAGATACTTTTTGGCTTTAAAAATTGGGAGTCTCCTGCCTCAATTTCAATCTTGCGGTACTGTGCCCAACCTATTATTATGAAGATGTACTCCTCTGGCTGGATGATTTACAGCCGTTTTATTTACCTTCTAATTTGGTCCTCCAATGGCCCTTTTTCTGTTGCACTGAATGCAAAGAGAGTTAGCATCACTTGTCCGATCAAATTAAATTAGCAGTCTAACCAGTTTGGCAACACAATGAGGACCAGGAAGCAGTAGCCAAATTTAAGAATGTTTATTATAAATTTGTGATCAGGTTTAAGTAGATCACTCTTAAAATCAAACTGTATAGATGTAGTACAGCAACAGGGAGGCCAGGCCTCCTGAAGATATTTAAGCAAACAAAAATCAAACAACAAGCAGCTCTGTAGCCACTATGCAGAATAACAACATTAATATCTGATGCCCAGAATACAATCTAGATTGGTCTTTCTTAAGAAGTAGCAATGTACTCCTCTTCAATACCAACTAAGGCACATAACTGCTCATAGACAATGGGGATTAGGCAAAAGGGTACAAGAAGTATTAACAACAGCATTGAAGAGGCTTGATCAGAAGTCTTCCAAATGTCAGGAAGTGTCGGTCTAAACCACACTAGGAGAAATTACGTGACATAGAGAAATGTGTCTAAGAGTTCGTTTAAAGGGCCATGGGGGTTGTTGGGGAAATAAGGAAAAAGTGGTTCTTGTTGGAGTCCAAAGGAAGGCTCAGCAAAGTACTTGCAGAAAGAGGTCAGCAAAAGGAGTATCGCATGCGGTCTGGAAAGAAAGTCCAAAGTCATATGCCCGTTCTCCTGTACTCATCTGCCATCAACGACCCCCTCATCCAGGGCAACCGATAAATTATAATTCCCAAAGGTTGTTGTCAACTCCCATTTTGGCACACCATCAATAGTAATCCATTGTATTTGTTTTAAAAGTCCATATAGTTGCACATTGTATTTGGAGTGAAACATCTAAGGAAATTCACACACTGAACATGGGAACATCATTTCAGTCCCACACTCATGGGTAAAGACAACAGTCCAGTGTGTACAGAGTTCTCATGTGCTCGTCGTTGGAATCCATTCCCAGATATGTATCTATCACTTGTTACATGAAATGTATCAATTCAAAGTAACAGTTGGTGAGAACTCCTGCAAAGTAAGCTAGTCAGCAAAATGCACAAACGTAATCAACTCTCATGGGATCACAAATCAGGCCTTTAGTGTAGGGCAGCTAACTTAAGACATTAACTTCTATAGTGCACAATTTGTATGCGCATGCATGTTTAAACATATACGTATAAAATTATTTCTTTTGTATTTTTAATCCATCAATTCATGTAGCAAGCAATGAAATTGCAGATGGTACATATACTTGAAAACGGCATTCTAGGTGGGGTGGTTTGTACAGCTATCAGGGTGGACGCGGCTTAATCGAGCTCTGTGCGCCCCCGCCCGATAATCCTTCCAAATCCGCTGTTTCCTTGCTCAGTGCAACCCATTGGACACTGGGGAACCCGCAGCAACGTCCGGATTGATATCCTGGGCTGCCGCTACCGAAATCCGGCCATTGGCCGGTGTGCTTCGCATCAGAGCTCTCTGGAGGCGCGGACCGGACAGGGCCCTGTGTCGCCTGCCTGCTCCCTTGTCCTCGGAAGGCTGCTGTGAGTCGGGCGCCGGATCAGGCCCCTAGTTGAGGAGGAGCATCCGAGGTGGGGGAGAGGTTGGGGGCCGTTGGCAGCGCTTGGCCCCTGGATCTCGGCGTCGGTCTACCGTGGCTGTGGCCTCCCCGCGGTGACGTGGCCTGCCGGTCCTCTGGCGGGGGCCAAGGGGGTGCGTAGCCCTTGCTGGGCCCCCTGGGAGCCGAGGCGCTGCTCGCTGGCCTAACAGGGCCGAGATTGGACCTAACAGATGATCCGAGCCCACACATAAGAAGGAGCCAGGCTTCCCGTCTTTTGCAGCGCTGTACGGCCCCCTGCTTTAGACGTCTCCCTCAGTCTACTCTGGACCTGTCAGGCATTGGGGGCACATGCCTGATTGCGGCATGGATCGCTGGGGTCGGTGGTGACTGCCCCACCCTGGAGGGCCTACTATCTCCTGGTCTCTGCCTCCCTGGCCGATATCGGGCCTAGACGCTGTGGCTTGGCGGCGGAGAGCCGCGTGTAGTGACCAGACACCAGGGATTGACCTGGAGCGGGCAGCTGTGATTCGGAGGTCCGGCAAGTATGGTCCCAATAGAGGGGCCTGCTTCACTGGCCGTCGCAGGCTGCGGAAGTGGCTGAGCTAGGCTCGGTGCGGCTTGCGGCTGGGGACGAGCCAGGCTTCGTGAGGACCGACCTGCGGCACCCCCCTCATGGGCCCTTTGGAGCCGCAGACTTGTGAAGTCTCGCGGCCTGTGGTGCTCCCTCTCCCGGTATCAACGAAATCCTCCGGCAATGGACTTCCCAAGCCTTTGGGTCTGCTGCCCCATAGCCTGCAAATATGGGAAAGTACAAACCAGGCGGGTGCCAAACAAGGTTCCCTGGACCAGTTTGCTACGACCTCCAGCGAGGTGACCTCAAGTGGAGCTGTTCCTGATATAGCTACACTTTTAGCAGCCATCAGAGAGGCCAGGGACACACTCGACGCCAAAATCAGTGCGGTAGGCTCTGAAGTCTCCTTTTTATGCCAGGATCTTCGTAAGGCGGTGGATCGCATTACTGAGGCGGAGGCACGGGTCTCCTCTGTAGAAGACACGGTGACCACCCTGCAGAAGAAGTTGAACAAGTTAACAGTGGTGTCACAGGAGCTGGTGTCTCGGGTGGAGGACGCTTATGGGTTTCCCAGATGGCTGTGAGGGCTCCTCCATGAACAATTTCCTAATCCAGCGGCTCAGAGGTCTTATGCCGGATGCAATGCTGTCCACTTGCTTTGTGGTAGCGAGGGCCCACCGGGCATTGACGAAGAAACCACCCCCTGGGGAAATCCCATGGCCTGTGATTGCAAAAGTACTCAACTATGCAGACAGGGATGCCATCTTGCAGTATGCCCGGACACACAAGGATAAACTCACCTTCTATTCCCGGCCAATAATGATCTTCCCGGACTATACCAGACTGGAGCAACACCATCGTCATACTTTTAAAAAGTCGACTGCGTGACCTCAATATCCAGTATATGCTCCTTTATCCCGCAAATGAAAAAACAACAGTTGATAGACAGAAT
Source organism: Lissotriton helveticus (assembly GCF_964261635.1). NCBI lineage: Eukaryota > Metazoa > Chordata > Amphibia > Caudata > Salamandridae > Lissotriton > Lissotriton helveticus. Next base: position 534,795,261 of record NC_136069.1, on the reverse strand, counting down.
GCAGAACAATGTCATACAATCACCCCAGTACAAGGATCTGGGCCTAAATCCATCGTTTTTTTGCTCACCATGCCATTCCAGTTTGAACCCAGCCATTTGCAAATCAGTCTTGACCCTGTGCCTCATGGGAACAGACCAGCCGGAACTGCCAAGCCAGGTCCTCCCCCTTTTATTTGCCCTAGCAGTAGAACCCTTGGCGGCTTGGGTGGCACTGGCAGCGATCTAGTGCTTCGGGGATCTGAATGGCCGCAGTTGCATCCTGACCGCATCTTGTATGCAGACAATGCCCTCTTTTTCATGACGGACCCATGGTTCTCTGGACCATGTTTCCTGCAGATTCTCAGAGTTTTCGGTCAGACTACCGGGCTTCATACCAATCCCTCCAAATCAGTCTTATTCCTGGTATGTGGCAATCAGGGTAGTGACAAATGGGCAGCCCAATTGACCCGCGCAACAGGGGGTTTTAAATATTTGGGTATCTATATATCGTCCTGCCCAAAGATCTCATGGGCTCATAACATTAATCCCCTTCTCGCTAATCTTCGAGATGAGACGACAATATGGTCCTCCTTCCCGCTCTCATTGTATAGGCATTCAGCGATTTTTAAGATGGTCTCCCTACCTAAATCTTATATTGGCTCCAAAACTACCCGTACCACATACCGAGATCCGGGTTTGCAAATATCAATGCCAGCCACGACAAATTCCTATGGTATGGTGGGGCAGTTTGGGTAGCGCTATAAACCTGTGCGCAATCGACATATTGTGGGTGTATCGCCGCAGCTGACGTATTTTCCTACTACGCCACCTCCCATTTGCTATTCATAAATAAATGGTGGTACAGTTCGCCATCGGAACCAGCTTTTGCACTGGAACACACAGCACTGGAGGGGGCCTCCCTCCTTCAGTTAATTTATAGTGCACAGAGCCTGCATTTCCTACCCCATGCGGGCAGGACAGTAAGCCCGGCTCTGGCGGTATGTTCTCGGACATATGGGGTCGCGTGGTCGACTGACCCAGGCGACTCCCCGCTAGCATGGAACCCTGTTGCGCAAGGTGCGGCCCTGCCTAGATTCCATAAATGGGACCTAGTAGGTAGGTATATCCACACTGGGAGATATTATGAAGGGGACGAGTTTAAAATCTTTCCAGCAGTTGCAGGTAGAATTCCAGCTGCATAAGTCAAAGTTTTATAAATTCCTTCAATTGCGCCATGCCCTGACGCTTACCATCCTCACTCTGGACAGCTTGCCAGAGTTCCATCCCCTTGAAGGCCATCTCCTCATGGGGGACCTGGGGCGCATAAAATCAGACTAGTCTACCAGACCTTAACAACACTGCTTAAAACAAGACTGGCATGGCAGGACGACATACCAGACCTAGCGGACGATGACTGGGCAGAGGCCATAGCTAGCCCCCTGGGTGCAGCGAGGTCCTCCCAAAATAACGACTTATCCAATTCAAATATGTGCACCAGTTATACTATATTAGAGTTCGTCTCTGGAAGATGGGGGTCGTTCAGTCTCCCCAATGTCTGCGCTGTGAGAGGGACGAAGGAAGCTTTTTACACACAGTGTGGAGCTGCACTGCTATACAGCCCTTCTGGTGTAAAGTCTCTGCATGCTTGGGCAGGGTATTAGCTTGGGATCTCCCAGACGACCCAAAACTGTTCCTATTACATAGCACAACGGGATAGGGAGGAACCAGAAAAACAGCACCTGCTCTTCCTGGCCCTCACAATCGCCAAACGATCTCCTCCCCGATGGTGGGGAAATGGAGAAAAGAACTAGACAGATGTATGGGAGTTAGGCTGGTAGTTTTCCAGGCGCGAGGCTGCCCCCGGAAACACAGAAAAATACGGTCCACTCATCAGGCCGGAGTAATTTGTAAGAATATTTATTCTTTACCCGGAGCGCCGGGAGACAATCTGCGTCTGTCTAGCGGTAGGCGCCTATGACACTATGGCCGCCTTCCGCTTCCTGTTTGTCCGCTTCCCTTTCCGGGTGACGGACAACTAGACCGTCATCACATCTCCCCCCTTTATGCAACAACAAAACAATATCAATAAAGTCCTTACTTCCAGTCCTTATCATAATCTTTAAACTTCTCCGGTACCTTTACCACTCTTCCCACTCTGGTTCTCATTGCTTCAGTTCCACCTCCGTCTCCTGGTCCTTCCTTGTCCTCTCTTCTCCCATTCCTTTCACTTTCTCTGTCTCGAACTTCCTCGTGTCCTTCTGCTTCGTACCCGCTTCTCCCCTCTTCACTCATGCCACATTCTCCATCGCTGTCTTCCACTTGCCGACCTCCTTCTCCTACATTCTCTATTTCTCTTCTGCTACTTTCTCTTCCACCTTCCTCTTTTACTTGCTGAGTTCCTTCATCCATGTCATTTCCCCAACTCAATATTTTGCTGCACTTGGCCATCCTGTCCATTGACCACACTTTTCCATCACTGAGTAGGGCAGACCGGGTGTATGGTTCCAGTACTTGCAATGGTGGTGAGAACTTGCTCTCCCCTTTCTTCTTGAGGATTGCCAGTTTAACCCTCACCCAATCTCCCTTTTCCAGTTCTGCCCCTTGAACGTTGCGTCTCTTGTTATAGTGCTTTGTATACACTTCTTGGGCTTTCTCTAAGTTCCTTCTGACGATGGCTGGTGACCACTTACTTTGCACCACTAATTTCCTCCATGCCATGTTGTCCTTCGTAAAGGCATCTCTTCCTCTCAATACCTTAAATGGGCTGTATCCTGTGCTGCCAGGAGTGATGCGATAGGCCCAGATCATTTTCTCTAATTCCTTCTCCCAGTCCATACCATCATTTATAGCCGCTTGAATGGTGCCCATAATCACCCTATTGAATCTTTCCACTTGACCGTTTCCGGCCGGGTGATAAATGGGCGTGTGGTTCACTTCTATGACGTTCCTAGCTGCGAATGTGGTCCACTTAGCTGACGTAAATTGCGGCCCATTGTCACACGTGATGCTTTTCGGGATGCCTTCTCTGACGAACGTGGTGCGTAGGAAACGTATCACTGCGTCAGTGTCCACATTTTCCATTACCTCCACCTCCGGCCATTTGGAATATTTGTCTATTAGAACTACAGCGTACTTCTGTGCGCCTTCTTTGTTGAGAACTGGGCCCATGATGTCCACAGAAATCATTTCCCACGGTCCATCCGGAACCGGAAATCTTCCTAATGGTGGTCTCAACAAGTTCTGTGTTTTATCTGCTTTGGCACACGACTCGCACTTCCTGACATGTCTTTCAATCTGGGCATCAATGGCTGGCCACCAATACGCTTGTCTGGCTAGGGCTTTTGTCATTGTGATTCCCTGGTGACCTTCGTGTAGTAGTTTCATCAGGTGCTCTATTAAGCCTTGTGGAGGGACCACTTTGTCGCCTCTGAGCAAGAAAATGGGGTTGTCGGCCAACGATAGTTCTTCCCTCACTTCCCAGAATTTTCTCAATTCTTCCCTGAGATGTCTTTTCTCTGGCCACCCATGGACCACGTATCCTTTGATGGCTTCTAAGTCAACGTCCTCTCGGTATGCTTCTTCCCACTCCTGGGCACTGATCACTTCCTCCGTATCCTGAATGGTGGCTACTACATAACCTTCCCACTTTTGTGTCTCTCTTACATCCACTGCTTCCATTGCTGCCGCTCTGCTCAGGAAGTCCGTCACTTTGTTCTGCGGTCCAGGGATGTGTTCTACTTCGTAGACGAAGTCCAACAGCCTAAGAGTCATCTTTGCAATTCTGGGCGTTGCGTGAGCATGGCCGCTTGAAGTCAGCACTCGGACCAACGGCTTATGGTCTGTTCGGACCAAGAATTTCGCTCCCCACAGGTACTGTCTGAAGCGCTCCTTCGCCCAGACCACTGCCAACATCTCCTTCTCCACCACACTGAACTTCTCCTCGTTGGGTGCAAGCGATCTTGAAGCGAAACTGACCGTAGAGATGTCTCCATTTGCTGATTTCTGCATAAGGACGGCTCCTAAGCCTCGGTCACTGGCATCCGTGGTGAGGATGGATTCCGCACTTGGGTCGAACCCTTTCAGGGGAATGGCAGAGCTCATTTCTTGTTTCAGTGCTTCGAACTCAGTCTGTTCCTCTTGACCCCATACAAATTTGTTCTTTTCCTTAAGGAGTTGACGTTGGAGATGCGTTTTCGTGGCAAAGTGAGGAATGAACTTACTGTAATATTCGGCCATCCCCAGGAATGATCGAACATCTTCCTTTTTGGTAGGAGTGGGAGCGTCCTGAATCGATTTCATGTTGTCCTTTTTCGGCAGTATCCCATGTTCGCTCACCTCGTGCCCTAGGTACGTGACCGATGACATCCCAAACCTGCATTTTGTCCATTCCGCTGTCAGGCCGTTTTCCTGTAATGTCCGTAGAACGACGTGGAGCTTCTCGTTGTGGTCTTGTTTCGTCTTTCCTCACTAAGATGTCGTCTTGGAAAAACTGCACATTCTCTACACCCTTCAGCAATCTGTGCATAAGTTTCTGAAAGACAGCCGCTGCGGATGCAAGTCCGAAAGGCATTCTCACAAATTCATAGCAACCGAACGGTGTGATAAATGACGTGAGATGGCTGCACGAGGAGTGAAGTTTTACTTGGTGGTAAGCCGATGACAAGTCTATCGTGGAAAACCACTTGATGTCCTTGGTCCTAGCTAGCATCTCATTAATTCGCGGTAGAGGAAATTTGTCGATCACAATGTTTTTGTTCAGTTCTCTTAAGTCGACACACAGCCGCACCTTGCCATTTGGCTTTTGGGCTACCACCAGTGGAGAAAGCCATTCGGCACTTTCTATGGCTCTGATCACTCCCTCTCTCTCCAACCTATCCAATTCGGATTGCACCGCGTCCCTGCTGCGGAAGGGAATATTTCTCACTTTGTGCACTACTGGTGTGGCTCCCTCCTTCAGCTTTATGATGTGGGTGTACTTCGCCAGCTCTCTGATTTGCCCATTGAATACTTTGGGGTACGCTCTCTGCCAGGACTCTTCGCCTTCTCTGTTGTCCATATCCATTAGTAGTATTTTTTCAATTCCTCCTGGGTTGAGTTGTATTCCCAGTGCTCCTTGGTCCTTCCAGCTCAGCACCGAGGGGCCTTTCTCAGCAATGTATAACTTGCACCTTGCATGACGACCACGGAACTCGAACAGGAGGGGACAATACCCCAACATGGGAATTCTTTGCCCTGTGTACGTGACTGGTCTCAAATCCATCGGGTGTAGTGTCTCTTTGATCTTGGTAGCAAACTTTTCCTCCCACACTTGTCGTTGAACTATGGAGATGGGTGCTCCACTGTCAGCGATCATTTCCAGTGGAATCCCTCCGATGTGCATGTTCAATCTGGGCTTGTCTGTACCTTCTCCCTCCATTTCCAGCACCTGGACATCGATGTATAAGAACTCTTCCTGGTCTTCTGCGTCTTCTCGATCTTCTGCCTCTTCATGTCGTTCCTGGTCAACATACCTGACCACCGCTCCTTTGGGTTTTCTGCGGCACACCTTCTCATAGTGTCCGAACACGCTACAGTAGGAGCACTTTGCTCTGAATGCTGGGCATGCTTTGTCATTTGCCATGTGCCCGGTGCTGCCGCACCTGTAACAACTCAGTTTACTTCCCTTATTCGATCTGTTATCTGTCGGAGTAAAGGTGTTGTTGTTGGTGGATCGTCTTCCATCTTGATTCCTCTGCGGATCTCTCTGCCTCGGCCGGTCACTTCTAGCCGGTGCCATTATCTTGCATACCGTCTGTGTTCCTCCCGCCTCTTTCTTGGCCGCTTGCGCACAACGTTTTGACATTTCCGCCTTTTTCACCATGGCCCATATCTCTTTGAGAGGAGCATCCCCGTTTACCCAAAGCTTTTCCTGGACATGGGAGCTGGTAGTGTGCATGATAATTTGGTCTCTAATTAGTTCGTCATGCAGCCTGTCAAACTTGCACGTTAGGGCCAACTTTTGCAGGGCCACGACATACTCATCCACCGATTCACCAACCTTTTGCGTCCTTTGAAAGAAGTTGTATCAGTCGATTGCAACACATACGACTGGTCTATAGTGGGCGTCGAGGTCTGCGATGGCGTGACTAAATACGTCTGTGTCCGTGCCATCCCTCTCACCTTTGACGATGGAGTCGTAGATCCTGATCCCCTCGGGACCTAAGTTGTGTAAAAGTATTTTTTTTCTTCTCTTCCTGGAGAACTGAGCGTCGCCTTCTTCTTCCAGGGCATCAAGATAATTTAGGAAATACCTTTTCCAGTCTTCCCATTTCATCTCCGGTTCCCCGCTCTTCGTCAGAAACGGCACCAATTGGGTGAGGGTAGACTGAGTCGCCATCCTGGAAGTGCCTCGTCGACGAGCTTGAACGGTGATCTTCCGACTCGGTGGACTCCCCGGCGTGTGATGTACTGCAGGGTCGCCTTCGCTGGGGTCACTGGCGCTGTCCTCACCACTCTCCCTGGTTGAGGGCTCAGGCGATGCCCGCTGAGCTTCCCTTTTGGCTGGATACGCTGAACTGGTAGCTGCCTCGTCTGGCCGCTGCTCCGCCAGGGTGCCTCCCTATGCCCACACTGCTGGAAGGGGACTGCACCGTTGTACAATGCTTTCTATCCACTCTAGACGCACTAAAAGCAAACACTGGCCATGAATACTTGGGTTTGCATGTGCTTGTTTTTTTTTTTTTTTTTGTGCTCAGGCAAACAATGTCTAGTGGTACAGGATCGTGCCTGCACCTTGCACTACTCGGACGAGTGTTCAGGTCGATCGGTGGGGCGATTTCCGTTTTCGCGCCCTTGCCGATGCTCTCCCGTCTCCGCTGCCGCGCTCCGGGTCCGAATCTGCGCGGGCTATCCGGCTGTCCTCGTCGCCATTGTGGGGTTGGAAGAACCACTCATCAGGCCGGAGTAATTTGTAAGAATATTTATTCTTTACCCGGAGCGCCGGGAGACAATCTGCGTCTGTCTAGCGGTAGGCGCCTATGACACTATGGCCGCCTTCCGCTTCCTGTTTGTCCGCTTCCCTTTCCGGGTGACGGACAACTAGACCGTCACCACATCATGACCCTCTGCGGGACGTACAATCAGCAGTATCGAGTATAACGTATGTCACAAAACACAAAGTCACGTAGGTTTCATTTGCAAAGTGCATGTTAATTTTGTGCATCAGGCATCATGCTATTTAGGTTTTAAGGATGTGTAGAAAGTGGGCAACTTTGTGCTGCACCACGTCTGTTGGCCTGTAGCAGGGGCTAGTAGGTGAGCGAGAACTTACGTAAAGATTTCAATATTCTTTTATAATATGATAAATTTCCCTCTATTTACGTTAATAATCATTTAAAAACAATGTAAACAACTCTCATATTCTAAGCAGTTTATTCGCGTGTTTCATGTTTTAGGTTTATATTTCAAAATATATTAGATTTTACTTTTCGTTATCGTTTTACTACCACGGATCTAAAAATAAAGGCAAATATGGTAAAGTACCAACTAGTGGCAATCCTATCAGTCATGCATCCATGTCTATATGTGGGAACACGTAAAGAGAAAGATCTAGAATAAAACATAGCAGACTGAACATAAAGACCACTGCATGTAAATAACGCCTAGCCTGACTCTAACATGTCCGATGTCAGTAGTGGCCACGCCCACATACCTTATCGGTGTGTTAAGCTAGGATGATTCACCTCCTTCGGTTGAAGGCAGCCTCTGTGGGGCGGTGGCCTATGGGGAATGACGTGACTCATCTCAGTCTCTGTGCTTTCGCGGGAGAAGAAGGGGCGGAGCACGCTCTGCCATTGGTTGGAAGTGCGGAAGGGGCGTTTCCAGAGCGGCGGGAACTTTTGGATTTGGGGAGCTGGATAGGATCCCCTTTGGGTGCCAGCTGACAGTTGGGAGAACTTGAGTGTTTTCTAAGCTTTGTGGCATAAGGAGCCGCAGGTGAAGGCGCGCGATCAGAGTGCGCAGGACAGTCTCGGCTGCTGTCAACGGATTTAAGAGGATCCCACGAGCTAATTCCTGGCTAGCGATAAGCTGCTTTGGCGTAGTCTGGCCTCCGCCTCAGGTGCCTGTGCCTTGCAATGGACGTCCGCAGGCCCTCGGGCTCCAGGGAGTCATCTCCCCCTCCAGGACGCAGGGAACCCAAACATTCCAGGAAACGCGGTCTGCAAACCCCCGGCTGCGAGGAGCAGGACAGGAAGGGCTCCAAGTTTGTAAGTACTCCTCTGAACTGCAACTACTACCTTTCCAGGGAGAACATGACAGTGAAGCCCAGACTGCACATTGACAGCGAGCATAGCATAGCCCAGGGGTACTAGTGCCAGCTGAAGTGTCCCCATGTCGTGTCGGTCTTTCCTTTCCCGTTCTGACAGTCATTGGCATTTAGCCAACAATAGTCCGCAAGATAAGATTTGGTTAAAAAAAGCTATAGGTATGGTTTGTGTGACACTCATTATATAATGACCCTTGGCAACAGGGGCGTAGGATACACTAACATTGTGGTGTGTGTGGTGGGGGGCAAAGACAACCTTGTGGACTTTCCAGTGAGACTATACGAATCACCCATTGTATGAGACCGTAGGACGGTTAAACAAATACAATTGAAGTTATGAAGTGAAATATTGAGAAAGGTAGGCATGTAGTTCTAGTTTGCAAATATGCTTTGTTGTTGTTTACATTCACATAGTAATTGGACCAAATGTGAAAAAAACATGTATATGAATCTTGCATCTTCATACACCAAGCAAACAAAGTTCGCTGACTTTGGCTGGGGGAGTAGTGCTTGCAAATGCATTATGATTTGAAAAGTACCTGCCACTGCATTCCTGGTCTCCAGCAATTTTCAGGCAACAATAAAAATGTCAAGATAACTCTGGTGATTAATGTTCTTCATTGAGAGAGATCGGACGTTTGTCTAGTGGAAGTTATGACTCATGTAAGGTAGCCACAGTCGGTTAATATGCCTGCTGCAAAGAACTTGTATCATGCAGATCATAAAGTGCATATAATGTAAACAGGTCAGTAGGTTACTGCTTTTGTGTGAGATATTCTTTTGTCACTTTATAAGTTACAATCCTAACATAGAACAGTGAGCTATAACCATCATCAAAGAGCTGCATGAAATCCTAATGTTGGAACATTGATTCATTGGATAGAAATCAGTTCTGATTATTAAAGAGAACCCCCAACCATAGTGTTTACGTTTAAATTCTGAGTTTGTGCTTCTCCAGACCAAGCACTTTTCAACTATACAGTGTATAAGTATGGATGACATTGACTCCTACACCTTTTATTCCTCGGTCTTATGTAAAATTTGCTGTACACTTATTTACACACCAATGATTGATTGTCTCGGTGTAGTGTGTATGATGTAAAGTGCTCTTGACACCCTACACTAGTTTGAGTGGTGCTATATAACTGATTAAATACATCTGAGAAAGACTTGAGGGACACTTTTAAAGGGTGGTAGTGAGGGAATCTGTGGTGGAGCTGTGTTGTTGAATACCAAGGCTGTCTACTAGAGTTCAGCTGCTGGATCTTTCATCCACCAACATGTTCTTCATTCATATTCTCACTCTTGCAGGTTCTTTCTCATCTTTGCTTTCTTTCTTTTCACTGTTTTCCATATTTCCCTTCCTCCTTCTACCACCGACCCTTGATGCCTTTCTCTCTTTTGTTCTGTTTTACAGTTTGATGGTTTGAAAAATGTACTGGTTTCTAAAAAAGATTTCAGTTGGGCCCCACCTGCAGCCACCAGCTTAAATTAAGCATTCTTAACTTGCAGCCCTCAAAAGAAATGTCAGTGGCTAGTCTGACCCTTTCTGCATATTATCTCTTGCCTAAAGAGCAGATACACAATGTTCTCTCCTTTCTGCAAGACACAAGGACCCCAGCCTTCTCCCATGGCACGGCACAGAAACATTACACATGACCAAAAATAAGGGCCTCAGGGTCAACCTCATCTCAGAGTCCCTTCCCCCTTTATACCCAAAACAGTCTCCTAAATTAACTATTCAACACAACTGACTCTGATATTAATCTGAGCCCATTGTAATATATCTTCTCCTATCCTTGTTACTATTGCTGGGGTACTTGCATTACTATTTCCATCAGAGTGAATGCTGCTTCAGAGCATCACCAGCTACCAGTCTCTTGTCTGTAATTTTTGCAGGGTTCCACTGCTAGGTTTTGATTAAAGCAGCACAGTTAATTACAACCATTGCAATAGAGTGTCATCATAGCGCAGTTACCACGTTAAAAGCAAAAACTAAGAAAACCATCAAGTTTAAGTTCATATACATATGACTAACCAGGCAATCTTGTAGTCATTATTATAATCACGTAACAGGTTTCCAGAGCCAAGAATATAAGAAATGAGTACAGGAATACTAGGACAGGGGGCAAAAAAAGTTGGTGATAAGTTTTTTGGGGGGGGGGGGGGGGGGGGAACTGGAAGGGCAGGGGCCAGCAAGGGTAAAAAGAGATTGTCCAGGAGTCTCACATATTTTCCATTTCTTACAAGCACTTGAGTGTCTAAGGAAGTAAAGCAAAGGGCCAATGCCTCTCAACACGTTCTGATGCCCCATTTTAAATGTAAGGGTTTTAAAATAAGTCTTCTGGGAGCGTCAAGGGCGGGACAACAGCACAGAAGATGCAACCATGATTCAGACCTGTAGTTGCACAGTCTGCAGACCCCCTCCTCACTTGTTGGAGCCCATCGGTTGAAGGCAGTGGAGCGCAGACCTAAGAGACGTATGAACATTATGTTCTTCCGGGCCACTGCGTTCAGATTTTCCAGGAGGTAAGATTGAGGTACACCAGGGAGGTATGATTTATTCAAGGGAAGCAGGATAGTTGATGTTTTTAGAAACAGGATATCCTTCCGGTAGGAAATTTGTCTGAACTGCTTATTGATAACCCTTTTCCAGACTGTGTATGGAATAGGGACTGCGGTTGGCAATGTTTAGCGTTCTTATGGCCTTTATGATTTGATGATTGCACGGATTCCCAGAGCTGGCAAGAGTTTCTTTTAACCGGGCTTTTAGGGTGTTGTCTGCGGCTTTTAGTGTCCTTATGAAGTAGTTCAGGGTATCAGCCTCACAAAAAAATAGATTGTCTTCGAAGGCCCAGCTCCAGTCGTAGTCTTGCCCTGTGGATGAAATTCGGAAGATGGAAGATTTTTTTATATTATTTGAAACTTGGGCGAGGTCGAGACTGGCCGAGCATGCGCCAGGAAAGGCCTGATGCCCCAAGTTTAAGGCAGGGAGAAGAGGGGCTTTAATCACCTTCAGAATGGGTTCTGTAGAAGGACTACTCAGGGACTGGTTGAGTAGGGTCAGAGAGTATGTTATTGATCCAACTCTCTTTTTCAAGGCGGCTAGGTTAACTGATGTTCTGGAAGACTCACTAAACCAGACCCCCAGGTAATTGTATTTAGATGTTGTTTTGATCTTTTGGGCCCAATGTTCCACCTTAAATTTGTCTTGTTCTTGCAACAGCTGAATATCAAAACCTTTGTCTTTTCCTGGTTGATTTTTAGAGCGTTAGCAGTATTCTATTTGTGGAGCATGCTTAAGGCTCGTGTGAGGCCAGATTTTGCCTGGTCCATTATAACAATATCGTCGGCATATTGAAAAATGTGCAGGTTCGTTTTTGCGAATCCCAGCTTTGGCGGAAGAAGAATGCTTTTTCTCCAGGAATGTTCCCAGGTCGGCGGTGTAAAGGTTGAACAAGAGGGGGGTGAGAATGCAACCTTGCTTTAGGCCGTCTGAGGTTGGAATTTTTGCAGAGACTGTCATTGGGCCAATTTTGACTCGTACCCATGTGTTCTTATGCAAGGAGATAAGAGCTCCAAGCAGACTCTGAGGGATCCCCCACTTGTCTAATTTCCTCCATAAGGTGTTGCGCGACACTTTATCAAAGGCAGCGCTGTAGTCTATAAAGCAGCAATTAAGGGGGAGATGATTTTTTTGCTCTGCTTGTTGACTCAGGATGTCTAGAGTAATAATGTTGTCTATTGTGGAGGCCGAGGATCGAAATCCAGTTTGAAAGTATGGTAGAACGTTGTTTTCCGCTACCCATTTTTCTAGCGACCTGAGAAGACACCGGGCATATACCTTGTCCTCGAGATCTAATAGGGTAATGAGTCGGTAATTAGCTGGGAGAAAGGGATCTCCTTTCTTAAAAATTGGGCATAAAATCGAGGCTTTCCATAAGTCTGGTAGCCGATAGGTAGTTGATGTAATCCAGGAAACACAGTAGGTAGAAGATAAGAGGTTTATTCAAGGATAACAGCTTATATGTTCGATGCCTTTAGCAATGTTTAACACAGCCTTAAGGGTAGTTTCAGTTCCCATCCATAAACGTTCCTGTATTTTCTTACTCTTAGTTCTCATCATAATTTGATCTCTGGGTACTTGTTAAAAATTAATTGTTTCAAAAGCACAGGAACCAGCGAGAGTTCTTAATGCAGCTACGTAGTTTTCAATTGGTTCATCCTCTTTTTGTACACGAGAATACAATTTAAAACGTTCCATGACAGTATTTATCTTCCTTCCAAATCTAGCAGCCAATTGTTTAACAACAACATCAAATACATTTATGTCACCTGCACCTTCAATGAGAGGTAAATTTTCTAATTCTTTAAGACCAGCACCACCTAAGCAGTTTTTAAGTAGTGCTAATTTTCTTTTAGGAGAACAACCATCCTCTTCAACAACATCTACATAGGCTAGAAATGTAGGAAACCAAAGATCCCATTCCATTTTGGGATCACCAGCTATAGGTAGGAAATGTGCAGGAGAAGGAATATTGTTAGACATAGTAGAACGTCTAGTCTGTTAGACTATTGTACACTTAAAATAGATACTTAGAATACAAAAATGAAATGAAATAAATAAACTAAAATAAAAGAGGTAGTCACCGATGTCTGTGTTAATTAAAGGCAAAAGTACTTGTAAATGCTGGCGTAGAAACTACAAGGCGTGAGCTTGTTGATGTAGAAAATCCACCACAAAAGAAGGATTTCTCTGTTTGTTTAGGTTTGTTGGCGTAGAAATTGCGCTGGTGTAGGACTATAATATAAAGATTGACAAAATCGGCACTGCCGCGCAGATCGACATTGTGATGCGTACTGTGTGTGCAGATCGGCGTTGAGATGCGTAGTCCAGGTAACGCAAAATGGCGGATCACGCAATGACGCAGAACGCTACGTGATGCGCGTTGCCCTGCGTGATACGTGCTGAAAAGTCAAAGTTCGAAGGCAGACTCACCGAACGAAGACGGAGCACAGAATGACGATCTTGAGAGAGAGTGCTTGTGCGATACTAAAGGTTCGGATGCACACGCGATGCCAGAAATTAAAAAATATACTGGTCAGGTACTGGAAATGAAATGAAGATAATTTCGAAACAATTACAGCAGAAAATTAACAGGAAATGTAGAATTTTCTATGTCTTAGTAGAAATACGATGTTGGTAAAATTGAGGAGAGGAAAAAAACAAAAAACGATTCAGGAGTTAAAATCAGGAAGATTCAGCCGCTGGTGCAATCAAAGGCACAACATGTACATATCAGGCGCAGGTGCAATCAATACACATAGAAAGAGTAAATACCTTTAGGTATGTGTGAACGCTGTTTAAATCCTTTCTATCCTTTCTCCAAGTTTCCAGTTCTCTTAAAGTCATAGAAAAAGAATAAATAAAAAGATGATGTCGTAGAAGTAGGGTGTTCAGATCAGATCCCAAATCGTCGCCAAAAATTATGATGTAATCCAAGAAACACAGGAGGTAGAAGATAAGAGGTTTATTCAAGGATAACAGCTTATACATCCACAAACTACAGGAGGCAGACCGGCTCTGCCAAACTCCCACATATAGAATGTGGAACCACAAAAGAGACCTAACAATTCTAGAAGTGCATAGAAGAGCAGGAGGAAGGAATAAAACAGCAGTAAATGCGTTATTGTATAAGGGGACTAAAAGCTTAGCCCAATCTTCCAGTGCACATTCGAATACCGCAGATGGAAGGCCGTTGGGCCCGGGAGCGTCATCGTTTTTCATGGCTATCAAATACTTGGAGACCGGAGGAGGAGCCAAGACGTCGACCAAGATGGCCGCATAGGCGCCCGGCTCCGCCGCTCGCCCTCTCCCTTCCTAACATCCTGGCATCTATCCTGCACTAAACCCCTATCCCCTTGCTGCTGAGACGAAGCGGTGCCCAACCGCGCAATTCCGAGCTCGCGCTCGCCCCGGATGACTGAGCAACGTCGACGCAAGGATTGTGGCCTGAACCGATTGTACTCCGGGGCCTCCAGTGGCTGCACTGCCGGTGGTGAGCTGCACAGCGGCGGTAGTAGCTGGGCAACAAAGACCGGTGAACTCTGGCGGGAGTTGCGGCTCGCACGATTTTGCCGGCGGCCACAGGCGTATGACAGGCGATTACCCTGAGCATTTTAACGCTCTTTGGCCGACTCTCTTTACGGTGGATGTCCGGGAACGCCCGGCAGTTTTGACGCCTGCATTGGATTTTGTAGATGGGCTGCCCCGAGGGGACCTGGTTCTCGGTGAGACCGGCAGTCTTCAGTGTCGGATTTCTGATTCCCTCCCTCTACATGGTTGCTTGGATGTCTATGGCGCTAAAATACGGAATGTCCTGAATGGCTCCAGCATAATCGCAACATCTGCTGCTATGGGGTAATGCGACCCAGGACGCACGACGAGATGTGTACCCTCCAGTCTGGGGGGCCCTCGGGGGCGAGGAGCGTTACAACCACTGAAGGTGGAGAGAGGGAATGCACCCTGAGAGATGTTCTCCTGGCTATTGAGGACTGTTGCACCTCCCTGTGCCATGGACTGCTGGCCGTTCCTGACTCCCGGGTGGTTGCTGCCTCGGATATGGTGCCGGACGCCGCGGATGAGACCGGGATGGGTTGTTTGGAAGGCTATGTTCAATTAGTAGCGGTTGAAGACTCTCGGAGGTACTATGGACTGGACCCTGTGGACAGTGCGTACATCGGCCATATTTGCGCGACGGACAACTCCTTTGTTTCCCTGACTCGATTGATCGCTGCTGACCGTCCAGGCCAGGCACTTCCTATATCTGATTGCGAACACTGGAAAATAGTGGTCGTTACAGTGGGGCTGTCCGCTCAGAATACTCGAATGGCTCATGGGGGGCAGTTATGGCCGCCTGATTTGACTGCCGGTGGGACCAGGGAGCTGGGGACTGTTTTTATTCGTGCTCGAACTGGCCAAGTATGAGCGGGACATGATAGCTCTACTACGTTGGTGATTCCGGTGATGATGCGGGACTTGGTCTGATATTGCAACTGTGGGGGGGGGGTGTGCTGAATAATGTTAAGATGGCCGCTTTCTTCTGGGAGGGTTTACACTCTTTCTGAGACGCAACGGGTTGGAGAGGGGGTGGGAATGAGGGGCGGACGCGAGGGCTCCTCCTCCAGTTTCTCCATAGTCTGGGGTTTTTCTTTGTTAGGGCGATAGGCATGCCTATGGGGGGGGTGGCCGTAGCCTTCTGCTGGTATGCAGGGTGGGGGGTTAGGGGGATGGGGTTTTGTTTTCTTTCTTTATTTCTATGGCCTTCTTCTCTTTGTTTTTCTTTTTCTCCTTTTCTTCTTTATTGTGTACCTTTGATCAGATGGGGGCTTGAGTTTAGTTCGATTTGGGAGGAATCTTGCAATGTGCGCTACTTGTTTTTACATTGATTGTCGTTCTATCGAGAGGAGCACCGGGTTAGCGAACGTTTAATATATGCTTACATATCTTGCTTTTCGTGTCCTTGACTTACCTTCCTATCGTTTCATGCTGAATGCTTTCATCCTGTTACATGGTCTGCTCCAATTAAGACTTTGCTAGATTGTATGTTCTTAAGATCCTCACTCCCTTATTATAAAATGGAATCCTCTCACGGCCGGTCGTTTCGCAGACACGCTTTGATATAAATCCTGATTTTACGATGTGCTATACCCTAGGACCGATGGTTGCTGTGCTGTGCTCCTTTGGCTTTGCATGATTTGTTCTTTATTGCCGGCCCTAAGGGTTGTAGGCTTTTGTCTGTGCTTTCCAAAGTGATATCTATGTGGTTTTCCAAATAAAATATTTACAAAAAAAAAAATACTTGGAGACCTCAGCCGGAGTAGTCCGCTCATGGGTTTCTATCTGTTTAGTATCGACACAATCTCTAATTTCTCCCTCCACAGGGTCCAGGGTGTCACAGCAGTATTGTTGAATCACATCCTGGGACCAATCTTCTTCACGGACGGCTTTCCCCCTGCTCTTATTGGAGGAACAACGTTTGTTTATATGGTTCCAAAACTGGGTCAGGTTTTTTCCCTTTAGCAGGGCAAATATTTTTAGCCAGTCTTTCTGTTCTTTTATTTATTTTTTTTTTCTCTTGACTTCCCACAATGATTTTTTGTAGGCTTTGCGCAGTAAGGCCATATTGTTAGCAGTGTGCTTTGTGCCTTTCAATTTGTGTAGGCGCACAGCCCTCTTTAGGGCTCTTCTTTGGATGGCTAACACCGAGACAAAAATCTGCTTCGGGCGAGGCCTGGGGGGGGGTCTATAGTGAGCTTCAAGGCCTGTTAAGAGGTCTCGTAATTTGACAATGGCGTTGTCCCACCAGTGATGGAAGTCTGTGGGAGCATTGTGCGTGAAGTTTTGAGTTGTTCCCATGAGCCAGGTGCCCACCTTATCAGAACCTGAGGCATCCCATTTGTTTCGTCTGACTAGAGTGTGGTGTTCGACCTGCATTGAATGCCCCACTTCAGTTATTTCGTCAGCGGCAGGCACTTGCAGGTCCATTGTTACAGTCTGTTAGACCTGCGATGGGCAAGCCCAGCACAAAGGGGGGTAGCTTGGCTCAAGTGACAAGGCAAGTGAAGGCTTTAGTGTTAAGCCGGCTCTGACCCAATAATAACTCCCTGCCCAGTCACACCAAAAAGGACACCACACCACTGCTGTAGAAAAATACGATTCCTTTATGTAAAAGTTCTCTGTTGTAAATAGGGTTCAGTTGGGAAAGCACATTCGCATTTCTTTAGTCACAAACCTCTGGGATTCAGTTGCTGAAATAAATACTGTAAATAGATCTTCAGGAATAAATAGCAAGATAAATAGAATAAATATCAGGAATAAATATCACAAAGAAATATCACTTTTATATAGCAGAATAAATACTGGTTCATTTAACTCAATAACCACATGTTCATTCTGGTATCGCTGCCACCAATTAAATGCTTTAGGAAGATTACATTTGCAATACGTTTCAGCTTGGAGAAGATAACTCTTACAGTTCACGTTGGTTTCAAGGATAACGAGTACGGGCTTCCCTAGGCACAAAATAAGCTTTAGACTCTTTAGGGTTCACTCAGGGAGTAATGCGCGTGTATCTAGAAGGCAAGGAAACACAGTGAATACAGCATTTGCACTCCGCTGCCACCGGGATGAGATCTCTGCTTGCCGGTGGAGTCTATGCGCGCCTACAGGCTTTGACACCGCTAGCACACAGGCGGCACCAGTTCAAAGTCTTTAGACTGACGAACGGGCTGCCGGAGGGGTCACACAACCTTCGCGCTCAGTCAAATGAATGCCGGTTCACAGTTCCTTCACAACGCTGCACCCCACCTGAAGAAACGGGCCCACCTCGCATCGGCTGCAATCGGAAAGCGATTCAGTCAGGGCACAGCACTTCCCACGCCAGCGACAGGGTTTTCAGGGGCTCCACGGTCCTCCCTCCGACTTCCTCATACGGGGTGGATCCTGCCCACAGCTACAGCTTCCGGCTCACTGGGGAAGGGGCAGAGACGCTAGTCTCGCCGAATGAAGGCCGGCCTTTCCCCGCCCCGGCGCACCACCTCAACTTCAGTCCGCACAGGAAGCGCTCTACGGCGGTGGGGCTCGGAGTCGTCCGAGCTCCCCCCTGGAGGCGCCTGTCGCGAAGGGGGCACTTCTGAAGATCGCGGTCGCGGCGAACTTGCTCTCGCCTCGCGACACGCAGTATCAGTCACGATATCGCCACCGAGGGGGCGGGGAGGCACTACAAGTATGGCCACAGTCTTTGGGGCAATGAGGCACTTGCTGGGCAGGCGCTGTAGGCGCAAGGTCACCACTCACGCAGCTGACTGGAACGCCAGTTGGAAACAACGCCAGCAACCTTTGCTACTCTACTGCCTACGCTACCAGCCACCTCAGGGAGTCAACAGGGCAGGTGTCAATCTGGTGTCAAGTCTGGAATCTCCTTCTTCTTTTCTTCTTTCCCAAAATGGCCGCCAGGGACTGGGCCTTTTATAGCCAGTGCCCTGGGGTGCTGGCACGAGCCAGAAGGTTCTAGAACCTTCTCTGGCTGTGACAATGCCTTGGCACTTTTGAGGTATATCTAGGTCACTAGCAGCCACCGTAGTGTGGCTCTAGAGCAGCCATTTTGTGTATCTGAGGAAAACAAAGGGATTCCTATCAGGAATGTGCGTCAAACAAAGGGCGCCAAAACCTCAAAAGGCCAGAGTTCAGGGAGGCTCCAATGGGAGTCACTCACATGAGGGAAAAGGGTGTCCACCATTTTAGGGCCACTCATACAGGTTGACAACCCCAGTTTGTAATGCCACAGGTTCCACCAGGCACCTTGTAAATAGGTGCCAAAAACCTTGTGAGCAACTGGGCGTCAAGGAACATCTAGCCCCATGAAACAGCACATAAAAAGTCCTGGCAGACAAAAAAAACGACAAATTTTGGGAGGTACGGGGGAACAAAAGAAATCATAGTGGTGAGGGGACTCTCAGAAGCAGACTGGTCTAACACAGTCAAAGGGTTATGGTCGCTCTCGGTACAAGTGGGGATTTCCAGCATTATCAATTTATTTGCCAGAGATGGTGATAAAAAAAAATTTAGTCAATGGTCGAAAGATTCTTAAACGTAAATTGTAATTGGTTAAAAAAGTGGTCATGACTTCTTGCTCTTTAGTTTTGGTGACTGAATGGGCGTTGGAAGCCAGGTCTCTGATGTTGAAATCACCTAATAACAGTACTTCTGCAGAGGCGAATTCCAATAAAAGTTCTTCCAGATGTTTGACACATAGGACTGTTGCCATTGATTTTGATGTTTTTAGCTATGTTGTGGTAACAGTTAATTAAGAGCAAGAGAGAGGCCCTACTTGAAGTTGAAAGTCTGGTAATTAGTACAGTTTGCCCTGCCGTTAAGTTCCGATAGATGGGAGTAGCTGCGATCTTGCACCTGTGGTTAATGACAGTGGAGAGGCCCCCAGAAGGTCTTCCATAGGAGTTGGGCTGGGAGGCTGATTGAAAGAGTTCATAATAGCCGTGGAGAGGCAATGGAGATAGAGACCAGGTCTCTTGAAAACCAATGATGTCACTTTTATTCAGATATTCCACTGCTGAATTGGATGAGAGGGTTGACTTTAACCCAACCACATTTCAAGAAGAAACGGTCAGTTTGGATTCTGACCATTTGGCTTCCCCGTTAGGAGGAGTACTGCTGGGAGCATATGGTTGAAGGCTCTCGATGGAAGTACCCATAGCGGCTGTGAGTATTGTGGGATACAGAGAGACTAGGATTACAGCTCACCAGACGTTGATTGTTATTACATGAGATGTTTGAGGTTATCCGCACTCGAAGCGTCTGGAAGCCAAACATGGGTTGCACCCTGATAACATGGGTTCCACTGCTAAATAATGCTTGCCAACTGCACTGTGTACTGCTTCTGCTGTTTCTCATTCATGCCTCCCCCCATGTACCCTCCCCCGGTATGCAAGAATATAGAGCCTCTACAGGCAGGACTTATTGCTTGAACCCTGTGCCATCATTTTCACACTGACCGTATTTAAGTGCACACGTAGTTGAAATGCAACAAAGTGCTGTACATGGTCAAAGGCAGAGATCCTACCAGAAAGTGAATCTGGATGGGAGATCTTGGGTTTTCTGTGTTGTTATATAGTGTTCTTTAAAGACCTCGATCTTCAGCTCCTTCCCAACTTGGAGCATCCTTGGGGTGGTCCTGATTCATACAGGAATGTCATTGCAGATCCTGAGGCTCTGGTTAGGGAAGGCCAGTTTCCTCATTGTTTTATTGGTTCTTGCACACCTTTGTACCCCTGAATGAAGGTGTCGTATAATATCCCTGACTGGCCCATTGATAATTTTGCTGTGTTTTTTTTTAGATGTGACCTGCATGACTGCGCCCAATTCTGCAGTGAGGCCTCACCAGTGATGTGTACAAAACTTTTAACTGTCTGCTGAGTTTGCACCCCGTTATGCAATGCAGGAGCGGCAGTGGCAGCTAACTCCGGAGCCCGGGGCTCACAGTTCAAGCCCTGGCGGCAGCTCAACCCAGCACCATGTGACTCTGGGCACTAGCTTGCTTAATCCTCCCAACAGCCTCCAGCGCCTTGATCACCCTAGGGGTGATTAGTTCGCGCTTTACAAATACTGGTTATTATTATTATTATATTTGCCCCACATTGTTGACTAGTGAATTCCACAGATTGCATTCTTTGAGAGCCATCATCCCTCTGTCATCCTGGACCCAGATTCATGCCTAGATCTGTCACACTCCTAGCTGCAAATTGGCCTCATGTCAAATGTAGGCACTAAGTGCGCTGGGTATGCCCAGACGTGGGTCCTCGGCTCACTGTGCCACTGGATTCAAGCTAGCCTGGCTGATGAGGGGTGATGCTCTGAAACCGGTCCTAGGATGCTTGTTTCCCGTCCAAGGAGGACCTGGCTTAGCAGTTCACGCTGGACTGTTCCATTGAGGCACAGGGTCCAGACTGATTTGCATATGGCTGGGTCTAAACTGGGGTGGTATGGTGAGCAAAAGAACAATGGATTTAACCCAGATCTATTGACTGGGGAGAATGTTTGATTCGCTCTGCATGATTTTTGACCCGCAGTACTTTGCATTCCTGGATTTCAAAGTCCATGCCTATAGTAGAAAACTTAAAACTACAAGTACCAGAATGCAAAGGGCTGCTGGCTAAAGAGCCACAACTGTCTGATGGCCTCATCTATGATTCTTTTCCCATTGGAGCTTTAAAATGTAAAGTCACTCTGCTGAAAATCTAATTTGTACAGTCTTCAAAAGCATAATTTTTCCTTGAAAGCCCACTTGAGTGTCCTAATTCAAGAAGACCCACAGCTTTCGCAGGCAAACACAAAGACAGCTCAGAGGGCATGTGGTGCTAAAGGACTTGGCACACTTTTTATCAAGAAGATGCCCTAGCGTGCCTGAGATTTCGAAAGGTGAACAGGCCACCAATTGGTGCAGTAGTCATAAGGGCTACTCATATTTCAAATGTCGGTGCAATACAGTGAGTAATTCTCTTGCACTTTTTGTGACTCGCAAACATAAGTACAACAGGCTGAAGTGGGAAAATTAAGTTTTAAATTGGGAACATTGTCGGGCCATTAATGGTACAGACTTGATAATGGGGCCACTTGGTTTACACTTGGCGTTCATGCTAAAATGGCCCTCATATTTCTATCCGGGTTCAGAGTGGTACTGCCTGAATAAGCGTGGCTTACCTTTTATGATATTATGTATTCCTCTGGTAACATTAGAGAGACCGCGGTCAAGTCATGGGCTTTCTCTTTTCCTGACATTGCTCTTACATAGTCCACTTGGTTAAGCTGATGTAATGCAAGACTACATATCCCAGAATGCATTCTTGTGCTTAAGGAAAGTCGGGGATTGCATAATACAGTTTTTCCTGATATAGTGTCATCTGGTACCTTTACTAGGCTTCATTAGTAAAGTGGGAAGGCACAGGGAAGGTGCCCTATTCAGTCCGTGATTCCAAATTCCAAGCCCCAGCTCCCACTGGAGCCAACTGTGATCTGCAACTGCCGCGCTTAACCCCACAGTCAGGCTCAGATAATACTTGTTTGTGAGGCCTCGACACTTAAAACACAATAAGCAGGAAGCAGTGGTCGAAGTGGGGGGAAAAAAGTAGGAGAACTGTGTGCGGAGAATCAGAGGGCAATAATAGCCTGAGATTTGGGTCTGTGGGCAGAGTCAGGGGTGTGGCCAGACCGAGCAAAACTTCCCTATTTTTAGTATTTGTTTGGCATTTCACTGACAAGTTACAACGTATTACGTTATTTAATTCAACCAATAGATACATATGTTTAGTTAGGTTTATTATGAGTTATTGACATTAAAGTACATTCACGAAGTGGTATATCTTTCCAATCATAGAATATACTAAATACACTTACAAGTTGACTAACAAACCATTTGTCTCCAAGCCATGTAGTTTCTGTCATCAGCACTTCTCCCTTTTTCCACAAGAGCAGTTCAAACGTAAATGGCAAAAAATTCTAGTTTGCAATTGTTTTCCACTTAATTATGGCTTATATTTGCCACATAATACATCTGCTGCATAATCTAACTTTCAACAGAAAAGGTGTGTATCTCAAACAGATATAAAATTAACTAACTAAAAATGGGACTTATGATGCTGCGAAATGGAGAGCCTTTTGCAAAGGTTGACTAGGCACCTTTCTCAGTGCTGCATTTGTATATAACACAGGTATTAATGATGCAAATTCTTTGCAGAGGCTGCTAGTATGTATAAAAATGTCAAAATAATAAAGTATCATAAAATGTACTGCATTACGCTGCAGCCTTTTCTTTGCTACATAATTTAGTCAACATTGCAACATAATTCTGTCCTCCATTGCTCCATAACTCCAGTGGCCCGAAAGCAGGAAGCGCAATTTAAAAGTGGTAGTGCATGAAGCAGAGAGACCATGAAGTTTCCTAACTTAGTTTGGTGTGCATGCAAATCCTGCATTGCTGATCCCTGGTGAGTTGCACTACTACTGCTGAAATAGGCCAATGGAGGCACCAATGGGTGATATGGACTGGCCTCACGGGTCTTGTGAACAGTGACAGTCACTGTCGCTCTAGGGTGTGCTGCTTTGTATGCCTGCCCACAAGACTGGAGGTGAACTTCAGTATGGATTGCAGTGGACAGGCCTTCACAGTTAACCCACACTTGCCACCGCTAGGGTCCATCTGCTGGTTCTAAAACACCAGGGCTTCTAAGGTCTAGCATGGAAATGTGCTCACTCAGGAGAGTAGTCTGGTGGACTGGTCATGAATGCTGAACCTGGTTTCCCATTTCCAAATTCGGCAGTTCTGGCCAGTGCCCCGCATCCTCTCCCACTGAACACCATACTGCCCCACTGAGAGAAACTCTCACTGCCTTCAACTACAACCCAATTGTGCCCCACTATAAACACCTGGTTGATACTCAATTCAAATTATGCACTAGACCGGAGTAGCATGCTGCCTGAGAAGAAGTAATAACATCCTGGAAAAAGCAAACACTCAAAGGGAATGCAAGATTAAGTAAAGCATGAGAAATGTAGCAGGAACAACACATGATTACCTTAAAGCTTTTACACTCCTTATTCAGAAATCAGTGAGTGATTTTGCCTGAAAAGTTCGTAACATGATTACAGGACCCGGAAGGGACCCGTTTCAATGTCCATTGCTTATATCCTTACAAAACGTAAGCAGTTTAGTTAAAAAAAATTCACAAACCTGAACACAGAGCTGTGGTACACATTTTATAAGCTAAAATAATTAAAACAGTAAAACAGTTGAAAAGGATCACTTAAACGTTTTCCACTCCACCCATTAACCAGGTATTGCAGTCCCTCCAGGAATGGTGCACTTCCCCACTCTAGCAAAACCATGTTATTCAAAGAAAGAAGATAAAAATAAAGTAGCGTGCCACTGGAAAACTCTGTAAAGTGGCACTAATGTGTGTGGATGTGAATAACGCCAATCTGGCCTGTCTGCGACCACTCTGTATTGCTTTATTTAGTTATTTAATTATTTTTAGTATTTTTGATAAAAAAATGTCTTCCCCTCCCGAGGTTGCACTTTGGAATAGAAAATGACGATATTTTCAGACTCAGGGCCGTATGTATCATAGTTCCGTTTTGCGAATTCTAAATAGCGATTTTTAAGGAATCGCTATTTAGAATTCGCAAAACGGTATGTATGTAAAAAAATCGCTTCTTTTTAGCGATTCCTTAACATTCCTAATTTGCGATTAGCAAATTGCTAATCGCAAATTACCCATTCATTTCTATGGGCCAGGAGGCCCATAGGAAGGAAGGGGAAATTTGCAATTAGCAATTTGCTAATCGCAAATTAGGAATATTTTCAAGGGTGCAGGGGTGTCTCAAGAACACCCTGCTGCACCCCTGAAAAAGACATATGGGGCATATGGCGCACATACATGCCCTAAGGGCATTTTTGAGCGTCATATGGCACCTTTTGGTTTTTTTGAAAATTGCTTTTTTAAAAGAATTCGCAACTTATCACCAACTTGAAGTTGGTGGTAATTTGTGAATCCTTATGGGCATTTTTGCATTATTTTTTCTATGATACATTGCATTTAAGGAATTGCAAAATTTTCGATTCCTTAAGTGCAATCGCAAAATAAGGAATAACAAATTTTGCGATTCCTTATTTTGCAGCAAAAATGTTACATAGTTACCATTTAGCAAATTAGCATTCGCAAAGGCCGAAATTCTGCGAATTTCAGCCTTTGCGAATGCTAATTAGCTTGATACATATGGCCCAAAGTGCTTTGTTCTTTCTCAGATCCATTTCACAGTGGAACAAATGAAGGAAAGGAGAGGCAAGAAAGGGTAGGAGCTCTCTTGAAATCACGCAAGGGAGGGAGGGGCGAGACATAGACAGAAAGAGAGGGAGAAATAAAGAGTGAGAGAGATGGCGGAGGGCAGCTGCCAGTGGCAGACAGGAGAAGTGGACGCTGTCCTTACCTTCTCTGGGCAGGAATGAAAAGAGACAGTTTTTCCTTCGCTGCCTGTCCCAGAATGGACGAGCCTTATCTGTAGGCCTTGGCTATTTCTGCCGACCTGGGCCACTTTTTTTTTTTTTTTTTTTTTTTTAAAGTAGGAGAACGGATATTAAATTAAAAAATAGGGGCATGTTTGCCCTGCCGTTCCCGCTCACTGTGATTACTGCTGGAATGAGGTGGGTAAAGTGGTGCGTCCCCAAAGTACTTGGATGATGAAAAATGCCCATTGTCATAAAGACATTAAAAGCTCCGACAATGCCGACAAACATCAACAGAATAAGGAGAAACGAAAATGCTAGGGAAGTGGTAGGTTGCCAGTCAAAGAGCTTGGAAGGCAACCAGCGCTTGCTGCATGAGTTGTAAAGGAGGGCCTAGGCCAATAATGTATTCCCAATCCCCAAACCTTGCTTGTTCTTCAGATCTTCTTGCTGCCCTTGGGGCTTGTTCTTCCAGCCTGCAGATAGGGTAGCACTGAGGTGGGGCAGGGTCAGACAGACAACAATCCACAGTATAGTGCAGGCATCTGTGGCGGCGAGGTGAGTTGTTGCTGGAGGGGTGCAGCCGAACAAAAGGCAGAGGGCGGGTGGCCTCTGTGACTGGGGGCAGGTCCCAGGACAAGTGCAGGGCCATTCTAGGTAGCCCTTTCATGCTCTAATGACCCTGAAAATTACAGAAGGTAGGGGTGGATAGTCTTTAGTTCCCTCGTCTTCCTCACCCTTGTCTCCCGTGTCCCCCCACTCCAAAATGTGTGTGGGGCAGGGTATATCCCCCATGCCCCCCACTCTTCCTATGCCCATGCTTGACAACAGAATGACTACCAATATTTTAAGCCTTTAAGGACATTTTTCAGCATGTTGATTGCAGACAATAGTCTTCCGCTGTATGCAAGGTTTGTAGGGTCCTGCGAGGAGACAACCACCTCATCCTTCTGCTGAAGTAACCTCAAACTTGCGAAAGATACCAAGAGGTTTTTCCCAAACTAAGAATTTGTATGATGTGCTTTCTGGTCTTTCTTTGTATTATAACCAGCCCGGATTACCAACTAGGCGCTGGTACGTGGGCCCCTCTCTTTTTAGGCCCCCCGTGGCAATAGATCAAAATAATATAAATTTGATATTGAAAGAAAAATTACGACCAAGCTTTTTTAAATATTGTTTCCAAAAGATAGAAATGAATGAAGTCAAAGAAACGAAAACTTTGTTTAGGGCTGTATATAGAAAATACTGTATTAATGTAATGTATCCATAAACATCTTATTTATTTATAAAGTTTTATATGGCGCTAGCTAGACCCGACGGGTATCGGAGCGCTTTACGTACACAAAGGAAAAGAAGAAGTTGCACTAAATCGTATGACTTGAGGAAGCATAAAATATATAAACAAAGACATCACATTTAAATATACATTGAAGGAGTGAAAAACGCAGGCCCTTACTGCCCATTTCGAACTGCTGGCCAATCCGGATTATGAGTGTTTTTTGTTGCGTCAGGCCCGGCAGCTACCTGATGAGTCGGTGGATACCTTCTATGCGCGTCTGCGTGTGTTGGCCAGCACCTGTACATTGCCCGATGCTGCGGAAAAGATTAGGGCCCAGTTTATACAGGGCTGTTTCTCTAGCAAGTTACGTGAGGCTATTTTACAGGTGCCAGGTATATTGATGGCTGACATGTTGACCCGTGGTAGGTCTAAGGAACTTTCAAAGGTACAAGCAGCCCACATGGAGGCGGCACTCCAGCAGGTGGTGAAGATGGTATGGGTTAATGCTGTTTCGGCCAGGGTCTCTGACAGGAAGAAGCTCCGGACTCCGGGGAGAGTGGATCGGCCTGGCATTGTTATGGTTGTGGGGGTCCTTTTCCACATAAAGGGACGTGTCCTGCCGTTGGTAAGAGGAGTTCCAATTGCAGCAGACTCAACCATTTTGCAAAGATGTGTCACTCCGCCCCTGCAAGAGGGTCTGTCCCTGTATCGTTTGATCAGGTGTACGTTGCTGCTCAGTTGCCGGCGGATGGAGAAATGGATGATGATGATGTAGAGGGGGCGATACATGTCATCCATAATTTGCAACCTGGGGCCCATGTACGTAAGGGTTTCCCTAAATATCATGTGGTGGACGGTCATCCGGTGCCTGCTTTGATTGATACCTGTGCTTCGATTAATGTGATGGCCGAATCGATGTTATTGACATTGCCGATTTCTCCCAGTTTGAGTTCGACCACTACAAGGTTCTTTGCCTATGGGTCCTCTGATCCCCTTCCTCTGGCAGGTGTCTTTACTGCTGAGGTGGCACATGGCTCACATGCGATAAGGACACGCATATATTTCACAATAGGGGGGTCAAGGGATGTTGCTGAGCTGTCGGACAGTTGGTCGCTTTTGCTTTGAGTGTGCATCAATGGAATATGGAGGAGTTGTTGGCCCAGTTTTCACCTTTGTTTGATGGGATCCGCTGTTTGAAGGGGCGTATGATCAAGTGTCATATCGATGATTCCGTCCTACCAGTGGCTTTGCATCATAGGAGGGTGTTCCATCTTCGGCTGAAGGTGAAAGCAGAATTGGTGAAACTGGAGATGGCGGACATCATAGAATGAGTGGATGGTCCAAATACCTGGGTGTCCCCTATTGTGGTGGCCCGAAACCCAAACAGCCTGGCGAGGTCCGCATTTGTGTGGATATGCTGTTACCTAATCTTGCGATCAAGCGTGAACAGCACCTCATCCCTAGCGTGAATTATATCGTGGTGGAGGTTAGTGGGTCACGTTGGTTTTCCAAAATGGACCTTCGTGCTGGATACCATCAACTGATGCTTGACCCCGCTTCCCATGCAATCACCACGTTTTCTACACATATGGGTTTGCGGAGGTACAAACGTTTGAGTTTTGGGGTCTCCAGTGCTGCAGAAGTGTTTCAGGACACGATCCGGGGGGTTCTTTCCTGACTGGATGGTGTGATTAATGTCAGTGACAACATTTTGGTGCATGCTCCTACTTTGGATGACTATTTCTGTCATCTCAGAGGTGAGTTTCAGCGTTTGTTGGATAATGGACTTACGCTTCGTAAGGAAAAATGCGAATTCCTGAGGACTGACATCTCATTTTTTGGGTATCGTTTCTCGCAGGATGGTGTCACCGGACCCAGTGAAGGTGCGTGATACTTAAACCGCTCATGCTCCCACTAATGTATCCAGTATGCGGAGTTCCATGGGGATGGTGAACTATTGTAGCCGTTTTGTCTGCAATCTGACTGATCTTATAGCTCCTTTGCGAGAACTCACTAAGTCTAATGTTGCATGGGACTGGGGTCCGGAGCAGGAGTGTGCTTTACGGGCTGACACCACTCTGGTGTATTTCGATCCTGCACTGGACTCTGAGTTGTCGTGGATGCTAGTCCCGTTGGCTTGGGGGCTGTACTATCTCAGCGGCAGATCAGTGGAGAGTGGGCCCCAGTGGCGTATGCCAGTTGTGCGCTGACTGCGACTGAACAATGGTATTCTCATATTGAGAAGGAGGCGATTACTATTGATTGGGGGTGTCGTCATTTTCATTTGTATTTATATGGCCAATCGTTTGTTGTCCATACGGATCATAAACCACTTATTCCGTTGTTCATGGGCACTTCCTCCAAGCCTCCCCCACGGATTGAGAAGTGGATCCTGCAGTTGTAGGATTATTGTTTTACAGTCGTGTTTCGTCCTGGGACTCTGAACCCTGCTGACTATCTTTCCCGGCATTTCCTGCCTGGTGAGGAGTCGGATACTGAGGATATTGAGGAATACGTGCATCTGGTGGTGGAGCGGTCCAGGCCTCTTCCTATTTCCTTGGAAGAGACTCTGGCGTCTACGCATCGGGATGGGTGTCTCCAGCTTTGTATTTCTGCAGCGGGTACTGGGAAATGGAACATGCTGGTGGATTCTGCCAAATGTCGTACTGAGGAGGCGAGGTCGACCTTGGCATCCCTTTATAATGTACAGGATAAACTGGGTCTGTCCCCTGAGGGGTGTTTGATGAGGGGTTCCCGACTGGTGATTCCCGCTTGTCTCCAACAATGGGTGGTGGATCTGGCCGATTTGGCTCAACAAGGGGTTGTGAAAACTAAGTCCAGGTTGAGGTGCAAGGTATTGTTTCCTAACCTGGATGCCTTAGTGGAGGATACTGTGTTGTGTTGTGCACTCTGTCAGGCTGCCGGGGTTGGTGATTCTCCAGCTCCTATACTCGCGGAAGACATTGCTTCCTTTCCCTGGCAGCGAGCAAGTGCTGATTTTGGGAGTCTGCTGGATGGACGCCACATGTTGGTGGTTATTGACGATTTTTCTAAATATCCTGTGGTTGAGTTGCTGGACACTACCACAGCTTGTCGCACTATTCCTCTGTTCGAGAAGATCATGGCAACTCATGGTTTGTTCACTGAGCTCCGTACTGACAAAGGTTCTCCATTTTTGAGTCAAGATTTTTTCATCCTACTTACAGTCCAGGGGTGTTTGTCACAGGAGAGTCACCCCCTTATGGCCTCAGGCCAACGGGGAGGCTGAGCGTTTTATGCGTACCCTTAATAGAGCCATTTGTATTGCTGTGGCTGACTGCCAGGATTTGGACTGTGCTTTGTATGCTTTCTTGAGGGAATACCGGATGACTCCTCATTCCACTACCAAAGTCAGTCCAATCGTTTTGTGTATGAATAGGCCTATGGGTAATTTTATCCCTCAGATGGAGGCAGTGTCTGTCAAAAATGCCTTGGTGGCAGATGAGCTACGGAAACGGAAGTTGAAGAATGAGAAGGTTTGTCAGGCGGGGGCACAAACCAGTCCTTTTACAGTGGGGGACGTTGTGATGGTGCGGAATCTGTATCCGGAAGGGAAGTTTAGTCTGCCGTTTGAATCTGAACCAGTTCAGTCTGTGCATGGGACAAAGATCACTGCAGCGATTCAGCATTTCTCAGAATGTGTCTTTCTTTAAAACTTACCGGGCTCCCGATGGTGCTTGGATGGAGGACAGGATGGTACCGGGCCAGCGTGTTCTGGTTTCTGATGAAGAGTCCACAGATGGTGTGGATCTGGATGGTGGGCACACATCTTCTGCTCAGGTCCTGGATGGAGGTGGCCTCCCTGGTGGGGGTCCTATGGTGCCCGGACGGTGTGGTGTCCCTTCCTCTGTAATACCTCATCTTGTGGCACCGGTGATTCACTGCCTCGGCCTGATGAGTCTCAGGGGGCTGAGTCTGATGGTTCCCAGCGAAGAGGTGTCAAGAGATATCCGCTTCGGCCATGCCCTGCTAGGTCTTCGAGACTATGTAACCTTTTAAGGTGGACTCCGGACTCAGTTTTTTTGTTTCTTTTTTGGGGTTTGTGTTCTGGTGGTTTTTTTTTGTTTGGTTTGTTTATTTTATGTTTTCTTTTGGGTTGTGGAGGGGTGTGATGTGCTCGCGGCCTGAATAAAAGATGCCTGGTGTGACCAGGACGTTGAACAAACTACTTTCGGTGTCCTGGCATTTCTTTGCAGAACACAACAAACATGACCCGAAAGAAATGCGAATAGAACCATTTTTTATAATTAAATTGAGTGTTTTTCCCACGTAGAAATGTGTATCTGAGCTCGGAAATGCCTAAAAGAATTTCCAAACAGACATGTGGAACTTGGTAATTACTCACTAAAAGCAGTTTAAAAATGTAAGCAAATTGTGTGGATTTTTTTTATACATTAAGCTTGCTGTTAATGGTTGTTACCTGCTGGTGTCCCTAATTCAGTTTCAAAGCAAGAAAGTGCTTCACATTTGCTGTTTGTCAAGCCATAGATTAGAGACTAAAACATACTCCCTCATGGGCCATTCTCAACAAACAAAGGGGTTGCTGCCAGGGGAATTGAGTTTTACAAACCTCGTAATGCCAGTCACTCGCATGCAGGGCTTTTTTTTTTTTTTTTAACAATCTTTTTTCATTTCCACAGTTACAGTACAGGTTTAAAAGAAGAACATGATATCGTTTTAATCATAGCGTAAGCATATACATATGTGATATGATGGCAGTGTTCAAGAAAAAGAAATGCCATTACGTATCTGCAATAATACAAACATGGCCTTACTTGTACTAGTATTCAGCTGAGCAGTCGTCTGTTGAACGGATCCTTCCCTTATGCCACGTTTTGTCGCAATAATTCTATTACCCGAGCAAATAAATGAACAGTAACATCTGTTTTAATAACTCCCCACCCACCACCCATGTTGACGGGCCCTTACATTCCCACATCATTTCCAGTCCAATAAACAGTTGCCCAGTATCCAGAGTAAGCACATCCATTAGGTACGAACCGGAATTAAAGAAGGTAAGTACACCTGTGCAAACATCAATCAGAAGGCAGATAGTCACTGAGTTATAGCATCTATAATTTCTGAGTATCAAATGCTTTAAAAGTTTCCAACAGTTGGTCCCAGCCCGTTGCAATAGGTTCCTTCCTTGGGCCCCTTTTCTCCTCCCTGCGGATTGCTACACTCTCTGCCAAACCCCAACGCTCCACCTCATCCTTCCAGCTGAGTACTGTAGGAGACCTTGGAGATTTCCACCTCTGTGTAATACCACGCTTAGCAAGTATTAAAGCCAAGTCTGCAAACCTGGTTTGTACTTTTAAGTTCTTTACGTGTTTTGTATAGACCTAATATACTTGTTTCTACCTTATGCCATCCCATGTTTCCCACTATGCCCCGTAAAATAGTGATTATTGCCCCCCTCACCTCCGCCCAATATGCTTTCAAGGTAGGACAGTCCCCAAGCATATGTAATGTGGTACACAAACAAGGATGCGTAGACCAGGTGTAGTAGTAGATCCCTCTTTATTAGCAGGTAGTAAGGTGGCAGGTTACAGGATAGGAAGTTACAAGAAGAAACCCCACCAGGAGAGAACTACCAGCTCCTCAGCCTCAGATGACCAACTGACCATCTCAACACAGGGAGGCACACTAACATTCCATGATGTCACAGGACATTCTGATAAAGTGGTAGAGAGGGAAAATACATAGAACCATTTACCACACGTCCTCTTCCGTTAACAAATAACAGCAAGTAAGAAGTCAAGACTGAGCAGAAGGATTCAGAGGAGACTGTAGACACAAGAGCTAGTCAAAGAGACAAATTGAAAAGCAAGGGACTCAAGCTTGAAAGCAGAAACAAAGGACAATAAAAAGAGGCATGTAGAAAGATAAACATAAGATGCACAAATGGTCATGATTAGACAAAACACAAGAATGCAAATTACATAACATGCCCATCCACCCTCCTTAATAAAACAAGGTAGCGATCCTGGCAAATCAAGCAGGGTGTAACAACTGAATGACAAAATGAGTGCAGATGGAAATAAGCACAATAAGATGAACTAGCAACCTACACAGAAAAAGGAATGCCTTGCAAAAGAGACTAGTGCATGACGTGCAGTAGCAACCTCCCCTTAAAGGGTACACATAGAAAGGCAACCTTTAAACTGTGGAAGAAAACAACTCCCCAGGAAAGGGTACACCAGAGAAAACTAACGCCCCTGGAACAAAATACACAGTATCCACACACACACACAAGCAAAAGTGGCGGAACTACACCAAGAGGTAGCGCTGACAACGCACCCCGACTACCCACATAGTGTGATGCAACTTAGACCAACACACACAACCTCCCCTAACAAAAGGGTACACCATTGAACAATGTAGGAATTGTTCAAGATAACATCACTAAATGGCGGCGCTGACAACGCACACCACCTTCCCCAGAAAAGGGTACACAAAGAAAACTAATCTTTGAAACTTTGGAGCAAAATAGTTACATGCAGACAACCTCCCCTAATAAAAGGGTACACCACGTTAAAAATGCGCAACGTAACTTCTCTAAAGGGTAACAACAAGACCCTAGGAAACAAAATGTAGGCACTGACTGGCACCACAACCCCACAACTTCCTCTAAGTAATGGTACACCATAAGTACTAACCCTAAGTACATGAATGGGGAATTAATAAGACACAAACACCCTAACTGCACAAGCAGAGTGAAACACAGGATACCCACCCTGTGAGACCAAAACTACAACATCCCCTATATAAAGATATACAGGGTACCCTATAAGGTACAACATCACCCTAGTTTCAAGATATGGCATTGACTGGCCACACACCCACACCTAAATAAGGGTATACCGTAGGGCAAGACGTTGCCTTAGGAATTTCGGGTACAGCAAAAGACAACCACTGACCAAAAATACACAAAAGGAAACAAGGCCCCAAAAATGGATGGAACAACCCATTAAGCACAACCCACACACAGCAGCGCACATTGTACATCGAGATACCAAACTGGAACATAAGTATAAAAAAAAAAAAAATGAGTATAGCTCCGGTGAGCGATTTCTCACCCGAGGACTTCTTGGCTGGAATTGTCCAAAAGTTCCGATGAGTGACTGCACAACAGGAAACGTGGAGTGATATGCAGGCAAGTCCAGGATACTAATGACGTTTTTAATAACATGCACACGAGCAGCGTGTAAATCTCACTGAAGGAAAAAAATCGTGTGTTATTGTTCCTCAGCTGACTATAACAATTCCAAAAAACAGATGCGCCGTGTAAACTTGAGACCACAACAGAGGATCGGCATTGAATTTCCACAGAAGACCTGTTACTATGGTAACGAAAAATGGCTTCCTTCGTGACGTGTGCACAACAAAGAAGAGAGATTGGTAGGAGTCACGTAACCAAGCGTGTGACCTCATCCGGAAAGGAGGAGACGAGTAGAACACCAGATTGGAGGCTTAAAGAGGCGTCATCGATTCTCTCCACCAACTCCCTTGGACATTCCAAAACGTCATCAGAAAGGCAGAGGAGAGCAGGGAGTGCAGAGCGGATGAGGAGAAAAATGCTGTTGGTGCTGAAAGAACGGACTTGACACCAAACAGGTAAACCACAGACAACTTGGTGCACTTTAAGCTTGAAACTAACAAACCAAGAAGGTAGCGTACAAGCAGCAAAGTAAACTACGTGACCCTTCGCTCACAATAACAGATGCTGAAGAGTTGAAGCACACAACTCCTGCACAGTCACTTTAAGATAATAAGAAATAAATGTCTCACCAGATTGAAATCAGTTTCTTAGCGTCATCAAAGATGAGGAGAACAAACGTTTGGCAGAGAAATAACAGCCTCAAATTCGTAATGTGCTGGCATGTTTGAAAGAAGGCAGTTAAACTGTCATAACTGCGTGAGCCATATTGAACACCAAAGTAGAGATGAAAAAAAAACCCATCAAAACCCAGGTTAAACACGTTTTTCATGTCAGGTCCGATACTACGGATAGTGGTGGCTGAAGTGAAGGGTAGTGCCAGCGCTGGGCAGCTGTGATAGGACACTCACTGATGTGGACAGTTGAGAAAAACTGCTAGCGCTGGGCGAACTGTCACGGTGCAAAAGCCATAGAGACACAGTAGGGTGATCAGGCCAGCTGAATCTCACACGCTTTTGTGGCTGGAGAAATTAAATTTCCAGATGACAGCAAGGTCGCAGTGGACTCCTTCACTTATCAAACGCCCAGGGTGCAGACTGTCCAGGGTGAAGAGGACACTGGTGGGGTTTGCTGGGCGTTTCTCAGATTAATAAAGGAAATGAACTTCTGTTTTAGTTTTGACTGGGTCTCAAAACAGTCCTTGGTTTCCTTAGTGCTCAGTTACAGTCCTCTTTATGTGCAGCACAGGTTAGTCCAATTCGCCAAAATGTGGTACACAAACAAGGATGCGTAGACCAGGTGTAGTAGTAGATCCCTCTTTATTAGCAAGTAGTAAGGTGGCAGTTTACAGGATAGGAAGTTACAAGGAGAAAACCCACCAGGAGAGAACTACCAGCTCCTCAGCCTCAGATGACCAACTGACCATCTCAACACAGGGAGGCACACTAACATTCCATGATGTCACAGGACATTCTGATAAAGTGGTAGAGAGGGAAAATACATAGAACCATTTACCACATGTAACAAATCTGCGTCCTTCTCAGGGCATCTAGGACAATGTGGTAGGAGGGTAGGGAAAATGGCATGTAGTCAATGGGGGGTTCAGGTATGCGCGCATGCAGTGTTGACGAATACAAGGACCTGCATTGCTGGGGCTCAAGGGAACACTTCTTAGCCTCAGGCTAAGTGTAACAAAGTCTCCTTTCTAATCAGCATTGGCATAGCCAATCGGTCTTGCCTTTGAAATCTTATAAGTGTTTAGCCATGCAGCACATTATCTTGGGTGCTGTGCCACCTGGAGTTGAAGAGCTATACAATTGCTTGACACTATACCCTTTATTAACAGTAGCCATCTGCATCTGGTCTGAATTACCAATGAATTTTGAGCCAGGTAGTACTTGTAGCATCATCAGACAATCGACCTAGGAAGTGGCAATCATATAATCCCAAGACCACCACTATCAGTAAATGGCAAACAAAACATCCACTATAATGTGGTACTGGACCAGTTTTGTTGAACTGGAAACCAAGCTTCAGGAAAAGTGAAAGGCACGTGCTCAGGCAGTGTATGTCGCCCACTGACAATAAGGACCAATAGTATATCATTAAGATACTCTATTAAGCGCCAAGTGACTCCATAGAACAGTAATTCTTAGAGAGAATACAAGAGTAAAGCTGGACACCATAAAAGAAAACTCTATGGGTTTCCATTATCGTCTGGCAATACTTGTGTAGCTGGGTACCTTTTGTATCTTTTCTGCATAGTGACATGTCTGTTATGGCTTTGAGTATGACCTGTAAAGCCAGCACACCCTTGTGTTCTCTTGTCCCTGAGGAAGCCCTGGGTGTGGGTAAGACCGTTTGAGTTTCCTGCAGTGGAAGATTCCTGTTACGTGATTCGAGAAGGAAAGCTGCGCCTCCGCAGATCTTAGGGTCTCCTGGGAATGCCGCTGTAGGTAGGGCTTTAAGTGGGCCGGTTCTTAAAAGCAGTTGCCAAGACAGGTCCCTATCAGGCTCTCTATTTTTACCCTCAGGGTGGTGAGGGTGAGGGGGGGGGGACTTAACTCTGCAATAGTAAGTAGCACCGGTCACTGCTCTTGATGTAACTTCAGAGACTCGATTTTTCAGTTGTATACAGCGCAAACTTGGAGTGCTTTACATGAGCACCAGTTACATTACACAAGCACATATTCATTTTTTTGAATCACCGGATGCTGAGCCGAAGTCTGGTTCAAACCTGCTTTCTTAGCTCGAAAGTCGGCAGCTCTAGCCTTACACCACATCCTTGCTCACAAAAACTGCAACATTTTCAGTATTCTATACAACAAAAATATAGTTGGTTATTGTTTATCTTATGCAATTTGCAACCATTGACAAAGCCAATAGTCCTGGCGTGTTGTAGGTGTGATATCATTTGTATCATATAATTGGAGGCAATGACAGAAGAAGCACAAAACCAGTGGGGCAGCACACTATGCTAAGTACAGAGGTTTAGCTTAAGTTTTTTAAGCCATGCCCATAATTACATCGGTCATGCTTCTATGAATGAGAGACGCCCCCATTTTTTTCATCCCACTTAAAGCCCTGACTGTAGGGTATCAGTGTTTGGATTGTGGTTGTTACAGAGCGCCTGCTTGATGGGCAGTCTTGCATCTGCTGCTCTCTTCTCAGGAGGACTTCCTGGACCTCTTTGGTGGGCTGGCATGGCTGCAGCTTAAGTTCTTCACAGAGCAAGATCTGTGGGTGCAAAATGGGTTCGCCCTTCAGAAAATGTAAGGTTGGACTGTCCCTCCCTCCCTCCCTCACATCTACCCACTTGGAAGCAGATTTCCCAGCCCGTAGGTGCTGGATTCCAGTTCCATGGTCACCTCTCCTTGTTGAATAATCCATCCTGCAGCTGAGCCTCCTCCGTTTATAACAAACAAACTGTTAATCTGCTTGCAGCTTGAAGTGTAAGCAGCGGGAGCATAGGTGAAGTTTTATTTGTTGGGTTAGATTGGAGGAAGCTAGGATAGGTGGGAGGAGTTGTGGGGCGTGGGAAGCACAAGGAGATTTAGTAAACTGAAAGCAGAGTTGTGCGCCAGCGAGAAGAGGGCTAAAGAAAAAGTAGTTCTCTCAAGCAAAACATATAGTGTCTAATGAAAGGATCCATGTAGAAGGGCCAGTAGCCAGGGCGGGACCAATACAATCACAAGGTGGGACAAATGTACACTATTTACAAATGAGAGCAATGCAATTTATAAAGGCAGATGAAGAAACCAATAAAAGCGGTGGGCATTGTTCAATCTCCACAGAAGGAATACAGCAAGTCTCACAGAGCAGCGCATGCATGCTGACTTTAGGCTTCACCTAAAAATAGTGTGGGGAATCCGGC
The DNA here is from genome assembly GCF_964261635.1 of Lissotriton helveticus. NCBI lineage: Eukaryota > Metazoa > Chordata > Amphibia > Caudata > Salamandridae > Lissotriton > Lissotriton helveticus. Next base: position 534,758,049 of record NC_136069.1, on the reverse strand, counting down.
TACCCATGTCTACTCCAGACTTGTGCCCGGACTCCAGGGATTTGCTTTTTGTAAATTTACATTGATTTATTTACTTCTGGTTTGATATACACTCCTGAGTGTAAAGCAGTTCATTTTATCAATCAGTTAATTTTATTTCTTGATTTGTTTTGTCGTGTATTTCTATAGGTTCTGAATCGATCCCCCTATTCCTGACCCTATTCTGGTTAAACTTACTAGCTAGTTAACTAACAGTCAGCCCATGAGGCAAGAAATCCCCCATGATGCAGATACCGTTATCTGACGCAGTCACACTACGGCACAGGAACGTGTTATCTGATTAGGTCATAACGCTTGAGATCTAATTAGACAAGCGACATTCCTCCAGCCCCTGATAAGGCATACGACGTTCTCATAACAAATCAAACCTATGACAACCTGGATAATCCGTGCGGCCATTGTTTTGATTTCACAGAGAACTTTAGTAAAGAATGTGCTAACGAGCAAGTCGTATGACATCTTTATTGACGTACCTATGTCCATCCTTACGTCAATCCCGGCACCTTTAAGGTATAAATATTGCCGACCTTGCCCTATGCAAAACACACGCGTGGTGACAAGACGGAGCAGCCATACTTGCCGAAGCAGAGAGCCGAAGCAGACCCCGCAGGCAGCAGCCCCGCCTTCCTGACGCGCTGAGAGACGCGCTGCTATCTCAAGCCGAGAGACCCAGCACCGGCGCTTCTGGGCAGCCCTCGCAGGCAGCCTGGAATATCGAGAGCAGAGAAAGAGATACCATTCCTCATTCATCCTAAATTCCAGGTACAGAACTGAATAACCCCTCCTAGAGAATTCTTTAGTTATTCACTTGGCAAAAACAAACTTAACTTAAACTGTAACTTTCTATTCCCGCCCACGTATTAGACTTAGGTCAGGTACACGGGGTAGGCGTATTTAGAAACACCAGTTGAGTACGTTTAGTCAAATGTATATGTGTATGTAAATATATTTTAATCATTTCAAACATCATATGGCTCAGAAACCATATCAATGTTTTTACAGTATTATTTTATACTATTGCTTCTAATGTATGCACTTTACTTAACTATAAGTATCGCAATAATATCGATCCATTTCTCTTGTACGAGAAAAGAGACTGATCAATAAATAACATCTTTTATTGAACACGCCCGTCTCTTCCTTTTCTCTACATTCTGATGAGACTAAGAATGCACGTACTGACTGAGTAAAATAATTGCCTTGTGCTCACACGACTCTTGAGATTGACTCTTGATTAGGGGAGAGCAAAGTTGTCATGTTCTATGGTTGTCAGAAACTAAATCCCTTCTTGTCTAATCAGGGAGGTTAATCCTTCCTTGAACATTCGAGAAAGTTTCTAGCGAACTCTGAGCTTAGCTGGCAAACCCAAAAATTAAGTCTAGTATCGACAGTAGTAGACCTAGTTAACGTCTGGCCTAGGCCTTTACTGCTGTAGGTACTATTCCAATGCGCAGAGCCTATTGGGAAAATAGGAGCTACACTACATGGCGCCCAACGCGTTTGGAAAGGGCGATAAAACTAACGTAAGACATTTAGAGTAGCTCAGTCGTGCTTTCTCACTCAGACCCCTTTTTCCAAATACTCCAAAGACGTCTGGAGTGGGTGAAAGGTTATTATATCCTCCAAAACCTCGCAGGAGGGAACTCCTATGTATGGTTTTTGGTCTAGTCAACGTTGAAGGATAAAACAGTTCCAGAATATTGTGCATCTAATCTCTGTTTCCATAAAAAACCTGATCTGCAAATAAAAATAATACCATCCTGTCAGTAAAATGGGAGACAGTGATGGAGAAAGAGAGGCAATTAGATTAGCTACTGAAATAGCAGATGCTGATGCTACCATGCAAGCAGCAGACGCGGATATAATACTCATTCCTGTCACCAAAAGAAGATCTATAACCTTAAAACTTATAGAAAATGGACTGACACCTAGAGGTGGCACAGTCATATTCGTAATCGAGGCACACGAATATCGGCAGACAGGGGTATACTATACATGGATACATTTTCCAGCAGCAAATGCTGTAACAAAGTACTTCCACTATTACAAAGTAGAGGAACCTCCTAATGAGTACACTCCTTTCGAGGAGGTGGAAGTACCACTCAAATTCCAAGAGCATTTGCTCTTATTTGATGGCGCCCTAAAACATAATAATCACATTACAAGGCTCGGTCCTTTAGGAAGACCAGGAGCAACGTGGCCGGTCTTAGCCGGATACACACCACATCCAGACATCGAAAGAATGCCTGCAGCAGAGCTGTTAATACAGCTAAAACAACTACTAAAAATTCACAGACAATTAGTTCAGTATGTAATGCGGACTTCAACAATTCAGCCAGCGATTAAACTTCCACAGCTGACCCCTCACCAGGGGAACACAAATAAAATTACACCACAGAACATCCAATCCTGCCTAGGTAAAGTTCCAGCTAAACGGGAACAGATACCATTCTGGTTGGCACAGAAAATTACCCAAATAGAGGCGGTGTTTCCTGACACCACCCCGCTGGAAAAACACAGGATTCTGACTATATGTCTCCCAATGGGAATCGCACCACACATTGAGGACTGTGACACTTGGGGTACAGTCTTTGCTTCCATCTATACAAAAACACACGGTGTTCCATCCATTTCGGTAATACCAGATGTGCTTAAACAAATTCAAGATGAATACGGTCCAGAACCTGCTTTAACTCTTGGTATGAAATTACTGAAAGACTTCAAGCAGGTCTCGGCTATATTACTAGCCAACATAAAAGGTGAAGCAGCAAACGTGGCGATCCGCCAGAGGTTAAAAGAGACAGATATAGCAGACCAACCAGCTGAAATTGCCAGAATCATAGAAAAATCCTATGAAGAACTAGGCAGAGATAGTCTAGGTGGAATACCAGTAAAACCGCAACTGACTACAAGTCCAGAAAAAATGTTTTTTAATAATAATAATAATAATAATTCACCAAAAAAGAACTGGGATGGGAACAAACAATCCAATCCCAAAGAAAAGAAATTCCAGTCCAGAGGAAGGTCTCCTAGGCGAAGAGAGAAATCTCCAAACCCGAGACAAAGGTCACCTCAGAGTGACCCCTCTGGGAATAGATATAACCTTAGAAATAGGGATAATATTAAAAAACCTGATAGATATCAAGACATTGATACACGTCCCTCTCAATCTTTTCAGAATTCCTCGCAGAAATCGGAAAGAAGAGGACGATCAGAAGAGCACGCCAAGTCCAAAGACAAGGAACCTGCTCAACTGAAAAAGAAATCACAATTTCCAAAAAAGAAGGTAGCCAGTATCAAGGTAGTTAACAATGCCGAGAATACTGAGGACACAACTGAAAAACGGAGAATGGGCTCAGACAATGCTAGACAGCGCAGCAGAGGTGAGCATAGCTCGCAAAGTCCTTATGGATCATCTGGAGACAGTGGACACGAATGAATACCTTCAAGTGGAAACTGCAGATACCAGAGTTAGCAAGCCCCACAAAATATACGAGATAACATTACGTATAGAGGGAGATAAGACTAGGAAAATAAGGGGACTATTTTGGGATAACCTATCCAAAGGCTATGACATACTTCTAGCTGAAAAAGACTGGCCACCAGAGTTTGTCAGGGAGTGCCCTCATGGCGAAGAAGTAATTATGCCTGCCTTCTCGAATCAAATACCGATTCATAAAAAATACACACTTGCTAGAAAGTGGGCAGTGGCCTTAGCACCTGCTTTATATAAAAATCATGTAGGATGGGATGAGGATTCTCCTCCTCACAAAATCCAGTTAAAATCACAACCAACTGCACAAAGGCAGTACCCAATTAAGCAAGAAGCTAAAAAACAAGTAAATGAAATACTAGATCAGCTAGAATACCAGGGGGTGATTGAAACTTGCACCTCACAAATGAACAATCCTTTGTTTCCGGTCTCCAAACCAGACAATTCGTACCGTCTAGTTTTGGATTACCGACACCTTAACACATGTTGCAAAACTTTTGCAGTGCAAAACTCACACAGTGCTGCACTAATGAATAACATAGTGCGCAAAAAATACAAAACAACCTTGGACATCTCCAACGGATTCTTTTGTCAAAACATAGCACCAGAGAGCAGATATTTAACTGCATTCTCAGTAAATGGCACTCAAAAACAATTCTGTCGGTTAGCCCAGGGGTACAAGAACAGCCCGGGGGTATTCTCAGCGAGAGTAACAGAATTACTACAACTATATGATAATGAAGCATTATCTTATGTCGATGACATTTACTTAACAGATGATGACTTGGATACTCACTTGAAAAGAGTGAACACCATAATACTTGGTTTCGCTGCAGAGGGTTACAAATTCAACTTCAAAAAGTCCAGAATTGCCCATCTGACGGTCCTATTCTTAGGATATGAGTTATCAAGTGAAGGCAAAAGCCTGGCAGACAATTTCCTAGAGAAATGTGCCGTAATCCAAGCTCCTAAAACACTAAAAAACCTACAGTCAATTCTAGGCTTCCTAAATTTCGGAAGAACATATATTGCAAATTACGCAGAAAGGGTCAAACCCCTTTATGATCTAATTAAACCAGACTTTAAAAGATCCAGTTGGACTCAAGCACACACAGAAATTTTGAGATCCTTCCAAACAGACATGCTAATTAAAACAAAATTAGAAACCCGTGATAATACACGCAACCTTGTGATCCGAGTCATCCCAGGGAGATGCGGATTCACATACCTGACTTCTAATGAAGGAGATAAGGTACCAATTGCATTCAAATCACATTTGTACACAAAAGCTGAACAGAGATTCAACAACAAAGGAAAAATTGTTCAAGCAGTTCAAACCGCAATAGCTAGAGAAAAAGACATAGCTGACGGTAGACATATCACAGTCAGAACAGCAGAATCAGCCTTTGAGGCATTAACAACACCGTGTAATTTACCAACAACAACATTGGATCCAGAATGGTTACAATGGGTAAATTCAATCACAACGGACAAAGTATATTACTTCTTTGATCCAGAACTAGAAGAATTAAAAAATCAAAAATATGAAAAAACGTATCCTCTGCCAATCGACATTCTGCCTCTACGACACTACGCCTGTGTAATCTATACAGACGGACATGCTCAACCCTCCGTTTGGGGAGAACATGCATACAATCCCACATGTGAGATTACAAAAGAAGTGTGGCACGGAGGTAAACTAAGACCTCTATTAACAAAATCACACTCAGTAGAAACTAATTCAGAACTACAAACTGAAATATTAGCTTTGAAAATGGCGCTAGATAATGCGGATCGCGAATTCCCGACACTTATAGTGTCAGATTCATATTTCTGCGTCAAAGCATATAACAAGGATTTGCAGACCTGGATTCAGAACGATTACAAAGATGACACGGATGCACCAATAAAGCAGAGACTGCTCTGGGAACAGGTAGCTCTTTTGAAAAAAGAACTACCAAAGACTCACGTGACACACTCACTGAGTCACCAGCGTGATGGCGTTCACGTTGTAGGGAATTCATTGGCTGAAACAGCCGCAGCGGCAGCCAGTAAACCGGCTCCCGTAGATCGGAAAAAGCGTACATTAAAATACATTGACGGCGAAACATTGCTGGCAGTAAAAACGTCATCAAAAGGCGACTGCTCGGCGTTACCGATCAACTATCCACTCAATTACACATACATCATAGATGCAAACTCCATTCCTTTTGCTCGAATCCCTGGAGTGGGGGATAGAGTGATTCCAAACATGGACAGGAGAAACTTGTTAATCGCAGACGCACACATGGGCGAGGGTCTCAGACACCTTAAATTAAAAGATTCTCTGGAAGAATTACAATCACGGTACTGGTGGCCAGGCATGAGCCTGCACTACACCAGGTTTGTAAAAAACTGCCCAAACTGCAACAGAGATCGCAGTGGGGAGAGAAGCAGTTTAATACCTCGTCGTATCAAGGCAGATAATATTACCAGTAATAAGAATGGTTTGCGATTAACATATACAGGCTAGTTCCCACTTATAATGTAGATCCACAGCACTCGGCTGACGTCCGGACTGTTATACAAGATTTGCGAGTCTAAATGGCATATACGCTAAGAGCATGCTACGTTCGACCAATTTTTTCTTTTTCTCAGGCAATCCAGCCTGGGGGAGGGAAAGAATGGCCAAATGAGCACAGCCCAGCGGGAATCTTCTCACTTCCTTCCTGAGGGTATGGGATGGTGTAAAGAAAAAACCAAGACAGAAAGCAATCTATAATAGAAAGGATATTAGGTTCGCGAGCTGGGTGGGTCAAACATCTAATAAGTGTCCAACGTAGTCTAAATAACTTGCCAAGGAATTCTCTGAAGGGATTCAGTCCGTACGAATTATTATTCGGAACTAGGATGTTGATCTCTGACCTTGATAGTCAGACTTCAGTGGTGAAAGAAAAAAGCTTTGATGTCAAAGACCGTTTGGCTATTTTGCAGGACTTAAACAAAACAAGAAAAGACCTGAGCAACATACAGTTGAAAGAACAGCCAACAACCACTGAAGAATCACCACCTGTCCCAGCAAGACCTGTCTGGATTCCAAAAGTCGGGGATCTAGTCAGGGAGAAGATCGCGGTAAAGAAGGAATTTGGGCCTTCTTACAGAAAAGCAGTTCCTGTATTGTCTGTCAACGGGACAAGATCAGTTGTACTACCGCCACTTGCTGGAAAAAAGGAGAACCGAGTTGTATCCATCGACCTGGTAAAACCACAACATGTGGCCGATAACCAACGGTAGGCCAAGTGGACTCCCAATAAGTAGCAGAACACCAAGGTTTGCTACCAGTACAGAGGTCCTAACAAAGAGGCTCATCACATTCGAAACGCCTACAGAAGAACAACAAGGACTATGCAACAATGCAATAGAACTAAGACCTCTGAAAACCCAAATAAAGACATTTAGCAGAGACACACCAATCTACAATGAAGTACCAAGTGAAAATGCAAGAAACAAAAATCCTGAACCAATTGGAACAATTGACAGAACTGCATCTGGTTACTTCATCAACTTCGATGATTCCTCCGACGGTTTCAGCGAACAAAAGACACAGCCATCATCAAAATCCTTTAAAGACAAAGCGAAGGAACTTTTGAAACAACTAAAAGAAACATATCTGATTTCTCCATGGATTGAATTTTGGGTGGGTTTTGGTGCATTTATCCTCATACTTTGGCTCATCATGGTATTTACCTTGGGACGCTTCATTGAGGGAAAATATGCTAAAATGGACACAGCAAGTCAGAACATCAACTTGGTCCTCAAACCACACACATCTTCACACGTCGAGAAACGAGAACTTTCTTCAGAACTTTCTTCAGCCAACTTCACAGCAATTCCAATACCTGGTGGGGTAGCCTGGGACAACACTGACTATGAAATTTATGGTCCGGTCGAGATCCTGAAATATCCACACCAAATTAAGATCTCTTTGAGTGACTTTGCAAAACCAAACTCATTTGCTGATGATTGGGACTTTGAAAGTATTAACAATATGATGTCTGACTTAGTAATGTCTGCTAAATTTACAAAACATGATTATTTGCAGGGTTCTACAAATTATGACAGCATGTACTGCTATAACCATTATGGTAACCATTTCGTGCATAAATCTGCACAACCTAGAAATGTTTTAAGTTATAATCAATGGGAACATTGTGCTACACCTCCAAAAGGGAGCTCTAGAACCGTTTATGACAAATATTCATATTTTTCAGGTTTTAACATAACTAATGCTGAAACATTTTATTACAAATTGTCAAACAAGACAGGGATGAAAACCATGATAACCAACACAAAATTGATATATTCAGATTCTTTCTTTGAAAAAATGAATACCTTTGGATTTGATTATTGGGACAAAAATGTTGATTTGAAAAGTGTTTGGGGTACAAAAGAATGGCAAGTACAGGGTTTAGAAGCTTTGTTTAGAGCCTGCATGATCCCAGAACAAATGATATTTTTAAATGACACCGTTCAACAAACCACCTGTCTTGGCCTAGCGAAAATCAAAGATTTAAATAACCTGTCTATTCCAAAGCCAACAATGTTTAGCAATAACTCTGATATAGACATAAACCATATACTTAACCAAAACAGAACACATCCTGATTGGAAACAATGGTTGATCTGGCCCACAGATACAAATAACTGTCAAGATAGATTCCTGAATAAAACACAGGGTTTCAAAATGAACAGGCCAGACCCTAGATATCCCCAAAGACATCACCCAGGGATAATAACAACCTACAGTGTGGGCAAATTATGCCTTCAATGGCTACAAACTTCCACACTGCCTGAAATTAAGCAACACCTAACTTTACTTACTGATGGTGCTGACTTGCGTGATTTCATACTGGGACCACGCAAACAGCGTCAGAAGCGTTTCATAGCAGCCTCTGTATATGCAGCATACAATGAGGCCTGGAAGGTTACTCAAATTGAGACAGCAGAAAGAATACGGGAAATTGACCGTATTAATTTGGAAAAATCACTTTCTGTAGTGGACAATGGGTTAATGACTCTGTCCTCCAGAATTTTTTCATTGGACAGCATTGTGTCTTCAGCAATCGATATATTATCGCAAGACTTACTGTTATTACAACATGGTCAGTCACAATTGCGTTCTATTGTACAGCTTGGCTGGACGTTACAAAATCTGCGTTCAGGCTACGTGCCTTGGCGTTTAATCAACACTACGTCACTATTCCAAATCTTTAACCTTACTGATAGACAAATCGGTATGGCGCAGAAGGGTGCTGATTATACAATCTTGAGCATTGAAAAACTAGAAAGATTACCAATGACAATGTCAGAACGACCTGTCAGTGAATGGATAATCCACGGAATCATAAATATTCCAATCTCAACCTTCAGGTTTCAATACTGCCAAAAATATATACAGGCTGGCATGTACGAGAAATTGGGAAAGGGGTACCTTAAAACAACTTGGAACCTGCCCTATTCACATGCATGTGTCAGTAACAAAGGACAGAAAGTGTTTCTTAGTGGCAACAATTGTGCTATGTCACTAAGCGGCACGCTTCTGTGTAACGGTATTAGTTTGCACGGAGCCTGTGAAGGGAATTCATACAACCTTTCATGTCACCAGCAAGGCGCACCTGCAACTGAAATAGAACCATTCTTTCAAAGACTCTATAATGGGAGTTACATTCTTATTGTAGACCGCAGATGCTGTAGTCTTATGCCCGGGACTCCTTATCTCGTCACTACGACGGCGAAGGTCAAGTGCTGTGGACGTTCTTTGTTCCCCAGCTCCTTTCCAGACAGGGAGGCAAGGGCATGGCCCGGTCTGAAAATTACTTCTATTCGAATAGACACTTTAAGCAGAATGAAAACAGTGCTTCTTCAGACGCCTACAAGGCTCACGTCATCTAAAGAAACGTATGATCTACAAGTCGCAAGGACGACTGCAGAGATACATACATTATTATCAACCAATTCCCCCGTACATTTCGCGGAAATCCTGAGCGAAATCTTGAATATTTCTGATACCACTGGGGTCTCAAAGGTATTTAAGACAGTATTTTCGATGGCATTAACACCATTCAAAGCCATACTGGGTATCTTTCCAGATTTCGTCCATTCGATTTTTGGCGGACTTCCCCTGATCCTAGGACTAATTGCAGGAATCCTATTCCTGGTCCTTTATTTTTCGTTATGGCAACCCATGTCACAGAACAAAATCTCACGACAATGGAAGAGACGATCCTAGCCATTGGATACCGGGACCGGATATCAAAAATCCTGGGACTCTCCCGGCTTAGAGACCTAAACATGACTTGGTTTCTATCATTTCGACCAATGTGGCAAAGGTGTGTTTTACCTGTACTAAGGTGTCTGCTATGCGGAGAAGAATGCGTGTTAAACACCTGTCTGACGCTACAATCGGATGCGCCGGTGGATGCAGATACACTGTTGGTTCCTACCAAGGTTCACGCACTGTGCTGCCCTCAAAGGCTGCCAATTCTGATGACGGCATTCCTGGAATCTTCACCACTGCGATTGAAGAGTAGTGAAGTTCAAGATGAAAGCAGCATCGAACAGGTACGACCTTCTGTCAGCAATGCAAATCAGAATGTCAATGGAGACAATCATGCGCACGAATGCATGGTTACCCCTATTTCCGACTTAGAGGAACTTTCCCATGAAGCTGTTGACAGTTTTTTCGAAAGCCTGAATGATATGATGTTCTCTCCGGAACAGAAATAGAGACTTTTGAGTAAACTCGCACACTGCGTTCCCTGAATTCGGCCTTCAACTTTAAAAATAAAGTCACATGAACAATTACAATCCAGTTCACGGACAGCAACTTTTTTCAGCAAGCCCCTAAAATATTTTTATATATATTTTTTCCCGGGACACTGATCTTCTGCTTAAAGTAAGAAACTATTCCTAGAGAACTAAGATTTCTATTTTTTTTAGATACTTTATAGACTTTATATAGACTTTAGCTGCCCACTGGTATGTTCACAATATATTTTATGTGATGAAATGGTTTCGACTTTTTTTCTGTATAGCCATATTAAGAGCCATTTCATGTGTATTTCTCATATACCAACAAGCAATAATGCATAACAATGCGTGTTTACTTTTGCATTTAATTCATAGCTTAAGTGCATACAATATATATGACTGCAATTTTCCAGTATATTTGAAAATTTCAAAATGCATTTATGTATTTTGGGGTGGTAAGGTATACACTATACTCTATAGTATGTTGTACTATGTTATACTATGCATAGATTAGTAGATATGACCATAGTTAGCGTGGAGTGGGTGTCGTGTATTTCTATAGGTTCTGAATCGATCCCCCTATTCCTGACCCTATTCTGGTTAAACTTACTAGCTAGTTAACTAACAGTCAGCCCATGAGGCAAGAAATCCCCCATGATGCAGATACCGTTATCTGACGCAGTCACACTACGGCACAGGAACGTGTTATCTGATTAGGTCATAACGCTTGAGATCTAATTAGACAAGCGACATTCCTCCAGCCCCTGATAAGGCATACGACGTTCTCATAACAAATCAAACCTATGACAACCTGGATAATCCGTGCGGCCATTGTTTTGATTTCACAGAGAACTTTAGTAAAGAATGTGCTAACGAGCAAGTCGTATGACATCTTTATTGACGTACCTATGTCCATCCTTACGTCAATCCCGGCACCTTTAAGGTATAAATATTGCCGACCTTGCCCTATGCAAAACACACGCGTGGTGACAAGACGGAGCAGCCATACTTGCCGAAGCAGAGAGCCGAAGCAGACCCCGCAGGCAGCAGCCCCGCCTTCCTGACGCGCTGAGAGACGCGCTGCTATCTCAAGCCGAGAGACCCAGCACCGGCGCTTCTGGGCAGCCCTCGCAGGCAGCCTGGAATATCGAGAGCAGAGAAAGAGATACCATTCCTCATTCATCCTAAATTCCAGGTACAGAACTGAATAACCCCTCCTAGAGAATTCTTTAGGTATTCACTTGGCAAAAACAAACTTAACTTAAACTGTAACTTTCTATTCCCGCCCACGTATTAGACTTAGGTCAGGTACACGGGGTAGGCGTATTTAGAAACACCAGTTGAGTACGTTTAGTCAAATGTATATGTGTATGTAAATATATTTTAATCATTTCAAACATCATATGGCTCAGAAACCAGGTGATTTGCCGGCGACCTCGTTGGCGGCAGCACGCTTCTCCGTGGATGCGCCGCGCTTCGGCGATGTGACGGCAGCACCGGCTATCTTCTTCGCCGATGCGACAAAAGCTACTGCGGCGGCGACACGCTTCTTGTCGTCGCGTGGCGCTCCCAGTGACAAACAGTCTCTCAGAAAGCCCAGCACGACAGCAGGCACTTCAGTTCCCAGCAAGGGAATTCAGGGGGAGCTGGTTGGTCAAGTCTTGTATCCCTGAGACTTCAGGCAGGATGCAAGCTCAAGTTCAAGCCCTTGGAGATTCTTCTTTCAAGTTGATGAAAAGCACACTCTGTCCTCATCTCCTTTTTTTGGCATTGAAGCAAACACTGCTGGCCAACCCCCAAACACGCAGCACAGGGGTAGTCTCCTCCTTCAGCTTCCTGGTTCTTCTCCTCAGCAAAGGTTCGTCTTGATTCCCAGAAGTGATCTAAAGTTCTGGAGACTGGGTCCCCTCTTTTATACACCAAAATCCTTTGTCTCTGAAGTCAGAGAGTGTCTGTGCCTAGTACAAACCAGTTCTATGCAGTCCTGGAGCACTTTGTTTACAGGACTCCTTCTCTTCCTTTGAAAGTGTAGGCCAGGGCATCTGACGCACCACAGGAGGTGGAGCCAGCATTGTGGAAGGCAGGCACATCCCTATTCAGGCCCCAGGTGCTCCTCTCCCACCACTCTACATGCAGATGGGTCTATTCAGCCCTGTGCTGACTCACCCTCTCTCCTGGAATCCCACAGCCCCATGTCACTCACAAACCAGACAAGGAATGCACAACCTAGCAGAGGCAGGCTTAGACAGTTGGGCAAGAAAATAACTACTTTCTAAAAGTGGTTTTTTCACACACAGAATGTTAAAAACAACTTCACTAAAAGATATATTTTATCACTCTGAGTTCAGGCATACTAAACTCTAATTTCTACCTATTTCCTGAGTCATTTAGGATTATAAGATATTATAATCATACTGCATATTCTGGCCTATGAGGAACAGGTAGCCTTGCAATAGTGAAACACAAAAATAGCTGTAATTCACTATCGGGACATGCCACACACATTAGGGCATGTCCTACCTTTGACCTACAATGCATCCTGCCCTTGGGCCTACCTTAGGGGTGACTAATATGTAGAAAAGGGAAGGTGTAGGGACTTGCAAGTGGGTGCACTTGCCAATTCAACATGGCAGTACCAGACTGCACACAGGCTCTGCAATGGCAGACCTGAGACCCACTTTACAAGCTGCTCCGGTGGATGGCATAATCAGTGCTGCAAGCCCACCAGCAGCATTTGATTTACAAGCCCTGGGCACATGCAGTGCACGGTACTAGGATCTGACAAGTAAACCAAACAAGCCAATCATGGAGTCACTAATCCATACATCAATTTACCATAGGGCGCATTGCACTGGGGCACTGAATAGCAGTGGCACAGTGCCCAAAAGCATCAAAAACCAGCACAAACATAAGAGGCAACAGCAAAAAATGGAAGGGAGACCCACACCAATGGTGCCTGGTTTAACAATCTGGTACACTGTAGTAGCAGAGGAGTTCCCAAAGGATCTCTTTGTCCCTGCTGTTAAATGTCTTCTCATAGTCGATTAAGCTGATGTGGACGGGGGAGTTCCATTCCATCGACTTCTCAATGATAATGTGCTGTGTTGCAATTACGTCTGTGCTTCTACCTTTGCGGTAGCCATTTAGCTGGTTAGCAAATGACTGTTGACTTGTTCATTCATTCATTTATGGAGGACTCTGTTGAACACTTTGCCTGGGGTTGATAGAAGAATTATCCCTCTGTAGTTTGCACAGTTACCCAGGTCACCTTTCTTGGGGATCTTGATGAGATATCTCTCCTTCCAGTCTGATGGCACCTTGTCCTGTTCCCAGATCCTTCCAGCCATGGGGTAGAGCATGCTTACTGATGTTTCAGTGTCTGCCTTCAGTGCTTCCACAGGAATGTTGTCAGATTCTGCTGCCTTCCCATTTCTCAGATGTTTGATGATTTTCCGTATTTCTTCCTTGGTTGGGCTGCTGCAGTCAATTGGCAAGTACTTGTCAAATAGCTGTATGTTTGCTGGAGACTGCAGCATGAGATGGTTCAGCAGTTCTTTACAGTGTTCCACCCATCTTCATTGTTGTCCTTCCTTAACCATGATTACCTTCCCATCTTTTGTTTTTAACTGGTCTTTCTGACTAGGTGTATCTGCCAGAGAGTTTTCTCTTTATGTCTTATAGTTCTTTCAAGTTTCCATGGCTTGCTGCTTCCTGAGCTTCTGTGGCAAGACCATAGATGAATCTTCGCTTGTCTTCTCTTAGCTTCCTTTTTGTTTCTGGTGTACTCTCCTTGAGCATTTGCTTTTTCTGCTCTTGTTTGCTGGTGTTCACTGCAGCTTTCCTCCTCTCTTGGATATTGCAGAGAGTCTTGGTGGAGATCCATTCTTTATCCTGGTTTTTATTGGGACCCATTACGTCCTGGCAGGTTGATTTTATTGTTTCCTTGATCTTCTCTCACTGACTTCATACTGGGTCTCTGTCGTCCTCTAGTTCTTGTAGGACTCTACATTGAGGGTAACTTAGTATTTACTCTTTTTTTTATGTGCATCTTTAAGGACAGTGGAGTTATGTCGCTGGCATTAGTTCTATCCATGCTTTCTCTAGCCTTAGCCTGGTCACGAGAAGGTTGCCTGACACCGTGTCTGCTTCTCTCCATACACTCTCATCCTGCAGGGACCTCCAGAACGTCTTGGCAAGGCAAACATGGTCCATCTGATTATCTGTTGAACAGTCTGCTGGTGACACCCACGCTGCCTTGTGTATTTTTTTTTTTGTGTCGGAATACCTGCCAACTGTCAAGAGACTGTTCAGGGCACAGAGGTTTGTGAGCCTTTCACCATTCTTGTTTATGTTGCCAAGGCCATGGTTGCCCATGACTTCTTCGTACCCTGTGTTGTCACTTTTAATCTTGGCATTGTGGTCCCCTGTCATTATGGTGCTGTCTCTTTCAAGGCATTTATCCAGAATGGACTGGAGTCTGTTGCAAAACTGTTCTTTTTTTCCTCTTCGCTGTAATTTGTAGGTGTATAGCACTGGATACAATTCATGTTGATACTTTTTTTCTTTCTTGTGGAGGGTCGCTGTGATGACCATGGCTTCCCGTCCAAACAGAACTCTGTTGGCTGCTGGTGTTCGCATCAGTGCTACTCCTAGAGTGTGTAGGGTGTCCTCTTTCTTGTGTCCAGAATACAGCAGCATTCCTCCTGAAGCTAGTCTTTTGTGTCCAAACTGTATCCATCTGATCTTGCTGATACCAAGCAGGGAAATGTTGCATTTTTTTTCATTTCCACTGCCACTTGGGTTCTCTTGCCTGTCTGTTACATGATCTGCACGTTCCATGTCCTGAAGGTGAAGGTCTTTGTATAAAGCAGGTGGATCAACTTTGTTGTTTCCAGCGATATCTTGATATCACCACAATGTGTCATAGGTCTCAGTGAAGGAGATTCCTTTCTCCGCAAGGCCGGAATGTCTTTTGGTTCCGTTGCTGTAGTTAGGATTTTTTACATGGTGTAGTAGCTATCCCCACACACAACCCTCCTCCTTTCGCAGGTGGCTTGGGACCGGCCATGGCAGAGTTTTTACGTAAACCTTTATTTTTGTGTAAAAAATCTGTTAAAACTATCAAAGGAGGAAAGTAGTGGCATAAACTTCTTAAGAATTAAAAAAAAATCTAATGAAATATTAGAAACCATTACAGTAAAATAAAAAAAGTCTTACTTATATCAAGGAGTAAAAGTAACTGGTGCTGGTGTAAGAGTCAATAGCCTATAGAAGGTTGCAGAAAGTAATATTTCAAATGTTTTTGGTTTTTTTATTCGATGAAATGACAAAATAAAGAATGGGAGCAGGAAAATAAGACCAAGAGTCTTGATCTACAGGTTATAATTATTTCTGAAAATCCGCTTTTCAAGATTTAGGATATGTTGACTGTGGAATGAAGATGTAGCAGTTTTGAAAATACTTTCATTGGGAAAGTATGTTGATAAGACACCTTACATTAAATTGTTTATAATTCATCGAATGAGGAATTTTGATAATCAGTCAAAGAATGATTGTGGGTCAAGTGTGTTAAGGGCATGCTTGGACAGGTAAACTAAATGGCACACTAAAGTATGATATATGGTAATCCTTGGGATCCAATTAATTTATGACTGAGTGGGTGCACATGACAGTAGATCTTCGAATGTGCTTTCAACATGATTTTGAAAGTTAGGATATTGCATGGCTCTTATGTTATCAAGTAGTACGTTATGTTGAAAAGACCGTAGGAAATTGAAGTATCTAACCATTTTTATGACATATGTGCTTTAACAGATCATGTCTTTTTGTTCCCAGTGTAGCAGATTATTTTTCAGGGAAGGGGATAAGGCTTGTTGTGTCCTGCTAAAAGCTGTGATCAGTTTGTGTTTCTGGACGTTAGGTGTGCACCTGACACAGGTGGTGAAAAATGGGTACACACTTTGGAAGACTAATCAAAGTATGTCTTTAAAAGTTAACCCTGTCTTAAGGTGCAACAGAGAACTGTGGTAGGCCAACTATCAGGCTATTTTAACTCCTTTTGTAGTGGCTTGGAAGAATGGAATGTTAGGATGTTAGGAAAGTGTAGAGCCAGAACAAGAGAGGCTCTGTTACGGAGTCTGAGGGAACTCCACCAGGCAGCAGAGTTTGTGACGATTTCATTGAGATTCACACAATTATGAAAGATCTGTAGGAAAGGCGAGATGAGATCCATCTGTGCTGACCGCTGTTGATGCCAATTGCAGAAGATACTATTTAATATGCCCGCTTGCTGTAGACCTAAAACTAGGGTGGGATTATGCAGCCTGTATTAATTATGTAGGATTTGCTATAGATTAAGCTTGAAGGAGCGGGGATAACATAAAACTATATAGAAGGCAGCCTCATGCATTTCAAATCAAATTCTCTTCAATGCAGATCTTGTATCTCAGCCCCTGCACATAGCTTCTCAGTGTTCCTTTTATTATTCAGCATTCCTTCTCTTGATTTTGATGGTATTTGCAGCCTTATTTTACTAGCAAGAGCAGCTCAGAGAGCATTAGATGAGACGTCGCAAATAATTTGAAAATGAAAAAGGCCGCTTTTGAATGAGCAAGTCTGGACACTAAAGCACCAAACATTGAAGATGGTGGTCGCATTCTGAGTGCTCAGGACCCTTCCATCATCCGCTACCATCCATGAGCCGTCAGGAACCTTTTCACCCCTCACAGAGAAGATGCAGTTCCTCCAGACCGGTCTGGTGTGCTTCTGATTGCCGGAGAGCCCCAAGGCCCTGTCCGCCATCCGCTCTGTGTTGAAAGCGCTTTCCATGGCGTCCGGTGCGAGAGGCAGGCTGGCTGCTGCACCATTGAGTCCCGGTGAGTACTGTGCTATGTTGTGACTGGGACCGCACTCTGGGAATCCCTGTCTTTGCCCAGGTGAGAAGTCACTCCTTGCCTCCCCGTGCCCAGCTGCAGGCTCCTCCTGGGACTTCCATTAGCCGCTAAGAAGGCTCCTAAAGCCTGTCTGGCCCATGTCGTACTTCACTGCACTAGCTGACCTCCCTCTAGATCATCCTTGTGCCTGCCTGTAAAAGACGAATGCACTGGGGCATGCTGCCTGCAGTGCGGGTGTGAGGCCTCACTGCCTCCTTCACAAGCATGCTCTAGCCAAGCCTTGTAGACCCTGTGGCCACCGTGTGACCTAGTCACCATCACCATCACCATCACCCGTGCGGCCTAGCGGATGTCACCTTGCCTGTCCATGGTGGGAGCTGCTGACCCTGTCACAACAAGCGACGACTCGGAGCCTGGCTGTGCGGCTCGGAGGACACTGGAATGGTGCCCGCCTCATTGGGATGTTCAGATCGGCAATGGCCTCTTCCCCTGTAAGCCTCATAATCACAAGGCACATGTAAATATAAGCAAGGGGACTTCTCTTCATGACTAAGGGGGTCCTTAGTGGCTCCTACCTCAACTGAGCTAGCTGTGTGGGTCTGGAAAGCTCGAGACTGGTGACCCTGGCATTGGTGACCATCCTCCCCATAGCTGCTGGTGCCCTTGTGGTGACCTGGCCTGTCGTCTGTTGCCACACTATTATTCCCTACCTACAGCATCATTTTAAATGTATTGGCTGCCACTGCTGCTTCTGTGCTGACCTGCCCCGTCCATCCACTGCCGACGGATGTTACTGTGTGGGTTGCCTGCTCGAGCTGGGTCTTAGATCCTCGAGTTCCAGGATCGGCCCCTGCCATTCATTTCTCTGCAGGCGCGGGGCCCAGATCCACATCACATGGGATATTGAGCCTGCTAAGTGGGCAATCTTAGGGCGCCTTCTGCATCAATGTACCACAGACTGGTGTCCACTAGTGACCCAATACAAGCCCTGCAAGTCCCTTGGAGGGATACTTTGCAACTAAGTATACAGCCTCTATCTCAACGCAACACCTGGCTTTGAGGGTAGACTCGGCATAGTTCACGCTGCAAAGGTATTGGTGGCTTGCATCTGCCCCCAGGACCCAGCTGCTCGTGCTGTTTTGTCCTTGCGGTAAGTGGGCTGGGATCTCTTTGAAAGTCATTTGGGACACATAACCTCGTAATCACCATGGTTTAAAAACAAACTCAGCAGGCCCCCGGCCTCCCAAACTCCAATGAATAAATACAAAACGGGCCATGGGCAGGCCGGATGACCTGTCTTGGATAAACCACCGTCACCCGAGGGCAACCTGGCCACAATCCTTCAAGCTATCCACACCTCCCAAGCATCAGTGGAAACAAAGATTGGAGGTACGTGTCGGCATGACTCTTCTGCGTCAAGATCTCTGCAATGCCATAACTAGGATAACAGGGTCTGAAACCGACCTATCCACAGTGGAAGATAACACCATCCTGAAGTCACAGTTCTCACTAGTCCTCTCGCACACGGCAGAGCTCTATAGCTGTACAGAAGATGCTGAAAATTGTTCCCGGCGAAACAACCTGTGCTTTGTGTGCATACTGGAAGGTATGAAACCCCCAACAAGTTGCTGAATTTCTTGAAACCTGGATTTAATCTTGGATGCTGACAGATCAACTGTCTCCCTGGTTTTGCTATCCAAAGGGCACACAGGGCCTTGGCACCCAGGCCACCTCCGTGAGCAGGGCATATGACCATGATTGCCACATTCTCCTCTTTAAAGAAAGAGATGCCATCTTGCGAAAGGACTTCTCTCGCCAGACCTCAGATGTCATGACGCAAATGTGTTCATCTTTCCAGACTACACCAGAGAGGTACAGTAGCAATTCCAGTCATATGCGGCAGTCAAACAAAAACATCATGCACTTACCTCTCCTACAGGCCTATATTCCTGGCCCAGCTACGAATTGTCTTCGCGAATAAAACCCACTTCTTTGATAACCCAGAGGCGGCCTGGACATGGCTTACTGAAGAAAGGTCACTCCATTGGCTGAGTGTTACCTCGCCCCCAGAAACCAGACCCGCGGAGTCAACATGAGCAGAAACCGCTCCCAAACCAAAAAGAACTCCTACTCGCTCTTGTGAGGCGCAAAAAGAGCAAACTCGTTTTCTCTATTGCCTCGTGCACATACCGGGAGACTTCATGGATGACCTTGCTTGCAGAGATGGGCTCCCCCTGTCTCTTTTTTTTTTTCCACCTGCACTTTTCATACTCCAATATGGGGCCTACACGGATGCTGTCCTGGAATGTTAACATCTGCTAGACTGTGTGAAGTGTGCTGCCGTCCTGAGATATGCAAATCAATTCCTTCCCTCTGCCCTGATGCTGCATGAGATGTACCTGTTGGGGAACCACTTTGTTCCTTGCATGGCAGGGCTATGATGGGGTATTCTATTCAGGATACACGTGAGATTCTTGGGGTAGCAATCCTTCGTCACTCCTTCCCCATGACTGTCACCCAAGAAACAGAGATCCCCAGTGCCATTTCCTTGCCCCTACCCGGGGTGGTCGAGGGACGCACTATTAACCTTCTCTGTGCCTATGCATCTCCTGTAGTCCTAGATACTCACCTAGTAGACCTTGTCAAGGTACTATTGGCCCTTCATGAGGGGCTGACAGTGGTGGTGGGCAACTTTAAGGCAGTCTCAACCCCAGATGTAGACGCCACAGGTACTCCCTCAGCTTCCCTTTGTACTGGTGCCTGTCATCTCTGTTTGCTCTCTGTCTTTGTGACGTGTGGAACCCTCGCCAGTGTCGGTAAACACAGCTCCGCAGCATACCATACACATTCTCGCATAGATATTATCTACATGCCTGCACCAGACTGCTTTGCAGTGTCTCAGATCCTACACATCATGCTCCTCTTCTCTGGTTCCCCCCTGCGGATGGTGCTCGCCCCATGTGGCGTCTCAATGCCTGGTAACTTCAGGATGAAACTTACACACAGGCCTTAGAAGGTGACATCAAAACCTATTTCTAGACTCATGAGGGCACAGTCCGCTCAATCAGCACTTAATGGGCTGCCAGCAAAGCCACCATTAGAGATCATGCCAAAAGCCACATAATGGAGGTGCCTTACCACCTGAGATGGACACAGCCCCTAAAGTGGTCCTTCTGAAGGCATAGCCTCTGTCGCCCTCTTGTGCTGACTATCGCTTGATCTGTCATTAATGGAGAGGTGAAGATCTATGCTACACTTCTAGCTACCCATCTTTTTTATTTGGTGAAAATCTTTTTATTGAGACATCAAAAATAAGTAAGCATCGGGTGACAATTTAAACTTTTGCCGTTTTATCATTACTTTCCATACATGAAGAAAATATGATACAGAATAGTGATAATGGATCAAGGGGACTCGTGCACCTCTACATCGTCTTGGCGTATCGGAGGTACACAAATATCTCCATGGGACTGATTCCCATTCTCCCAAACATTCCCCCACTTTGCAGGACACCCCCTAGCCGCATATACTGAGCACTCTCTAAACATGCACCAATCCAAGTCCTCCACCCATTTCTACACCCGGGGTGCTTGACTTGCTCCCCACAGCTGTGCAATATTACGCTTCGCTACCATGCATGCCAGCGTCACCCACTGCTTTCTATACGTATTCAGATCTGTGGGTTCCCAAACATTCAGGATACACCTGCGGGCTTCTGGCCTTATCTCTACCCCCAGGACCTCCCACATCTTATCGTGGATCTTCTCCCAATATGTCTGCACTGCTGCACAGTGCCACAAGATATGTATAAACGTTCCAAGTTCCCCACATCCCCTCCTGCACCCCCCCCTCCGAACGACCCATCCGGATGAGTCGGCCCCGTAACATGTGACCTGTGTAAAATCTTTAATTGCACCAGCCTGAGCTGCATCTGTATCGCCATCACCCGTGGAGAGGAAACCGCCTCCCGCCAGTCCTCGTCATCAAATACCAGCCCATCCGCATTCCAGCGCGCTTTAATAAGTGCCATCGGGTCTTCCATGTTGTTTATGAGCTTCCTGTATATTAGAGAAATGGTCCTCTCAGGGAGGTGACCGTCCAATACCCGGTCTTCAAGGGAGGAGGCGTCAGGAAGCAGTGTATCTTTGGGAATGTGTGCGAGTAGTGCATGTCTAATCTGAAGGTAGCGGAAGTGTTCCCGGTCATGTAGGTGATATTGGTGCTAAAGAGATTGAAATGTATGGACCGTGCCCCCTCACCAGACGTCTTCAATCTGTGTGATCCCAATGAGGTTCCATTTATCGAAGCCGTTAGACTTCCATAGACTGCCCAGTTTCTCCGAGCTCCACAACGGGGTGGCGAGTGTAAGCCTCCCCTCCCATTTCAGATAACTGTTGGCTGCATGCCACACCTGAACAGCGTGCGCTTTGGGTCCTGCTAGGGGGAAGCGACCGGGCTTGGCATAGAGCGCTTTCGCAAAGTCGCCCCTTGGCACCTGCCAGCGGTCCATAGCGTATCCCGGGTTTCCGGGGGGGGGACCGTAGATGGCGGGATTTAACCGCTGCTAATAGTATTTACGTAGGTCCGGTAGTCCTATCCCTCCGTCGTACCAAGGAAGAGTGAGTTTAGTGAATGCGATAGGGGGCTTGCTGTCCCACGGAATCTGCCTCTGCAGGGACTCTTTAGCTTTAAAGTAGGAGGCTGGAACCGGGTCCATCGCATTTTGAAGTGTGTACAAAAACCGGGCAAGGGCCAACATTTTAAAAAGCACCGCTCTACCCAATAGGGAGAGCGGCAGCGCCTTCCAGCATGCCACATCTCCCCTGAGTCGAGTCAGTGGGGGCCCCAGATTGTTAGCAAATCGTAATTTCGGGTCAAGCGTAACATAGATGCCGAGGTATTTAAACCCCACCCATTCAATCCGAATCGGGCAATTATGTGGAACTACCGGCGGGGCCCACCTGAGTATAAAAAGAACTGACTTTGACCAATAAATTGCGAAGCCAGAGTATCTCCCAAAAATCGCCAGCACATCTAGGAAACATATCCGCGATCCCTTCGTATTAGTAAGATAAAGCAAGATATCGTCTGCATATAAAGAAATGTTGTCCTCCATGTCAAACGTCCAGCGCAGGCCACAAATCGACCGGTCCCCCCTAACCCAAGCCGCGAGAGGCTCCAGGGCCAAAGCTAAAAGGAGTGGGGACAGGGGACAACCCTGCCTCATACCCCTGCCGAGGGAAAAGTCAGAGGACTTTCGATTGTTCACGACAACTCTGGCCAGAGGGGCCGCGTATAGGAGATGCACCCAGGTAATAAACTCGGGACCAAAGCCCATCTTCCCCAATACCGCAAATAAATAATTCCATTCAACCCTATCACAAGCCATAGTGGCGTCCAAAGACACCAATACAGCCGGCTCCTGAATCGTGGGGGACCTGCCCAGCACCCCATGCAGTCGGCGCAATTTGAGGGCTGTATTTCGTCGTGGCATAAAACCGGACTGATCCCGAACAACTAGTGCTGGGTTTGCCCCCCTTTTGAATGACTAAAATTTTTGCCACCCGTTGATCGTACGGAAGCTGTCCCCTCTCCCTGCTCTCCCTGTACATAGAGCGGAGGAACAGAGCAAGACTTTTGCCGCTCAACTTATACAGTTCTATGGGAATGCCGTTCGGACCCGTGGCCTTCCCTAACTGTACCCCCCCTTATGGCCTGTGCCACTTCGTCGTCCGTTAGCGGCGAGTCCAGATATTTCCGCTTTTCTTCCGAGAGCTCGGGCAATTGGATTCTCTAATCATTTTCAGCCTCGGTATATCTCCCCGCGGAGGTATATACCTCACTATAGTACTCCGCAAAACTGCCTGCCACCGCCTGTCGGTCTGTAATTTTCGGGCGTCCTCCCTCAATAGCTCCAGTACCAGCCGCGATGCCCACTCACCCTTTTCAAGCCAAGCTATCAACTTCTCTCTCTGCCTTATCTCCGTGTTCATAGACCCTACTCAGTGTCTCCTCATTCTGCGCTTTAGCCTTGTCCCTGGCGAGGCCTCTTAACTCATCTTGCCTCAGCTTTAATTGGAGCAATCCCTCCGGCGTGGCTGCCCGAACTACCTCCCTTTCCAATCTCAACAATTCCTCTTCCGCCCTTTCCAAGTATGCCATTCGTTCCTTCTTCTTGATTATCAGGGATAAAGCCTCGCCCCGGACCACTGGTTTATATGCCTCCCACAGAGTCTGAGTTGAGTCCAACGTTTCATTGTTTTCCTTAAAGTACCGGTCTGTGACCTTAATCAATTCCTTCTTAGTGGCGGGGTCCTTCAGATGCCAAGCGCTAATGGGGGCAAACCTGCCTACATAAAAATAATCTATCTCCAACTGGAGCCAAACTGGCGCATGGTCCGAGATACCTCTCCCGAGGTGCCGCATGCCCCGGACAGTGTAAGCCTGAGCCGCAGGCACCAGCACGTAATCTATCCTTGACAGGCTACGATGTGCAGAGGAGACGTGTGTATAGTGCATCTTGCTCGGATTGCGCATCCTCCAACCATCCACTAGCCCCGTCGTTAAAAGGAAGTCAGGGAGCCACCGCTGTGCTGGCCGCAGCGCTCGATCAACCTCACCGTCCATTACTGCATTAAAGTCACCTTCCATCACTAAGAGGCCCAAGGGCAGAGTCAAGAAAACAGAGCCCAAATCATGGAATGTGTCAGATTGCAGGCCTGGCGGAACATAAACAGAAACAAAAGTGACCGTCCTCCCCTCCCACTGTCCTGATATTCCGATATACATGCCGCGCTTGTCAACCCAGGTAGCCTGGACAGTCAGGGGAAAGGAATTTTTAACCATGAAACCAAACCCCCCCTTGACCCTGAAGTGAATCCCGCATGCGCCACTAATTTATAGCCTCCTTTATGCAAGGCCATACAACGGTTCCCTTCTAAATGTGTCTCTTGTAGCAGCGCAATATCCGGGGACTGCCTTCAAATAAATTGACTGACCATCCCTCTCTTAATCTTGTCCCCCAAGCCGTTTACATTCCAGCTAAGCACACTTATCCCCGATGCTTGTCTATCGTTCGACATTGTGTAGGTATGGAAACCGTATACATCCTTGTCACCTGAGGCTAACAAAACCAAACAGAACACAAACAACTCCTTGAACATAAAGCTCGAAAAGGCTCCCAAACCCCACCCCCCACCCTGCACCCCTGCTCATGGCTTGCGCCCAACCCCAACTGGCAGTGTGCCTGTCGCCCCATAAACTAAACTACTGACTAAAAGTAGAAAAAGGAGGAGGGCAGGACACCGTCACCACCCCCCCCCCCACCCCTTTGAGGAACTACCCCGCTCTGTATCAATGTCCAACTATAGTCCTAGGTCCAAAATCAAAACCGAACATGTGGGCTGAACCCACTACCTGATGCTTTCGAACCGTCCCAGATAGCCTGCGGCCACCATCATTCCTCTTCCTGTGGTCCGCCACCTCCATCACGGTCGTGGCTCTCCAACTATTCCGAAGCCACCTCCGGGACGTCGAAGAACCAAACCCTCCCTTCAGCCTCCACCCTTACCGGGCCGGAAACATCATTGCGTAATTCAGTCCTGCATCTCTGAGCTTCTTCTTTACTTCGAGGAAACTTTGGTGCTGCTTCTGGACTGTCTGGGTAAAATCCGGGAAGAAAGAGAGCGTGGCGTTTTCATATCAAAGGGGACCTCCCGATCGGGAAGCCTGCAGGATAGCGTCTCTGTCCCTAAAGTTTAACACCCTCTCAATCATTGTTGGGGGGGCGGGCTTGGGTCTCCCCCCCGCCCCCCCTCCCCCAGCACTGTGTGCTCGTTCTATCGTGAAGATGTTGCCTAGCCCCTTGGGCTTTAGATGATTAAGGATGATATCCTCGACGAATAGGTCTGGGGCCGGGCCTTCGGCCTTCTCGGGAACTCCAATAATGCAGACATTGTTGCGTCGAGTCCTCCCTTCATACTCATCCAGCTTTCGGTTGGTCAGGGCACCGAAGGTCTTGAACTTCCTGCTGCAGCTGTGCAACGTCATCCGTTAGGCTGGCGGTCTTGATATCCCAAGACTTAACTTTCTCGCTCGCCTTAGTGAGGTCATTAGAATTAATGGGGTAACCCAGTAACCCTCAGAACCTGGGTAATTCAATTGGACAAAAACAGTGGTTCTGTTGAGAATTACATATACATTGAGAACATACGAGTAAATCCTGAAAACGACCTATCCTCTGAATGATATGTCTGGAAAATAAATTTCAAAGGAAAAACACTGAAAAAACACACCTGACCACAATTGACTTTTTTAGACCAATCTTTTGTATTTTGCCTTTCAAATGATTTGGTACTCAAGTTTGTTAAGGAAGCTGTCCAAACCAAAAAAAAATACATCAACACGGTGTACAAATGAAAAGGTAAAGTCGTGACTTAGTGCTACACAAAAATTCAAAATAGAAGACATATACATAAACACATATATACACTCTATTTCATCATAGGTGTCCACATTTTAGTTAGTTGTTTCAAACATATATTATTTCTCTAATTCGGTTGAAACTCCGTGTGGACCTATACATAGACAGAACGTCGACGTTTCGACCCTTGAATGGATGCACTGGCTTGGTGCACCTAAAGGCAGGTCTTCCTCAGGACTGCAAAAGGATTGGACAGCCTTGTTCAAATTGAATTTATCAACAAGGTATGGGTTTGCGGGTGAGGATGTCGTCCTACACACTCCTCTGGGGCGTGATGTCCTCTGTTCTGGTTATTCTGTCTTCCACACCAGCCGGTGTGAAGCTCTGTAATGTTCAGTGCTGCCTTGGCGATCACTGCGATAGCATGGGAAGGGACAATCAAGTAGTGTCCCCAGTCGGTTCCAACTCCAATGCAGGCAAGCGGACAGGCTCAGTCTCAAAACTTCCGCCCTCCAAAGGGCCAGTCAGACCTCAAAGCCCGAGTCCTCGATCTCAGGGGAAGCACCGGGCCAGTGAGGCTCCATCCCGCCTATCTCGAACCGCTGCGTCCTGGGCCACCCCAGGCGAGCCGGCCCCCACTGCCACCAAAGGATGATTGTTCTGGCCGGCTTTGGCGCTCCCAGTCTCATCCGCTGCGCCACCCACCCTCTGCTCACCTTGATCTCTGCCCTCTCTGTAGTCAATATCATCAGTGTCCAGCCAGTCCAGCGTGAAAGGCTGATGTGGGTCTCACTCCCGGGGGCCCCGGCCTCCAGCTGCCATCATTTAGTCAGGGGGAGCCTTGTAGGCGACAGTTCTCCATCTGGGACCAGGCGCCTCACAGTGCCACCTCCTTCTGTGCTGTACACCGGGCGCCCCTTCAATCGGTCGTGGGAGGGGGAGTCACAATCCCGAAGGATACTCTGCCAGGATATCAAAGAAATAAAAAATGTGTGCCTGTAGATGTACTTGGGCACCGGGGGTGTCTTCCTGTGCGCTGCTCTTAACCGGCAGTCGCGCTCCCCGGGTCACCACTTCTCCTCCTCGCGCAAGTCCCGGGTCGGGAGGACCCTCCGCAGCTTTCTCCTCTGCAGCCTCGTCACCGCTCACACGGAGCCGGACTGGTGAGGGGGGGGCGGGGGCTCCACACCACACCTCGTCTCCGCCACTCTCCGCTAGACACCGGCGGCAGTAGATCCGCTCCGGGGCCTGACCGACGACTTCCGGTCTGTGGCCCTGGTGTTGTTAAATTTGCAGCCGGTTCCCTCATCGACTTTAGTCTCCGGCTCGAGCCAGCGCACAGGCCTCACAGGGCGCGCCGTCTATCTCCGTCCCCCGATGTCGCAGCGGGGTCGGAGCAGCCAGAACGGGCACCGCTCGCCTTTCTCCAATTAGCGGTGGGGGTCAGCAATCAGAATTTACTGCAGGATATTTAGGGCTGGGGTACGGATCTGGAGGAGCGGAGGCTTCACGTGGTCACTTTGACTGGCGCGTAGCTTCTCCTCCTCTAGCTACCCATCTTAAACAGGTCCTTCAGACTCGTGTACACCCTAATCAGTGCTACTTTATGCCAGCCACAAGCATGCAGCACTGTCTCTACTATGTCTCCATGTTGTTCTATCTCAATCATCGTCTTCCACCCCACCTGGCATAGCTCCTTATCGACTTTGAGAAGTCCTTTGACACAGTGTACTGGGCTTACCTGGAACACATGTTGGTAAGAACTGGCTTTGGCCCCCGCTTCGGCACAGCACGGTCCAGATCAACGGTGTGCTCTCCATCTTCCCAATTAAGCTGGGAACCCCGCAAGACTGCCCCGTCTCCACTCCTTTTTGCTCTGGCGATTGAGCCACTCGTGTACCTCATCCAAGATAATGCTCAGGTACAGGGATGGCGATGGGATGGTGGACACGAAGACAGAATCGAACTTTACGCAGACTATATCATCCTCTTTCTAGCAGACTGTGCGGCGAGTGGCCTACAATACCTTCAGCTTTTTGGAGACATTTCGGGTCTCTGGCCCGAACTCAAAGCTGTATAAACTTGCAGAATAAAATCCTGTGGGCTGCCTCGGCCTCTGATATCTGGGAATATGGGTGGTGCTCCACCCTGAACTCACCTGGTCTCTTAACCTCGGTCCTGTGGTGAGGAAAGGTAAAGAAGACCTACAAAAATGGCACTCCCCTCTGTCAAATGTGATGGGTTTGATCACCCTATACAAAATTATGGTGCTGCCAAGATTCTTTTGTTTTCCGGAACCACCTGATACTCTTGCCCGTCAATGGTTTTACGATATGGATAGATTGGCATTGTCGTTCCTCTGGCGTAATTCTAGGCATCGCCTAGCCCTCTCTCACTGCCAACGCTCTCCGTACTATGGAGGTCTAGGGATGACCAACCTTTATACTATCTTGCCTCCCACTTTCTGGTTATCCATGACTGATTTAGTAGGGGTAGGTCTGACCCTGCCTACCGGCTGCATCTGATATCCCTGGGATTTCCTAAGATTATGGCTATGCTATACGGATCCCTGGTCTCTGCCACAATCCCTGTGGTAAGACTGATGGTCTTTTTGGCCTGGAGGGCTGCACTTCGACACATTACATGGGATAACCAGCTCAGACTCCAAACCCCCTTTGTGGCACGGCACATGGCTGAGTAAAATGATCGCATTGACAGGTTGCGAGAAATGTGACCTTATCAGTATTAGGTGACATATGATCCAGGACTAACTTACTCTTCTTTCAGGAGCTTCAAGACACCTGCGTTCTCACCTCTTCACAATTCTATAAATACCTACAACTATATCACGCACTATAAGTCCACATATCCTGTGACGCCGCTCTCCCTGAATCCAGCCCTGTGAAGGGCAAACTCCTCCTGCAAGCTAGGCAAAGGAGTAATTTCACAGATTTACTGCACCCTTATCAATGCTCCTGGTATGCTGGACCACCTTAGGACGTGTCGGGGCAGTTGGTTGGGTCTCCTTGAAGATTATTACCACTGGAAATACTCTGTGATGGCACCTCGTGTCGTAACTATTTCCTACGGATGCCGCCTTATCCAAACTCATAATCTCAACTGTATGTATTTCGCCCCCGCCCTATTACACCGAGCAGGCCTTCTCTCAACTCCAGCCTGCACTTGTTGTTCCAGCGCCCCGCTAATTTCGACCACATGGTGTAGTTATGTCCGGTGATCCAAAGGTACTGTTTTGGCGGTAGCCAGGTAACTTTCAGATTTGTTGGGCTGGGAGGAACAACTTTCCTCATTGATGCTGCTGCTTGGGGTCCTGGAGATTTTTGGTGCTTCGAGAGCAGTCCGGGCGTTCCTTGGTATGGCCACCATGGCGGCTAAACATGACACAGAACCTCCTTCCCCAACAGTGGGTTGTGGATTGATGTGGTCAACAGGAGAGACCCGTGTATGAGGTCGGGGGATGTCTTTGTAACAGGAATGCATATGGGGCAAATGGCTGGGCCAATGGACTGAACCTTGGACCCGGACCTTGGAACAGGCTGTATTTCCTGCCTCTATGTACTTGCCTCCTACATGGCTGCTCTTTTTGTCTTCTTTTGTGTATGCCATATACTATACTTGGAATGTACCCTTTTGTGTCACCTAAGTGGTTCATTCTCGGTGTTAAAACTCAATAAAATTGGTTATTCAAAAACAACAAAAATCAAACACTAGGCATACACATCATAAATACATGAAAGCTGTCTAACCAATTTTCACCCATAATAACCTGCCTTACACCCCCCAAACAAACACACACATTCTGACCCTGTCCTAGTTGATGCCCAGCTGTAAAGTCACCCCTTCAGACTGGTCATCCTCACTTGTTACATTCCCTTGCTCCCTGACCAGAACCCCAAAATCACTGGCTGCGACCATCCCCTCACATGACAATCTACAGGATTATCTAATCTAAACTTGATCACAGCAACCAACCGTTTAACCATACCGGAACTAGACGCACAAAAAGCAAACATTAACACGCTCAACCACAGGAAACTGACTTGCACAAAAATAGAGAAACCCAGGCATATCAAACAAAGAGGGGTGGCAAAAAGGGGGAAGTGAAAAAATAATTATGGAGAGGGGGATGGGCTCCACTGACGCTAATCTGTCTGTATTATGCCCATACAAATTGCATGCAGAATGCTATTGCAGGCTGTATGACAGGATACAAACCATGAGTGAAAACACTACATGGACCACTCCCTGTGTGCCATGCCATAATCACTGTATATAATTTTTGAAAGTCAACCCTACGGCAGGCCTTGTAACGCTAAGGCAGGGTGCATTATATTACATGTGTGGGCATATCTGCATGAACAGTTATACCCCTGTGTTGTCTAGTTCAATTACTAGATGGCTCGGGTGAACAGGTAAAAAGTATATGTACTGGGCAATGGTCATTCAGAGTTCCCCAGCTACATGATAGCTTTACTGAAACCAATGGTGTTTGGCATGAAACACCTTGTCTTAATAAATGTGTATTGTTACCAGTTCTAGATTTATTATGACATGCACCCAGAAGGCACCTTAAAGGTGTCCCCTGAAAAACCTACCAGCAGTATCTAGTGTGCTGGCTGAATGGTACTGTCCAGCCTGCCACCACAGACATGTTTCGGACCCCCTGCAGATGAAAGCCTGCACTCTCTGAGGTCCGAAACCATGCCTGCTCCAGAGGAAGGTGGTCACACCTTCTCCAGCAGGATGGCTAGTAATGTAGCATATCCAGGCCAGGGGCCTCAAAGCCCCTACCACCTTTGATATGTGACCCTCCGCTCCCCCAGACCTGGGAGATGCCACCCCCGTTGTCCTGAGGCCCACTTGGTACCAGGACAAGCTGGAAATTAGCTATGCAAGTAGTAGTGGTGCTCCATCCGGCTAGTCACACCCCTAAGGCGGGCTACCCTACGTGCTGTACAAAAGGGTTCCACCATCTTTTTTTTGGTTGAAATTAGGATCTCTGGGACAGAGATATTCCGCTCCGCACAATACTTAATCCTATAGGGAGTGTAGTGACCCCAGGGGTAATTAGCCCATTGGCTACTACCCTTCACTCCCCATCACACCTGAATTTAGTATTTAGGTGTACCCCTGACACCAGGAACTCTGATTCATCTGCCTGAAATGAGGACAAAGAAGAGCCAAAGGCGTGAGAACTGTAGACCAGCCTAACTTGGGCAAACACCTTTGTGGCTGCTGCTCTCCCGACAGTCGCAGACACCAACTCATCCAGAAGCGGAACAGCCTCCCCAAATACTTGGAGGTCTGCCCAGCACTTCAACCCAGCAACATCTCCCTTGAAGTGGATGAGCCACTTATCTCTACCAGCTGGCACTGACCACAGCTTCCCAGGGCAGCATTCTGTCGACCCCTGGGCCCACTGAAGGAGCAGCACCCCAAAAAGAATCCTTTGTTACTCTAGGGGGAACAGATCCGTCTCCCTGCCAAGTTTGGAGACGCTAGGACCCCTCCAGGAGCCGCCAGGCACCAGTTCCAGAGGTTCTGGTGCCTGTTGCAAGTACTACGGCTTGTGTAGAGCTGGAACAGCAACGCCGACAAAACCTACTTGCATGTCGAGGGATTTCGATATAGGCCAGCTCCACACAGAGTGGCCCTGCTGTGTTTCTTCTCCCTCTTCTGTAGGTACACTGAGAAGGGGTACACTGAGAACCATGAGCGTCTCTAACTCACTGACCCGTCTGAAAAAACACCTCTGCACCTGAGCTCCCCAGCCCAGGTTCATGTTGGGGCCAGGTCATGTTAACCGATGGTGTCAATGTGGTCCTGAGACCCTCGAGAGCTGAGCCCCCACATGGGGGTTCTGCTGGACTGGTCCCCCAGTCCCCACTTGCAGCCTTTTTCCTACAAGTACTTTTTCCCATTGACTTAAGCATATAGCGTTCAAGGCTACCACTGCGTAAAGCATGTCTGCACTAGGATACCGCAGGGTAGGTAAACCTGAACTGTTGGTGCTGTCTTGGACCTTGGCCCCTACTTACCTTAAGTCTAGAAGAACAGTCTTGTAAGTAGTCTGTAAATGTACTTATGCAGTGAATGTTTCCCCCATAGGTTAACAGTACAGCGTTCGAGGCTCATGCCTCAAATCTTACGGCTGTCATTTTTTGCTGTTTCTACTGGAAAAACTGATAATGTCTGAAGCACTTACCTGATTCAGATAATCTTGATGTCAAAACATTGTATAGACATCTGTTATTTTTGTAAATTGGTCTTGAGTTTCTTCTTGTATGTGTCTCATTTATTGATTCTGTGTACAATATGTGATTAACACTACCCTCTGATAAGCCTAAACTGCTCACCCACACTACCACAAGAGAGCATTTGGGATTATTAATTTAAACCCTGTAAGCCAATAAGGGTCGTCTGGACTTTCTACACAGTATACCTAATTTTGCTGCATTACATAAAAAGCCTATTGTGTAAGCGTTGAAGTATGAAATAATCCATGTTTGTGGCATCTCTAAAGTGGGCATCGTCTGAGTGTGTGATTACATTGCCATATGGGAATAGGTCCCCAATGGTATGCAAGTTATGGTTTAATAGAGTACGCTGAACACGCTTTTCCTACGTGAGTGGGAGCCAAGGGTTATGTGCAATTGAAAGGCAGGCGAATAGAACATACCACTGCAGAGATGATGGTTGAGTTTCCTCCATGCCCAAACTGCTGATGGACAGAGTCTGGATATTGGAGGGGTCCATTGGTATGCCCTTTGGAAGTATAGAAGGCAGCGTGACATGACCCGCTTGGTCCCTCGCTGATCTCACATAAGGTAGACTGGCATCTGCTTGGTATCAATGGTATGCAAAATTGCAGTTTGCTGCAAGAAAATACAGCTGAAAGTTTGGCACACCTTATATGGAAGTGTCAAGGTGTCCCATTTAATCCGCTGCCTATGTCCTGTCCAGGTAGGCTGGCGCAAAAGGCTCCTCAGGGTAGGGAAAAAGTTGTTAATTAAGGTAATTGGTATGTTCATGAATTAAATATTGGAATTGAGGGTGTACAGTCACTTTAATAAGGGCGTTGTGGCCTGCCATGGACAAGGCCAACTTAATCCCCTGCCTGATCTGCGCTGTCAGTTTACTGAATGTTATGAAGTGGCTCCGTAAAGTTAAGGTCTTCACAGACTAATCAACCACTGCAATCCAACTTGCCAATTCAGAACACCCACATATTACTTCTCCAAAGGACATGCACATCAATACAAATTAAATCGGTAATAATTTTTCGATCATGAAAAGAACAGGGGTGGCTGATGCAATGAAGAGGTGGAGGAGGGGGAGCGGAGAAGGGGGAGCATGAGGAAGATGGTTGTGGCGGGGGGCATAATAATAAAAAAAACACTAATCTGAAGAGGATGGCCCCATCACTCCTTGTACTTCGGTGTTCTGTTGTGCTGTGTCTTGGGGCCGCATCAGGTTCCCTGTGCTGCTCTCATTCTATGAAAGCAGCACGGGGATTGGTGTGAGAGGCTGAAAACATGCTCCGCTCAAGACGGGGAGTTTATGCTGTTTCTCCAGTTTGGCTGTTAAATACAGTCGGAGAAACCTAAAAGTGTGTGTTTGCCCAGCCTGAGACGGCCAGCCAAACACATGTGCACACTTAGAATTGCACATAGCACTCCCCCTCCCCCCCTTCCATGCCCCGGCCCGCCCCCTTCCTGCACATGCTGGCTCATAGCCAGCAAATAAAAAATTAAAAGGTTGTGGGATATCTGTTTCTTTTTCACTTACTGCCTTTGAGCCAGTAGGGCGACGCTCCTCTGCCATTGCGGAGGAGCCACCCCTGGTAATAAAGATTAGTGCACTTACTTCATAATACCAGCAGCAGTAACCGAGATGGGTGATCTTCCTGTCCAGTATTTTTTAAATCAGTCCCTGGCCGAAGACTGAAACGTAAGGTGCAATAATACTGTAAGCTAGCCGATATGCTTCAAACCAATGACTCTCTAAAGTGGAAGTGAGGAGTAGGAGAGAGCGAGTACAATGCAGTCCTTAAAATGTTGTTTTAATTATTAAAATACTATACAAGCTTGCGATGTACGCTTCAAGAGTATTTGAGTCTTTGTTGTATGTAAAGTGGAACTAACAGCCGTCCATTTGGTCTACCATTCTTGAGCATAGTCCTGTTAAGCAAAAACATCATCTGCACATTCTGAAACAGAGTGGCTGTATGCCTAATATACAAGACCGAACAATATTATGAATTCTTTCAACAAAAAGTAATCAGGAGAAAGTTGGTTGCTCAGTGGTAACCAGATTAGCTACTACCTAGAAACAGCAGGGCTTCATTAAGCTTGCTCAAGACACATACTTTGACAATCAAGATTTTTTTTTAAAGCCAACTAAAACCCAGCACTGGACACTAATAGACCAATATTTTATCTATGACAGCCATGATCTTAATAAAAAGTTAAATTTCTTGGTCTTAAAATTGGGGAAAGAAAACTTCTAGAAACAGATATGACCACATAAAAGCATCGTCTGTCAATGTTCACCATGGCAAGGTGAAGTTTTCACATTTTGAAAAGGTTATGGGTAATTCCCCATTATCAACTTTAAAGTGATATGCACCATTCGAAAAGCAGTCGAATAAAAGCCCATGATAAATGCAGAAATGTATCCATTCTATGTTCTGACGTGACATTAGTTTGCCCGCCAACCAAAATTGAAAAGATTGTAACACACATGTGGTTATTTGTGCCTACAAGGCTATGCACGCTGAACCGTTTCCTGCCAGACCTGAGTATTGTCCTCTAATTGCTGAAACCAGACGAATCGCATGACTAAAACCAAAAGTGCAGCAAAGAGTCAAGCCTGACCGCTTCACTTCCAATGTGAACAGCCATTGTAAACTATATTCTTTTTTTTTTTTTAAGACCTTTATTGACAAGCATCATCTGCATTACAAATCAGTTTACTGCCTACAACCACTACGGGGCCGGCATAGCGTCATCATCAAAGTTTGAATACTGGTTGTGGTAGGGGGATAGGGGAGTACACAGCAAGCCGCCTACAACCCATCCGGGCCGGCCGCGTAAGATGGAGTGTTGAAGTATGGAGGCAGTAATAGCGTTAAGGACCATTGTAAACTATATTCATTTGCTATTTAGCATCCCAAACCAAAACCCCACTACTGGTATGCCTTTTTTTGATATCTGCACCTCTATTGTTAAATGTATGCCTGATCACTTAAAATAGCTGTGCGAAATTGTGCTGTTGGTTGACTAGGGTGTGAACCTGGTCAAGCAGTAACCACAATCCTATTTAGGGTAAGGCACAACCAAACACCAAATTAACCTGTGTTCAACCCCTGGTAGCTTGGCACAGAGCTGTCCGGCTTTACTTAGAGGCAATGTGTAAAGTATTTGTGTAACACTTCAAACTGTAAAACAGTGAAAATATTGCACAAAAAGAATCCCACTCTGGGATCTGAGTTTAATAAATAAAACAAGACCAAAATGACAAAAATGCAATTGATAGAACCAGAGTTATGAATATTTAAAGAATAACCTGCAATATAACGCCTAAATGCATAAAGTGCCAACCGCAGCTATCTGGTCACGCTGGACTGTGTCAAAGTCAGAAGTTCAGGCCGATTGCAATGGAACGTTGCTCTGATATAGTCCCAGATTAGTCCAGCAGACGTTTTACCTTCTCAAGTTTTGTGTCAAGAGTACTGTTCCCATTGAAGCTTGTCGCTGGGAGCAAGAAGAGTGTTGTGGGCGAGGCGCGAAGAGCAGGCTGGGTGTTGTGGAGGGTGGGCTAGAATTCATGTTTGTGGTCCACCATGGAATGTCCATGCTGCTGTGTGAGAAGACGAGCTGGTGGCGGCTCAGGCTGATTTTCAGAGCGAGTGGTACTGTTCCAGTGCGAAATGGCCTCTTGCGGTTGCGAAGAGCCCAAAAGTTTGATTTCAAGAGCTCCAGAGTCACAACAAGAGTCCGGGACTTGAGAGGCACCACTTGGAAGTCAAGAACTCGCGGAAGACTGGTCCAAGAGCTGTTGGGGAGACTTTTATGTCCCTGAGGCTCAGATGAGGATGCCAGCAGACTAGCCCTTCGAGTCACTCTGGGGTTCTGGGTTCAAGATGGAGTTGCAGGTACAGTTATTCTTCACCAGGCAAGAGGACAGCAGTTCCTTGTAGAGCAGCAATCCAGCAGAGTGGCGATTCTAGTGGCAGCACAGCAGTCCTTTTTCCTGGCAGAGTGTCCACAGAGCCAGAAGGTCTTGATGAGTTGGTATCTGTTGTGTACACAGTTGTGTTTTTGAAGTGGGGAGAAGCTTCAAGAGGCCTGCATTTGAAATGTGCAGATGCCCTGCCTTCTTGACCCTTGCTCCAGATATGCAGCCCTTTGTGTTGAGGCAGGATACAGCCTAATCATATGTGAGTCTGAGCCCAGAACCTCCCTCCCATCCTGCCAGTGACTGCACAACCAGCCACACCTAAGCTAACATTGTTTGTGGCTGTCTAGGAGAAATACACACTGACCAACTGCCAACTACACCCAGTTAGGCGACCAGAGACGGGCTGCAAGCATCAAATGGCTAAGGCACAAAAATGCCAACTTTCTAAAAGTTTTTTAAGAAAAGAGGAGACCCGGTCACTGTTTTTCAATTCTGCAACTTTATTTTTTAGAGCAGAATTGCACCCTAAGTGATTCAATCCTTGGGCGCTTCACTTTTTTTTGAATATGAAAAATTAGATAGAAGTTTTTTTTAATTTAGCAAAAAGTCCGAGGTTTACTCGTTGTCCTGCACCGAGGCATATATTTACAAGTACTCAAAACGATATATTTACAGATGTCAAACACAATTATTACAAAACAAAAAGACAAAACATTAAGCACTTTTGACCGAACAGATCAGAAAAGTCATTTCTTATGATAGTACCCTACTACCTATTACAACCAGACCACTCTAGTACAATTTTCATTAACGCTCTGGTCTGGTATCATACAGGCATGCGATTCATATTATGTTCAGTTTATTTCATAAGACACATTAAACAAGCCTTATATGAAAGAAAAAAACATTCGAAATTCAAGCGAATGTGTGAGAAGCCGACGCGTTTCCGAGTCCGTATTTTATTTATCGGGCTCTTCTTCAGGGCTTTGAGTTGGGTACCTGTTTGGGCATAAGCGGAAGGGCTTATTTAGTATGGGACCTTTTATTAGCATCGTCACTGGTTAATACGATATAGCGAGTTATTGTTACCTTATCGTAGAATTTTATGCTGGTTTGATCCATTCCTTAAGGGATCTTGGCTGAACAAATTCCCTGTGTTCTGCAATACAAACAATTCAATTGTTTCTGTTTGTTGTTCACGGGGACTATGTGTTAGTTGTTTTCTAAAGAAATTAAAAGCCGTGACTCACATACATGAGTTAGGGGTGATACATGTCTTCCAGTCGAATTTCGAATGTTTTTTTCTTTCATATAAGGCTTGTTTAATGTGTCATATGAAATAAACTGAACATAATATGAATCGCATGCCTGTATACCAGACCAGAGCGTTAATGAAAATTGTACTAGAGTGGTCTGGTTGTAATAGGTAGTAGGGTACTATCATAAGAAATGACTTTTCTGATCTGTTCGGTCAAAAGTGCTTAATGTTTTGTCTTTTTGTTTTGTAATAATTGTGTTTGACATCTGTAAATATATCGTTTTGAGTACTTGTAAATATATGCCTTGGTGCAGGACAACGAGTAAACCTCGGACTTTTTGCTAAATTAAAAAAAACTTCTATCTAATTTTTCATATTCAAAAAAAAGTGAAGCGCCCAAGGATTGAATCACTTAGGGTGCAATTCTGCTCTAAAAAATAAAGTTGCAGAATTGAAAAACAGTGACCGGGTCTCCTCTTTTCTTAAAAAATTGTATATGTTGTCCAACCCGGCCACAGCGCAGGACACAACCCCATGTGCTAAAAAAACTTTCTAAAAGTGGCATTTTCAGAATTGTTATTTGAAATTTGACTTTTCTATAAGTTAGGGTCTTGAATTAGGATTCCACAGACAGAAAACGTAAACCTGGTTATCTCTTTCCATTTGGAAATCATTAAATGTAATAATGCAGCTCTAATGTTATCCTATGAGAGAGAGGCTTGCAGTAGTGAAAAATAAATGTAAGTGATTTTCACTGCCAGGGCATTTTCAACTTAAAAGTACATGGCCTACTTTTTAAATAGCCTGCTCCCTGCCCTCTTGGCTGTCCAGGGATTATCCTGGGGCGACTTACATGTAATACAAAGGAAAGTGTGGGCCTGGCAAAAGGTTTATTTTGCCAGGTCGACAAAGCTGGATAAAACTACACACAGAGGCTCTGCAATGGTAGGCCTGAGACGTGGTTAAAGGGATACTTAGGTAGGTGGCAGAATGAGTGCTGCATGCCCACTTGTAGCATTTAGATTTAAGGCTCTGGGCACATGTAAAGAGCTTTACTAGGGATTTATACATAAATTAAATATGCCAATTGGGTATAACCCATGTCTACCATGATTTGAGCAGGGAGCCCCTTAGCACTGGTTGGCCGTGGTAAAGTGTTCAGAGTCTAAGACCAGCAAAAATGAAGGCAGATGAAAACTGAGGTTGAGGGCACAAAGTTAAGGGGAAACCATGCAAAGTATGTCAGGTCTAACTAACAATAGCCAAGTAGCTCTCTTGACTGTATAAGCCATCCTTCATAGTGCATAACTGTTAAAGTAACATTTTATACATTTGTATAGCATAGTGGCCTTCCTTAGTGACGATAACACTTTGTGTACAGTATTCATAGAAAGTGACCATAAGGAAGGTTTTTCAAATCCAAGGATTGTTAATATTAGAACTGTGTTGTCTACTTTGAGTGTAACACTCTTGTATGTTCAGAAGATTTAGGCCGACTAATTTACAGTAGCTCAAAGAGAAGCAGAATGGAACTGAAGGCACGGGTAAGAAGCTTCATGTGGTGTGACATTATCCGGAACATCAAGAAATGTTAGAGCTGCCAGCACGGAATCCAACCTTTGCTATAAGCACCCGTACAGTGCTAGACTATATTTCAACTTTGGTGGAAAGAGATGAGTATGGCTATAAGCACACCATGCACAGTGTTTCTGCTGAACTCAAGATCGATTTAATAAAAAGTTAAGCATGCTATTTAGCCCTTTAGAGCTTAACAAAGACTGTGCTACTTTGTGAAGCTGGTATGCTAAGGTTTGTAGTACACCACCATTCATAAGTTCTTAGAATTGACACGGTAAACAGTTCAGATGTCCAGTGTATTATTTGGTGGGTTTTTGTAATGTGTTCTTCTTTGATACCTATGAACAATATTTCTTTGAATTAGTAAAAAAGAAATCCCACGGGCCTAAGATATTATGTCCTTTATCTGCATTGAATAAAGGGTTATTTTTTTTTAAGCAATAAGGTGTTCTCAGTGACTGTCACATGTTAGGGACAGCTCTCACTTTAATTACCATAATAAAAAAAATTCTTCTTTTCATCCTGACGAAATTATTAGTTAATATGGACATTAAACAACTCTACATTAACACCCCACCGACAAGCTATTGGAGTGATTAAGCTCTACTTAGAATCCAGGCCCCACCCATATTACATTACTCTGGACACAACTTGACATACGGTGCCTTACATAAAATTTTAAGGAGATTTTTGTTCTGCTTCGAAGGAGGATTAAGATGGAAGCTGCATTTACTCCAAACGTAGCAGTTCAGTTTGTAGGTTTCTTTGAGAGAGAGTTTATTTACCCACAGCTTAATCCTTTTTGGCAGAACATTCAGTGCTGTATATGATGCATAGATGATGTTCATATGATTTGAACAGATACTAGAGTAGACTTTAATGTTTTTTTGGCTTGAATCAAGCAATATATTAGGGGCTTCTTCTTTACCTACAGTACACATACATTAACCTTAACATCAAAACTTTTAACATGTATGTATATAAATCAAATGAAAAACATACGGGGAAAAAAAATCATTGATGGTTTACCAAATCCCCCACTCGTGAGACCTCAAGGGCAAACTCCAATCAATGCAATTTTTGAGAATAGAAGAAAATTGCCCACTAACCTATGACTAGTTTTGCTGAGTCCCGAGGGAACAAACTATGCAATAGGTGATTTCTAAACACCTTATCCGACATGCCATAAAAAGGCCTTTACGATAATCCACAGAGTCTCCTAAAAATTGATAATATTCTTAAGATCTTTTAATTGATGTTGCTAACCAACTGTGTCTGTTTAGGCTAGTCTGTTTTTGCCTTAGTTTGAATTTAAAAGAAACTGTAATCTGTGGGAGCATGTGCTTGTGAAAAGAGAAACATCTCAACGTACCACGCTCACTGTGCAGTATGGTCTTCTAATGATGACAGCCGGTTATAATTGTAGAAGTTGTGTGTTTTGAGACTTCGCCATAAATACCAAGACTCTGAACCACGGCCAAATGACTTTGCAATAGTAATTTCACTCAACCTACAGCTGGTCCAAAATCATCTACTGCTTTTTGTATCTTTGTAAGTTGCTCTTCATTGGTGTGAGAAAGTGGCCACCTTCTGCATGGTTCCCCCACTTTTTGCTGAACTGCTGATGTGCTTTGACTGAGTGTGCCCTGGGCTCCTGCCAATCGGAACCCAGTGCCTCTGTTCTTTCCCTAAAACTGCATTGAAAACAAAACCCAATTGTTATCTCTGGTCACAGGCCAGCCCCTGGTATATGGTACCACAGGTACCCAGGGCACTGTGACCAGGGAAGGCCTCTAAGGGCTGCAGCACTTATTGTGCCACCCTTAGAGGCCCTGCACCTTTACACACACACACTGCCTTTGCAGGCTGCTTGCTTTGGTGCAGGACAAAGTGAAGAGTCGACATGGCACACATCTCTGTCCTATGCCTACAACTCACTGTTCTGGCATAGATCAGTCACCCCTCTAGCTGGGTGCACTATACCAGTGGTGAGGGTACAGGTGCATGAGCCCTGTACCCCTACAGTGTCTAAGCCCATTCTTAGACATCGTAAGTGCAGTGCTGCCATTAAGAGTATACGGTGCAGGGAGTCTGTCATTAAGAACTCCACAGCACAATAATGGCTTCACTGAAAACTGAGAAGTTTGGTATTGACCTTCTCAGCACATTAATCCCACACTGATGCCAGTGTGGGATTTAATGAAAAATGCACACAGAGCGCATCTTAGAGATGCCCCCTGAAAAACGACCTACCACTAGTGTCCAGGCTGAGTGGCTGCTTTCAGCTGCCACCACCAGACATGTTTCTGGACCTTTGGGTCGAGAGCCTGCTGCTGTCGGGGGCCTGAAACAATGCACATTCTGGGACGAGGTGCCAAGCTTCCTCTCCCTAGGATGGGCAGGGTCTACAAAGAAGCTTCAAAGGCTTGCCGCCTTTGTGAGCTTCCCCAGGCCACATGCTGCTTTTAGCAACTGGTCCCCACTGGTTCTGACCCCCACTTTGGGTGGGAGAACTGGTGGGAAAAACAAGTGAGGAAGAGCTGTGTGCCCACCTCTGCCAACTCCACCCTTCAGGTGGGAGAGGAGAGGTGAAGCACAACTCTCAGTCCCCGCCATCTTGCAGATGGGGGGGCAGCCAACCAGGGAAAGGCTGGAGGGTGGCATAATGGGGAATGTACCCACCCCAGGGAAGGGACCCATTGGTCCCAACCATTTTACCTACCTATAACGCCCCTAAATCTAGTATTTAGGATCACCCCTGAACCTTGCTTCCTCAGACAAGAAACCAGATGAAGAAAAGAAGGACCGAACAGCCTTGCCGAAACTAACAATTGGAGGACGCCCATTGACTTCGCCCCAGCTCTACCGGTCTGTCCCCACTTTGGCCCTGCAGAAGCGAAACTCCGGTGTGTCCTGCAGCCAGCAGCCTCACGAACCCAGAGGACCTGCTCTGCTTCATAAGAAAAGACTCTGCCTACCGTAAACACCGGATTTGTTCACCAGCAGGCTCCAGGTCCAGCAAAGTCCGCGAGTCTGCACGGCTCTGCACCCGAAGCCTGAGTTAGAGTAGCCTACCACTAAGAAGAGATCTCCTCGGCGATCCTGATCCAAGATCCGGCAACACCCTGACCTGCATCATGACTCCAGCTGACGCGTGCAGCCTCAAACTGGAAGGTCCCCCAACCACGACCAGGAGCTGGTAAGATCTAACCCTAAAAGGCACCCCTGCATGCGACGCCCCACAGCCTTGGGTGGCCCGACCAACTGTGCCTAACCAACCCCCAGCATCCCAACTTACCTCTCCAAATGGTGGTCGCACCCAGAAGACCTTCGTTCCCGAGCCTGCAGTGTGTTTGCAAACCGGAGATTCCCCATTGAAAGCTACAGGGCTCCCAACACCAAAATAGCACTCTGTACCCGGCCGCCTCAGTGCCGCTGAGGGTGTAACAAGAGTGTATCCTTGATCCTGTGGGACCCCTGAGTCTAACCCCAGAATACCAACTCCCACAACAAAGAACTTGCCTATAACTGATAACACTATTTTCCTCCATAGGATAACATTGACTGTTTTTCTGTGAAAAGTTTCTAAGTGTGGAGTTGGAAAATCTATGAAAACCTTTCAAATTGTAACTAAATACCAAAACTGCTTTTACTTACCTGTTTACAGGAAATATCCCAGTTGCAGTATCTGGGTATACTGCACTTTGTAAGAAAAGTAAAGTAATCTACTTGACATTCTAGTAAAAAGCCTACACAAAGTGTATGTACTGTATTCTCAAAAGCATTGCATTATCAGTAATTCTACTGTCATCAAAACAAAGTGCACATACAATTGCAAATCAAACCGTTTACAAACTACATTACTACTGTCAAGTATTTATTGCTCACCTGTGCCAGGCTTGCTTGGTCCTAGAAAATAAAATAACTAAAAGCATATATGTACACAAAACCAATTGGTCTGAAGTTCAGTCTTTGAGTGTGTGTTATCATTTGCTGATTGAGTGTTTACAACAAATGCTTAACACTACCCTCTGATACAGCCTTACTGCTCAACCACACTACCACAAATAGTGAGTAAGGTGCTATCTACTTTTACCTCTGCCTACCTTTGGGGTTCCACTGGACTCTGTGCACACTACAGAGCCAGCTTCCTACAATTGGGTAAACCACACAAAAGCCAATGCATACTACAAAATCACAGCTAAATTAGTTGTAAGATTGAAATTGCTGTTTTGGTGGCACCATATATGCAGGGTGGATATAACGAAAATGCATTCACTTGGTGGATCATTGATATGGTAAGAAAAGAGAACAGTGGCTGACATTACAGAATAACACAGAAAGAAATAATGTTTTTGGTTAAATATTCCATAGTTCGTTGCTCTTACAGTAACTGTGTGACATCTGTTGCTTTTTTATTCATGCATTATTGTATTTTTATCACAATATTCTCTGTTTGGCATAATAAGTCTACTTACTATGCTTTTATTGTTGGCTATGGTTTGCTTTTCTTTACCAATTGGTCTCTTACCCATACTTTTTTAACACAGTCCACAAGGGATAGCGATGCCATGTGCACCTATCTTCTTTGTTTCTTGCCTTTGAGTGTTCTATTATAAAAAGTCTTTTTCTAAGCTTTTTTTCTGTTTT
The DNA here is from genome assembly GCF_964261635.1 of Lissotriton helveticus. NCBI lineage: Eukaryota > Metazoa > Chordata > Amphibia > Caudata > Salamandridae > Lissotriton > Lissotriton helveticus. The sequence goes on along the minus strand of NC_136069.1, from coordinate 534,714,724 downwards.
TTTTTAATCCACTTTTCCCCAATTACTGTATTTGATACCGCCACTTTTTTTAAATATCTTTTAAGGATTAGTTCTAAAGCTTTTTGACCCCAAGCCCGCCCTTTTTTCTTTCCGAATTGTTTTTCTTTATACACTCCCTTCATGTGTGTTGGCTAAATTATTTAGGGGGTCCGAGTGCTCGAATGTCTCTTTCCACTTCGCTTCAAGGGGACTGGACGTCTCTGCTGCTCCCTAGCTCGAATTCCGGTGAGTATGTTCCCTTCCAGAAGGCTTTTTTTGCCACTCCTTTGGCCCGACTTTTATAGTGGCCTGCATGAAAGTTGTATGGCTGTCCATTAATGTACTCCTTATTAAATACTTTTTTTTAATCAATTCAGTATTACTTATTTATCAACTAAAATTTAGTTTTCGTTAATACAAGTAAACTGTTGTATTTTCCATCCCTGTTGCTGCATTTCATTTGTCAGTTTTGACCTTTATAAAGTTTGCAGCCATTTATTTAAGTGGAAGTTTCATTTTATGTGCTGTATGGCTGCTCATGCATACTATTCATTTTGCTCCTTTTTTATCATGCTTAAAAGGTTTGGCTTGCATAGAGCCAGGTTTCCCATAAGACAATTTCGTTTTTAGGTCTCAGCTAGGCAGCGCATGCGCTGTCTTGTGGAGAGATGCTGTATACACTATAGTGGGGGAAGCTCCACCCACTTTCCGGCCATCTTTTTGATTGGCGTTATTCATAAACTCTGCGCTCTGATTGGTGTTTGCCTTGAAAGTCCTGCCTCCTATGTTGTCATTTTTCTCCTTCCGAGGCTATTGGCCCCTTTACTGAAACACTAGTTTCTGTCCTTTTTCCTCCCCGCCGCATCCTTGCACAATTTGTCAGTTTTTGCCACACCCTCACCCCCCCCTCGCATTTGTGGCTTCTTAAACTACAGCACTCCTATTTGTAATGCAAAAGTCTCACGTAAATTCGAGTCATATTGCATTGCAAATGCTTGTTGTACTTGGGACGCACTATGCCTATTCACCATACAAATTCCAAGTACTCCTCCACATTTTTTCTTTCACATGGTTGCTTCAGAGGCACCTGAATAGCCCTTTTATCCTGATGTTGACCTGTTGGTTGTGTCTACTGTTAACCTACTTTAACATGACTCCCTTTAATGCTGACTCATGTGTGTTGCCTTGAAGGTTTATTTGTCTTTTATGTGGGTATATGTATTTGGGGAGCCAACAATGTTTTACATTTTTAATTGTTACTACATAACTTGTATAAATGCTGTTAAACTCTGTTGCACGAACTTTGTTTACTATATGCATTCACTTTTTTTGTAAACTTAAAATGCATTGGATACAGTTTGCTTTTTTATGTGTGCCCCTTGTTGAAGCTAAAATATTGAATATCTGTATGGATTTTTTTCCACCTTAAATGCAAATATGCAGACGCAAAAGGAACCACTTAATGCTGTCATGCGTATCTACCCAGGTTTCTCAAACCTTTGGATTGCCATATTTTTATCTATATTTTGGTGACACAAACAGGAGAGTTGCAGGGTGTGGATGCAAGTTACTTATGTTACAACTTTTCAAGTGTTTAGGTGCAGGTCAACCAACCAGGATTTCATTTGACCTCATTGTAAGGCTTTGACTGAAGGCAAAAGTTCCTTCTTGACGTGGCTCCCACTGGATCAACGGTGTGCAAAGTAGTGCTTAGTGCTTCCTTCATGATTCTTGCTTTATGCGCTGCAGGTTTCCATTCTTGAGGAATCAATAAGTGTTGCACATTCCACCATTGCTTTTAAGTTCAGTTTACCAACATTTCCCAGAGTATTTTGAAACTGTTTTCCAAAAAGTGTCCTCTTCAGAAAGACAGTTACAATTCCATGGTGGCCAATGCAGTGCAATCTGGATGGAAACCTATTCCCTGGTATATAGACAGTCCTCAGTCAAACTGATTTCTCTCGTTATCTCATACTTATTTTTGTCCTCAGGAACTCTTATGCTACGAGGATATGCTAATTAAACCACTGTGAGCGACGGGTCTGATAACAAGGTGGATAAATGCGTTTTCGAAGCTGTGAGACTGCAATTAAAACCAAAAGCCTGGCCCCTCTGTGCTTGTAACAGCTTGGTGCTTGCGTTTAGGTGTCCATTTGCAGTAAATTAATGGCCACCGTTTAAAGCAACTCTCCATTAAAGGTGGCCTGGTTCTGGTTGGATACCCTGTTATCATAGAAGTCATTTTTTCAATAGGCGTTATAGCAATCCCCTGCTCTTAATGAAGTTTGAGCTGCTCACATGATGAAAGCGAGTGTGCTATTTAATGGCGTAATGGGGCCTTAATTCGAATAGTAGTTTGCTAATTGTGAACCGTAATTGGCGGAAAACCTATTCACAGGACACACGGTTTACTGTGATTTAAAGTCCTGCGAGTCTTAAACAAAATCCCAGCATTTTCTAGTTTGCTATTGCTAAGCATTGCATTTGCTACACAGGTTCAGTGAGCAAAGGTAGTAATAGAACGTACCTTTTTTGTTGTAAAAATATTCAGATTTAAATGGCGTACAGGTTAAGGTACAGCCGAAATTGGCAGCATTAGAGGAGTGAGTCCATGAACTAAAGTCTTTATTTGCAAGCACTGTGACAGGACATGTTGAGGCTTCATGTCTTGCATTTCTGTAATGACTCCTGATGAGCTACCCAAGTACCTATTCCCCACTCCTTTGCATACTACCTCTGAGAAATTGGAACCCTGCATGAGATGTCCTTCTGAAATCACATGTGCAAGTCACTTTTTGGTATGATTGGTTTCCCAAACCGATTTTTGTAATAGATGTGCGGCTCCACCCAAGCCGCTCCAGGGAGGAGCAGCTTCTCGTTTTGGCCTAGAGCCCTACCCCCCCCCCCCCCTCCCTTCTTGGAAGCTGTGGAAGCACACTTTATATGCTAGTGAAACGTCAATGACTGGCATAATTGTATATAGACCTTTTAACTCCAAGATTTTACCACCAGTATAGACTTCAAAACTTTAAACTTGCCGTTTTTTTTTCTTCAGAACATAATCAACTACTGCTCTCAATATTGATATTTCTAATGATGCAGCTGTCTACTTATGTGCCCCTTTTTACCCTCCTCCCCGAAGTGCTGAGAGTCTGCAAGGATTTTTTTCTAGCTCGTTCTATATGGACTAAAGTACACCCTGTCATATATTGTAAGGGTATTGCAAGTCTGCGAGGAGTTCTGTAACCATATAAAGGAACTAAGCCAAAGGCAGAATTCATCTAGAAGGTCCTGCAATGCCATATCATGAGGTCCTAAGCATTGCATTTGGTGTGCAGCAGATTCATAAATCCCCAGAGTACAACAGAACAAAAAGCTCCTTTGTCTAATGCTATATCTTTTTTTTATATACCTCCTCCTGCCTAGACTGGAACACTTTTAAAATCTTATTGATCTAAATTGCTAAACCGATTTACAGCAAATTTAAAGCAACTTCCTTACCCCCCCTAACCCCCCCCCCCCCAAAAAAGGTATCCATGCCAAATTTACGTCCTTATTTTCCAACATTCCAGGGATTTTAAAGGTGACCAGGGTTTGTGGATTCCCCTGAAGGGGTCCGAGAAAATAGGCATAATATAGCTACATTTTGAGTTTTGGGGGGGAAATTTTGGGGAAAAGTCCCCCGCCACCCCTTGAAAATGACATCAGTGAAAGGTTTGCTGCGCTGAAGTCACCACCTTCCGGGAACATGCAGAGCTGACTTAAAAAAAAAAATACCACAGTTTTGTCATTTTTCAAAGTGGTTGCCCATTTTTCCATTGTTGTGAGCTCTCAGCCTACTTCCAGTCTGAAACCCATCAGTGAACCAGGAAAGCAATACATTTCTAAAAAGTAGATATATCTGTATTCAGCAAGAGGCCATATGTGTAGGTCCCTAGTGATTTTTCCAAAGAAATAAACAATTAAAATCAAGGAATATTGAAAATAAGCAGGAAAAAAATGCCATTTGTGACATTGTCATCTGTAACTTTTTGTCACAATGTCCAATTTACAAAAGCAATGTAGGAGTTGTATGTGGTGGTATCTCTGTGAGTGATGTAAGTTGTATTCCCTTTAGAGGTACTCAAAGGAGCAGGGGGAATCGCCTTTCCAGACATCCCCTAGATAGTCGATGCCAATCAACTGCCACCCCTTAAAACCCGTTAAAGCGGTCACCTCTCGCAGCTGCTCACCCTGCCACAGTGGTGTTCTCCTGGTCGATGTGCCCGCCCAACCTAAAAAAGTATTTGCCTCTCTCCAACACTGTAGCACTACCTTAATGTGTTCAGGCCATGCCGTCTGCTGTCTCCGTGCATAAAGATGATGTTCACAATTGCCCCTCGGCATAGCCATCCTATCTACCCTGTAGGCAGGTTCGCCACTGTCCGTGTACCCCCAGTCAATTATGACCTGCAGCTGTGAAGCCCAGTAATATAGTTTAACCTCTGGAAGCGCCAGTCCTCCATCGTATACTCCCCTGTGTAGCTTGTGCAACGCAATCCTAGGGGACTCACCGTCTCACAGAAAGGTCTCCGCCGCCTGCGAGACTCGTTTGAACACGCCTGGGGGGACAGGGTATGGTGTATTCTGTGGAATGTATAGGAGTCTCGACAATGTAAGCATCTTAAACAGAGCCGCTCTACCCATGAGAGAGAGTGGAAGGGTATGCAAGTGACTTGACATCGGCGCTCAGGCGAGCCAACTGGGGCTCAGATTTATGTAAAAAAACTCCTTGTCACGCGTGACATAGACTCCTAATTATTTAAACCCCTCGATAACCACCGGGCCGAACAGCGAGAGGGGATCCGAGGGGGGAGAACCCGAAAATGGAAAAATCAGACTTCGACCAGTTGATGGTATAGCCAGAATAGCTGCCGAACAGTTTGAAAAGGTGTATCACTTGGGCTATCGAGTGGTATGGTCTCGCCAGGTATAGAATGATATCGTCGGCGTATAGGGATATACCCTCTTCCCACCTGTCAGTCGCCACCAAGCCCCAAATCGAGGGGCCAGTGGTTCCAATGTGAGCGCGAATAGGAGGAGAGACAGGGGACATCCCTGCCTGGTTCCTCTCCGCAAGGGGAAACCCTTGATACAGACCTGCACTCGTGTCGTCGGTTGTTCGTAAAGGAGCCGCACACAACTGCAGGATATCGGACGGAATCCCAACATTTGAAGTAACATGAACAAATATGGCCATTCGATGCTCTCAAAGGAAATCGAGGCGTCCAGCCCCATCAATTCTGTTTGAGTATCCCCAACATCCTCGGTCATGTATAGCACCCCATATAGGCACCGTAGATTATGGTGGGTGCTTCTACAGGGCATAAACCCAGATTGGTCTACATGTACCAACTCTGTAATACCCGACAGCAACCGATCCTCCAGGACTTTGGCGAGAACCTTGGCGTCCACATTTAGCAGAGATATCAGTCGGTACGAAGCGCACTGATCCGCCAGCTTCCCTGGTTTATGAATAACTACAATCATGGCTTCTCTCAGATCAGGGGGGAGCCTCCCGGATTTGCGCGCCTCATTAAACATCTTGAGAAGGGGGGCTGTTACGATCGTGGCCTGTCTTTTATAGATCTCTATTGAAAGCCGGTTAGGCCCCAATGCTTTCCCCGACTGCAGGGAATTTAGAGCATTACCGATCTCCTCCTCCGTAAAGTCCACTTCAAGCTGTTTGCTCATGTCCTCCGATAACCTGGGAAGTGCGAAGTCCTGCAGGAATTCCGCACAATCATTTTCGGTCCTAGTGCATACTGGAGAATACACACGCTCGAAATGTGCCACAAAGGCCTCTGCTAAATCCATGCTTGTCGAGCATCCCTCACCTCGGACAGCCACGATCGATCCCTATCACGTTGTTCTAACCACGCTAGTAATTTAAATGCCTTATCACCCACATAATAAATCCGGTGTTGCGTGGACAACGCATAGTCCTAAGATCTTTTTTGTTTCAGCGTCAATCTACGGCGGAGTTCCACAGAGGAGGAAGTTGCACCATCACTCTCTAGCTGCTCAATTTCTTGCTCGAACAGATCTGGAGAGACTCCTCCTTTTTCTGCGCCCCAATTAGTGACTGAGCTAAACCCAGCAGCACCGTCTTATAGGCCTCCCACAGAGTAATATGGGGCTCCCCTGACCCCTGATTCTCCTCAAAGTACAGCTTAGACCCCTCGCGCAGTTTCTCCCCTATTGTTGAATCCTCAAGGCACCAGGGATCTATCCTTGGGAAGATCGCCCTGTTTACGACCGGACCTCTGAGGATGGCGCAAATGGGTGAATGATCCGAAATCCCCCATGCCATATGTTTAGTGTCGCTGAAGTCACCTATTTGATCATTGCTGGTGAAGAAGTGATCGATCCTGGAGAAGGACCCATGTTGTGCTGAGTAAACGAGTACTGTTTGAATGAGGGGTTATGTGCCCGCCATAGGTCGCACAGTCCCAGAGCCGTGATGAAGTCTGCCAGACCCCGTTCCCCTGGACTGCCTATCTGGATATGGAACAGTCCAGTTCCGGATTCATGACTGCATTTGTGTCCCCACCAATAAGAGTACTCCCGAGGGGAGATTCACCAGGAACAAACTCAACTTTGGGAAGCAAGTGGAGTGTAGGCCAGGAGGAATATATCATGAGAAAAATACCAATAAGCTCCCCTCCCATCTACTCCCACTGCAGTAAAGCAGCCCGCATCGTCCGCCCATGTGCCAGAGATAACCAGGGGAAGGGTATTACGTACCAGGATCCCCACCCCTCGTGACCCGAAAGTGAATCCTGAGTGAGCTACCATTTTATAACAAAACGATCTGGGTCTTTACACCTATTCCCCCGCAGGTGTGATTCTTGGATCAGGACTTCATCAGGGGAATGCCTTTTTAGATGTTGTAGTACGTGTGTGCGTTTTAATTTTATTACCAAGCCCATTGACATTCCAGGTCCATACCTGTATCCTAGCTCGATCACCCATCATCGCAGAACCATGTCCATACTTGCAGATAAACCCTGATCCCTGCTGTGTCCCCAGGATCAATCCCCGAGCAGTGATGAAGATTGTGGTCGCGAGCAGCCTTTCCCACCCCCCATAACAAGACAATCCAAAAGCCCAACTCCCCCCTCCATGCCTGCCTGATAGGTGAGACCCCAACCACCCACCATTCAAACCTGTAGAGTCCCTGTCGCCCCCATAATACTATAAACAACTTTTTTTTTATTATTATTTTTTTTATTGAGAGTTCATAAAAATAAAGTATACATTACAAGACCCATTTAGAGATAGAGTTAATACAGTACAGGACACATAATCTGAGATTTCATCAATTCAGAAACTTACTTCTAAAGTGCAAAGTGAATAAATACAAACAATCTGGTAGACTGATATTAAAAAGATATGATTACAGTAAGGTATCGACAGAAAACAAACTAGGATTCAAATATACTCCAGAAATTTTCATATTTCTTAAGGGCCCTTGATCTCAATGCGTATTTTCTTTCCCTGCCCTGGATTCGTAATAATTTTGCCTTCTATGCCTGAAAGGTTGGAACATGATCTGTTTTCCAGGACTGCAAAATGAGGGATTTAGCTATTAAAGAAGCAATAAAAAGGGACTCATCGTATGGAGTGTGACTCGAGGAGCAGCCTAGGACAGGAATTAAATCATCGAATATTATAGTGGCTTTGAGTTCAATGGAGAGGTATTTTTCTATTTCCTTCCAAAATAACTGAACTGAATTTTGGGACACTCCCAGACAATATGTTTCCAGGTGCCTTTTTCTTCACATCGAAAACATTTGTCGGCGACATGGGGAAAGATACTGTGGAGGAAAGAGGGGGTTCTGTAAATTAAGCATTTATTATAGAATTGCATACGTTTGAAATTAGCGCCGCGGAAAATGGTTTTATTAAATTTATTTATCTTATCCCATATCTGCTGGCTAATTTCAATGTCTTCCCTCTTTTTCCACCTCTCAATGATCTTACTGGAGGATTCCTGCCCTTTGTTTTCCTTTAGAAAAAACATTTGTGAGGAGCCCTGAACTTAGTCACTGTGAATTTTACATTAGCACCCCCGTGTACCAGCCCATCGGACTCCTCAATCCCCGGAGACAAATAAACATCAACCAATAACCTCAAGTTGTGCTGTGTCTGAGACAATTGTAAGGCCACCGGCCCTCACCAACCAAAAGCTCCATCTTTCACCGCCCACCACCCCACATTTAGGAACCTGTAGGAAGGGCTCACTGGAGGCCAACCGGTGAACCCAGCAATGTTTGAACTGTGTCGGGATCACTTAACTGTCCGCTGCTCTTGCCTCTGGCCACCAGCTCGACGTCTTCATTGCGGCTTGACACCGGGCTTTGCTGTCCTTCCTTGCGACCAACAGTTCTCCAAATCTTCAACCAGTCACTGGCCTCTTCCGGCTCGTCGAAGAAATACACTTTTCCACCATCCAGGATTTTGAGTCTGGCCAGCAAGAGCATCATGTACTTTACTCCCTGGTCTCTAAGGGCCTTTTTCACTCCATCAAATGAGCACCGTTGATGCTGGACCCAGAGGGTGAAGTCTGGAAAGAAACGGATGGTAGCATTCTCCAGCAGAAGAACTCCATGCATACGTGCATCCTGCAGGATAGCGTCCCTATTTCTAAAATTCAGGATATTGGCGATGATCGTGCGGGAAGGAGCTCCAGGTCGAGGCCTACTCCCCCAATGCCCTGTGAGCCTGCTCGACTAAGAAAAAGTTTGATAGGCGTTTGGGCTTCAGATGGTTCAGCACCAGATCCTCTATGAACCAGTCCATTGATGGCCCTTCCATCCCCTCCGGTACCCCTACTACGGGTATATTATTACGCCCTGGCTCGTCCTTCCTGGTCCTCCAGCCACGCATAAATGTCTGCTTGATTTTTCGTGAGGGTAGCAACTTGTTCTTTCAGCCTCTTGGTCTAGGACTGAAGGCCCCCAATCCCAGTCTCGGCCGCAGAAACCTTCTCGGCCATTCTCCTGAAGTCCACGCGTAGGAGGCTTACTTCCTCAGTCACAGAGTCCAATTTAGGCTCCAGGGTCCCTGATGGCCCTCATGATGTCTTTCAAGGAGGGGTTCAGGCCACTGTCTTCGGGGTCGTCCTGTGGGCCACCACCCATCCCCCTACGTCTAATGCCAAAGCAATGGTATATTTGTCACTTTGGTTGGTCTGACTAGGGCCTACTGACTTATTCCGGCCCATGACGGAGAGAGGATAGTGTCACAACAGCAATTCAACAGCTGAAAGGGCCTTGTCGGGGTGTGCAGGGACTATGTGCGCCACGCTGTGGGCTACCCCCCAGGGCGACCAGGCCACAGCCAGGACCAGGTGTGTCTGCTGTACACTGTAGGCTGCGTCTTCTCCCACCTTGTGTCAGTCCAAGAGCGTCTCACAGTGGCCCAAGGAAGGGGTTTGTACAGCAGTGGGCCCACTCCCACAGCTCCAGGTCAAAGTCCAGGATCAGGTCCGGGCAGGCCGGTAAATCGTCGTGTCTGCACCCAGCAGACTGATCAGTGCAGCTTAAACAAGTCTTGTATTCTCTTCACACCACTTCTGTGGGAGGGGGGGCGCACGCACCTCTCTCCAGAGCCCTTGATGCAGTGTAAGAGGCTGGTGCGCCCCTCCAGTGTCCACTTTTTAACACCGGGGCTGCCACTGCCTCTCAGTCTTTCGTATGGCCGAAGGGGGAGGGTCGTGCACTGCCTCCGTCTCGCTCGTATTCCCTGGGAGTGCGAGGCCGCTGGCTGGAGCCGCTGACACCGGTGTGATGGCTGCTCCAGCAATCGCCCGGCACACTTTACTGGGAGAGACTCAGGATCCACCGGATCTCCCCGCCTTAGTTGTAGAAGATGGCTGCCGCGACTCGGGCCACAGAATACCTGTACCTTGCGCAGACCACCGCGTCTCTGCTGACTTCTCCTTAGCCCTCTCGCCTCTAGGAACGCTCCAGGGGCAGTGGCAGTGAAGGAAGGATCAGCAGCTACCACTTTCAGGTCCCCGGTGGGTGCCATCTTACCCTCTCCCATCTGCAGACCTCCGCTCACCATTTCTGCACCTACGGCTCCCCTACACAGCCGCCACACGCCGCCTCTGATCGCCGCCACACTCCGGTTTCGTTTGATCCCCTTGGGTGCTCTGAAGGTACATGGATTATGCCGGATATGTGGATTCACACACTGACTGCTAATTAGGAAGCAGCCATCTTCCGCGGATGCAAGCCACGCCCCCGTTACATGCATTTGTAAAGCATGACTAATCACCTCAACGATATCCTATTGGTCTACTATAGGGTTACAAACTATGAGATCTTGGAGTATTGATCTTCTTCATTGCAGAAGTTTATCTGGGATATATTGTCCGACTGCGGCATGAGCTGATCCTGCACAGACAATGTAAGTGGATGAATCGCACTGCTGCATATATGTATATGTGTGTTTGCCTATATATGTATATTATTTTTAGGGCTCCCTGTTTTCGATTTTTACTGATTTTTACAGATAAATACAGTAGGAAAACTATTTATTTTCCAGTCTGTATTATTTTTAAATACAGAAAAATACGGAAAATAGGTCTTCTTTGGATGATGTTTTCTACAGGGAATCATGGGTGACAGTTCAGTAGGAGTACAGATTTAGAGGTAGTGGAGTTTAAAAAAAAAGACAGTAGATTTTCCAATTAAGTACAGATCTAGTTATTGATGCTATTGTACAATGCAAGTATTTTCAGATAACGCTATTGCGCTGTATACTGCTGAAATCTTTTTGACATTCAACTAGGAGTATACATTGATCAGTCAAATAAATGTGGAAAAATACCCATTGCAGCTTCATTAATATAGAAAACATAACATAAAAATAGAGAAATACAGAAAAAATGAGCGAAAAATAAATATGGATAAAAAATACAGAAGGAAATGTGGAAAAAAGAATTACCATAAAACCGGGAGCCCTAATTACACTACACACTGGCTGGTGCCTTTGTGTAGGTATACCTTGTCTTGGTCCACTATATAAAGGGCCAGGTTTTTACATTAGTGGTTCAGCAGTAGGGTGCAAGACTTTTCATTTGCTGATACCACTTGGTCAGTAGTTGACTCCACAAAGTAAATCCACAATTGAATGTAGTAAAGAGTTTTTTTTGTTGTCGATTTACCCCCCCTATCCCACTCACACATACACATTTCTAAACTTGAACTGTTGGGGCCTTGGTTATGTTCTATTAGGTTAAAGAAATGAATATAGCGCTCGTGGGGTATAGTCCCCCAGTCCAATTGTATTAGAACTTTAAAAGTATCCTAGACAGTTAAGCGAATAAGTCTTGGCAATGCCTGAGCAATTGGCCTTCTCAATGTGAATGTTTTTTAGGCATGTTGTCTGGCATCACATGTGCCTGATGTTTCAGAAAGCCCAAAATGACAGGATGTTGAGCCGATGCAGAGTCTCTGTGCGCCCCATGTTGTTTGTCCTGCACCTCTTAGTACAAGAAAGTGCCATGACGTGGACTGCGCTGGCTGCATCATAGCGGTTTTTTCAGTGACTTTCAGCCAGGCTGAATAGCACAAGTGCTGCTAGACAACATGGCTAAAAGACAGTCACGTTGGCAAGGCCCATAGCTCTGGCATTTCCGCGATCTATTGGCTTTGCCAATGCTTGTTATGTGTTAACTGGTTCTTGCGGAACAAATGTGGAAGTGATAGTGAGAAACAGTAAGTAAGTAAATATTTATGGCATATGGTTAGTTAAAACCTTTACAAAATTGTGTACAAAACAGTATACGAACTAGCCTTGGTTAAAATGCATTTACACTTTTTAAAAAAACAAACAAGTTCTTTTTTTAAAAACAGTATTACATCGTCTGCGGCCGTGATAGTGAGAAACAGTTGAGGAGCTTTGTTGAGAAGTGAGAATGTGGTGTAATGACCGGAGCTGCAGACGGGAACTGGGGAACCAGATTTGAATCTCTGCGTTGACTGAACAATTTGTGATTCTGGGCAAATCACCTATGCTTCCCACATGCTTACAACAATGAATGTGTCATTCCGTAAAGTAGCTGGTGAGCACTTAAATTGCTCCAAAACCATTAGCTGGGGTTAGCACTATGGCAAATGAACGACAGAACAAGTACCATTGGATCGTGCAATAAAAAAAAATACAGCAGTGACGAGGGAGGTAGTGGGCAGACTGGTCAAGCAGGGAAGCAGGAGGGGATGGTGAGATGGGCAAGCAAAAAAGGGAAAAGAAAACCTTAATTGAAGCAGTATCAGCGACATAAATTAATGTGTCAGTGTGTAATGTACCTAGTGAGCGCTCTAATACTTTTGGTTAGTGTTTGTGCTATGGCAAGACGGATGACGAGGTGAACTCTCCAATCCCATCAAATTGTTAAAAAAAAATAATCATCCTGTTCTTGTTTTAACAACTTTTTAAGAAATTCATTTGTTTATGTACACGTATTTTACTGGCATGGGTGTATGTGTACAAGGGAGACAGCCTGAAAACCAAATACTCCTATGGAGTGCTTTAAAACAAAGAAAAAAATACCTCTGCAAACTGGGAGCAGTGTAAGGAGACATGTACTTGGTCCATGCACTATGGGAGGGCCAGACACAAGAAGAGGCCACAACGCTCGCATGCCATGGCAAATGGCATCAAAGAAAATGAGTGATGCTGAAGTTTGCAAATGGTAGGAGATTGGCGACCCGTAAGCCCACAGATGGACCACACCATGTCTCTTCGAGACATCGCATATGCTGTCTAGCCAAGACCTAAAAAGGACCTGTTCACTCCTACTGATTACTACACGGTATACTACCACCACCGCACTTGTGCTGCTTAACTCCTTGTGAAGGCAGTAACCTTTACCACTATGAGGGTAGCTCTTTGGACGTCCCTCCTGGTCCAGTACTGCAGTCTAGGAGACAGGCCTATGTCATGGCTCACACACCTAATCCTTGTTTACCTCTGACAATAAAAATCAAGTTTAGGGATCCAGACAACAGTACATTTGGGCACTCGGGCAGAAGTATACGTCCATTACTATGCAGAGGACTTTTTCGTCCCAACAAGTTGGCACCAAGGTTTATTACATATTTGTGTAGGATGCATCAGTTCAATTTTTTTTTTTAAATTATTTTTATTGGCATTTGAAAACAGTGCGATACAGTGTCACATAGAAACACAAAATAAGTTAGGCACAGTAGTTTGGCAACAGATACTAGCGAGAGTACAGCATTAACATAGGAGCATCCTCTTCTACCAAGCAGAACATGGGTTGCTAACCAAGATTGAAGTTCCAAAGCTTTATTCCGTATCAGAGCTAGAGCTGTCCGTATCGGAAGGTGGGTCGCAAATGTTCCCCCTGTACTTATTCCATGCCCCCCAAACCCTATTCCATTTCTTGGGACAACCTCTATTTCGAAACACTGCCCGTTCTGCAATCATTGCAGCGTCCATATCTTGCTTCCAGGCCGATATTGATGGCGACATCCCCCCACCCCACCTCTGCGCTATATTTCATTTTGCTACCATCATACCTAGCGTCATCCAGTTCTGCCCATCTCGTGTGAGGTCATTGGGTTCCCATATGTTTAAAAGGCAACGCTTGGGGTCAGGCAGTATGGAGAGTTCCTCTGATTGAGACATGGTGCGCATCACTTGCACCCAGTTGTGCGCAATTCGGGGGCAATCCCATATAGTGTGGTAGAAGCTACCTATGTCCCCGCATCCCCTCAGGCAGTATGGGTGTGAAATCCTTTTCATCTTATGTAGTGCATCCCTCGTGTAGTATGATCTGTGAAGTATATGTAGTTGCACCAGGCGAAGACGCGATGGGACGCCCACTTCCTTCGGAGACTAAGTCGCCTCCTGCCACTCTGAGTCATCAATGTCACCACAGTCGTGTACCCATTTCTCCCGCAGGGCCTCCAGAGGGTCAGGTAAGTTGTTTACAAGTTTGCTGTACGTTAGAGACGTCGCCTTTGAGGGCATAAAGTCAGTCAGAAGCCTGTCCTCGAGCGGGGACGCCTCCGGGATAGCTGTTCCGGACTTTAACGCTGCTGTCAATGCATGGCGTACCTGCACGTACCTGAAACGTTCTGTCAGCGCCAAATCATATTGCTGTTGCAGCGTCTCAAAAGGCAGCACTTGCCCCTTCTGCCATAAATCTCCAATGGTCGAGATGCCGATAGTATCCCAGCGGTTGAAGCCCTTGGAGTGTCTCAGTTTTCCCAGCTGTTTTATGTCCCACAACGGGGTCAGCTGTGTCAGTACTCCCTGCCATTTCAATCTGCTCAGCGCCGCGTGCCACACGGTGAGCGTGTGACGCAGTGGGCCGATCTTCGTGGTGATTAATGATTTATCGTACAGGGGGGCCAGCATTCCAGAGAATCCCAACTGTGCCCTGTCTGCCCGTAGGGCTGATTCAGACTGGGGTAGATGAAGCCATTGGTTAACAACCTGCAACTGTGACGCCCAGTAGTAAAGGTTGACATCCGGGAGCGCTATGCCTACATCGTACCAGCCGCGCGTGAGCTTGGCTTGCGCTATACGGGCAGGCTTAGTACCCCATAGTAGCACCGAGACCTGCGATGGTTTTGAAGTACGCGGGAGGGACCGGGTAGGGTGCGTTTTCTAGAACGTAGAGCATCAGTTCAATTTTGATATTCATTTTGTTCCAGGAAAAGAGAACTCAAGGGCTGATTTTCTTTGGAAGTTCGTGATGATGGATTGAGGAAAGGAGAAGTTGAATGTGTGGTAGGATTGCTGGATTTCATTGATGAGCATAATAGAGTGACTGATCTAGAAGAGTGGGTTACTGAGTTGAACAGTGACCCTGTGTTGCCGTTAAAATAATTGTTGTTTAAGGTTTGCCCAAGAAAAGAGGTCTCATTGATGCCTTTAAAGCTTACTGTAAGGTTCATAATGTTTAGAGTCCCGATGGGGACTTTATTTCCGAAAGTGAACATGTGGTTGTTCCTAATAGTTTGTGCTTTAGGTTGATCTATCTTGCCCTCGAAAGTCATCATGGAGTAATGGCTCTCAAGAAAAGGCTGTAGTTATACCATTGAGAAGCTGCTGCTGAGTAGTATGTGGGTTTGTGACTGTTGTTTGTGTTCAGACAAGTGTGTATCTGTTTGTTCTGTGCAATTGGTTTCCATAGAGTTTCCTTGCAAAGCTTGGGACAAAGTAGCGATGGATTTTGTAGGACCCATAAACAGATTATTATCTGGTATTGATCATGTAATAGTTTTGTTAGATTATAATTCTAAGTTAGTATAAGATTTTATTAAGAAGCCCACTAGAAGTGTAATCACAGATTTGGAGATGGTGCATGTGAGAAGTTGGCCTGGTATATGATGTCCACTATTCTAGTGGGCTCCTTGCACCAGTCCAAACGACCCTTATTGATGGTAGGTTGTAAAGTCAACCTTATAGAAAGCTATCCTAGTGGTAGCTGTGGAGAGCAACCATCAGGCTAAGACTTGGAGGCGAATTTAGCTAGTTGTTTACCATTTATAATCTCTTGAATGATCAAATGAAAGCACACCACACAAGGTATATATCAAATATATATGTATTTATTGTAAACACAACCCCTCTGGACTCTTTATGAGGTCAGAGGTAAAAGTACAATACAAGGAACTTAATTAGCATACGATAAGTTGCACAGTATACGTTATGCCCTAGAGGCCTCACAAACCATCCACTAAAATAGTGGTATAAGAACCACGTGAGAGTTAAAAAGCAGGCCTAGGGCCTGTTGAACCGCTGGGGCTACCTATAACCACCCATGGTTAGGACGCAGGAGGCCCACGGGGGACGCGTGCATTGTCTAAACACAGACGCGGATCACCATTGACTTTCTATGGAGAACGAACAAGTTACAGTTTTAAAGATTAAGGGCACTTCTAGGTGAACTACGATGGAACCCTTTTAGACTAGGACACTTCGGGAGTCAAGACCCACGGGAGCACCGGAGTACTCGTGTTACCTCACCCAGGAAAGCCGGGTGCATAGGTGTCTTTTGGTGTCTGGTTTTGTCATCGATTCCTATGGAGAGCTGCGAAGAAGTGCTGCAGGCGACCAGAGGAAAAGTGTCCGGGTGGATTCAAGGGTGGATCTGAGATGTGAAGAACCTGAAAGCAGAGGAGAAAGAGTCTGGGCCACTAGCCAGTGACAAGGATGGCGAGGAGAAGATGCCAGCGGATGTCTGGTGATTTCAGGTGAAAGAGGTGAATCTTGACTCTTCAGCCACGAGGACCAGGAGGCGTCGACGACGACCAGGAGCTAGATTCAAACTGTCGCACGAAGGATCTAGTTGACTGCGGTGTCGGAATCGGGATTGGACCCAACAAGTCTTGGCAACAGCAATCCACGCAAGATGACAAGATTGGCTTTGGTGCAGACCAGCAAGGTCTGAGGTACTGCTCCTTTGGAGAGGAGTGGGAGCACGTCTGGAGCAACCAGGAAAGCTCACTAAATCAAAGATGGCCCTGCGTGGCGGCTCGCTAGCCAACGGACTAGGAACCACGAAGGGGCCTTGAGCGGACATGCACAAAGCGGGCCCACAGGACACTCGTGGAGTGTAGGCCTCTGAGCTTTGGTGCAAAAGGTGCTCGGGGCAAGGGCTTCAAATACCCCAATGCACAACTTCAGGATACCTCGGGAAGTAGGTGCAGTTGCAAAGATGCAGTATGTCCAGGAGTTCTGGTCCCACGTCTCTCGCGCCCGCTACAGGTCTCGGCTTGGCTAGGAGTGCAGGTCAGTGTCAGAGATGTCTGGATGTTCGTGTCCTGTGTCGCAGATTCTTCGGGATCCGGCGGGAGCCTCGAAAATGCAGACCGGCAAAGATGCAGTTGGTGCCTGTTTGAGCAGGTCGGTCACTCCTTGACCACAAGGGAGATTTCTTCCGTCTTCCAGTCGATATGGAATGTCGAAGGTCCAAGATATATGTTGCAGAGTTTCGTCCAGGATAATCTAAAGTCCTAGGGACTGGGGTTCTATACTTATAGTACGTTTAGGGGTTGGACTAACTCTAAGGTCCCTCCTATGGGTGGACCTGGGGAAGGGGTGGTTACACCCCTTCCCCTTTGTCCAGTTTCGTGCCAGAGCTGGGGCTGAGTGCCCCAGCAACCGGTTTGAACTGGGAAATGCATGGAGCATCTTGTGTGCCCCAGGCAGTGTCTGAAAAGCATTCACTGAATGCGACCCACCCAGCCCCAATACACTAAAGCCTGTTTGGGGAGGTGCCAGCACCTCCCTGGACAGGAAACCTATTGTCCAGGCCTCCCCTGCTGGAGTTTCGTCCAGCAGCATGAGGGAAGACTCGTGTCTGTGGCAGCAGCATCCATTTTGTGATGCTGGCGCTCTGTTTAACTTTAACCGGGTTTACCAGTAAGTACATGTCGTCTCCCTCTAGAAGGGTGGAATGCTACCCCCGCTGCCAGAACTGGTGGGGGGGTAGTATTCCAAAGTTTACAATTTTGCTTGAAACACCCGATCAGGACCGGGTTGGAATTATCACCGGTCCCCCGATACGACGATATCTCACACCTTTTCAGCCCTGAAGAGTCATTGGGTTAACACCCTTTCTGACGAAACACGTGTCGGCTGGTTTTCTTTCTTGGTGGTGTCTCCTGGATAGGAGGACCATTCACATACCCATTAAACTAAGATAGAAAGAACATCGTGTGTGATCTTATCCTTGAACACCTTACCTCGATTACTCATATCCTTACAACTGTTGTGTGCGCTTGACTGGCTGTAGTATTCCAAAGTGTTTGACACCTTACACGACATGTTTTGATAAAGCCAAACCAAAGTTAGCATTAACCGCGAGGATTATAATGCACTTAAGTGTATATGGTATGGCTATATCATAGAACAGCTATAAGGAGATGGTTCCGAAAGCTGCAGTGGGGCTCAGCTCATGCTAGGGCACCCTCTCACACAAAACCAAGCACTCTGCTTCCAGGATTGCCAAAGCCTGCCATAGGAGTGACTTATAGGTTACTATGTGTGTATATGTAAAGGTAGGTATAGGTATAGGTATACTATATCTAAGTACGGGGTGCTTACACCACCTTACCCAGGCTGCAAGTGCAGACCTGTGGTGTCCGTTTGGAAGGCTAACCAGGGGTGGCACAATACATGCTGCAGCCCCTGGTAGGCCTCTGGGGTCCCTATGCCCTGGGTGCCTAAGGTACAATATACAGGGGCTCACAAGGGTGTCTCAGTAACCAATCTGGTATGTACCTAAAGTACATGGTATCAATTTAGAGAGAGAACAGCTAGACTGTGGGCCTGATTAGCAGGGCCACAGCCATATTAAAGTCGAAAAACCAGTGAAGCACAGCAAAAAGTGGGGGTAACCATAGGAAGCAGACACTACTCTCCTACAGTGCGTATGATGTGTGATTGAAGGATGTCTAAGTATAATTGCATTAGATAATGGTGTTCAATTTACTTCTCGTGAAATGGTTGAATACCATAGATGTACTAGTGTTGAACATTTTCGGGACATTTGGTGCTCTCTTGTGAGTCATGGACTAGTGAAACGCGTTAGCAGGGTGTTTAAGGACACTTTTCAGCTTGCTTTACTTTCTGGGGTAAACAGTTGTTAGGTTCTTACAATCTCAAAAGTCGAAAGGACTGCTTCCAAGCTTGTCCCTGATTTTATTGCATCGTTGCTCTTCCGTTCTGTTGTTGATTTAAAATAAGTTGTTGAAAATGTGAAGGCGTCATAAAGAGCAAGTGGCATTGTGCAAAAAGAATAGTTTGTTTGTGCGTGATTGGGTTATGTGTTTAACATACAGGTTATATTTTCAAGGGTCAATTAAAGTTCTTTCCTCTCACACGTCACAAGTAAGCAAAAGTTCTGTCTGGGTTGACAATAGTAGATGGTGGCGTAAAGGCAGAACAGCAAATAAAAAGGAATGCAATTTTTAGTTTGGCACACATAAGTAACGGTTTGCATATTGATGGTTCACTTGGTGGTCATGGTAAAATTGATGCTCGCACATTGGATTACCTCATTGTTCTGAGGAGGTCTGTCTGGATGGTGAGCAGGGTCGTTCTTCAAGTGGTAACAATCCATCTTGAACCGAGGAGGACCACCAGGGTTCAGAAACTTTTCATGGTTGGTGGTCTAATGACATTTTGTTGTAATATGTGAGTAACTTATTTGAGTTTATGTAAATTATATGTTTTTTCATTATAAAAAGGTAGAACGTGTTATATTGTTTATTACCGATGTGATCTTTTTCGTTGTTCAGTCTCGTCCTTTTCAGTATGACCTTCTATCTCGAGCTCTGTGAGTCCAGCTGTGACATTCATAAGCTCGAGATGGGTAGTTGTGGGAACTCGCAACCTGAGCAGCTGGTATTGTTAAATGGATTTTCTCCTCCAATAATTAATCTTCAGTTTACTTAATGCGCGCTTCACTTAGTCGTAACACAATATATCTTTGAAATGCAGGCTAACATTATGTGTTCAACGATCCTATTACTAAACCAAAAAGAAGTATAACCTATCTTTTTATGCTAGTACTGAGGAAAGTGCAGACTCGTGAAGAAGGTATGGGGGTTGGTAAGTCATTGGATAATTGACTGCAAGCAATCCTGCGCTTCAACTGGTTCACCGGAAAGCGAACTGAAAGAGAAAAAATACAAGGCCGGATAATGTTTGTCTGTTACTGCTGTCATGAAAATGCTACTGTTAAATATCTGAAAATAAGACTGTTTCTTTTCACAGCAAGACAAAACATATTTTAAGTGACTGTACTCAACAGTAAGTCACATTAGAAAATGAAAAATTTTGGAAATTACCTTTTTGTGTGAATTTCCCCTAGACGTTTACTTTCTTTTGCTGAACCTATTTTTGTTGGCCATAAGATTCTATGCACTTTACCCCTGCTAACCAGCTGCTAAAATGCTTGCACTCTCCCTTTTTAAAAATGTAAATATGTGTATACATATGATTGGCACATTTAATTTACTTGTTAGTCCCAAGTGTATGGTTCTGCATGTACTCTGGACCTGTAACTTAATTGCTACCAGTGGGCTGCATCACTAATTGTGCCACCGTCTAAAGTAGCACTGTAAAAACCTGCCTCCATGCCAGCCTCTACAGCCTGGGTGTTTTGACCTGTCAAAAACGTCAATTTGACAGGCCTAACCCTTACTTTTTAATACTTATAAGTGTCCACAAGGCAGGCCTTAGATTCTTATTGGGCAGGGTGCTTGGTATTTAACAGTAGGACAAGTATATGTAATGTTTTACATGTTCTAGCAGTGGAAAAGCTTTCAAGTCATTTTCCATTTGGCAAGGCTGGCTTTCCCATAGGCTAACACTGGTTAACAGTATTGTACTTAAGTGCTAAATTCCGTTTGGGAACAGTAAAAAATAATTCAAGAACTCATTTTAATAGTAATCTAAAATACATTTTAATTGTAAAGGTTGGAATTTACATTACTGTTTTAGAAAATACATTTTTAGGATGTTATATTATTCCTACCTAAAACTAAAAGGCCTTTCTGCCAGTGTCCAACTATCACCTGGCTACTAACTATGGTGAGATGTGTATTGCTCCCAGACAGTGGACAAATAGCTCTGGGTGTGGGTAGGGAGCTTCCCTCCCTGATGGAAGCTCAGGAAGGGTCTGGGCAGCCCTCAGACCATTCAAAGGACCCCTGCCCTTCTCTGGCACATGAAGTTCACACCTAGTTGTATCTCCCTTGTGTCTTTCTGATTGGGCTGGCTCTAAATCCAGTTGGAGGAGGGGTACCTGCCCAGAACTAGATTAGAGGGTGGGCAAAATATTGCACCCTCGCAGGCTGGCCCTGGACATAAAAATAGCATCCCCAGACCTCTCCACAGTATACTCCTGGACCTGAGCACAATCTGAAAAATGGCTGCCCTGCTGTCTGAAGAATCTGAAGGAAGATTGGACCGGCTCGCCTTGACTCCAGGACCCTAGAAGTACCCCAAGGGTCAGTTGATTGATCTTCTGTTTAACCCGCAGGACCACAACAAGCTTCAAGAGGCCTTTTATAGCTTCCCAGCTGATTAGTTCCAACTGTAGCTGATCTGGTCCTCTCTTCTGGCTTCTGTGGGAGTGAACCCTGACCCTCCCCAAGTTCTGTTTCTATGGCCCTGGATACTAGAGAGAGTTTTACCTTAGTCGATAGATCAACTGATTTTTCAAGATGCGGCTAATCACCAGTGAGGGTATTCAGGTCCTGAAATTCCTGCTGCATTGGTGGGCTCAGTTGAACTGCCAGGTCTTGAATTCCGGTTGAGAAGATGAGGTCCAAAAGTGAAGGGGTAGGTTGTTTCAGGGTTTGGCTGCAAGGTAGGAGAAGGAGCATCCTCTGCAGTTGCTTTGACAAATGCGAGGGGTACGAACGAGAGAAAGGGAGGTGGATCACAGGTGTCTGGCGGGTTGGTAGAAGTTCAGGCGGTGTGCAGGGCTTTGGCTGTGTGAACCACATCTTGAAGTGACATCACTTCTGAATGTGGAGCCATTGGAGATTCCTGAGGTGGTGGGTGATCTAGGTCTACTTGGGGAGACCGAGGGTGAGTCTGGTCGCTGAATTCTGTATTGTCTGTAGTCTCTTCAGGAGGTGCAAGGTAATTCCTGCATAGAGTGTGTTGCCGTAGTCCAACCAGTTGGTGACTAGAGCTTGAATGAGGGATTGTCTGTTGCTGACAGGGAGCCACTTGAAGATCTTGCGGAGAGTAAGTAAGCAGGTGGAGGAGACTAAGTTGATCTGGTTTTTCATGATGAGCTTGGTGTCCAAGACGATGTTGAGGTTACAGACGTGGTCTTTCTGAGTGGGTGATGGTCCAGTACAGAAGGCCACCAGAACTCATTCCAAAGGTAGGTGTTGTCCCCGAAGATCATAAGCTCTCTTTTCTCTGTGTTGAGTTTCAGGCAGTTGTATTTCATCTAGTCGGCAATGCTTGTCATGCACCTGCCGAGGTTGACCATTGGGGTGGAGGGGTCCTCTGAAGGTGAGAGGATGGACTGTGTGTTGTCAGCATAGGATATGATGTTTAGTCCGTGTATTCTGAGGATGGTGGCCGGGGGGTGGTGGGGTGGTGGGGGGGGCATGTAGGTGTTGAACAGAGTGGGACTGAGGGATGAGCATTGAGGGATGCTGCAAATGATACTCTTCTCTTCTAGGATTAAGGGATCAAGATAGATTCTCTGGGATCTTCCGGTGAGGATGGAGGGGATCCATTTGAGGGCATTTTCTTTATTTCCAGTGTGGTGAACCCGCTTGATAAGGGTGTGGTGGGAGACGAGGTCGAGGAGTATCGGGGATGACGTTTCTCATCAGTCCAGGAGGGCCCTGATATTATCAGTGGCAGCAATCAGGGCAGTTTTGGTGCTGTGGTTAGTGCGGAATCCTGACTGGGAGGTATCCAGAAGGTGGTTGCTCTCCAGGTGTTCCTTGAGCTGGCAGTTGACTGTTTCTCAGAGGACTTTGACGGGGAAGTGGAGCAGCAAGTTTTTAAGTCGGCAGACAGAGTTCATGATGTCTGTGGTGGTTTTGCAGTGAGCTGGTTCCAGGTGGTCAGTAGGTGGTTCGGGGTTAGTGTCTATGGGAGCGATGAGGCTGACTTTGTCGGCGTTGATGGGCTGGGGTTCGACATTTTCGTAGATGGTGAATATCTTCTTGTGGAAGAAGTCCGCCAGGGTATCGCAGACTTCCTGGTAAGGGATGATGGTGTTTTCAGTGGCTGATGGGTTGGAGAACTTTCTGACAGTGTTGAATAGTTCTTTACTGCGGTTCGTGCTGGCTTCGATGTGGCTGGCAAGGCTTCTCCTTTTCATCTTCTTTTTTTTTTTTAGGAGTTGATCGTATTGGATGAAGGAAGATTTGAAAGAGGTTTGGCCTGTGATCTCTTTGTTTGTATGCCACTTCCTTTCACGTTGCTTGCAGTTGCATTTAGTGGTTGAATTCCATGGTGCACTAGTTGGCTTTGTTTGCAGTGTTTCTTGGACTTTGAGGTCTTGATGGAGGCTACTCTGTTGGTGCACTCTGTGATCCTGGCGGTGAATTTCTTGACCGCCTGTTCCAAGTTGGTTGAGGTGCACAGGTGGGAGGTGTTGAGGGTGTCGGCCCATTAGTTCTCTGACACTTTAT